>NC_088351.1:2772500-3372500 GCF_036884655.1 Musa acuminata AAA Group
CTTTATCAGTGAGCCAATGATGAATGAAGCAATTAAAGTAAAACTATTATAAATTTTCAATAACAAAACAGCAAAAGATCACCAACAAAATGTTTCAAAGTGACGTTACAGGAAGGAAGAATGAGGTGCAGCAACTTCACCTATTATTGTATCTTTCATTTGTTTTACAAGTCTAAATGTCAAACAATAAATAAGATGGTTGCAACAAATTAGAAGACAATTAATGGTGGCAACCACTGAATTCATGTATTTTCCCCATAGATGTTCCAGTCAGATTATCTTACCATACAGGAATAGGAAATATGTATTATTTACTGATACTACATGATATTCAACATGCAGCACTCTTCAAATATGAGAGACGCATGAGTAACTGGACTACAAATATGAGAGATGCATGAGTCATTAGACTACAAACATGGGAGACAACATGAGTAACTAGGCTATGTTTATATTCTTTTTGCCGATTTTCACTTCCATTTATTCACTTATTGCTATTTCCTCCATTCTCTCTGTGTGGACAGCAGATGTGGACGGCAACAAACAGGACATTAAAAATTCTTTATTTTAGTTAATTTTCATTAGGATAGTTAAAGATAATTATTTAGATTTAGTGACTGCTAATATACCCAGTAACTGTAGCAAACAGTTGCAACATCAAGATAAAGAAAAATTAATTTTGTACATTTCACATTATTTAATATAGCTATTAATTGATCATGTAAATTCACTTGCTTTCCAATCATAATCTTGTAGAGTATTTTTTTTCAAGTCGACCATAAAGGAAAAAAGCACCATAAGGGTGGAGCAATGCCAGGTACCAAAGAAGGTCCAAAGCAAGAAAAACAGTCTAGCCCATAGTGCGTGTGACCAATTAGATTCCACTACAGATATTATGATTTATTTTAAGTTTAATTGATGGTAGTTATGCCTTTAGAATATGATTAGATGTATAAGCCTGAAGATGCAAATCCTTACTAACTAATTAGAGATTGATTCTAGTGTAATTGACATAGATATGTAAATCATGGTCAGTTTCTTCAATGCAACATGGATTATAATGACCTATCAGAAACAAAACAACTAACCAGTAGTGACACTCGGGGGCATCAGTCTTCTGAACAAACACAAATATGCATATGCTGTCATACCAATGTAATCCAAATGCATTCAAAACTTTCATTTGTTTCTAACTGTTCTACATATGTAACTTGACTTTCAAGTTTTATTAATTCTAAAACTGTAAGAATACTATGTCATTAGCTTGCATAATAAATTCCTGTGTCATTGGATGCATGTGCTAACCAACACACAATTAAACATGAAATGGTGAATGGCAATGCAATTTATTAGTTTCGACAAGCAATTGAATGAAGAACAACAAGGAGAAAGTACTTATGCATGCATCTTTGAATATTTTCATATTGTGTACTGATTTTTAATGACAAAAGGACCTCTAGCAAAAGAACACAGAAGCTAATCACTTGTAAGTAACCAGATTATAATTACATTTTCAGTCCATCATCTTGCTTATCCTATCTAGAAAAGACTCTAAAATTCTTCTTTATTTTTCATGTTTAATCATTTAATGCAAATTCTGACAATGTGAAGCATCAAATGCATCATTAACACTGATGCAGGTATGACATTTTCATTCCAAATAAATAGGTGACAACCAATGGCTTCATTGTAACATCTATGCAGGATCTTATGCCTAAATTGACTAACTCATGGAAGTTGCATCAAACATAAACTTAGCTCCAAGTACACTTGGAAAGGAAAAAAAAAGCAACTTTAGTATATCTGACTTTCTTCCATAATGATTGATATCAGATAGAAGATAAGGGGACAGAAAAATATCATACAACGTAATTTGATGATAGAAGTGTAGTAAGCATATGCAAAGCATTGAATTTGTGGATGTTCTGCAGTACAGCAAATTGCCTAGCAACAGAAGTCACCTGGGGATCACATAAGCTGTCAGTACATACATAAACAAATAGATATCGTAATAAACCATCATTAGAAACGATTGAAATTGAAAAAAGAGAATTCTATAAGTGCATGCCAGCATACCATGGCTAACATGCCTCGTAGGTTCTCATCATTTAACAAATCATCAGATAGCCGATTCACTACTAGCTGCTGAAGTTGCATGGCAAACTCAAGTGACCGAGAACCTTCAAAGAAATAAAGACTTGATAAAAAAAACAACATAATCCACATATGGGATATAAGTTCAAGGCATGTCCAAGTCAGCATTAAGGCAAAAGGAGAAAGAAAAAAAATAAAACATAAAACTTAAGGGTAAATGCTAAATTTGGTAAAAAGCGCTTGAGCACTTCTGTTCAAAGGAGAGAACTTCCAAAACATGTCAAAAGAGAAGATCCAAAAGAAATTCTATACTGAAACCACTTTCTGATAAAACTTGACCAACTACTTGACCTATTTATTTGCCATTCAAGTAACTTTAGCAAAGTTGAATTGCATTCAATAGCATATTCTAGATATACATGAATTCTAAGGTTCAACTCTAGAGTTCTCATTAAGAGTTTCATCCTACCGTAGACATCTCATAACAAACTAAATTGGACTTTGAAAGTGTAGCCATGCCTTGATCCAGCCATTGATCCGTAAACTTTCAAATTTCCATTAGTACATCAACAGTAAAGTACTAAGAAGAGAGGTGCCAGATGAAACAAGTCTAGTGGAATTTGTGGAAACTTACTAAGTCAGATTAAAAAGCTTCACTGGTATGAGCCATCAAGCATGAAGATATGCGATTACCTGAGGAGTCCTTAAGGAAGGTTTACGGCAACAGGTAAATCAGTAGTGTTCATAAAGTTGAATACATATTTATTAAATCCAGCACCAAGTCCAATATGTTTCTAACACCCAACAGTTCCAACAAAGGAAAATCAAGTGCATTTAATACCATCAGTCAGAGTAGAAATATGTGGAGCAAGCATGTCCATCACTCCAGATTCATAAAATTTGACTAGACCATTCTCTGAAGCTGCAGCAACCAACAACAGAAACTCATAGCATTCCTCAACAATAAAGGGGTCAGACCTGACAAACAAATTCAGTGAGAAGCAGTTAAGCAGAAAAGTAACGTACATTTATATTACAGAGAACTTTAATCAGAGATCAGAAAAAAATGTCTCCAATGTAAGGTAATATGGTATATGAACTGGAATTGCAAATGGTACTATTACAATAGCAACAATCACAAATCAGCAGAACATAATATTATTAATCAAGGGAAGCAATGTTAAGTGGGCAGTCCTCAAGGCAACTGTCTAAACTTTGAACATGGACATGGTGATCCCACCCCAAGCTTCAGTACTCAAGTATTTTAGACTAATTTTTTAGTTCTCAAATTTGGTATAAACTTAGGAAACCTACAGAAAGTAGGTTTTTATTCCAAATTTTCCAAAGAAATTTTTTTTTCTTTAAGTTAAGCCTATTGTCATTCTCATTTTTGTAGCCACCTTCACTACCATTGTTACCATCACCATAGCACCACGTTCTTGCCAATTTCACCATTGCTGCTGCAGATGTTGGTACCAACCAACTACTAATCTGCTTCAACCAACCCTATTGCCACCACCAATGCTCATACCAACACTTCATCTCCACCATCATTGTTGGTGCCGCCACAACTACCATAACTGTTGCATGCAACACCACCACCATCACTACAGCTAACACCAGCTCCATCACAAGGAGGCCGCTGCTGCCATCAACACTCTTGCACCACCTTCATCACCTCATCACCACCATAGCACCACTACAACAACCCTAAAGCCATCACAGTCTCTACCACCTCACCTGTTGTAACTACACACTATTATCATTTCCATCATCCCCATCATACCATTTAGGAAACGTGTTTAGCACATAATTAATCATGGAGAACAACAACGATAAGCCAGAAAGTCCTAACTATTGGAGTCAGTTACACAAATCTTTTCCGTCCATTGATCTCTATTTATGAAAATGACACTACAAATTTTTGCTCTTGCAGACAGTTGTCTAGAACATTTTTCTTTAATTTTTATCCGATCATGAGACTGACAATGGAACAGATTAAATTTATTAGCGTGCACACAAACAGGTGGAGTTGCGTTTCTTTCTCATTTCTTTCCCACAAAAAAGAAAATGGAAAATTAGAGATAAAGCATGAAAATTGGTGATCTATTTTCAACGAGAACACCTTCATAGTCGTTGCATTTAAAATTCAACCACATGTATCACATCGAGCTATAATAGGGCATAGGGCACAGATATAACTAAGCATAAATCCTTCAATACCAACAGTTTCGTCATGCAACACCCAATTTTAGAACAAACAATAATTAAAGACAAAAAAAACATACGATGTTGAAGTAATTTCTGCTACGTGAGGAATTTGGGAGTTCATTTCCTCCGACGACGCAATCTCCGGCACCCGACACAATGCAGCAAGAAGGGTGATGGAGAGTCGCAAAAACGCCTCCTGCTCCTCGCCACTCTTAACCCCGCTGGCTCCCTTTCCCATGCCTTAATCAAGACCCAAGAACCACGATCCATCAAAACGGGTTAAAAATTGGAGTAACATGAGATATTCAAAAATATTACCAGTCATGAGGAGCCGCTGAAGGAATCTCGCGCCGACGGCTTCGTAAACCTTGAGAACAGAAGCGGTGTCGCCCCCTTGGCAGAAC
The DNA here is from genome assembly GCF_036884655.1 of Musa acuminata AAA Group. NCBI lineage: Eukaryota > Viridiplantae > Streptophyta > Magnoliopsida > Zingiberales > Musaceae > Musa > Musa acuminata. Next base: position 2,777,210 of record NC_088351.1, read on the forward strand.
TTGGCGGCGAGGAGGAGTCCGGCGAGCTTCTGCTCGTCGCGCTGCCCTCTCAACAACTTCAAGCAATCGTCGAGAGAAGGGCCGGTCGATTCCTAAGGCAAAGACAGAAGAAAGATTAGAAGGCTTCCATCGTGCCTCGAGAGAGAGAAAGACGCAGAAAGAGATCGGAAGAAAGGGATTAACCATCGAAAGGGATCGAAGACGAAGAAAGAATAACTCCGGTTCGATTCTGGATCGGCGAGAAGGGAAGGGTTTCTCAAGCGGATGAGGCGAGGGAGACACAAAAGGAGAGGGTTTCTTGAACTCCACCGAACGTTCGAGGAGCTCGCTTTTGTCGGGCAATATCTTAAAGAGATCCGATACCCGTTAAACCCGTTACTTAAACCGTACTAAACAACACCTTTTTTGTGTCTCAAAACGGATCGGATCGATCTTTATATTAGAAATCCATGCCCGAAGGCGCCTACCGCCGCCTGTGTCCGTTCTTTCTATAGCAAAATGTCTTGCATATCCCTACAGAACGCTGAAATCACAGATTTATTCGTTAAAGCGTCGAAATATCACTCTGTGCTTTACACCAACCATCAATTTTATTAAGTTGATAAATAGGCAATTTTATGAAGCTAAATTTGATATTATTCACTGAAAATACGAGAAAGTATATGCATGATACTTTTTGATCTTTTTATTTGATTTTTTTTTGTCTTTTGCTCTTCTGATTTGCTTGTTTTAAGCCAGCGATATTTGAATATTTAATTTTAATTTTAAGAAACCTAAAAAAAAAACTACGCTTTAAGTATTATTTATCATATATCATCGATATATGATTTGCATTGTTGTAGATTTTTTTCTTCTTACCATTAATCAAATTTATCATAATTAATGTTTTACTTTATTAGAATTATTCATTTCCTTATTTGTGTAATATGATTAAGGAAATAATTAAAATTAGTTTCCTTAATAACATGGATAACTTAGTAATTTAGTCAATTTTAATTAAAGTATTAATTAATTTTAAAATTTATTAATTTAGTGAATTTTATGAAAATAATTATTTTTAAAATTTTTATGTGAGAAAAAATTTAAATATAAAAACTAATTATTTCATAACTTTCGAGATGAAATAATTTTGATTTTATATTTTAAAATATTTGATATTATAATTATTGTATTCTTGTGATGTATAATAATATTTTTATTTCAAAAAATTCATGATTAGTAAATAATTATTTAGTTTCAAGATGATGATGCATGAATCATGATGTTATTTATAAGCTTAAATGATAAGTTGATGTAATTTTATCTTAAACCAAATTATTTTAAGAGTTTTAATTGTTAGCATTCTAATAAATTTAAAATAATAATTTTAATTCATTTAATTAGACAATTATATGTTTTGTGTGAATTTATATTATTTAATTAGTCTTAAATTTATTATATTATTTGATTCATGAAAAATAAATTTTAAATTCAATTATTTACAAGTCTATTTTATTGTATTATCAAATGTTTTAATGAAATGCTTATTCTGGTAATTCATTCAGGTTTTATTGTTTTTATTCTATATTTTATTTTTAGAATAATATATTAATTTATAATAAATCTGATTTTGAAGAGATTTTTTCGTCAGCCCACCAAGAGATTGTAATACTTTTTCTAGTTATAAATATTTAGTATTAATATATATATATATATATATATATATATATATATATATATATATAATGGATTTTGAAGTGATTTTTGTTATTGACATAAATTTTCTCATAAATTACACTACCTATTTCCAGTAGCGTCACTAAGCAGTCTCTGTAAATTATCGCCATAGCTACACTACCGACAACTTTGAGGAAAGATCGTTGTTCTGCAACATGGACAGTGGGAGTTACTCTGCAGCCATGGCACCACACAGTCACAGTGAAACCTGTGAGCACAAGGCAAGCGAAGCAGCACATCTCCCCTCTTGAACTCCTCCAAACAAACTGCACATTCCGCTTGCTCGGATGCCTTCCACCCCAGCTTCTTACTCCAGCTGAACTTTCTGGTGCTCTTGGACGAGAACACCTCTCCCTGCACACTCCCCGGGATCACTTGCTCGCTACCGCACTCGCAGTTGCTTTCCAAGCCACGATACCTGCAATAGGATCAGAAGAAAGCTGTAGACTTTGTGGAGCTCAGGAAGCATGGAGTGATTCATCATCCCGTCACACCTCTTGATCCTTAGTCTTGCATCCAGTCTCTCCTTGGCCTCCCGAGCCATAGATCCAAGTGCTCCTTCGTGGACTTCTTTGTTCAAAATGGTTCTTTGCTAGTAATAGATTGTGGTTTGGCCAACAGCACGCACAACAAAGGAGCGACCATGAGCTCGACAAGTTGAAGAACGATCGTAGCGAAGAACAAGTGCTCATGAGTGGTCATGGTTACCATGGAGCCAGTAGCGGTAAGATGTGCTTCACATCCTATTGAATGTAAAGAATAAGATGATCTCCTCGTACCGGTGGATGAATCCGTTGAGCCGCCGTGGTGGAGTCGCCTTCTCCGGGCACATTCAACTCCCGGGAGCATCCCAGCCATGGATGGCGAACACAGACAACAAAGGAACAACAGCTACCTGATTCTATATCGACTTCATCTCCATCCCACTGCGGCTGAGAGTTAGAGCTCTACGGTAGCAGAAAGCACTCCATCACCACCACATACACCTTCAAATGGTACAGAGTTTACATGATATATAGAGATGTCAGGGAACCACATGAAGCGATTGTAGGATAGAGGAGGAGAAGAATCGATCTACTGGTGGTGGCAGACAAACAAGGGCAACTTCCTTGAAGGTTCGCAGCATGTACATAACAGTCCTTTTCCTTTTCCTTTGTCCAGTGCACAGTGAACTCTATATCAAATGGGACATGCAAGTGAGAGGGATAGCATGCTGGTAAATGGACAAGCAATCAAAAAGTGAGACAGACATATCAGTTCTCTCTTGCTAATTTGCAGAATAAATTAGAAACAGCACACAGGACAATGGCAACAATGACATCTCTTCCAACCCAGGTTTTAGACACACATGAACAGTGTAGTCTTGCTTTATACTTCTTCTTGAAAGGAAAGCTGAAGCCGACTTGATATTATCATGATAATTAACCAGGAAAACCCAGATAAATAATGGTTTTCAGATCAGGGAACAGTAAATTTATGTTAGGACATTCAACACAGTTTGCACCGGGAAGAAAAAAAGAGAAAACTTGATATCACAGAACTCCATATGAATAATCATAATTGATCTGTGGTAGTTTGCACAGAGTTGCTGATGAGTATTACCATCATAGTCAAGTAATGATTGTTGATTATATACACATTTGAGTCGATTAGAGTTGTTATCATTTGTTAATGGAGTCTGTCTTCACCTTTTATAATCGATCATCTCCCTAGTCGCTTGTGATTAGAAAAATATTTCATATAATAAGAAAGTATTTAAAGAAAAATTTTGCGTTCGGATTATACTAACAAATCATGCGCGTCGGTGTCGGTGGCAACTTCTTTGGATCTGATCACGTGCGTGAGAACAAAGCTACCGGGACGGAAACAGAGATGCCCATCAAAAGGAGGGATGTATCATACAAATCTCACGAATCGTAAAGAACTACATCAGCTAAATGATTTATTTGCGCGAATTTTGAAGATGCTTTTGGGGGTGAAACTGCTATCATTTGTCTCTTACTCGTTCCCCGTGTCTCATGCGGCCGTTACGCACATTTTTATTGTCCGAGTGAAAATAAGAAAAAGACCTAAATGGAATTAAATATAAAGTGTATTTCCGAAAGTAACCCCCGGTTGGATGAAGCGGGGGCATACGGGATGAGTATTCACTCACGCATAAGATATGCAACCGACGCTTGGTGGGGAATAGGGGCACCTGTGGTGGACATTTTGGGCATTTTTGGGCGCCCCAAGTCCCGACCTCGACCGGCATAAATATCGTTTCGAGCCCCTCCCCACTGCCTCCTCTTCGTCGCCTTCTCACTCCTCTGTTCTCCGTTCTCCTCAGATTCCTCCACCCGCCCTCCCTCCCTCTCTGCCGTCGTCGATTGGTTGGATCTCGCATCGAAGCGACTCGATTAGAGGTCAGATCTGCTCTCTCCTAATCCTCCCTGTTCGATTCGTTACTGTGATTTTTTATGTCTTGTGCTGATGCGCATTTGTAGATCTGACGCTCGATTCCCCTCAAACGCCGAGATCTCCTCTTCCTGATCCGGTTTTGATCTCTGTGTTATACAGATCTGTAAGGGAACCCATCCCTGATGGGTCTTGCTTCCGGTTTCGGCGCTAAGATGGGATCTCTTCGCGGATTTGGCCTCTGGTTGCTGGTCTCCTGCCTCGCCATCATCCGATCTGGCGACGGGTTCTACCTCCCCGGCAGCTACCCCCACGAGTATCAGGTCGGCAATCTTCTCTCCGTGAAGGTGAACTCCCTCACCTCCATCGAGACCGAGTTGCCCTTCACCTACTACAGCCTTCCCTTCTGCCGCCCCCCGGAGGGCATCAAGGACAGCGCCGAGAACCTCGGCGAGCTCCTCATGGGCGACCGCATCGAGAACTCTCCCTATCGTTTCAAGATGTTCACCAACGAGTCCGACATCCTCCTCTGCCGAACCGATCCGCTGTCAGCCAAGGACTTCAATCTCCTCAAGAAGCGGATCGACGAGATGTACCAGGTCAATGTGATCCTCGACAACCTCCCGGCGATTAGGTACACGAGGAAGGGTGATTTCCTCCTCCGGTGGACAGGGTACCCGATCGGTGTCCGGGCGGGCGACGCCTACTACCTCTTCAATCACCTCAAGTTCACCGTTTTGGTGCACAAGTACGAGGAAACCAACGTGGCGAGGGTGGTGGGCAGCACCGGGGACGCGGCCGACGTGATCCAGACGACAGACAAGTCGGGATCCGGCAAGCCCGGGTGGATGGTGGTCGGATTCGAGGTTGTGCCGTGCAGCTTCCTGCACAATGCCGAGTCGGCCAAGAACCTGAAGACGTACGACAAGTACCCGGCGAAGATCCAGTGTGATCCTACCACCGTGGCCATGAAACTGAACGAGAACCAACCTGTGGTCTTCACCTACGAGGTTGCCTTCGTCGAGAGCGACATCAAGTGGCCGTCCCGATGGGATGCTTACTTGAAGATGGAAGGAGCGAAGGTTCACTGGTTCTCAATACTCAATTCGCTGATGGTGATTGCTTTCCTGGCCGGCATTGTTCTTGTGATCTTACTGAGAACCGTCCGAAGAGATCTCACCCGGTACGAAGAGCTGGACAAGGAGTCGCAAGCGCAGATGAACGAGGAGCTCTCCGGGTGGAAGCTTGTCGTCGGGGACGTCTTCAGGGCTCCGAGCCACCCGTTGCTGCTTTGCGCGATGGTAGGTGATGGAGTGCAGATACTCGGTATGGCGGTCGTGACCATCTTGTTCGCCGCACTTGGATTCATGTCGCCTGCATCCCGCGGAACCCTTATCACGGGGATGCTGTTTTTCTACTTGATCCTCGGAATTGCAGCAGGATACGTTGCTGTCAGGATGTGGAAGACGATCAATGTCGGAGATCACTCTGGATGGGTCTCCGTCTCCTGGCGTGTCGCTTGCTTCTTCCCTGGTATCGCCTTCTTGATCTTAACAACACTAAATTTCCTGTTGTGGGGTAGCCACAGCACCGGAGCGATTCCGTTCTCCTTGTTCGTCGTGCTGCTGTTGCTCTGGTTCTGCATCTCGGTTCCGCTTACTCTCGCCGGTGGTTTCATCGGTGCCAAGGCACCACATATCGAGTATCCTGTCCGCACAAATCAAATCCCTCGTGAGATCCCTCCACAAAAGTACCCATCTTGGCTGCTGGTCATCGGAGCCGGGACTTTACCCTTCGGCACCCTGTTCATTGAGCTCTTCTTCATAATGTCTAGCCTTTGGATGGGCCGAGTCTACTACGTCTTCGGCTTCCTCTTGATCGTCTTGATTCTTCTGGTCGTCGTCTGTGCCGAGGTATCTCTGGTCCTCACCTACATGCACCTATGTGTGGAAGACTGGAAATGGTGGTGGAAATCCTTCTTCTCCTCAGGATCAGTGGCTCTATACATCTTCCTATACTCGGTGAATTATCTGGTATTCGATCTTAAAAGTTTAAGCGGCCCTGTCTCTGCCACCCTCTACCTTGGCTACTCATTGTTCATGGTCATTGCCATCATGCTTGCTACTGGCACGGTTGGATTCATTTCATCCTTCTGTTTTGTTCACTACCTCTTCTCATCCGTCAAGCTAGATTGAGCTACCACTTCTTGTTCCTTAAACTCGAAGAACGTACTTGCTAGTGGGTGCTATCTTGAATGGGGAGCTTGGACAGTCTATAGAACACATACTACCTCATTTGTATCTTGTTATTTTTCATTGGCAATAACTGTGGCTATACCATTTTGTCACCTGCATTTTAAGAACCTTTCTCTGTCATAGAATGTGTATCAGTCGAACTATCATTTTTTTTCTTCGTTGTTGTCTCTTTTTTCTATTGTTTGTTAAGCTGTAAACATAGTCAGCCAATGCATTTGTTTGCAAGAATAACTGCTGCATCCATGAATCCTGTAGTGCAAATGTTTGTGTGCTGGATTACACCATGGCATTGAAAGCAAAAACTTGATAATGGAGCTTCTAGTAAGATTCGGGTTATTTTCTTAGAAAATATTCAAAAGGTATATCCTCTTTTCTTTTTTGCTTGTTTTTACGTCAAATTTTTAACTATTATGATATTTTTATTTAGCTCATTTATATTTTTTTAATAATATTTATAAAATACTATAAGTGATGTCATATCTTTTTGGTTGTTATTTCTTTATAAACTATTATAATATTATATTTTTAAGCTTTTAGTTAATCTGATTGAGGTTAGAAATCTATTTAGATTATCTATAGCGTTTTCAAGTAGATTTTATATTAATTTTTTAATGATGACCAGTCATTGTAATATTTAAAGATACTTGAATAAGCAAAAGATATTTAAAAGAATAATTTGAATATTTTTAAATTAAAAATATTGTTTTAAAAATAAATATATTAATTAAAAAATATATAAAATATAAATATATTTTAGGAAACGTGAGCACGTATTTATATTTAATGACATGATTGTTGTTGTGACATCTTCCACCTTAAGGAAGCCTTTTTCTTTTGTGTGCGGTAAGCTGACCCCAAGGCTCCCAACTTTGAGTTATGCTCACCGTCGGTGGCGAGTAAGAATACAAAAATTGGACGGTTTTGGAGCCAAATAGAATTATTTGGGATTCCTGTCACCGACCATTTCCGTGGACTATATAAACCCTCATGTCGGGGAGCCAAATAGAATTATTTGGGATTCCTGCCAGCGACCGTCGGCACCGCCACCCGTACACTGTGAGCGGACATCTCTGCCAGACGATTCCTTTTATTGGTTTCTTCGGTCTAATTGTTGTACCTTTTGTTGGGATGTCAAGGTACCAGCGGCCGATCTTTCGCCATAATCTCTATCAACTGAGGGCAGGAGAGGTATTTGAAGCCCCAGACATCCCGCCGTCTCGTTGCCGCTCTGCCGTGTGAGAAAAGGATCGCCTTTGCGATTGAGAAATTGGATTTTTGTCTCGTCACGGCTGCTTGAGGCCTTCTCCTGCTTAGTTTGCCACTAACGTTGGAATATTGTTACAATGCTCATTCCTTCCTCTTTGCTAACTCTTGTTGTGGAATTTGCAGATTCCAAACCTCAACCTACAAATTGAAAGATAATGTTAACTGTAGTTAGCCAACAGATTTGTCAACTGTGGTAAAAGAAAAAAGATGAATGATATCATTTAACCTTATATGGTTCTTACTAGTGACTTTTGAATGTTTTTGGTTCAGTCAGTAAGTTATTGATGCATAATACTTAATAGTAATTAAACCTGCAAAAAGATTAGACAAGTTTTTTCGACCTAGATTCTTTTTGCCAGCAACATAAATTCAGTATCATTATGATAGTTCCCTTGGTTCTACTTGAAGCCATTTGATAAATGGAACTTAGATATTTGCATGGAGAAGAAATGACTTAAGTAGGAATGAACATATGTAATTCTTTTTTTTTTGCTCATCAGGCTAATCTATGGAATCCTTATTTTTAATCTTAAGATAGTGGAGTTTCTCTGGATAGTTTACAGGATCAAACATTAATAAATTGTTTTCGTCTTTGAAATGCTTATAGAAGTTGTACACATATCCAAAACCTAAATGGTCATTTTCTGCTCATGGACTTTTTCCTGATTTACTTTCCTTGTTCACTCCTCCTATGGAATGTAACATTGATGTTATCATTAGAAGATGATCTTCCATTCATTTGTACAATGGATTGCCTTGATGCCAAGTATGCAACTTTTCTCTTTGTTTGTATTTGCCCATGGATCAGGCTTAGGTGTATTTATTGAAGATAATGGGTAGCATTTTGTTGTTGGTAGGAGCCTTACTGTCACCAACATTATGATGGATAAATATTTACCAACAAAAATATTCCCGTTGTTCTTTTTTTTTTCTTGTTGCTTCATGTAGAATTTTACAAGTGCACTAATATTTTGTTTGATTGTAGCTCTTTGGGAAATCATCCTAAATATATTTTTTGTAAGTTAGCCAAATTTTTTGCAGGTTATACTGCAATCTACTTACATAGAAATGCTAAAATGACACTGCCTTTTGTTTTGATCCATTGTTTTTACTCTCACATTTTTTTAAACTAGTCTTCACCGATCACTTCATTCTCTCTCTTTGCATTTTAAAAAATAAAAAGTTTTTTTTTATTTTCCCTATGATATTATCATATGCTGTAGACCTTGGTGCAATAGATCCACATTCGTAATGCAGTACATATAACATTGAATGCAATACAACAGTTCTTCTATTTCTCCAAATGTATATCATAAGCATCTTCATAAGTTGTATTCTTTGTTCAAGTAATCACAGGATCTAGGAAGGGTTCTAGCATCTCCAAAAGAAATAGAAGCCTATATAAGTTGTATTCTTTGTTCAAGTAATCACAGGATCAAGGAAGGGTTCTAGCATCTCCAAAAGAAATAGAAGCCTATATTTAAATCCCTACACTGATGGTAAAAGCATCATCTATTTGACTGGAAAGAGTAAGTAAAATTATGCTTGATATTTCAATAGAAGGTCAAATCTTATATTTTGACAGTACATCCATATGCTCAGACAAGACTAGCAAGATATATTTCAAAATAAGGATTAAAATATCGTACTGTACCAATGTTTCAAGGTTGACTCGATATGGTACGACACGACGTATTGAGCGATACGTCTAATTTAGGCATATTGTCTACAGAGCTATCATCAGCTCTACTACTAGAGCTACTTGAGGGCAAAAGATCAGGATCTTTAAATTTATTTTCAGATTGTTTACACTTAGCATTGTCATTTACTCTTAGTAAGTGAGAATCAGTGATCAAATAGAGTATTACTGGGTGTTCTCAATTCATTGAAGGGCAAAGTTTCATTTTCTTTATGTGGCTTACATGAGTGATAGCCAGCTTGCAGTATCGAAAACCTCATGACTTGTGACATTGATGCTTCTCAAGGATATATTTGTGGTGAACACTAAGATATTTGTATTGCTAGTAAGGCTCAATAATAGGTAATATGAAACATAATCAGTTACCATGGCTAACTCCATTCTTTGTTCTTTGATGATTGCTTTGCTATTTTAGTTATGAAGTCAAGGGGTTGATGAGAAGGAAAACATAGCCCAGTTTAGGTCATGGATAATATATAGCTATGTTATCTGGAGTTCATTCAATTCTTGGGACATTTGAATGAAAGACAACAAAGTACATCAAATGCAAGCTGGATGTGAGGATGATAAGTGACAGAATCAGACATATAGTGTATGAAATTATGCATACATCAAGGTGTTAAATAATTCAACTTTTTGTTTTTGGAAATGTGGTCAGGAGGAAGTTTTAAGATGCACATTTGTTTTGCTTCATGGTGGATGCACAAGTTTGCCTCCCTCTCTCTCTCTGTGTGTGTGTGTGTATAATGAATGATGTCTAACAAATAAGAAGGAAGAAGCATGATGTTTGATGACTTTTGACTGTCAGTATTATCATTTCGTTTGCAGGAATTGAGCATCCAAGAGACCAAAGAAGACAAATGCCAAAAGAAACAATTTAGCCCGAATTATCACAAAGAAAGCAGGACATCACATTCACTTAGATCATGGTAACACATTCCCATCCCACTCTTGTTTGGTCCCGTTCAAACTCAACCCCAACGCCAAGCTCACTACACGGCTGTTTCTGTATGTTATCTTCCATGGTTTAGACAGTGTAGTGCTGCTGTATCGTCTCGATGTCCAGCCCCTTTAGCTTCACCACAGACTCGACGTGGCCTTTTAGTGTGTGGAGCTCCCTCAGCCTGCAGCAGAAACAATCGACTCAGTTCATCAGCATCATGTACATGTTGATCACAGAATCCTCAAATGAAGGCTTTTGTTTGGTAGATTACCTTGCAACCTCGGCGCGCCTCTTCGCCTGCTCGGCGATCTCAGACAACTCCCTGTAGCTGCTCTTGTCGTTGAAGAGGTCGGAGGTGTCCGCGGGCTGCAAGCCATGGAGGGTGCGCTGAGCCAGAGCCCACTGCGCCTCCCTCTCGCCCCTCCCGTAATCCTTCTTCGTGGTGAACGCGGTCTGCATCATGGTCAAACAAGGGCACCGCCGTGATCAGATCCTGTTCGGTTTCCGTGTGTGCAGGTGAAGAAGGGAAGGAGAAGCGTGTTGACCTTGTTCTCGAGAAGGTTGTCCCAGGCCTTGCCGCTGAGAGCGTAGCGGATGATGAACTTGAGGATGTCGAGAGGGAAGTAGGTGATCAAGCTGAAGAGCCAGATGATCCCAGCCCATCCCCACCCGATGCCCTGGATTCTTGCGAAGCTCCACGACGCATACACGGCGATGACCGTCGCCACCTGCCATTACAAGGTTTCAGGAAGGAAGAAAGAAAGACGAGTTGTCGAGCTTATGGAGGACGCAGGAATACCAGCTGTGCGGCGACGAAGGCGGCGACCAGCAGAAACCCGGGACGTTCGACGAAGGACCAACTCCTCGACCTGGTGACGAAGATGAGTGCCTGGCTGATGATACTGACCTGGAGGTAGAGTGCTGCCGTCAGCTCCTCTTGGTTGTCCTTGATCGGCCTCACACCAAACTTCTCCTGTTTCGGAAAGGGCATTGCCATCGGTTAACAGCTACACTCTTGCAGCAACGAGGCCGGCGAGAGAGAGAGAGATGGTGCTTCTACTCACAGGGAAGAAGTCAGTGGCATGTGCGAGCCAGAAGAAGACGACGGTCATTATGGCAAGGTACGCTCCGAGGACGACTCCGGTGGCAAAGATCTCCCGGAGCTTCCATGAGTCGGGCAAGGGGGAGGGCTTCACCCTGTCCTTGGAGATGGTCATGATGGTGCCGTCGTTGAGGATGGCGATGATGAGGACCATGAAGGGGGAGAAGTCGAAGCGCCAGATGAGGGCGATGAGCATGAAGCCGAGCACGATACGGATGGTGATGGAGACGGCGTAGATGGTGTAGTTCTTCATCCGCTGGAAGATGGCGCGGCTCGTCAGCACCGCGCTCACGATCACGCTCAGCCCCGGCTCCGTCAACACGATGTCCGACGCGCTGCGGGCGGCGTCTGTCGCGTCCGCCACAGCGATGCCGATGTCCGCCTTCTTCAGAGCTGGTGCGTCGTTGACACCGTCCCCTGTCATGCCGCAGATGTGCTTCCTGTCCTGCAGCCTCTTCACGATCTCGTACTTGTGCTCTGCAGCAAACCAACAGATGGTCATCAGTGCAGCGCACAGACTCGAGACGGAGCAACCCATGAGCTCGATGTGCACTCATCGTTACCTGGGAAGACTCCAGCAAAGCCATCGGCCTTCTCGATGAGCTCGTCAATGGGGAGGCCGGTGACGTCGTCGTTCTTATCGCCAAGAAGCGTGGAGGACGGGTACATGTTGGTTCCCATGCCGAGCCGACGCCCAGTTTCCTTGCCAATGGCAAGTTGGTCGCCGGTGATCATCTTGACGTTAACGCCGAGGTGGAGGGCTTGGCGGATGGTCTCGGCGCTGTCGTGCCTCGGAGGATCAAAGAGGGGCAAGAGGCCTATGAACTGCCATGGATCGCCGGCGCTCTCCTTGTTTGCCTCAGGCACCTCCTGCCTCGCCACACCCAGAGCGCGAAGGCCACGTTCGGCGAACTTGTCGATCATGGCATGCACCTTCTTCTTGGCATCGTCTTTCATGTTGCAGAGATCAATGATCTGAAGGATGCAAAGAAAAGCATTAGGCATTTCCTCGAGAAGATGGAAGACGGACGTCGATGAAGGATCAAAGATATGTAGAACCGTCCTACCTGCTCGGGTGCACCCTTGCTCGATCGGTGCCACTTGCCATTGGAGTCGATGTAGGTGATTGCAGTGCGCTTGTCGACCGGATTGAATGGCAGGAAATGGACCTCCTGGATCCCTGCACGTGCCTGCAAGCGCAAAGATGATGAAGATGAGCACGAACTGGGCAGGGGGAAGAAGCAGATGTCATCAACATGGTTTGGATCAACTCAAATCGACAATTCAGCACCTCCTTGGGGTCAGCTAGCATCCCCACAATGGAAGCATCGATGGCGTCCTGGTTCTCGACCCTGGAAGCCATAGCAGCATACAGGACCACTGAATCCTTGTCCAGGCCACTCACAAACACCTGCAAGAGACGGTGCGCATGGACCGATTACTATGGGTCGAAGAAGTCACACAAGGTACTTTGAAGCACGAGCATCGAAAGACATGGTGCATCACCTCGATCAAGGTCTTGTCGACGGTGAGCTTGTTGAGGGTGAGCGTTCCGGTCTTGTCGCTGCACAGCACGTCCATGCCGGCCATCTCCTCGATGGCGGTCATCCTCTTGGTGATCGCTCCCTGCTCCGACAACCGGTGGGATCCAATGGCCATGGTGACCGACAGCACGGTCGGCATGGCGATGGGAATGCCACCGATGAGGAGCACCAGGAGGTTGTCAATGCCGTCCCTGTACCTCCGGTGCTGGATCGGGTACATGACGATGACCTCGATGAGCATCCCGATCGCGATCGAGCAGATGCAGAAGTTTCCGATAGCCGTCAACACCTTCTGGAAGTGACCGACGTTGTTGGTGCTGTCGACGAGGTGGGCTGCCTTGCCGAAGAAGGTGTGCACTCCGGTGGCAATGACGATGGCCTCGATCTCTCCTTGCTTGCAGGTGGAGCCGGAGAAGACCTCATCGCCGGGGTGCTTCGTCACAGGGAGGGACTCGCCGGTGAGGGCGGACTGGTCGATCTTGAGCGGATCACCTTCCAAGAGTCGGGCGTCGGCGGGGACGATGTCGCCTAGCTTGATGCTGATGATATCACCGGGGACCAGGATCGCTGCCTCCTGCTCCGACCACCTGCCATCCCTCAGCACCTGCATCGAACCGCCCAAGGGTACGTACGTAAGCAAGCATTATACGAACAGTACTCGAAAGAACGTGCGTAGAGAGAGAGACCTTAGTCTTGGGGGCGAGGCCAGCCATGAGGGCGGCGGCGGCATTCCCAGCGTTGTTCTCCTCGATGAAGCTGATGGTGGAGTTGATGATGAGGAGGACAACGATACCAACGAAATCTTGCCAGTCCGGTGGCTCGCCCTGCGAAACGCAGTCATGCAATACGTCATCAGCGACGCAAGCTGGAGAGATGTTCTAATACGCGGACGAAGAGGAGATGGCTGAGTGGCTTTACCCCTCCGTTAGCCAAGGCGATGGCCATGATGGCGGCGATCTCCATAACCCAAGACAGCGGGTTCCACATGAAGCCCAGGAACTTGAGGACCTTGCATTCCTGTTATAATCCCCAAAACACACGCATATGATTCTGACTGAGATCGCAATCTAGCAAACCAACGATTACTGACACAAACCTGTTTCTCCTCGAGCTTGTTCAGGCCAAAGATCTGGAGCCGCTGCTCCCCTTCGGCAGAGGTGAGACCCTCCCGACTACATTTCAGCTGCGCAAACACCTCCTCCACCGGGATGCTCTCCTGCAAATCAAAGAAGAAAAGCACCAGGCAGGAGTCACTCCAAGATACAACGTAACTAAGAGGAAGAGGAAGAAGAAGAAGGGTGGGTAAGGATGTTACCAGGTCGACGCTCTCATTCTTGATCTGCTCCAAGTCGGTCGCCATCTTCTGTGTTTTTTTGTTTTATTACCCTTTATTTTCCAAAATTGCACTGCTAATGAAGGAGAATTAGAGCTCCTGGATCTATTGGAGATGAGAACAGGACAGGAGAGACATGAACATCTGTCACTTTGCCCCTCTTCTCTCCTTGCTCGAGCTCTCGCTCTTTAGGTCGCAGGCAGGTTCTACTCCTTCATGAGCAGTGAAGAAGAAGGACGGGGGAGGCGTCCACTTATAGGATGGAGGAGGAGGAGGAGAGGCGCCGAGTCGTGAGGCCCGCCGCTCAAACCGGCGGCTCCCTTCGCGGACGGTCGTTACAATCAGACGTTGGCGGAGGAGGAGGACGACGGAGTCTGGTGGTTAGCGATCGATCCGTTGTTTCCATCTCTACGCATAATATCGTGACATGTGTGTGTCCAGCCCAGCCGCGCAAACAGTGGTTTCCGGGGGAATGGTTTCCTCCGTATAACAGGCCGAATCAGCCCTGAAAACCTTTCAGGGTGATGTCAAGCCCTCCTTAGAAGCAACTTTATTTCGATTAGCCCTCACCACATTTCCGTTCGAACCAGGTTATAATCCGAATTGAACCGGCCTAATAGCTCGTCGATTCTAATTGAACCAGGTTGTAATCCGAATTGAACCAGCGATTCCTATTAAATTATTATTATTATTATATATATATATATATAATTTTAATTTTTTTCTTATATTAAATTATTTTTAATTAAAAATAGCTCCGATAAGCCTACATGACGGTCCAATTAGGCCCGATAAGCCTACATGACGGTCAAAATGGGCCTGCATGGCGGTCAAAATAGGCCCAATTACAACATCTTAAAGCCCAAAGGAGCAGTAATAGATTTGAGCTTTAACGTAGTGGGTTTAATTACTCCGTGATGTGGAGCTGTATCTGAATCAAAAAGTTGCCTTTCGACACTGTAGAAGATTTGGAATCGAATAAAGAAAGCAAAGATAATAGGAACAACCAGTTAAGCTTTAGCTTTTGTTTCTTAATGACTCTCCTCCACAAGCGTTTTTGTGTTGTTGGGACTTTTAGACGACATCTCTGACAGGTACATGAATGCGCCAAAGGAATACTCGAGTTGGGAGAGTCCTGCATGTCGCTCGTTTCAGATTCCCTGCAGTAGGGATTGGTCACCTCTGTGATGTACCAACCTTTTGGATTTGGCCAATTCTTCTTCCTACAAATAAAGAAATCAATGACTGAACCATCAATCATCTATTGTATTGGTTGCAGAGTTTGGTTTGTTCAACAAGAAGAAGATGAAGATGAAGAAGAAGAAGATAAATGGTATACTTAATAGTCCAATAGATAAAGATTTTGATTGGGTGATCCTTAATCCCAATACCTTAGGCTATTAGGAAAAAGTAGCATCTCCTCTCACATACACATACATGTGAAACTAAATCCAAATGAAGGAGAAGATACAATCTAAACATATGATGGAATCAATTAAAAAGATTACATGCTTCAAAATCGAAATAGAAACCTTCTGATTCTAAATCTGACCCAACCTGAACCGAAACCGAGCTACTAAAGACAGTGTGGATGGTGGAGTAGTCACTGTCGCACCCTCTGTCATGGATGGAGAACAGAGGACGTTCGCAAAAGAGATGAACGTGTGGACCCAATGACACACTCCATCGCATGGAGGAATCCAGCCATGCAATGCCGGTCATGGTGAAAAAGGTCTTCGACCTCTATCCTCAACTGGGAGGACGCAGTCATGGAAACACAAAGAGGAACGGCAATGGATGAATGCTCCCACGAAGTACCGCTCCTACCGCCACTGCTGCCTGGGAATCTGGGGATGCATGCAACAGCCAGTTCAGAGCTAGCTAGCTAGCTAGCGGATGAGGTGATGGCCATCAGCATCCGTGAAGACAAGCAGCTCTGTTGGCTGTTGCTGCAAAGCTGTGGGGAGACATGGGCCCGTCGGACGTCCCACACTCACATGGTGTGCTGCTTCCCCTTCTCTCTTGGATTAGGTGGGGGGGATTTCTTCGCCCTCTGGAGCCTCCCTCCCTTCTCCTCCCAAGAGAGCTCACCGGATAGCTTACCAACAAAGCGTCGTCAGCTTAATGGAGGAACCGAAAAGGCCCAAACCTTCACGATGTGCCGTGTCGCCTTCCACGACGCCGACAAAGATCGCCACTGGAAGATCCGACGCGATGACACCGACAGAGGTCGGCTTCGAGGGCCTATTAATTAACGCATGTTATGATGTAATGACGCTTGAATCATGACTATAGCTAAAACCCGTGAGGAGGAAGCTACGTACATGATCCGTGAGCTGTAGAATTGTGCTGCGCCTGCGGGACGGGGTACCAGAACTCCTCCTCCCTCTCTCGTTGGCATTCTACCGAACAGAACATCGGCAAACGATCTAATCCCCGTCCTCATGAGATCGTGCCCGACGCTTTTAGAAGACCATGTTGGTGCCGCGCCATGCTGGGAATCATTGTCCATTTCGACCTCCCCTTCTCGGACGCGGACTGCTGCCCCAGTCTTTGTCTGTGGAGAGAGCGAGCGCGCGCGCGAGAGAGCGAGAGAGCGAGAGAGAGAGAGAGAGAGAATTACCGGTCACCAACTAAAGTAATGGTAAGGGGAACGATTAAACATAATAATAATAATTAATTAATTAGCTTAATATGTATAAGAATTTACCATTACGTCAGACATTGGTTTCGCATGTTTAACACATTACAGACATTGGACTCGGTCTCGGATTCAAACATGAAATCGTGATAAGCATTCGAGCTGTGGTCGTGTAAGGCCACACACAGAGGTCAACGCCATTCCGAAGTCCAACACCCCCAATTTTGACCATTACCGTATGTCCAAACCCAAATCAAACACGCACACACCGCCAATTGGCCTCTCGATTAGTCTAATCTGAACCCACTATTGCAACTGTCACATCGACTTCCCCCCCTAAACATCAATGTTAATCGCCTAATTAACATACTAATCCTCCGTTAATGAAGTATTAGAATTCGATCGAGTGTTACGGTCACCCCACCGTGGGAATGCACCGCCGCCGCTCTCGAGTTTTATATTGCGACCCCTCTCGCTCTTCTCACCTTTTCTTTTAGGAATCGAAACCCCTACCCTCTTCTCTCTCTCTTCTCTCTCTCTCTCCCTCTCGATCGATATTGATCTCTGGATCGAACCCTAGATTTTTGGTTCGTGTCACGTCCGGATTGATTGGGAAGTTTTAGAACCTGAGGACTAGGGAGAGGATGCCAGAAGCCGTCCCGGCGTGCTTCCGTGGCGGCGCCGCGGGAGGGCCGCCGCCGTCGACGGCGGCAGGGCCCAGCCTGACGACCTCGGTCTACGAGACACACCTCGGCCTAGCCGCCCTCAGCTGGTCCCGCACCGTCCTCGGCCTCTCCCTCCGCGCCGTTCTCCGACTGTCCGGCGACGATGAAGACGAGGAAGAGGAGGAGGAGCTTCTGCGGTTCCGCATCCGGCCGTGGCTGCTCTGGAAGCGGCGGGGGACGAGGCGGTTCCACCTCAAGGACCACCCGCGCCATCGCTGCGTGGACTTCGCTTGGGATCTCGCGCGTGCGAGCTTCCCTCCGGGAGGCGGTCCAGAGCCCGCCGCAGGGTTCTTCGTTTCCGTTTCCGTCGATGGCGAGATGCTCCTAGTCGCCGGGGATCTCGCCGACGAGGCCTACAAGAAGTCCAAAGCCCAGCGGCCCCAGACGCCCCTGCTCTCCAGCCCGGCTCTGATCTCGAGGCGGGAGCACGTGGTGTTGGACGACCACGGCGGCCGGAGATCCTACCTGACGCGGGCCCCTCTTGGCGGCCGGGACCGCGAGATCTCGATCGAGCTCGGGGCAAAGGAGAAGGGGAGGGAGGTGGCGATGTCGGTGGGGATCGACGGCGAGCGAGTCCTGCAGGTGCGGCGGCTCCGGTGGAAGTTCCGAGGGAGCGAGACGGTGGAGGTCGGTGGCGGCGTTGGTCGGATCCAGGTTTCGTGGGACCTTCACAACTGGTTCTTCCAGTCCAAGGATGACGCGACGGCTCCCCCACCCGCCGCCGGAGCGGCGGAGCTGGGGCACGCCGTGTTCGTCCTCCGCTTCGAGGGGGCGGAGGAGCGGAAGCAGCAACCCGAGGGACATTCCGGGAAGGGCATCGGCAAAGAGGAAGGGCACCTCAGGAATGCCATGTGCAAAAGTCCTGCGGCGCGGGGGTACAATGGGAAGAACAGGCACGGTAATTGGAACGAGACCAGCAGCGGCGGCGTCGACAAGAGGAGGGGGAGGAAGAACAGCTTGAGGAAGACGAGCTCCTCGTCCTCCTCCACCTCATCGGTGTCGTCGGCGAGCACTTCGACGGTGCTGGAGTGGGCAAGCGCCGAGGAGGTGGAGATGCAGCGGGCTCACGGCTTCTCGCTGCTGGTGTACGCCTGCAAGAGCTGATCCATCCATCCATCCATCAATCAATCATTGGGTCCATAATTATTTTATTTCCTTCCCTTTTTTTTCTTATTTTTCGTGTGCAATTTGCGGTTTGGGTTTCATTTTAAATTTGTTGGCTGAAATCTCAAACTGTCTCATCAATTCTTCTGAACATTGTATGCCTAAATAAATCCTTATATATATATATATATATATATATATATATATATATATATATATATATATATATATATATATATATATATATATAAATGATAGGCTATGCAAGGAGAGAGAAAAGTTCCAAGACCTAAGTCATATAAGTTGTATGTATGCAGGCAACATAGTGACCGGGTTATGTTGAGTGCATGTAGTGTTGAGTGCATGTAGCCAACATATCGTTCAACTTCATGGCATACTACATACGATGTGGACCGAGTTGAAACTTCAAACGCTGGGAAGGTTCCTGGCAACGCCATGCTCTTCCTTGGATCTCCTTATCGACAACTAAGAACCGCCGGGTGTTTGTCAATATGTTTAGCTGAATAGTGTGATGGATTGGCGGTGCCCGCGGCTTCGCTGCACTCTAACCCCATCCACCCACCCCCCCTGCGCGCCCGTCTCTCTCTCTCTCTCTCTCTCGGTCATGGGGAGGCAGACAGCCCCATCTGCGTATGTAGTTTGACCATTCTGATGGCTGAAGAAAGAGCCCACAGCTTGAGGACACACACACACACACACTCTCTCTCTCTCTTTCTTTCTACTGCCATGCACATCGGGGCACCTTTGTCTGTCTTCTTATTTGCACACGCAATTGGCTCACTCTGTGCTGTCAAGTTACTGTTGGACACAGTTGTCTGTGAGGACGACATAGCAAATGGTCGAAGTCCTCTGGTTCTTTCCATTGCTGCAGCAGTGGACACGAGCTGCGGGCACTCTGAAGTCAAAAAGCCGAGAGAGGAAACGGTGTCGGAGATACTGGTCGACTCGGAACAAATGACTACAGATCCGGATTTAGATATACAAAGCTCAACATAGAGTCACAAGATAGAAGCCAGAGATGTTCCCATCAATAGGGTCAAACCAATAATGGTCAAAGAAGAGGAGGGAAATCACATTACGTGCTGACCACTGTAGCATCTGATAAGGCTTTGCTCTCTCTGACTTCATTGATAAGGCCGGACTGCTTCGTACGTAACGAGTAGATAGTGTTAGAATATGTGGCCTTTTATTGAATAAGATATATAATAGAATTGGGTTCCGTTGCGATATTTTAGCCAAGACTAAGTCCACTACGGAACGATTCCTCGGAGATATCCTTGATGGGAGGAAATCTTCTGAGATCTCATCTCATCGTAGACCCTCTGCTCTCGCCTATAAACGGACAGGATCTCTAGTGGTTGAGTGGGTTGTTAGTGTGTTAGAGCGTCGCACCTCTCCGTTGAGGAATTCAGTTATTCTCCTCGTCTCTCTCCCAAAAACCCCGCTCCCCAAATCCATCAATCTGTGTGATCCTGTGAAAGGATAGGAAGAGAGGAGAAAGGGTCTACTCTTCGCACTCCCTGTAGATTCCGCAGCGCGATCGGATTAAAGACGGAAGACGGAGCCTGCAGCAATCTTGGATCACGGTGTGCTAAGCAGATCAAACAAGATCTCTGAACGGATGGCATCAAAAGGTACACATCGTATAAATTAGATCTATGTATTGAATTCCAAATCCTGGCATATAGGTTAATTCCGCATTATTGACTTAGCATAATAACAGATTTTTATGCTATCAATTGGTATCAGAGCCAGGCTTTGAAATCATGCATTAGATCTGTAAATTAATTTACGATGCATAATTACCTTTATCTTCCAAGAACTGCTAAGCAGTAATGGTCACCGTCGACCTCGCTGCAAATCTGCGGTTACGCCGAGTAGCGTACGCATTACAGAACTCGTCCCATATGTGGACATTACAGAACTCGTCCCATATGTACGCATTACAGAACTCGTCCCATATGTGGACATTACAGAACTCGTCCCATGTGTGGACATTACAGAACTCGTCCCATATACGGACATTACAGAACTCGTCCCATATACGGACATTACAGAACTCGTCCCATATGCGGATATCACAGAACTCCGTCCGTGCGACGGCATCACAGAACTCCGTCCGTGCGACGGCATCACAGAACTCCGTCCGTGCGACGGCATCACAGAACTCCGTCCGTCCGTGCGACGGCATCACAGAACCCCGTCCGTCCGTGCGATGGCATCACAGAACCCCGTCCGTCCGTGCGATGGCATCACAGAACCCCGTCCGTCCGTGCGACGGCATCACAGAACCCCGGTCGCACACGGCCAGAATCCGTCCATGCGACGGTCGGCCGCACGCAGGCAGACAGCCCAGGTGGCGGCCATGCGTGAGTTGGCCGTGCACAGGCGGCGGCCGCGTGCTGGCAGCAGCCACCCGCGGGCAGGAACCGCCGCAGCGGCAGTGGCCGCGCATGAGCAGTATGCCCCGCGGCGGCAGCGCCGTGGCGGCAGTGGCCGTGCGCAGACTAGATCTACCGCGCACAGGCGGCAGCCGCGCACAGGCGGCAACCCGCAGCCGCGCACAGGCGGCAACCCGCAGCCGCGCACAGGCGGCAACCCGCAGCCGCGTACAGGCGGCAGCCGCGCACAGGCTGCAACCCGCAGTCGCGTACAGGCAAAGAAAAATGCCACAAGAAGCAAAGAACTCCTTGAGATTATTCATACTGATATCTGCGGACCACTCCACATTCCTTGTTTTAGTGGAGAAAAAATATTTCATCACATTTATAGATGATCTGTCCAGATATGGCAAAGTTTATCTAATACATGAAAAGTCTCAAGCCGTTGATACTCTTGAAGTATACATAAATGAGGTTGAGAGACAATTAGATAGAAAAGTTAAAATTGTCAGATCTGACAGAGGTGGTGAATTTTATGGCAGATATGATGGATCTAGTCAGAATATTGGTCCTTTTGCTAGATTCCTAGAACAACGGGGTATTTGTGCTCAATATGCATTACCAGGTGTGCCACAGCAGAACGGTGTTGCTGAAAGGCGAAATCGTACTCTGATGGATATGGTTAGGAGCATGATGAGTTATTCCTCTGTACCTGAGTCGATGTGGGGTGAAGCTCTTAGGACAGCTATGTACATCTTGAACAGGGTTCCTAGCAAGTCAGTTTCATCGACTCCATTTGAGTTATGGACTGGTAGGAAGCCCAGTCTGAGACATTTACATATTTGGGGATGTCCTGCAGAGATAAGAGTATTCAATCCACATGAAAAGAAATTGGAGCCAAGAACTATTTCAGGATATTTTATTGGTTATCCAGAAAAATCCAAGGGATACAGATTTTATTGCCCTAATCATAGTATGAGAATAGTAGAATCTGGTAATGCAAAATTCCTAGAAAATGGCGAAATCAGTGGGAGTGAAAAATCTCGAAGGATTAATTTTGATATTGAGGAGATTCAGGTTAATTCTCCCATATCATCTCCTGTCCGAGAGATTGTTGTTCCTCAAATCAATGAGAGTATTGATGAGGGTGAACAACAAAATAACATCCAAGAACTCTCACATGATGTTGATGTCGCCGCTGATGATCTTGTAGAACAATCACAATTGGCAGATTTGAGAAGATCTCAAAGGAAAAGGAAACATGCCATTTCTGATGATTATGTTGTATATCTACAAGAATCAGATTATGATATAGGAATAAAAAGAGACCCCTTATCGTTTTCACAAGCCATAGAAAGTAACGATTCTGAAAAATGGTATGATGCAATGAAAGAAGAGTTAAAATCAATGGTACAGAATGATGTCTGGGATCTCGTTGAATTGCCCAATGATTGTAAAAGAGTCGGTTGTAAATGGGTCTTCAAGACAAAACGTGACTCAACGGGCAATATCGAACGATATAAAGCCAGACTTGTGGCCAAAGGTTTTTCTCAGAAGGAAGGCATCGACTATAATGAGACTTTTTCTCCTGTTTCTAAAAAGGACTCATTGAGAATCGTTATGGCATTAGTAGCTCATTATGATCTTGAGTTGCATCAGATGGATGTGAAAACAGCATTTCTGAATGGGGATCTGGATGAGGAAATCTATATGGAACAACCTGAAGGATTCATAGAAAAGGGAAAAGAAAGTTGGGCTTGTAAACTTAAGAAATCCATTTATGGCCTTAAACAAGCTTCCAGACAATGGTATATAAAGTTTCATAATACCATTACTTCCTTCGGATTTAAGGAAAACACTGTTGATCAGTGTATATACCTGAAGGTAAGTGGGAGCAAGTTTATTATATTGGTCTTATATGTGGACGATATTTTACTTGCCAGCAGTGATCTTGGTTTATTGCACGAAACCAAAATATTTCTCAACAAGAACTTTAAGATGGTTGATATGAATGAGGCATCCTATGTCATTGGCATTGAGATATTCAGGGATAGATCTCAAGGATTATTAGGATTGTCTCAGAAAGGATATATTGATCGTATCTTGGAGAGATTTAATATGCAGCTTTGCTCAACCAATGATGTGCCTATTACTAAAGGTGAAAAATTCAGTCAAAACCAGTGCCCTAGAAATGACTTAGAAAAGAATCAAATGAAGAATATTCCTTATGGATGCGCAGTTGGAAGTCTACTATATGCTCAAACTTGTACAAGACCAGATATCAGTTTTGCAGTTGCAATGCTGGGAAGATATCAAAGCAACCCAGGAATGGAACATTGGAAAGCTGCAAAGAAAGTAATGAGATATCTACAAGGGACAAAAGATTATATGCTCACATACAGGAGATCTGATCAGCTTGAAGTAACTGGATATTCAGATGCTGATTTTGCAAATTGCCTCGACAGTAGGAAGTCCACTTCAGGATTTGTATTTATGTTAGCTGGTGGGGCAATCTCTTGGAAAAGTGCAAAGCAATCGCTTATTGCATCATCAACAATGGAAGCTGAATTTGTGGCATGCTTTGAGGCCACAAATCAAGCTTTATGGCTGCGAAATTTTATCTCAGGACTTGGTGTGGTCGACTCAATTGCCAAGCCGCTGAAGATATTTTGTGATAACACCGCAGCAGTTTTCTTCTCTAAGAATGGCAAGTACTCTAGTGGTTCCAAGCACATTGAGTTAAAGTACTTGGTGGTTAGAGAAAGAGTCCAGAAACAGCAAGTGTCAATTGAGAACTTGAGCACCACTATGATGATTGCTGATCCATTGACAAAAGCCTTACAGTGCAAAATATTCAAAGAACATGTTCTTAGAATGGGGCTTGTGAGCAAGTCATAAAGGATATGGTGATGCATGTTTATGTGGATGCTATTATTGACATTTTAACTTAATTAAAGTTATCTGTTTCTGCTATCCTGTTTACATTTATGTTTATGCATATTATGGTTGAATGTAATAACAGGATTGTCTTGACAAGACAAATTACAGGGGTCATTATGGACTATGTTAGGAAAGACTAACAATGTTGTGGTACATAGAAGGGAGTATGACATTGATGAAATACAACCGCTATGACTCGCATTGATAGTTGGACTTAATATAGTATTATTGTGATTATTGGACTTATTGGCTTATTTTTAAAACATGGCCATGTATAAAATGCTTTTAAAAATTTTTTGGAATCCAATTAGGTAAAATTGTTTTCAAACAAATTTTGTTTTGTTTGTTTTGATTTTGTATCTCTTTTATATCTTATCAATTAATGGGCCAAGTGGGAGAATGTTAGAATATGTGGCCTTTTATTGAATAAGATATATAATAGAATTGGGTTCCGTTGCGATATTTTAGCCAAGACTAAGTCCACTACGGAACGATTCCTCGGAGATATCCTTGATGGGAGGAAATCTTCTGAGATCTCATCTCATCGTAGACCCTCTGCTCTCGCCTATAAACGGACAGGATCTCTAGTGGTTGAGTGGGTTGTTAGTGTGTTAGAGCGTCGCACCTCTCCGTTGAGGAATTCAGTTATTCTCCTCGTCTCTCTCCCAAAAACCCCGCTCCCCAAATCCATCAATCTGTGTGATCCTGTGAAAGGATAGGAAGAGAGGAGAAAGGGTCTACTCTTCGCACTCCCTGTAGATTCCGCAGCGCGATCGGATTAAAGACGGAAGACGGAGCCTGCAGCAATCTTGGATCACGGTGTGCTAAGCAGATCAAACAAGATCTCTGAACGGATGGCATCAAAAGGTACACATCGTATAAATTAGATCTATGTATTGAATTCCAAATCCTGGCATATAGGTTAATTCCGCATTATTGACTTAGCATAATAACAGATTTTTATGCTATCAGATAGTGGACAACTTGTCTACTTGTTTAGGATATATGCATCTCTCTCGACATACCGTCACAGTTTGAATCATCCCAAGTGGTTAGAGATGGCCACCATTTTGGACTAGATTTCCTGTCCTTCAATTTCTGGCTCTTACGAACGATGGCGCCAATTGTGCTGCGCTCCCAATTACTCTTTTCCTTTTGTTTTCTTTAGAGCAAAGAAATGGCGTCATCTTCTTCCTGCGCATCTGCAAGCAACAAGGATGACAGCATCAACTCCTTCGGAGTTCCTGCACCTGAATCATCCAACTCCTCAACAAGAACAGCATCGCTCCAAAGAAAGAAACCATGAGTCAGATGCAGGAACAAGGAGGGGGAACAGACACATCCTACGAAGAGAAGGGAAGCCTCATGCATTGAAGGTGCTCGTATATACCACCATGACTGCACACTGCTCCCCGTCCTCCCCGTAGTTCTTCATGGGTTAAGATATTATCACTACACGCAGTTCAAAAGACGCCTTCAGATCTTCCGCGCGCACACGAAACCCTCGTCGCCGATTACTGAGAAGGCCGTGTTAATCTCTTCGCGACCGTCCGATCACCATCATCAACCTTGGCGGCGCCGCTGCTACGACTTTGCTGTGCTGGTTCAGGCAGGGTTCAGCGTTCGAACGAGCAAAATCCGAACCGTGGCTGACGTCCTCGTAAAATCTACGACTAGATCCGCTGACGTCGAGGCAAAAGATGGGACAGGCAACAGCAGACGCACCCCGAAAAGAGAGGGCGATTACAGAGGCGTCGGAGGTGAAGCGAAGCGAGAGAAGCCTAATTAGGAAGAGGCAGATGCAGCATTTGATGGTGGCAGTTCCGAGAAGAAAGCAAAAGGGCGAAAGACAAAGGATGATCCGAAAATAATATTCCCGTCCCCAAGCAAATATCAAAAGCAAAAGGGAAAGTTTTGTGATTGTTTCGTGCTGTTCTCTGAAGGCGTTTCCTCAATTCACCGTCGGCGGCGGAGCCGGCGATTAGACGGCGAAGGTGGAGGGGAACCCTCCGACGGAAGACAAGGACGAAGAGCGCCGGAGCCTCCTGCTCCCCTCAGATCGAGAGGAAATGGTGACCACCGGTTGAGAAATGCTGCTAGGAGGACCGCTGGGAGGTGTCGCGGTGGCGGCCGGGGGGAATCTGGTGGAGCTGCTCCTCAGCATTCTCCTCTCGCCTTCTCTGCCGCCCTTCCCCTCAGCCCCCCGCTGCCTCACGGCCGTCACTCGCACCGGCAGTACGCATTTGCACAGGAGCCCTGGCGACCACCGGAACGCCTTCAAGATCGAATCTTTGGCAAAGAAATGATGCGGAATGAGGGTGTAAAGTACCGATCTTGGCGAGGCGGTTGACCCATTTGGGGATGTGCTTGCCGGTGAGGCGGAGGCAGGCGTCGTCGCAGAAGTGGTTGCAGTTCTTGGAGATGAGGTTGTAGGTGTCACCGGTGTACTCGGCGGACATCTCCTCCACGAGCGCTCGCACCTCCCGCGGCCCCAGATCGGTGAGCCCGATGTGGATCGACTTCCGGAACGCGAACCCCGGGCACTGTCGCGGCTCGCCCTCGAAGATCCCCGTCGTCGGGTGCTCGTGCGCCCCATACGCGTACTCCACCCCGTGCACTGCCACAACACAACCCAAAACCCCATACCCTACTCACGACCTCGCCCCGAATCATCGCATCCCCCGAACAGAATGGAAGAGCAGGTCCGGATCTCACCTTGCACGCCGGAGTGGTAGACTCCGAGGCCGAGCCAGTAGGCGTATCCATTGATGGGGGTGAGATCATAGACGTTAAGGTACACAGGGACCGGCCTCGACCGCCGCTCCCGGGATGGCGCCCTGGCGAACATCGTACGGCGGCGGAGGTGTGTCACAGCTGCGACGGCGGCGGCGAGCGATCCATGGCCTCGGCCTCGATTCGGTCCCAAAAAGATGGCGCTTTGTTGTTCTTTTGACACTGACGAGGGAGTGTGAGCTGACGCCGGAGCGGAATTAAATCCACAGGGGTTTTGTCTATGTGAGCATAAGGAATAATAAATACGATGCTTTCGCGACGGTTAGTATTAGCCCGACGGTAGATTAGCATCACTAGAGAGAGAGAGAGAGAGAGAGAGGTAAAGGTAAAAGAAACGTAGAGATGGAGGTGTGTAGTACACTGCTGCTTTTAGGAGGGGTAGGGAGGTGCGTGCTGATGCAGCTGCTTCCTTTTGGGCACCAACCAACACCGGAGAACGTCCAAAGGGTTGTGCGTGTGGCTTACCGAGGAAGGGTGTTTGAGGGGAGGTGGAGTAGAGTTGAAGCCGTGACTCTGGAGATGTTTAGCTGAAGGTTACGGGGGAAGTGGATGATTGTGTGTAGGGATGCTTTAGAGGGATTTGATGAGTATAGGCCCAAGCCATTCCTTGGATAGGGTCAGATTAGGCAAAGAACAGGTGCCTTCATCATCGCTTTTCCGGAAGACAAACTGGCTGGGATGGGAGGGTAGGAAGTCTTCGGAATCATGGAGACTGATAGATTCGAGCGATGACCATACTTTGCATTCTTCAAATAGAATGTGACACTGATATGATTAAATAATTAAAATTGGTTTTCTGTGGACAAATTGGGAACTTAAATCGATTACTTAAATAGTTAAATTATCAGAAAATTATTAATTGATTTATTCTTCATAGGTAGTGATGTGATGTGAATTTTAGGAAATAAACATTTCAAAATTTCTTTTTTGTGTGAGAAAATAACATAAAAAATTAATTTAAATATAAAAATTTAAAATTAAAAACATTTCGGTGAGGTGAGTTCTTTACTTTTTCTAAAAAATTAAAAATTTTATTTGGCGTGCTGATCTTATGAAAATTTATCATTATGTTAAGTAGATTTAATTAATTTGGCGTGCTGATTTATTTATGAAACACTTGCTTTTGTAATTCAAATCAGTTGACTTAATTATTTGATAACATGTTGAATATTGCAATCAACATATTAATTAATTGGTTACATACATGTGTTTATTTCATTGAAATCTTAGAATTTCATGTCTAAATAAGACTGTTTATTACTTGTGTTAATTAGTGTAACATTATTTTAATTAGTTTTAATGTTGTAGGTAAAGACAAGAATAATAAATATAAGAAAACAATTTCATCTTTAATTTGTGGATTATATGAAGATGCATTTACTGGGTTCTCGATGTTGAAATATTTGTTTGTAGGGCTTCCCAACTTTTGTGTGGAAAGTCCAACCTGACGTGTGTAGAAACTGGTGAACACTACTTACCTTCAAGTAATAATGTGGCTCTAATCAAGGATCATGAGCCACAACCTTGGCAAATGACAGAAAGAACGTTGAGGTTGGAAGATGAGATTTAAGGGCATCCACGCTGCTTGGCACTAAGCATAATAATTCAAGCCGGCTTTCTTCTTGGCTTGAACTTGGATTATCCCTTCATTGAAATCTTCATGTGTCACCTGAAACAAAATATGATGTTAGTTCCCTATTGCTTTGTCACGTTAACCGTGATATTGTGAGCCATTAAACATCCAAACCTATAAGCCATTTTCGGACAAACTGATGTTGGTGAATTGCGGCGGCACGAGGAGGGCAACTTAATGTTGGCAACATTAATCGACTCAAATTCAAAGGATGTGATATCCAAACATAAAAAGAGTCGTAAACAGCAGCAACTCAAATTCAATGAACATGAAACGAAAGGTTGAGGCCAGAACACATGATTGTACTACTTGAGAGAGCAGGCATGTGAACAAGATAATTGAATGTGAGTTGGCATGAATGTAAACTAGGAGAAAACACAGGGAAGGTGGTAAACATAACCTCGGTTGCATCTTGGAGCAGAGCGAGCATTCCAGCTTCTACACAAACTGCTTTAAGCTGTGCCCCATTATAACCATCAGTTAACCTGGCCAGCTCTTCAAAGTTCACATCGGGGTGCACATTCATCTTCCTCGAGTGAATCTAAATTGCAAAGTTAAAACAAGTTACAGATCAATTGTCAACATGAGAACATGCATTTCAATTATTTCTAGATTAGAAGATAGAAAACCGTTTGCTTAAATTAACATGGATATCAATCCAAGCATTTGCTCACAACAAGGAGCAGTTCAGCACCTGCAATATCCGAGCGCTTGCATCTTCAGTGGGATGAGTGAACTCTATTTTGCGATCTAGACGTCCAGAACGCATAAGAGCAGGATCAAGAATATCAGCACGATTTGTTGCCGCTATGACCTGTCAATCAGCGAAAATCAGGTATAAAGAGAGAGAACAGAAGGAACAAATTAAAAAAAAAGGGGATAATTGGATGCTACTTCTGTCACAGACTATATTACTGTATATGTTATCAAAATCCATTACTATCTTTATTAAATTAGCAATTTATAATCGACAGATTTTGTACTATATATATATATATATATATATATATATATATATATATATATATATATATATATATATATATGTACCATTATCATCTTAGTTCAAGCAATAGGTAAGTCACAAGAAACCAAATATTAAAATTATAAATGTTTTCATGTATGCAATTCCCTATTATGACACGTGAATACATTGTGGAGCAGGCAAGTGTAATCTAGGCATGCATCACAAGGCTCGATTACAACCTGCTGGCAACCAAACCAGATGATGCATTTCAAAAACTTTAAAAGCATACCAAGAGAAAAATAAAAAAATAAAAAAAATCTAGTAACAAACAAGCTTATTGAGCTGTAGGGAAGATTAGATTTGACATAGTCATCATCAAGCCAAAACTTGCACGCAATTTGTACCAAAAAGGAAACATTATTACTTCGATTTAAGAACACCGACCTTTATACGTTCATCACTGCTAAAACCATCAAGCTGATTAACTAATTCCAACATTGTCCGTTGCACTTCCCTGTCTCCACTTACTTCACTGCAATAGTAGAGCAAAAAAAGATTTCATTCTAGAATCCTGATGTATTAAGATATTATGGCATGACACCAATAATTGCATAAGTTCTTAATATCACTGGTTCAGATTGTTATTGTGAAAGTACAATGCATTAATAAAGTACAGATTCTTGGAACCTAAGCAGTGAAATAAAAAAGGTT
This sequence comes from Musa acuminata AAA Group, assembly GCF_036884655.1. Classification (NCBI taxonomy): domain Eukaryota; kingdom Viridiplantae; phylum Streptophyta; class Magnoliopsida; order Zingiberales; family Musaceae; genus Musa; species Musa acuminata. Next base: position 2,807,381 of record NC_088351.1, read on the forward strand.
CAAAGAAAGCCCCTGCATGCACACACAACTAAGAGTTTGACGTGAGCAATTATTTTTCTAAAAGAGAAAGACATGTAAGCAAAAATCAAAAACAACAATCCCATAACAAGTAGTCATCCCAATCACTGTCAATCATGATTACTAAATTATTAACTAATAGTTCCAAATGAATTGCTTAATTGCTTCCTTATGCTTAGTAGCTGTGGAAAATGTCAAGGGTCAACCTCGTGCTATATTATCCCCACCAATGGCAAAAAATAATAATAACATGCTTGCAACATGGTAGCATGAACAAATCTCTTATCAACCATTAGGAACAAAAACATGTATGGTCAATAGTGCAAAGAAAAAGAAAAATGCCAGACCTATCAAATCGTTTGGTCCCTATTGCATCTATCTCATCTATAAAAATTATACAGGGAGATTTGTCCTTTGCTAGCTGAAAGGCAGCACGAACAAGTTTTGCTCCTTCACCAATATACTTCTGCAAAAATTGGTTAAACAATCACTAATTAGCTACAAACAAGCTGATACTTCTTTATAGAAGAAGCATAGGTCACAAATGCCTATTCTTGGGCATAAATTTACATGCATGCAGTGAGCTAGTTTTTAATAAGAGGGGTCTGCCAGATTTCCCCAGTAGTAGCCCGGGGTGGTGCAGCCACCAACACTCTTATCTGAGTTTCTTCAACATATATTAGATCTAACTCTGTACCTTTAAAAATTTATCCTTGTTACACAAGAGTAGAATTCGTAAAAGAAACTACCATAAGACAACTGAGAGCCTGAGACATTTTATACCTCATTGTTGCCTGGACATATGATACAAGTGCTACACATCAAAGTGTCTAAATGAATCCAACACGAGCCTTCAGAGAAGTAAGATGCAAAGATTTGAGTGCATCACAACACGTGCTTGTAATCATGCGTGTGACAGTGTATGCAATGATTGTGAATGCATCACAATAAGCTCTATTGTGAGTTATAAGAAAGTCCAGATGTAGTGGTGATAGCACCATGAATGAACTGTTTCAACTGTGGACTGTCCAAAAGTGCCCAGAAACATCCATAAAAATGAAACCAAAAAAAGTAAATGAGTGAGGGAAAAATATTATCAAGTTATAAAGTACCTGAACTAACTGAGGACCTGCCAGCTTCAAGAAAGTTGCTTTTGTTTGTGCAGCACATGCACGTGCCATCAAAGTCTTACCAGTTCCAGGAGGTCCATAAAGAAGCACTCCTTTAGGAGGACGAATACCTAACTTCTGGAAACGGTCTTTGTGCATCAACGGCAAAACAATTGCCTCAACAAGTTCTTGGATCTAAAAATTACAAATAGAATTAATAAGTCAATATTGACAACTTGGGGAGGTTCTTGATCGCTTAACCCAGAAAACAACCTCAAAGAGGGATCCAGAAAACTGAGGTCGAAAGATGGCCCAGACTTGGAAATGAACTCATGACAGAATCAGCCTTTGGTGCCAAAAGTATTTCTATAGACATAGAAAAAAATTAATATACCTGTTTTTCAAGGCCTCCTATATCATTGTAATCTTCCGTCGGCTTCTCATCAACTTCCATTGCCTTCAACTGCGAGTCATATTCAGATGGAAGTGTGTCCAAGATTAAGTAGTTGTCCTTGTTGACCCCCACAAGGTCACCGAGTTTTAGCTTATCAGGGTCCACTAACCGAACAACAGGAAGAAAGATTGTCTGAAATAAAAGAAGAGACAAGATTAAGCCTCTGACAACCATTGGGATTTTAAAAGACTAAAAGAGAGCTGCAACAACATGAGCAATCGAGCAAGTTCAGAGTGAATGACAACTTAGCTTTCAACATGTCCAACCAAAACATAAGCAAAAACATCAACAGAGAAAACCATCAATGCTTGAGATCACAAAGTAGAAGCGGATAAGATTAAGTTGTAAATACAAAGAGCAACGTAAATATGAGTTAGGGCTCCTAGCTTACTTCCCGTGTTGAGGTTTTTAAGACAACACATTTTTCCTTCCTTTGAGAATTGAGATCAATATCAGCCCCATCCTCCTCAGCCTCTTCTTCTGGGTTCATCTCCAAGATCTAGGCAACGAAATAAAACAAGCAATATGATCAGCATTATCTACCAGGTGAATATGCATTCAGTCCAAAAGAAAAATGAAAGTAAAAAAATATAAGCTAGAAAACAAAAAACTATGCCTACTTGGAATCACAGACCTTCTTGGTTGAAAAATATGGACATACAAAAAGAAAAGAGAAGAAACAACAAATTCTTTCTAATTACCCAATTTTTGTCCTTTCAATTAGATTACAGTTACATATGTTGCTTGCGTATACATAGAAATGCAAGAAAAAAAAAAAAAGAACAAGGCCAGTTAGCCAAGATGTCAGGTGTCCTAGTTGAACATTGAAAAGTTATTTTCCAATAAATTAATAGCAATTCTAAAGTATTTTCGACGGTTAGTCACAATCATCAGTTCAGTAATTCGCCAACTTTTTTCATCTTTGTTATTGGTGCCTTCTTATGAGATGAGATAGGGTTTCCTAGAGAAGACACATTACACATTGGCTTCACGCGCACACTGTGCAATCTAGCTAAACATCAAGGTTTTAAGACGCTAATGCATATTGGTGGCGACCTCTACGATGTTTCCCACGAGATAAGGCAGCTGTTTGTTGATCTTAATCTTCTCCTGATTCCCCTTTATCTTGTCCTTCAAGGACTCCAACTCGAGATTCGACCTCTGCAACTCATCCTGCAGCCCGACGAGAAAGGATTTCAAGATCAAACAGGATCAAAACAAAAACCGAGGAAATTAAAAGGGAAAAGGGAAACCCTAAATTCGGGGACGGAGATCGAGCAAATGGTTGTTGGCGGGGTTAGGGCTTGAGTGAGACCTTGAGGACGCGGATCTCATTGTCGAGGAGGCGAGAGGCCCGGATGATGTCCTCGGTGGTCATGGGGGAGAGCAGGTCATCGTCGAGTATGAGATCCTCCTCCATCACAGACTCCATGGATAGGGAGCATCAGATTACCAGAGCGATCGATCGATCGACCGACCGACTTCCACAGCGGAAGTGAACGGCTCCTCGCCAGACGCTCTTACTGTTATGTCTGTTTGGCAACGAACAACCTCGGAATTTATAGGATTTGGGGAAAGCGGATGACGTGTAGGAAAAAGGTTGGGCTGAGCCGGACGATAGATGGCTAACCGGCCCAGCCTCGGACCAGGCACATTAGACCGGACCAATCGGACTGCCACATTTACCAATAAAATCAAGAACCGTTATGGTTGAACGACATGACCCGGTCCAATTCATTATGGGCCGGATTGAGAACCCGTTTCTTTATATGGGTCGAGGATCGGATCCGACCCTTTGATCCGAAAGGGATCCAATCCGGAATCGAGGCAAACAGCGATAACCCGGACGGTTCCCTTCTTCGCGTTGATCGCAACAAGAGCCCTCGGCAGGCATGTGTGAGAACCCTAATCCGCCTCTTCGAAGGCGTCGTCTTCCCATGAAACTCCTCTCCATCTTTCTACTCCAATCCAAAGACAGCTCATTCAACTCATGCTCGATCTCCGCCGCAGAGGGACCTCCCTTCCTCCTACGATGTGGTTCTCGGTCGTGGGGCTGAATAGGTGTTCTACATCAAATTCGATTACCATGGTATGATTATGTTTAGCACAATTCTGATAAGCTGGTATCTGTGAACACTTGATGTTGTTGATGATTCTGTTTAGGAGTTCCTTCGCCTTCATTGGCAGTATACTCGAAATAAGTTCACACAATATATCTTCCTTTGTAAGCTTAATTGAAGGTGAAATTTTGCTCTCCAATGGAAATCTCATTGAGACATTTTACCAAACAACACAAAGAATGTGCCTTCCTCTTCTCTATTTTATATGTGCTTCATAAGCATGCATCTCATTTACAGGAGTTGCCATGAAAGCAACTTAAAGTGGGGTTTCCTGCATCCTTTTCAGCCTCTCTCTCTCTCTCTCTCTCTCTCTCTATTTCTTCCAGTATTGATCATAAGCATGTGTCAAAGTAACACTCTATTGGACTTTAGAAAGCAGGAATAGGCTCAGTGTCATGGAAACACAAGGAAACCTTGGTAAAGCAGATATGTCCACCTCAATCCAACATGTTGTGCATAGTTTCAAGTGAGAGACTGTGGAGGGTCTGACTCATCTCTGTTGGCTGAGATGCCAACATGGAGCCTGAATGGCCTGTTAGGATATGCTGGCCTTCTGCTCCCATCTTGCACAAACTTCCACAAGCATAAATGTTCATGCTCATGTTCTTTGACCAAACGCCAGTCCCATCTGCAACAAGGAGGGAGAAATTTGCAGAGAGCAGTTGATGACAACTTGGAGAACAAATATTGGATCACAGCACCAGCAGCAACTTTGCTGAAAATTTCTGCCAATCACTTTCTTTGAAGAGCACGGATATCTAACATTAGCATCCACAAGGGTTTTCACACAAGTAAAAATGCAGGCTTTCCATTGCCAAAGAATAAGGAACATGTGAAAGTGATGTGAAGATGACTTAGGGAGCGGAGATAAGTGAAGAGATGAAACTGGGCATTGCATTTTAATTAGTCATAATTTTGTATTTAGTTGAGCATTTAGTCACTGTTGGCTTTGTTATTTATGACAACATAAAACTAGTTATTGTTGATATAGTATAGATTTCATGTTAACAAGTCAACAATGTAAAATTTTAGCTTCTTATTATGTACATGAGTTCAGGGAAGAACAAGATGAATGGCATCAACTTTTGTGTCACTAGAAATCTCTCCTTTTCTTCAATCAGTGGTTTGCTAAACTGTATGCTGTTGATGTGTGTTGTGGAAAACTGATGGAACTTGGCAATCACCAGTAGAAAAGAGAAACCATGAGGGCTTACTACCTTTCTCCATTTGACCATAGAAAACCATGGGCTTGGTTACCTGTAGAAGAAGGAAACCATGCATCACAATTAGAAAGTCATGCACACCTAATCATAAATCATACTTCAAACTGAAGAATCACATGTACTGTATTGATTGAGACATGAGACTTGTATTGGTTCATTTGGAACACATCAAATATGTATCAACTAATTTTCTCTGTTTAGATTATTCACTTGCTTTTCACAAGCCATCTGACTTTTTGGCATCATGAACATTTTTAAGCTGATAAAAATAGTTCATCAATTTTGTATAGCAATAGACAGCATGTCTTAGTATTTAAATAAAAATACTTAATATTCCAAATATACTGAATGGACTCTTTTTCCTGTCATATGCATGACCTATTCATTGTACTATGTCATATTAAAAAGATACTTAACCTATTCATTGTACTATGTCATATTAGATATTTTTGAGATGCCATATGTAATAGGTAATAAGATTTTTTTTTTTCTATATTGATTTATCAATGATAGTTTGTTTCAAGATATATTTCTTATATGTTTGTTTATCCAAGAAATGTTTTTTTCTTGTTGGTGACAAAATCCAAAGACTCTTTCAAAAGCCACCACCGTAAGATTTTCCATTCCCATTTTAATTTATTATTATTATTGTTATTCTTATTTTCCAATCACTTGGTCCCCATCCATGAATGAGACACATACCAAACTCAATAGTTTAGTCCAATCCGACTAATTCATATAGCTAAATTGGATTATTTCATCAGAAATCATGCATGAGTTGTATTAGAAATCATGTTATCATATTTATTTACATATATAATGATAGTTAGGAGAGCCGAGTCGGATATGACTACCACCGAATGGCGTCATCAAAGGTTTGCCCACAGCTCCCTTTGACCCCAATACAATCCCTCAATTATCTTATTCGCTTTCTCTTTCTCCGATTCATTCCCTGTTAATTAATGAGATGATTCTTAGTATTTATATTTTCAGTGAATTTCTAAAAAAGTTATTATTATTATTATTTTACTCGTGAAGTGTCCCCTATTTTCAAGTTCTTTTTCTTTGCCCAATGCTTGAATTTTTTTTTTTCATACTTTTTCTTTATCGATGGAATAAATCGATCTAATTATAATATTTTTAAACTGTATAATGTAATATAACATACCGTTGGTTGACAAATTTATTAAAATATTATGTTTATATTATAATATTTTTATTTTTATAATATTATGAAAACACCATAATGTAATATAAAAATATTGTAATTGTGTTTTATTTACTATTAAAAATTATTATAATATAGTATAAACATATTATAACTGGATTGGTTCATGGATCGACAAGAAAAAAAGAAGAAAAAAGGGGAAGGGGGGGGAGGACAGAAAAGGGACAGGTGATTTAGGATATTTTAGATATTAAAAGAAAAAGACATTGTTTGAATATTCTAAAGATAAGGGATGTTTATCGGGAAAAAAAAATCCAATATATTTTCTGTGTTGTACAAAGCTTCAGTTTCTTTGGCCAATTTTTTTTAAATCGAAAAAAAATATTTATTTTTTAAATAGATATAATATTATTATTTATCAAAGATATGATTTTATAACTTTATATATATATATATATATATATATATATATATATATATATATATATATATATATATATATATATATATATATATATATATATATATATATTACTAAACCAAGAAGATGGAGATGTAAAATGCGAAGGATGATTTAGGGGACATGAACAACAGTATCACCATAAGAAGAACGCAATAAGAAGGAAGCAAAGAGGGAATTAGAGGAGGAGGTCGGGAGATAAAGAACAGAAGACGGAAGAAGAGAAGAGAGAATATAGTGGTTTCTACTGGAACTAGTGTTGTTTTTGGGTGAAAGGTGCGATCTTTGGGTGAAAGGTGGGATCTTTTGGGGCATTCGGGAGGAGGCGGAGAGATGGGGAACGTGACGTCGTCGGTGGCGGCACGGTTCGCGTTCTTCCCGCCGGAGCCTGCGACGTACGAGGTGTTCCGGGAGAGGGGAGGGGAGGGGCGGCTCTGCCTGTCGGGGCTGCCGCCGGAGAATAACGTGGAGGTGCACCTGGTGGAGACCAGGGTCGGGAACCGGGTGGTGGCCACCTTTTGGCGTCACCCCAACGCCCGCTTCACCCTCCTCTACTCCCATGGCAACGCCGCCGACCTCGGCCAGATGTTCGACCTCTTCCTCCGGCTCCGTGCCCACCTCCGTGTCAACATCATGAGGTACAGCAGACAGCATCCAGCTCCTCCGATTCCCGTTTCCTCTATCTTCCCCTGTTATCTCTGTCTCCCGTTTTCTTCCCTCCTTTTTGGATCAAAAAAATGGTTTCTTTTGGACCAGCTAAGTGTTTGTATTTAGTTCTTGTAGGTGAATGCTATATATGGGGTAAAAATCTTGTGTGGTTTTGGTTATAGATTGGGAACTTTGAGATTTTAAGAGAAGAACAAAGGCAATTATGATGTTGCAGCACTAGGTTTCAAAGAGGGAATTCATGGTTCTGCTTTGCTATTCTTTGCTTTGTTTTGTGGGTTGCTTCACAAGATGACTTCTTGCATCCATAGATTCTATGTGTGCTTTTCTATGTGTATTAATGTGGCATCCTCACATGTTATATCAAGCTTTATATAACACAGAAAAACAAGCTTTATCCAAAACGAGTCAATGTATGCAACCTTATCTCGACAATCAGAGAGGCTATTTCGCACCATATAATGCAACCTTATAGTGGTGCAAAGCTCATCCTTTTGACAAACTGATTCACCTTTTGATGTGTAACCCATCTACTTAATTTTAGTTGGATATGTATTAGATGCATGTATTTGAAGGAAATTGCTTTTTTTGCTTTCCTTGTTATTTATTTCAGTAGCCTAAGAGAACTATGAATATTTTCTTTTTAATGAAAAAAATGCAATCAGAACTAATTGTTTCTCGTTTCTACAGTTATGACTACTCAGGTTACGGAGGATCTACGGGGAAGGTAAACATTCGTAAATGAACAAGCAATTGAATCTTGGTTTCTTCCATTGGCATTATGACAATAAGAAATATGTGTTCTGTGTGAGAATTAAGCTAACCGATCGAACTAAACTAATGATAGGTAGGGCATACAGTAACAATTACCACACTGTATGCTTTTGAATGGAAGATTTCTCTTCGAGGCAGTGCCCACCTGGCACGGATGAATCAAGAGAGTCTCTGGTCATTTAGTTAATTAGCTATAGCAATTCAAGAAATGAAAATTCTATTCAAAATTTTTAGGGGTGAATCATCCTTTTTTATAAAGCTGATGTGTGTGGCCTGTAAATCTCAGTGGTGAATCGCTCCTGCCAGATAGCAGTGCCATTCGGCAAAGTTTGCTCTTCCTACATAATGCTTAGAAACAATTGTATTGTCTGAATACGCAGCAATGTGTTGTTGCATTGCCACCAAAGTTTGCCCTTCCTACATAATGTTTAGAAACAATTGTACTGTTTGAATAAGCAATTTGTGTTATCGCATTGCCACCGAATCATAGCTGAATTAACGAAGGTTTCATGTGTTCTTGGAATTCACATGAATTCAGTAATTTGGGAAAAAGGATCCCTAAATACTATGATAAATCTGCTATAGCCAATGACAGTGAAGGGGATATGTTGGTTGTCTAACTTTATTATATGAACTGTTCTGGAATCACAATCTAACTCCACTACATGCTTCTTAAGATCTTTGCAATAAAGATGTTGACAGAAACAGCTATAGATACTTTTATGGGTAATAAAATATACTGTCAACAAAGAAAAATTTATTACCAGAAAACAGTCATTCTATTATGATTTTCATGTCTGATGGTATATTGTTTTCCTTGTTACCTTTCATATATTCCAAAAGCCATCTGAGTTCAATACATACTATGACATAGAAGCTGTGCATGATTGCTTGAAGAAAGAGTATGGGATAAGGCAAGAGGATCTCATTCTGTATGGCCAATCTGTCGGTAGTGGACCAACATTACACTTGGCTACGCAATTACAAGGTCTTAGAGGTGTTGTCCTCCATGGTGCAATTCTTTCGGGCATACGCGTCTTATATCCTGTAAAAGTGACATTCTGGTTTGATATATTTAAAGTAAGTACCTTTTTTTTTTCTTTGTTTCATTTATTTGTATTCATGTTCTTACTAGTTCTTTTCCTGCATTCTTTGAATTTTTTGATTAATTATGTGAAATTTGGGTTTTTTGTTGGCAGAACATCAACAAAATCCAACAAGTTGACTGCCCGGTTCTTGTTATACATGTAAGCCTTCTTCATCAGCCACTTCTAATTTGCCAATTTCTTGTATCATATGAGCAGTGATGTACTGCAATGTTCATTTTGCATGTTCCGGAATTTAAATTAGAGAGCAGAAGACTCAGCTTGCTTACTGTGTGACTTACAGATTATGAAAGCAATTAAGTATGTCTAACTCTTGAGTGCTTTGCCATCTTAATCCAACCTATGGATCCTCATCATCTTCCGAGCATTTTATCATCCATATGCAGTCCAGCTTTACGGCACAAGACAATATAATTAGGTTCAACAGAAGATTTATGGGAAGCTATCGGCCTGAGATCAACCTGTAAACACGGTTTGCATGAATAGCCTTTCGGGATTAGGGAAGAGAGAGACCAAAATACTTATTGCTTATCTATTGGTTGTCTTCTCAGGGGCATGCCATGTAAAATGCTGCTAGATTTCTTCCATGCTAATATGCATTATGTTGCTTAGGTTTATGCAGCCATTTGAAACTTTTCGTGGTTAGAATTAGTCTGGAGTATTATTATTTAACTAAAAAAAAGTACATAAAGATTGGCTAAAACAAAACATGATTCCATATTTGATTCAAACACACATTGTTCTGATACAAACATTCTGTGCTCTGCTTTCATTATTCCAAGCATTTCAATTGCTCGATGTGTTCTTCGAAAGAGAATTTTTTGTTTGCAGGGAACTGCCGATGGTATCGTGGAGTGGACTCATGGAAAGCGTTTGTGGGAGCTATCGAAAGAAAAGTATGATCCATTGTGGATCAAAGGTGGTGGTCACTGCAACTTAGAAGCATATCCCGAATACATCAGGCACCTGAGAAAGTTCATTAGTGCCATGGAGAAACTCCCTCTTGTGAGACAGGAAAAACAGAGCAGTGTGCCAACATCAACCATCACAGAATCAAAACACAACAATTGTTTGAGATTTGGCAAGAGGTAGCTGTTCAAACAAGTGTCTGTTGGCTTCTTCTATAGGGGACAAACACCACAGGGAGAAGGTATATTGTTTTCCCAGTAAAATCTAACATTTGTTTAGGAGAGCTTGTAGCAACCCATGCAATAAATATTTGTATGATTTCCCAGATTGATGGTTTATGTAAACGCTTCCAGTTATATAATCTCAATGTTGATATCATCTCTACAAAGTAATCGAGGACAAGTAAATTTTTATTTATGAACAACAACTGGCAAAAAGCTAACAAAATGCAGAGATGTGAATGTTTACAGATGTCACCATGACTCAAATGACTCGTCTTTGAGATCGAGAACATTTCTTGACTATGAACAAGAAATCCAATGTCTTGGGACCAATTCATATAGCCCCTCTTCCACGGTGGCGAATCATGGTTTTAAGAGCTATCCTACCCGAGGAGTCAATGAAGTAGGATTCCTGCCATGAACAAAGAAATTATTCAACAGACCGTATCAGCATTGAATCCATCAGAGATTACTGTACTCACCATCTCCAGTGGACTAACTCTGTGTAATAAGAAACCATTGTGCAGTTCACTGAGGAACAGGAGAAGACAATGGAAGAGTCAAACAGCTGCTGCTAAAATATGGACTGATGGCAGAACATAAACCAAGAATACCAACTTGCCTGAGAACATCTGGATTCACATTTATTGATAAAGCTCTGTTTAATTTGTCTGCAGGACCTGGGTTCCCCATGTACGTGATGCCTTCGTCGTGGTAAAAGTAACCGGCACAGCCCTGCTTGCTCAGGTAGGCATCCTTTGGTTTTTTTTGGGTGTTTTTTGTAGGCGATACAAGAATATGTAGGATCAGCTATAATGATAATTAGAGTTCAAAAAACCAATTGAATTAAGTTACAGGTTCAGCTCACCACTCCAAATTCCAAAAAGACATTGTGTAGAGGCTTGTTAAATTTTATGGTTCCTGTTGCTTCCTTCTCGTCACAAATTGTCATCGGATCAAACCCGACAACAATGAGCCTGGCTTTAAAAAAGAAAACAATGTTATCTATATGAAGAACAAATTTTACAGTATATAGTTATGAAAGTGCAGATTGCCAAATTCATCAAGTACAGAATAATAACTATTTAAAACTATTTTATGGTATTTTATGAATTTCATCAGAGAGACAGGAACAGATAATTGGATATGAACATCTTGAAGATAGCAACACTTGTCATGGCACGCTACTAAAATACAAATTTCAAACTATAGGATCCATTTTATCTGTGCTAGACTGCATTTCTTCTCTAAGTTTGTTTTGTTTATTGACTGAGTCATCATCAAACAGAAATAGTTCATCATGCACCGGAGGAAGTTTTTTTGGATCTAATTAAAATACATATAGACCCTGTCAAAGAAATTTACAAAATCATGACTGCTTTTAGTATGACATGGCAAAGTAAGGGTCTCATTTACACCTACAATGAGATATATATACTCTTTATCCCGTATAATGCCACAAAAATAAAACTGTGTTAAAAGTTTAATATGATAGTATTAGTTATTTTTTTTTAAAATGATGACAAAAACAACAAACAAAAGAAAAAATCAGGTAGCCATAAAAAAATCAAAATAAAATGAGAATTTTAGCAGTTCTTCTTGAACAAAAGTCTTGCATGTAAGTCTGTACGGTTTTATTATGTAGATATGGAGATCTTTTAGTAGCTTTAAACCAACAAACATGTGTTTCAGTAAGGTAGATACAAATTCCAGGAAGTTGGTAATTTAATGCATGAGCTGCTGTATTCTAGATTAGTCGTTAAGTCACCACTATCATTCTGATATCTACCATGTACTTTACCCCTTTTGCTAATGCGAAAAGAAACAAAAAAGTTGCACTAAAGTGAAGGAGACACCATAGGCTTCTTCCACCACCAGTTATGCTCTGAATGCCAATTTAGAGACAGCTGCACCCACCTGGAGCTTTAGGAAAATTAATCTGTGATCCAGAAATGCCCTTGAAGCCAGAATTTCCTGGATGCATATACCTTTGAAGCTAATGTTTTATTGGTGACATGTTCATTATTTACTAACATTTGCACCAATCTAGATGAAGTACCAATTCATAAGCATCATGACTTACTAACTGCCACTATTCATGTGCTCGATGATTCAAGTAGTATTGTGTCCATTCTCATATCATCGACTACCTAGGTGGTGTTTCTCTTTTTTACTTCTACATGCATCTGAACTAAGTTCTTTGCCTTGACATAGAAAAACTATGTAAAACAGAAGTCAACATAATGTCTAATGAACACATTGCATATGATATAATACTTCTACATGCATCCAAACTAAGTTCATTACCTTGACATCGAAAAACTATGTAAAACAGATGTCAACATAATGTCTAATGAACACATTGCATGTAATACAATACTCAAGAATGTTTTTCTGTAGTTTATTTACTCTATTAGGTCATATCTATAGACCACTTTCTGAAAACTAGTCAGTGGATATAACAGAACAAAAAATTGGTACAACTGAATCATAAGAACAAAAACCATGTACCTTGGTTGAACTTAAAATGATCTTAGGAGAAAAAGAAATAGATTGAAGCAGAAACAAGATATAAAACAAGAAACAGATTAGTCTGATGATTTTACATGAGATCTCACTACAAAATAGAAGACAGCAAAGTGGAAATAGCACAACAAAAAAAAAAAAACTGATAATATGTAATATACCAGGTACTGTTGGATGTTGCTAACATCCTCCGCATCCAATGCAAGTTGTTGCTTCCATTTTTGTTGAGTTGCTCTTCATAAGAAAGGTCCTTGTAATAATATCAAGTCAAATGAACTGTGAGAACACTTTTACCACATAGCGTGTATAAAAGGAAACAAAGAAGCTAGAGTATAATATAGCAGTACATGTGTAAACGATAATCAACTGCATCTATATTCCATTTTGCCAAATGGCCAAATTCATGACAATTCCCATCAATATCCTGCACTTCTATCAGTTATTCATACACTAATTTCAGAATATTACCGAAAAATATGGGACCGAAAACTGTAAAACCTGTTCTTCTCTATTAACTCTTCCTGAACATGGAGTGCATGCTTTTTTTGCAGCAACTTAATCTACTAAGAAAGCTAACAACTAATGTGCCAACAAAGCAGCCGATGCAGACCTAATCACCCAATGGTGATATATATTCCTGTGTTGCTTAGATGAAAACATGAAAAGTCTGCAAACACAAAATCTCAACCTTCCAAAATTAACAAGTCACCTATTGAAGATGAGTAAGAACAGCTTGAAACTGCACCAAGTCCTTGGAATGTGAAATGATCAGAAGTGGCATATGGGTAATCTGTAGTAGCTATACCTGCAAAGACCCTGTACCAATGATGTCTAGTGTTTGCTCATATGGTAACCTGATTCTCTTCAAGAAGCTTCCCATCATTTGTCCACCAGAAGCAGCTGTTGTATACCTATACGTAGAAACATACACAAGCATGACAAATTAGTACTGAGAAGTGGACGATAACGATCAAAATGACAATTTCAAGGAGAAAATGAGGACCAGGGAATCTCCCGTGGAAAATGCGAAGTGGCCTGCAAATACGAAAACCAAGCCATATGACAAAAGGGCAACAACAATGAAAAACCATACTTTTTACTAGGTTCGCTGTATCATACCGTACCGACATTTCGACCCGAGCTCGATACACCCTGGTGTACCGAATATTTTTTTATTTTTTTTATACCGTAACAGTGCTACAGTATAATGATATAGCACTGTAGCAATATTACATAATAATACTGTAGTACTGTAGTAGTGCTATATACTGTAGCATTGTAATGGTACGATGACCCGTCGGATTGGTAAGTTTCGGTACGGCATACCTTGCTTTTTTAGAAGATTACCAAATGAAATTTCCATCTTTAGGTTATTGGCATTACATTCTGCAAGAGTGGATCACGCTCCCCAAGTTCCGCAATGTTCACCACAAAGTTTGCTCCGTAGGTTTTTGCTACCTTCTCCATCTTCACCATTGATAAAAATGCACAAATGATTAATCAAATGCACCGAAATAAGAACTGAAAAAGAATGATTGATCTCAACAAATTACGTGGCAGTTGAAACGAACAAATAGCAAAAAATATTCACCTATAAATTTTTCCTTAGCATCCACGTGTGACATCGAAAGAAAAAAGATGTCAGAGGAAAATTCAGTGTGATAGCGTTAAACTGCCCATCTTTCTCTGTGTTCATCTCATGTTCTTGAAAATTCATGATCTCTAGATGCAAGAACCATAATCCGTTCGCATAAAAATCAGTGAGAATCGGTATGCTAAGCGGCAGACAAAGATCATCTAAATCAAAGAAACCAACGACCCAAAAAAATAAATCCAAACTTTTTTTTTCTCGTCTTGCAAACCAGAGAGTCCACCTGTTCGAGGAGCTGCGATTGTTCTCGCGGCGTCCTCACGCCGCCCCTCACGCTCATGAAGTAAAGATCCGCCGGCTTCCCACCGAGCCGGGCGCCGCCGGGGGAGGAAGCGGGGGGCGGCTGGGGGGTCCCGATGTGGAAGGCGGCGTAGAGGGCGAGGCAGAGGGCGACCTGGATCACGAGGGTGCGCCGGTACGAGGGCTTCTCCGCGGTGAGGTAACCGCCCTCCATAAGACCAGTGAGACGAAGGGACGGACCTCTCCCTCCCTCGTCGTGACCGCCACCGCCGTGATCGAGGCTTACAGGGAGGCAGGCAATTAGCAGTAGCAGATGCAAAGCGACGTCTGAATTGGCTCTTTATATCACCTCTCGCAACAGTTGTCAGAACGGAAAACCAGAAACATGAAAGATTACTACTACTGTTATATATACCATACCATTTAGTAAAATTACATTCATATCCTCTGTCTTCTCTTCTCATCCACCAACCAAGTTGGATGAAGATCAAGTGATTTTAATATGGGATGAATTCAAGAAAATTTTTTGACATGAGATATATAACTAAGAATATTCTCAAAATGGAGTAAAGATTCAACCAAATCCAAAGCCCAGTTTAATCTAATAATTCTTGAATTTGCTGAGTTTGTCTTATTCTGCAATTTTAACCAGATGAATTTTCATGCTATGAAGGGACATTTTTAACATAGCACATCTCAAGTGTAAAAGAGAAAATTAAAGATATATGTGAGGCAATTTGCAAGTTTCCAATGTGAATTTCTAGCAAAATTTAGAATATATAACCATTTAATTTGTCACCTTGTCATCATTGGGATCAACATGCATCCACAGGTACTGTGTTCCTCTGAGACAAAAGTCATTGATGACAGAGGAAGCCCACAAAGGCACATGAATGACTGCTATGACAGAACAGCCTGCCGTGGATTATTAGAATTAGCATCTACCTATCCAAAGAGCCGACAAAAGCCACTGTAAATTCTATGAGGCAGCGTCCCTAGAACAAGCTATGATCACAAACACACAAATCTATATATATATATATATATATAGACTCTTCAACATGCTTTTTCTATATTATTTAGCCATGAAAATATGGTGAACTGGCTAATTGATCTCACAGAAATCTCTCGAATTACCTGATTACTTTGCAGGCAAAGTGACTTCGGAAGTGGAGCAGGCAAAAAGAGGACAGCTCCTTCCCTGTAAAACAAATGAATAAATATTAATTCATCATATGATATATCTGAAAAATACTCTTGAGATGATTTTTCTAAAAATACATATATATATATATATATATATATATATTAGATATTTTTGAATGGGTACCTTTCTTTTTTTTAAAACAATACCTTTAATTTAAAAAAACACTCAAATACCAATTATAATATTTTAATCACTATAATAAAATACTGTATAAATTATTGAAAATATTATAAATGATCTAAATAGATTTTTAATCTCAACTAAACTAATTACAAGCTTTAAAATATGATATTATACTGATATATGAATAATGACAATCAACACCATAATAATTAAAAAATATTTAAAAATTTTGATTAAAAAAACTTTTGAGAGATATTTTATATATTTTAAATAAAAAAATAAAATATCTTTTAAAAAACATGAATATTTTATAAGAAAATTAGCTCACATAGCTACCATGTCCGGATGTCTGTGCCACATTGTTTAGCTATCTTAAATGTGGCTTTGTTCCTTTTATTCTGTGTCACGGGCCCATGGAATGGCAGGTAACTATGTTTGGATACTTATGCTCGTATCATGATTACAGATAATGTCTGTCCCTTCTCTTTCAGACAACAACTCTCCTACTTGATTTCATATATTCTCCACATGAAGTGTATAATTGCCTTCAGAAATGGGTGAGCTACATGCAACTTAAAATGGCAGGACCAAGTAAAGAGATGTCATGCCAAGGCTTCCAACAATTCCCCCAAACATCACCAATCAATGTCTTACTTCCCAACACGGATCAAACTCTTTATCAGTCATTTTCTGTGTATTCAGATTGGACTCCTTAACAATTAATGCAAGAGTATCAAGTTTCTCTTGTGGCCATCAGTAGTCATATAGTCTGACAATTATCTAGTATTATGCCAGAAAAACAAATCATGTACCTGGAGATCAAAAGATGGAGGACTTCTCTACTCCACCCCTGAAACCGATGATTACAAATATTTATGCACCTTCCTGGATGTCATAAAAAAGCAAGTATATTAACAGGATAATGATCGAGGTTAGACTTACGGTCAACAAAAATCTAGAAAAGAAATGATTAATTTCCATACCATCAAGTCCAGAAGCCAAAAATTGGAGAGAGACAAAACCTTCCTTCTCAGCCACCTACTTTCATGGCTTCTGGAAGATGACCATGGCAGCATGGTGGGATACTGATGGATGATACAGACTAGTCCTGCAAGTATTTCATTCACTAGGAGGGAATTTAAAACCTGGAAGACACAAATGCCTAATCTTCATGTTCTCCATCCTCACTGTATGGCTTTGACAAGAAGCACCTTGTAGCTTGACCACAACCACAAGTCCTTTTCCCAGTAGAACTGGCACTGCGGTAGGCATCAGTCTCTTTTCTCATTTGCCTGTCTACCTAGCATGTGGTCCTGAAATGTTTTTTCTTGCTAGACCTTCCATGGCAATATCACATCTCAGAGATACCATTTCTGCATGATGGAAGGCAGGTCCTAGTTGTTCCTAGAGAATAAAGCAATACAATTAATCAAATGCATAATAAAAGGCATATGAGACTCCCGTCCATCTAAGAAAGATTAATGTATGTAATTTTTATCTATATAGAGAACATATATCCGTGAAATCCTGATTTTCCAAATCGCAAAAAAAACAACCTTATAGTCATACTAAGATCGATCCTCAAATCAAGATATAGTTACTCCATTTGATCATGTCACAATATAATGCATGGATTTAGGCCCAGAAGAAGCCCAAAATTAAAAATGGAAACACGCTCCTCACCATACAGGGACCAGAGTAGATCAAAATCAGAAAAAAAGCAGAACAGAATCACGATGGAAGAACTAAAAATCCATGAACTTGAAACAAAAAATAATGATATGGACAATTATAATTTCCACCTGACAACTAAACGACTCAAGATTCGAATTAAAGATTATTCTCTTTCAGCAGGTAACACAGGTATCCAGTCATCATCCTTTTCTCCTTGATCTCTATCTATTTCTCTCTTCTTCAATCTTTCTAGAGATTATCTTGCTTTATTGTCAGCTACTTTTTCCTCATAACTGCAAGTGTTTTGCTGCTGCACTCTCATTGCAGCAACCCAGACTAGTTTTCAAACAGCTCAAATTGTCCTAATCTACTTCCATCCCTTCATTGTGTACAATTGTAAAGTGAAAGATGGATTGTCATGCCACAAAATCCACAAAAAATAATAGATAAATTGTTATGCTATCATAATGAATAAAGGTAAGGCAAAAGGATAGGCAAAAATGCATGGGTTTGTGCAACATTTACTGTGATTTTGCTCAGGGAAAATTGTACGTGCAATTCATGAATATGATTCACGAAATTTAATACATAGGAGGACAACATGCACCTGAAGACCTATTACCGTCAGCAAAAGCCATTGAAATACTAGAAAGAACAAGAGACTCCCTTCAATATGCAACAGATATTTATAGAGAAATCATTACAATAGGACTAACTAGAGAGTTGTGTTTCATCCAAATCCAGTATCCTTAGGATATCTATGACTAGTTTTCTCTGGTACAAATTTCAATCTGCGACTTAAATTATATGGTACACAAACATCCAATTTGGTAAACTAGGTGAGTAGGATGACTTCTTCCACGTATAGATAATTGAGGATTTATTTTGAAGCTTCGTTGCAACTATAGGAACTCCCAAGTACATTTCTATAATGAAAAGGGCACCCATGAAATATTTCTTGTACCATGCAGGGAAAAAGCAAACCTGTTTTTTTGGCAGTGGTGGTTTTGAATTTTTTTTGTTCTCATGCCTGTCAAAATATTCCAATCATCAAACACAGCTTTGAACACTTAATTAAAAGAAAAGCAAAGAAAAGAAATTGCAACGAACATGTGTCCACAGCAAGAAGTAAATGTGAGCACCAAATTCTTCAGATACACCAAATACCTGAGCTTTAATTTACCATTTTAGCCTCATACAAAAAGCTAGCATAAGTAAAAAGTAATTCAGATGTGATAAAGGTTCTATCATCCATTCACTAAATCAATCAAGAAAGTAAGAGCAAAGCTAACTCATCAAAGCAACTAGATAAACACAGAGACATTTCAGAGGCCAACTGCATTAAAAAAACAGCCAGAATGGTGTATCAAGCAATTCAAACAGGGACATGAAAGGCTCCTGTCAACTTAAAATATGGCTGCAGAAGCCCAAAACTATAAAGAAACCATGTCTTGTAAAGAATTCAAAGGAGATACAAGATCCCAAACACTTCAAAAATTGTTGGTCCCATTAGCAAAAGATGGCTGAAGCAAGAAAAAAGGAAAACAAAATCCCAAGCAAAATAAATTGCTAAAATATACATTGACATACAAAGTCCACATAAGTAGCTTGGTCAAAGTATGCAGGATGACCATGCAGCGATAAATTCACCATCGGCAGTAAACTTATTCAGTTGAAGTTGTTACCGCTAAAACTCTTTAATCATAAGTTCCTCCTTGAGTCAAGGACAAACAGGGCCACCCAACCCAGCTCCTCTCCTCTCAAAAGAATAAGAACTCGCTACCTCAAGTTCAGACTTGTTACCTCAAATTTTCTGCTTCATGCACATCTCATATTTGTCGGTTCCAAACATCTTCCTTGAACCAGACTGAGTAGAAACATATATAGCGTCCAACTCTTTACTGAAACTGACATGAAAAAAACATGATCCACCACATGGATCTACGTAAAATTAACAATATAAGAATAACATTACCATCACTGTTTCTCCTTGCTGCCAATCCTCATACCAAAGTAACCAAACCTGATTAGTGCTTGCTTGCAAAAAGAGACATTTTAGAAAGAGATGACACTTTCATGAAATCTAAATAACAGATCCTATTTGTTGACCGTAATCACATCCTACCACAGAGAAATCTTCATATTTCTCATGGGGAAAGGGTACGAGACCAAGGGAGAACTCCCACACTCAGTAACATCAAATTATCCTCCTTGCAACACAAGAAGGGGATATCAAAAGGCAAATGGAAAGACAGTTATTACTCCTAGAGATGTGTTCACAATAGATATAAGAGGGACTTGTCATTAGAGGTTAAAAATATTTACGAGCTTTAGCAAGCAGCTAAGTGCAAAGGAAATCCAAGCATACCTTGCAGCATTTCCAACTTCCAAGGAAGATAAACATCAAAGTTAGGACTCTGTATTACTGGTTTGCCGAAGAGGAATATATATGGGTACCAATTAGGCCATGCAAGTGCAGCATTTTAGGGCACTCGAATTCATAGCAAACCATAAGAAAAGGCATTGGCATCAACTGTGTTCTTCAAAAGAATTAAGAAACCTACATGAAACTACATAGAGAGATGTGTGATAAACTATGAGAATTAGTCACTGAGATCAAACATATAAAGGAATTCAAGAAGATTAAAACATCGGGGCAAGTACACCACACGACGTAACTTCTATTATAATTCACATTGTTTTTATTTTTATTACTTTTTTTGACTCAATGGGCAGTCTGCCCATTCTCAACTCCGAGCCCATACAACACGCCCGCATATTTCTCAGTAGAACCATTAAAGAAAGACTCATTCAACTTCCTGAAAGCGCAGGAGGTGAGCAAGCTGTCTGAACCGGCCTGGTGGCAGATCCCCACCCTCTCGACATCGAGCAGCTCGGCGAGCTTGTTGAGCCCCCCATGGAGGCTGTTGCAGAATTTCATGATGTGCTTGATGTCGTACACGGTAGGAAAGTAGATGTTGATGAGATTGAAGAAGCCGGCCTGGGTGTCCGGGAGGTTCTGGCAAGTGAGAAGCTTGAGAAGGTACCCGAAATCGTAGCCGCTGTGGAAGGTAACCCAGTGCACCGAGTCATTGAGCACGATGCCCGACGACATAAGGAGCTCGCCAAAGCGCTGGGAATCAATCCCCTTCTCATTGTTCTTCTGGAAATCGATGCCGCTCTGGCGGAGAAGGTCGATGGAGTCGGACGCGAAGACGTCCTGCTGGATGTCGAACTCGCGGAAATTGAACTGCCAAACGCAGCCACGGTCGGTGCCGCAGGTGGGGAGGTTGCCGAGCTGGTCGGAGAAGGTGAGACCGAGCTGGATGAGTTTGAGCATGTCGACATTGGCCTTGAGGGTGGCGTAGTTGAACTCGGAGCTGGTCCGGAAGTTGCCGAGGGGACGGCACACGATGCCGGGGAACTCGGTGTCCATGGCCACGTAAGGGAAGTCGTCCACGATCTCGCGGATCAGGGCGAACTCGGCCGCGAGGTTGTCGCTCCACACCTCGCGTATCTGGACCGTCTCGTTCTTTGGCAGGATCGACGACATCGCACCAACATCAAGCGAAACCAAGAACCGTAGAAGATCGATCTATGTACGTAAGGTCTCGAGAACAAAAGAGGACAGATCTGTGGTGATGTGGTTGGGAAACGTAAAGGGTTTGAGGGATCAAAGTAGAGGAAGAAGAAGGGATTGGGAGGAGGGGTGGATTTCTTTTCTTCGTTATTGAGATCGAGGGAGGGAGGGAGGGAGGGAGGGAAGGAGGAATGCGGTGATGGCGTTCAAGGACGCGGCATGAGCCGGTCCGCGAAGACTTCGACCATGGAAGAGGAGGAGGAGACGTAGATGGGGAAGAGGAGGAAGACGATGAGGCCGAAATAAGGCAGCGCCACTAGTTGCTGGTACGCTGCTGGCACCGGTTAGGGCTCGGGAATGGACGCGGCGTGGCGGTCTCTGGTTGGTCCATGGAAAAGCGAATACTTATTTTTTACTCGTTGGGACCTCCAATGGGCCGCAGACACGTATTAGGCCGAGACAATCTCTGTGGGTCATGCAGTGGGCCCGTAATATAGTACTCATTTTTATCCCAATTTTCTCTTTTATCATTTACTGATAAAAATAACATAAAGCATTAATAAACTATCATAAATGAGAATAAACTGAAAATTATTATACGAATTTAAATTTTAAGATATTCAAATCTCGTTCCAGTTAAAATTTTATGTAAAAATATTATGTGAGCTTTGAGCTCTAATAATACTCTAGTCTGATAATTTAGTAAGCTCTTAAGTATAAATTAATATTAAAATATTCAACGAGTCCTAAAATACTAACTATGTGCACAAAAAAAAAATCAATATATTTTTGTTAGATTAGTATGAATTAATTTAATAACATATTAATATGGATAAATATGTGATATAAGTTAATTTTGAATGTCCAACATAAAAGGGATTTAGAGTAGACATCCATTTTGAAGTATTTCTTAGGTTTAGATATTAGTAGGTTAGAGGGATTCCATTTTAATGTTTAAGTTAATATAAACTTGAAAGATACGATTATTATATTTAGTCAGAAGATCTTTATTATTATGATGGGACCGTATAAACGATTGTTAAGTTCAGTTTATCGTAAATGTCAAAGTAATAATTTATCAAATAAGCTTTCTTCTCGATATTGCGTGCCCAATGTTTGTCGATATTACATGCCTAATGTAAAATCAAATCAATATCTGATAGAAAATTTAATATCAATTGATCCGTCTATACGAAGATTCAAAGCAAAAAAATATAAGCTTCGTTCTCATCCACTATCATAAAAAGACAATCACAAACTTCCTTCTAATTGATAAGGTTGATATAGCATATTTTGACACTACTCACGTGGCAACAGACAAAAGACCTTTGGGCTAACGTAGAGCGACACCTCAAACCCAGACAAGACAGCCACGCAACCTCCGTATTATTCAGGGTCATTCCGCAAACTCGAGACGGCGTTGACTCGAGCAACGCCAAACACCATAGAGTCGTTATGTATAACTCGAGATGACGCCACACGACACCAACCGGAGCGGCCCCGAACACCCTAGAGTCGTTCCGCAAAACTCGGGAAAACGCCACATAATACCGACCCTAGCGGCGCCATATGACCCCGACCCGTATGGGTTGGTCGGCACTCATCTGCAGAGTATAAGCCATCCTCCCGAGGAGTTGGTAGCCATTAAAGAATCGCATATGACCGACCGCCCCATCGTAGGTATAAAAGTCAACCCTCTAACCAATGAGAGGGGGCGGCTTCTTTAAACACTCAACTCTCTATTATTTCACTCTATTCTAACTTAAGCTATGGAGGGGTCAGGTCGAGAAATCCCCCTCCCAACCTTGACTTGAGTGCAGGAGCCCCGCAATAAAGCAACAAGCAACGAAGCCCACAGCTCAACATGACCCGATGCCCACTTCTTGCACTCGAGCTTTCGCGTGGGTAACCTTGCGCATCCGGGATTGGACCAAGCTGTGCTGACGTCTCAGCCATGGCATAAAGGTTCATTAATAAAGGCAATCACAAGCTTTATTCTAGGAAGACAATCACAAACTTCCTTCTCAACCTTTAAGGTATAAAAAAAGACATCTTAAACCCAATATAAGTGACTCCTTTTGAACTACTCGAATTTATATCTAGGGATATCAATTTACTAATTTTAATATCAGAGAAACTAGGTCGAGAAACTCCTTCCGACCTTAATCTTCGTATAAGTGACACATCAGGAATACGATGTTTTCACCTCAAAAGATACCTCGGATAATCCTGTGCACATTGGTTTGGACCACGTCGGGCTGAACAAGACATCAATAATATTTTTTTCTAATATTTTAGCACCAGAATGAGGACCTAATGTTATAGAAATGCCCTAGCAATGAGGCCTTGACTCCAACTTTTACTCAATGGGGTAATTGTCATCTTTCTCACATGTAGATGCATCCACTTCGATGCAAGCGTAGATGAAGTACTAGCGTCTACTCAACGACTCTGGCCTCTCACCACTAGGAATGAACTTGAGCCACATGCTCGTCCCCTCTGAGTTGTTCCTAGATCTCACCCATCAAGTGTAGACACTCACAGACATGTTGCAAGCTATCACCCGGCTCCTGCCTCAACTAGCCCAACAATCGACACCACCACCTCAGTCATGATTGACACTTCAATCATCATTAGCACCGGCACTTGTCGAAATCCCCTCGATCGACGTGATGCCAACATCTTAGGATCGCCCAAGGTCTAAGAAATTGCCAACCGAAGAAGCGCCCCACTCTCCAACGATATTATTCAATGCATCGTCGCACTACCGCTCTAAGCTACCCCAATCCGAGTCCCAATTAGTAGATTCAATAGATGACTCCCTAAGGGTCCAATTATGGCAAATAGACCAATGCTTAAATGAGATATGATGGGAGTTTCAGTAATTCAAGAGGAAGAATCTAGGGGGAGAATCTAGTCAACCTCATCTCAAGTTGATCATCATTCACCCAGAATATTTAAGAGAAGCTAATCCTGACCAAATTTTGCCTCACATCGTTGGAAGCCTTCGATGATAATATTGACCTGGTTGAACACATTATCGCCATCTACACCCAAATAACTCTCTAAGGCACCTCAAATGCTATGATATGCTACGCATGCCCAACAATGCTAAAGACACTCTCAATTGGTTCCTTTACTCAACTTGCAAAGAAGTTCAAACTCTACTTTCTTTAGAATGTATGCCCGAGGCCATCGATGATAATGTTGCTCAAACTCAAGCAAAGAGATGAAGAGACATTTTCCAACTTCGTTTCTCAATTTGCTAATGAGATCCGGCAAAAGCTCATTCATCGCTTATAATACATGCCTTTATGATGTAGCTCAAGCTCTCATGCTTTTTTTGGTTGTTGGTGGAGAGGCCACTGGTGATGGTACTCGAGGTGCTCTAAAGGGCTAACCAATATATTGTCATAGAGGTAATATTCTTAAGTAAGTGCAAGAAAACACACAAAAAGTCAAGACAAGAGTGACTACCATCAATCTTAACCCCGAGGTCACCATAATGAAAAAATAAATGATTAACTCGGCAAAGAACATGAGGCGAAGAAGAAATGATTAACTTGAGCTACCTCAACTTGAGCTACCTCGCCCGAGATCTAAGTCGACTCCTTTGAACATTACTAAAACCAATATCTTTTTATAAATAAAGAAAATGAGCTTTTAAAATACCCTCAATCGATGAAGACATCACTGACGGAAAGGAACAAATCCAAGTATTGCCACATCCACCATAATTATAACAATGACACTAAGTATTCATCGAGGACACCTTAGGAGGTTCATTTGGAGTCATCGGGAACCTTCGCTTTAACCTCGGGAGTCATTAGAGAGGCAAAGAGGCACATCAACGTCATCATCAGTGGACCTATCTCGGGATAAGATAACTCCTTGGGTCATAAAGTCCTTTTACAAATAAAGAAAATAGGCTTTTAAAAGACTCAATTGATGAAAACACCATTGAAGGGGAGGAACAAATCCAAGTACTACCACCTCCATCACGATTATAGCCATGACATGGAGGATTATCATGATTTAAAGGGGCAAATCAAAGAACTCATTAATCGATGATGTCTTGGGAGTTTCGTTTGGAGTCTTCAAGAACCTTCGCTTTGACCTCGAGAGCCAATGGAGAGGCAAAAAGGCATATCAATGTCATTGTCAGTGGACCTATCTCGGGATGAGATAGCTCCTCGGG
Source organism: Musa acuminata AAA Group (assembly GCF_036884655.1). Lineage (NCBI taxonomy): Eukaryota > Viridiplantae > Streptophyta > Magnoliopsida > Zingiberales > Musaceae > Musa > Musa acuminata. The sequence continues at coordinate 2,832,808 of NC_088351.1, forward strand.
TCGTAAAGGCGAAGGAGGGAGGACCAAACATCTGCCACGACGAGAGGATCTGAAATCTGTCATGATGGAGGGAGGACCCAAAATCTATCATGATCGAGGGAGGACTTGAAGCCCATCATAATGGGAGGACCCAAAATTCACTACGATAAAGGAAGGACCTGAAATTCGTCACAATAGAGAGAGAACTCGAAATCCATCATGGCAAAGGGAGGACCCAAAATCTGCCATGGCCGAGCGAGGATCTGAAATTCGTCATAGTGGAGGGAGGACTTAAAGCCCTTTGTGATTGGAGGACTTAAAGCCTATCATGACAGGAGGACCTAAAATCTACCATAACGAAAAGAGGACCCAAAATCTATCACAGTGAAGGGAGAACTCAAAATTTATTATGGCAAAGAGAGGATCTGAAATCCTCCATACTGGAGGGAGAACTCAAAATCTACCATGTTGAAGAGATGATCTGAAATCCACCATGATGGAGGAATGACTTGAAATCTACCATGACGAAAGGAGGACATGAAGTCCTTTATGGCAAGAAGACCTAAAATCCACTATGACGAAAGGAGAACCCAAAATCTATCATGGCAAAGAAAGAACTTGAAATCTGTCATGACGAAGAGAAGACCCAAAATCCACCACGATGAAGAGAGGACCCAAAAGTCGCCATGATGAAGGAAGAACTCGAAATCCACCATGGCAATGGGAGTACTTGAAGTCCTTTATGACAGGAGGATCAGAAATCTACTACGACAAAAGGAGGACAGAAAAATCTATCATGGTAGAGAGATGACCATAAATCCATCACGACGGAGGAAGGACCCAAAATCTACCATGACGAATAGAGGTCCTGAAACTTGCCACAATGGAGGGAGAACTCAACATCCACAATGGTGAAGGGAGGACCCGAAATCTATCATGGCAAAGAGATGATTTGAAGCCTTCATGATAGAAGGACCCAAAATTCATCATAGCGAAGGGAAAACGTGCTTGAGACGCATGGGTTAGGAAAACGTGACTTGCATGAAAAAATCTATCATGTTGGATGCATAAGATCAATATGCTCGAGACACATGAGTCAAAAAAACTTGACCCATATGAAGAAATCTGTCACAACGGAGGCACAAGGCCAGCATGCTCGAGACATATGAGTTAGGAAAACTTGACCCGCGTGAGAAGAAATTTGTCATGACAATAAGACAAGGCCAACATGCCCGAGTTGTATGAATCGAGAAACTCAACCCATGTGAAGAAATCCATTAAGACGGAGGAACAAGACCAACGTACTTGGGACGCATGAGTTAGGAAAACCCGACCCGTATAAGAAAAAAATGTGTCATAACAGAGACACAAGGCCAACATGTCTGAGATGCATGAGTTAGGAAAACCTTACCCATGTGAAAAGACATCTACCATGGTAGCGACACAAGGCCAACGTGCTTGAGACATATGAGTTAGGAAAACCTAACCCATGTAAAGAAATTCACTACGACAGAGGCATAGGACAAAGTGTGATCAAGGCATGTGAGTCGAAAAAGCATGACTTATACCAAGCAAAATTCGTTAGGATAGAAACGCATGCCCAACATGCTCGAAACACTTAAATCGAAAATATTTTACCCATAAAACAAAATTCCGAATGCTCCATGGTCGAAAACCTCTCTCAACCTCAGTTTTTTTTTTTTATATGTGACATATTAGGAGTAAAATATTTTCACCTTGAAAACACCTTAGATAATTCTATATTTACAAATTCGAACTACATCGGATTGATCAAGACGTTAATGACATTGTTTCCTAATATACATCATCGTATTAAGCTGATATGGTTGAATGAGATTGAAACATTGATAAAGTGAAAATAGCATATTACCTACGTGAAAATAAAAATGACATGTCAACAATCGTTACTTATCACATCTCCCTACAAAGTTATAGGAACATATGGTTTTACTTAGCTAATTAAAACTTTATTTAAAACCTTGATTAGTAGAAGCATATGTATATATCCGATTGTAAAGGACATAAATCGTCGTATATCATAAAAGGAAAATAAGAAATGATCCATTCAAACCATATGATATACCGATCCTTTGACGATAAGTGAACACATGCCTCTGCGATTGCCATCTGAAATAACACCAATTCGAACCCAGATTAAACCACGGTTCAAAATGTTGACCCGAGAACACCATTCGAGTAACCAGTTGACTCGATCGAATCACCTGTGTCTTTTACCATGGAATTTAACATAACTGTAGTTACCGATTGAGAGCAGGCAGCCTCGGAGTCCGAATCCATGGCTTCTTCTTCACGCTTCCTCTTTGCCCTCCCACTATTTTCCTCGGACCGTTCTCCCTGAACGTGACACTTCCAAGTCCCCACCGCGATGGCCAAATGCGCGCGCCTCGATGCCGCCAGCTTCCGCCTCTGGCTGGCCTTCTTCCCTTCCCTCCTTCGCCGAAGGCTCCTCCAGGCCGTGGCTTGCGGGGCCTACCTTCACCGTGGTCGCCGCGGGTCCTGCGGTGGAGCCGGCTTCAACGCGGTGAAGCAGCAACCCCGCCGCACCAGGCCCGGCGGTTCGGAGCGGCTTGTGGAGCTGCTGCGGGCGGAGTCCTCCGACGACTCCGGCTCCGACGAGGCGTCGGACGATGAGACGCGCCGCAAGGTCGAGTCTTTCGAGGAGCTCCAGCGCGTCGTGGGCTGGCTGCAGCTCGACGGCCACAGTACCGGCGAGGATCGGAGGGAGGAGGCGGCAGCGGAGGTGCGGAGGCTCGCGAAGGACGACCCCGGGGCGAGGGAGACGCTCGCGATGCTCGGGGTGATTCCGCCTTTGGTCGGCATGCTCGACTCAGATGATCCCGACCTCCATATCGCCGCACTCTACGCGCTTCTCAATCTGGGGATCGGCAACGAGTTGTAAGCCCCCTCTCATTCTCTGATCTGGGGTCGAAATCTTACCTGCGGTCGCGATTGCAGGAACAAGGCGGCCGTCGTGAAGGCCGGCGCGGTCCACAAGATGCTAAATCTGATTGAGTCCGATAGCTCCGCATTGGTGTCGGAAGCGATCGTCGCCAACTTCCTCGGCCTCAGCGCGTTGGATTCTAACAAGCCCATCATCGGCGCTTCCGGCGCGATTCGTATCTTGCTATCCGCCTTCCGAAGCCCCGACACCAGCCCGACAGCCAGGCAGGACGCTGTCCGCGCCCTCTTCAACCTCTCCATTGCCTCCGTCAACCTCCCCCTCCTCGTCGACGCCGGCCTAGTCCCCGCGCTCCTGGAGGTGGTCGGCGACATGGCGGTGAGCGAGCGAGTCCTCGCTCTGCTCTCCAACCTCGTGGCCGCTGGCGAGGGGCGGCGCGCTTTGAGCCGCTCCGCCGACGCGTTTGCCATCCTCGTCGACGTCCTCGGGTGGAGCGACGCCATCGCGTGCCAGGAGAAGGCGGCATATATTCTGATGGTGATGGCCCACAAGTGCCACGCCGACCGAGCGGCCATGCTCGAGGCCGGGGTCGTCTCCGCCCTCCTCGAGCTCACGCTGCTGGGCACGCCGCTTGCGCAGAAGCGAGCCTCGCGGCTTTTGGAGATCCTAACCATGGATAAAGGAAAGAGAGTATCGGAGAATGGAGGACGTTCCGGCGTGCCGGCGGTGTCAGCGCCGCTGTGCGGAGGTGCATCTGAGGCGTCAAGGGCGGAGGCGGAGGCGAAGGAGGGGATGAGCGAGGAAAGGAGGGCGGTGGCGGAATTGGTTCAGCAGAGTCTGCAGACCAACATGCTAAGGATCGTCCGGAGAGCGAACTTGCCGCAGGATTTCGCGCCGTCGGAACGTCTCCAAGCGCTCACCGCCCCCTCCACCACCAAAAGCTTGCCATTCTAAAGAGAAGAAAAGGTAATGTAATTATGAATCGAAGGTTTTGCCTCTCCTCAATTTTGCCTCTCTTCCGTCGCTCTCTCGCTAAAAGAACCGTCTTTGCTATCGCTGTCTATCAATGTTGTGAGTCGTGACCCGTCTCTATCCTCAAAAATGGTTCCTTTATTTTCATGTGCGCTTCTCATTCTTCTCTTCCTACTGTGGTTTCTTATTATCTTCTTATTCTTCGCATTGTAGTCTTATATAAGAAAGATCAATCATTTTCATTTTCCTCTCTCTGCTCCGCTCCCAGTATTCTTCTTATGATCTCTGCTTTCAGTTCTCAGTCCTCACCCAAGATTGCGTCTTTGGAGGCAAAAGTTTCTGCTACTATTTGTTTCTCTGCTATCTTCTTCTTGATCTCTGGCACATGTTGAGAAAAGAAGAAGAATCATAGTCATCTTATTTCCAATACAGAATTGGAGTAGGCAATGTGTTGTTGCAGGAGGAAGAGAGATCAAAGTAAGCTTCACGCAGAGCAGAGCAAGACTCCACCTTTCTGTCTCTTCCATGGGTTACATTTTTGTAAAGATTTAGTTAGTCTTTCCTTTGATTTCTTTTGCTAGTTTGTATCTCAAGTCAGGGAATAAATATTATGTGAATTGTAGTATGCCTGTGGTCGTCACTCGTCTCAGTGTACGTCGCGGTGAGTACCGAGTACTGAAAGGAGTTTGGATCTTCTGCTTCCAATTATTGTACGGGTTCAATTATCATCGAAGGTTCACGTTCAATCAGTGGCATCCATGAATGAGAAGTTGGATTCATGTATATGGATTCTTTCTACGTGTGTATCGGTTCTAATTTCATCAAATTCAAGTATAAGCAGTCGCGAAGAACAGGACCATTTGGTAGTAAATGCTGTTCATGATGATCGATCTTGAAGCAGTTGCTTTATCTGCAAAAGGTTCTCTCTCTGCAGGACTGGTTGGTCAAAAATTTTGCCCTGCTTTTGCCTCTGCTACCAACAAGAAAGAGTTTGCCACCCACAAGGCATCCTTCTACCTTCATCCATGCTTTGTCCTTGAAATGGAATCAAAAGGACCAAATGGAAGCAAGAGATATGTCCTCTCCTTTCCACCAAAGGTGGCTCGAGCAAGCCGTTCATGCAGAGAAGAAGGAAATGGCCGTAGCTGGAAGCCAGCAAAAGCTTCCCAAGCACTTTGGCATCATCATCATCGAAGAGAGAGAGAGAGGAGCGATGGTGCTGCGTCCATGTAGCAGAAGCTACCAAGCCAGCTCACGAGATTCTTTAACCGGGCTGCTTTCTCTTTGTAGGATAGCTCAAAAGCACCCTCGGTTGTCGGTTCTCACCAGTGAAAAGCTTATGTTACTACTTGCAAGCGGAGATGAAACGACGATACGTATGCTGTTCGGGGGAAGAAACTGGAATCAGCAACAGTGTTCGTGTGGATTCTTGGACTAACGCTCGCTGCAGTGCCTCACTTGACATCAGATGGATTAGCTCGTCGCAGAAGTAGCACATCCATGAAGAAAGGAACAAACGGCAACACAGCACTTCGTGCACGAAAGCTTTTGTACGATGTCATTAATGCCGTCTCAGCTCTCCGCCAACGGTGAAGAAGAGAAGACAGACATTGATTGTGATGTAACAGTTGATTTATCTTAATCTAAACCTCATTGCACTGTGACAGATGACGTTTTGGGTAAAAAATGAGATAAATTGTGCTTCTTACCCTAGGCAGGGTCCTGTTGCCACAAATGAGGGCCCCACTAGACTATCCAATTACCAGCAGGGTAGAAACCTGGAATACGGACGGGTAGATCCAAAAAAACACGGGGGGGCGACTTAGGATACCATTATAGGTTGACGCTTGAACACATCATAGAGTTTTCGGTACTTTGGAAGTCCTCCGCCGGGAAACTTACGTGCCACGTCAGTTCAGAACCCGACCGCACCGCTTGGGCCTTGCCTGAACGTTTTCGGTAACCGAAGTCGTGCCAACCTCTTTTCGTTGTGCGCCACGTCATTATACGATCGTTTCTCCTCTCGATTCGCTAATAGCAGGAGAAATCGGACTAATTATATATTAGTCTCACCTCTTCTTTAATACACTGATTCTTAAATTTTAAAAAATTATATTAAAATATTTATAATTATGTAAATGAAACATCTAACTTTATTTATCTTAGCGTCATCGTTTTTATCGACGAATATATGAAAACAATAAAAAAAAAAGATAATTTTAATATTTTAATTATATTTTTGGTTATGACAGATAATGATACCGTTGGAGGCTAACGGTAGCTATTGTGAATAACAAGAGATTCACAAGAGAGAGCAATAACTAAAACTGAGACAAAGGAAGAGGAAAAAGAAAAAGACGCAAATGTCAATGCTCTACATCTGCATTAGTGACTTGAGCTTTGCGCTCGACAACTCAAGGGATTTGCGATACAAAAGCGACAATTAACCTCACAAGCACTCCAAAGCACACCTTCAATCGCTGGAGTATTGCTCGATTACCCCTTTTTGCTATCGCATCCTGCTCTTGGAGCTTGATGGTGAACTATAATGTGATTACGAGAGGCACCCATAGTGGTAGGGTCACGATTGTTTCCTAGTGTAGGCCAACTACTCGCTCCACAACCCCATCCTCCAACTCTAATTTAGCATGATGCCTTCACTATTTCCTTAATCACCCCATTTCATTGCTTTATGGTCGTCCATCAAGGATTTGTGAGCTTCTTTGCCTGAGATGCCATCTTGGACTTGAAAGGGAGACAATATGATTGAGGTAAGAGCTAGAGGATAAAGAGATCACAGAGTATGAAGGGGAGATAATATAATTGAGATCATAATAAGCCTCCTGAGGATAAACCTGCCACGGACTTGCATTAAAGACGTCGCAATCAACGTCGAATGAGTGACAAGCGACACAAGTGACCTGACATATGTGACAAGCTACGAGGAAATTGGCATCATGGACGAACATGTCATAGGGCCAACAAAGAAATGCTACATTTGACTCATAGTAAATCGTCGCCCTTTCGTTACTCAACATATGGATCGACATCGATGCAGATGTGTGTCACTATGCTTCATTATATTCAACTTCTCCATTTACCTTACTTCTCGCCGTTACTTTATCTCTTTATCCACAATAATCACTCTCGATCTCTAACAATATTACTATTGTCACTACCGAAAAGATATTGAAATTATCTTTCTACCCATCATTTTATGCTTTCGTCGATTATATCAAATAAATAGACTTAGATACTTTATTTTTATAATTATAAAAATTTTAATAAATTTTTTAACTCTCGATGGTGGGATGTTATAAAGGTTTAATGAGAAACTATAAGTAGTCCGAGAAACCCCATTTTAACGGATGCGAATTGACCTTTCGTTGAATCCGGAATCACATTCCCTCACAAAATTGGGATGAAAAATTCGAGAGCCGCGAAGAGCGGGATTCAAGATCGGAAACCCAGGCGAAACCTCCCAAGCTCACATCCGATTTCTCCCAATCGGAGCAGTACTTCGCTCCTTGGAGGTAATAGAACCCTCGATCTTGCTTTGGTTGGCTCGGATTCTGGTTCCCTAGTGGTTTTCTAGGGTTTTGGTGAGATCCGGAGCCTAGAACAATGACGTGCACGGAGGAGGAGGAGGAGGACCCTCTGTCGTCGTCGGACTCTTTCGCCTAATCGATGTAACATCCGACTTCCTTTCTTCTACTTCCGCCCCTATATTGGTTGCACATATGCCATTATTCTAATCTTATTGTTGTCATCTGCCGTCAACGAAACCACTTGATAACATCTTTTATTCTGGTTAAATTCCTTTTGTCTTGTTAACGTTGTTGGTATAACATCTCTTTTCTTGGGTGATGTGAACGTGGTACGATCATTTGGTTGTCCTGTGATGAAATTACAGAATCTTTTTTAAGCCTTGACTGTATTCCATACCGATAGCTGAGCGCTGAGAGATTAATGTAAGGTTCTTCCTAGCTTTTTGGCCATCTGTGGAAATACCAGGTTTCTAAAACCCTATTTTGTTGGTTTATTTTAAGTTGTATTCTTGGCTTTTAATGCTCTGGTCAATGAAATTGTACGTTAATGTCAGTGGAGTTATATGTTTCTTTGTTTTATAACAAAGAAATATGGTTGGGTTTTAACTGTCATTGGATGTTGGTTTTTCTATCCGTTTTGAGTTGATTAGGGTATACATATTAGCAACTATTTACTAACTTTTGTGATAGCATGTAAGGGATACTTCCACTATAAATTTAATATAGAAAATTAATTTCTTTCTCTTGTCAACAGTTATTACTTCTATGCAATCAAGACTTAAAATTACACTTTGATCGTAGAATACATCCTGCTAAACAGAGTAAGTATTGTACTCGAGAGACTTGTCGACTGTAGGTGGTGCTATGTCTGATTTCTAATTAATGCTATTTTAGTAATTTCATAGGTATTTTGATAATTTTAGATTTGAGTCTTGATGTCTCTCCTAATTGTGTTAGGAATAATATCTTATTGGAAGGGGAAAGATTGAGGAATAGAGGATATCCTAGTTCGATTAGAAGTAAGAATTAAATATAAGTAAATAAAAAGGATGCATGATTAAATTATAATTAAGAATTCTATGAGAGGTAAGACATCCTTTTAAATGCCCCATGACCTCTTTCCTCTCAACCCGTCAAAGAGAACTGAGACCGATAACAAAGAAGGTGATGCTAATAGCGGGAGAGAGGAGTAGAAGGCAATGGGCATCGCCTGCTCTACAGGGATCCTCCTCGTCTCTTTGTTACTATTTACTCCTCCATTCACCCACAGATGATCCCGATCTCCCTCTTGCTATTTAATAATCAATCTTCTTTAGAGCAGTAGCATCACATAGAGATGTGAGCAATCCGTTCTTCGCCTTGGCCTCCTCCTCCACTTATCTTTCTATTGAATCAAATTGTCGTCAAGGTAAAGTCGATAAAGAAGAAACATGTTTAGTTTCTTACTTTGTTTCTTCTTTTTTTTGATCTGCAATTATGAAACACGGCTTGGGGGAGACCTCTCCGACACACACTCACTTCCCTCTTTTGCTATTGGCCTTGCTTTCCTTGATGGCTTGAGAGGAGAGAGGTCATGGGATATTTATCGGGTAGATGTCTTGCCTCTCCTAGAATTCTTAATCCAAATCTAACTAAGAGCCCTTATTTATTTAGCTTTATTTAACTCTTACTCCTGATCCAATTAAGATATCCTCTAAGCCTCCACTTCCCCTTTAGCAAGAACTTAGGAGAGATACCAACAACCAAATCTAAAATTTCTGAAGTGTCCTTGATCAAGTCTAAACCAAAATACAATTAGGAAATTCCTAAAATAACTCTAATTAGAAGACCGGGTATAACAAGTGGCTTCTCCATTCATCCACTTCAAGTTGCTCATCTTCAATGATTTGTCCTTTTTTCTTTGTTTCCTCTAATGCACAAGCTCTTAATCAATCATGTACTTTCAGTTGCAGCAAACCAAAATGTTTTTGCTAAGAGTTCAACAATCACCAAGTAAGTCAATGTTACATGCACTTCATCCTACAATGAGATTGTTGGTTAGAAAGAAGTTTCTGGGACATTTTATTGAGGGTGTGAAAGTCATCACAGTGGCATATTGTATCAGCAAAATTACATGAATAACAGGCTCGATTTAATGAAGGTTTGAAGATATGGATTTGTTACATGAAAGTTTTGTCCTGTTTTTTACATAAGAGTGAGTGATTTTTTTCCTTGTGAAATTGGTTTTCCAGAACCTTTTTCCTAATATATGGGAGTTGTTCCAGAAGACTATTGATGCTTTACTCAATAGTCTTCCAGAACCTGTTTGTTATAATTAAATGAATTTGTAAGTGTTGTAGACATATTTTTGTGTTCCATCCCCTCTTTACTCCCTTCTGTTTCAGTGACACTGTTCTATGTAATCCAGATGACTCCATTCCGTGATTGTTTTACGTACACTCTGTGATCACATAGAATTTTTATGTCTTAGCGTCAGCTTATCATCATTTCCTTTTTGAATTTCTCTAAACATTAAACAACTTGAAGGTTCAGAGGGCTTTCTGATGAAAGTTCTTGCCAAGCAAAGCTCTGCAATGTTGCATTTAGCACAACGAAAGATATTTTTCCTTAATATGCAGAATAAAGTATTGAGAAGTTTTCCAATAGATAACCATGAATCCCATTTGTTATGTCTTACTCCATGCTTACTCTTTTTCAAGCATCGAAGGTTCCATTCAAATTTAAATGTGAAATTGTTGTGACACTGTTTTTGTATATGCTTAGTTATCTTCTGAGAGAGAGAATACCATGTTCATTAAAAGCAAACGAAACTTCAATCAGCCAATACAGGCAGCAAAGGATGGGCCCAAAAGTAAAACATATTGAAGAAACCCAAAAGATGGATAAAGAATCTAGGGACATGTTGAGCCTGTTGAAACAAGTGGTGAATCAAAGACAAACTGAAGCTTCAAGAAGTTGGTTTCATTAAAAGAAGCAGAAAGAAGCCGATTCAGGCCTCCATTGGCTTCTCCAATCTTTATAGTTTTTGACTCCAGTGTAATCTTTTACAGGTTGCGTGATTCGAGCCAGGAAAAGCGGAGATGTTGAAGCTTTTGAGCCAACTTGGGACTGGATCTCTCTTCTTTCGACCTGAATTATTCGGTGCCAGTAATTGCAGTAAAGTATGAAGGAAAGCAGGTGCTTCGATTGGGCTTCCTTTTCATTTATATTGCTTATAAAACCTATGCCTGGAAAAGACTGAACACACAGCCGCACGCAAATGCCTCTTCCTCACCACTTGCCTTCTCCCGCCGTGCCAGAATATTAGTCCCCCCTGCAAAACGACAGAAGCTAGAGAAGAAAAAGACGGAGGAGGAGGCTCGGCGTGCAGACGGGGACAGGCCCACTCCCAGACGTAACAGTGGTAGTCGGCTACACATCTTCTTCTCACAGATGTACATCGTCATCATCAGGTATGCATCTCCATCACCGTCTTCGTCGCTATTACTCATCAAAATAGTTAATCGATCAAGTCATTGACCACCCCTTGATTGGGACGCCATCAGCCCTTCGACATACCAAGACAAAATTTCGCAGCTCCATTTCAATCATCCCCCAATAATAATGTCACCTATACGGATCCCATTCCTATAAACATTTGCTGTACCGGTCCTTACTCAACCCCCACTACCACAACTTTTCCCTTCCTGGATCATTATTTTATCGTTCTGTGTCATCCAAAAACTTTACTCATCATCATCATTCACTGCTTTAACTCTGACCAAACATACTGATAGCAATATAAGATGATACATCCATCAATCGCTTTACCTACACCGCCAGCAAAAGACGACAAGCTACCGATTGACATCAAACAGAGAGGATAGACTATGATATTAGGAAAGAGAAAAAGTTGGCAAGTTGATACAAATAGAGAAGAGGAAAGTAGGAAAAGCTGAAGAGAGAGAGAGAGAGAGAGAGAGATACTTTGTGGCGACACACTATCGTCCCAAAGTCCAAAGACCAAGATACGGATGTCAAAGTCCAACTCAGGTCCTCCCATTTCCACAACCGACATTCTTTTTTTTTTTTTTTGCTTGCTTGCTCGACGTCTCCTCGTCCTCGTTAGCAAAGTCGATCCACTTTTGCTCCTCTTCTTTTCTTCGTTCCATCCCTTTCCTCTACCACGGGATCAGGCTTTGGAGACGGTGACGGCCTCCTTGGCGGCTTCGGCGGCGCCATTGGCCATGGCGGACTGCGCCGTAAGAGCGGACACGCCGGGGGAGGCAGGTGCGTCGCCGGAGGGACTGGGAAGGTGAGGACCGCCCGGGAGGATGCCGTGGCCGAGGTGACAGGCGCCGGCGGAAGAGAGGGAGGAGGAGGAAGGGGGCCGAGGAGGGCAGGCGGTGGCGGTGGAGATGGCGGACGCGAGGGAGATGGGCATGAGGCAGAGGCCCTTCCCCTGGAGGTACTGCATCGCCGATCCCATGTCCTCCTCCATCAGCTTTGCCACTTGGTGCTCCGTCACCGTCAGGGTGTCGCCGCTGCTGTTTGCTCCGCCACTTCCCGCCCCGCTCTGTCCCTGTTCAATTCTCCCACCATTAATTCATCTTCTTAAATATATAATAATGGATAAAGAGAATAGAAGATTACGAGGGGAAGTGGTTGCTCGGGACGAAGCGAGAAGAGGGACATGGTGCTGCGGGCGTTTGGGAGAGAGAGAGAGAGAGAGAGAGAGAGAGAGAGAGAGTAACTACTACCTCCGAGGACATATCGGCCACGAGTGGTGCCACTGCCGCAGCCCCGCCTAACCTGCTCATGCTCAGAACCTGCTTGCCAAAAATAAACACCATCAGCATCAGCATCACCAAACACTATGCATCGTATCAAATCCACCACAATATTCTGCTGCCATTGTCAACAGAATCCAATGGTGGGATCACATGGGCTAACTCGCGTTCGTGCGCCGCGCAAGAGAGCCATCGGATGCGCTCCGTTAACCACGTGATCCCATTTCCTAATGTCCTCACGTGATGTTATCCACCTCAGTTACACGAAGGGGGTGACGCACATCACGTGAGCCCCCGGGAAGTATAGTTTCTCGGGCAAATAATAGATTATCTCATCTACATCAGCATGCAGGGACCAATAGAAACCAGAGAAGGAGAGCTTGCCTTGACTTGGAGCTGGAGGAACTTGACGTAGTCGATGATCTCATCCAGCATCGATGCCTTGTCCGTCTGCAATCCAAATCCACCATCAATAGCAAGAAAGAAAGGAAGAAAGAGCAGCAACCACTGTGTTTGTTTGAGGTCTATCATGGCGTGGAGGACACGGCGCTGTTGCTCTTCCACACTCGAAGTTCAAGTAGGATGCACTAAAACCCCTGGTTCCAGGTTCCCCACGTTTCCCTTCTCTTTAGCTCGCTGCTGCTCCATTCCCCCATAAGGTAGGTCCCCATGACTAAACGAACAATCCCTGTTTACTTCATTAAATTCTTCCTGCAGCAACATGCAATCCATGGCGTGGACCACGTACTACTACTAGTTGCTGATAGCTTCCCTTCACGAACTCCAAAGGCCAGGCGTCGGATGCACAAATACACTTACACATGTCTATGTCCCATTGAATACTATTCCTCCCCATATCGATTGGTGTGAATGATGCATACAGTAAGACAAATATCATGTCCCCGTCCTCACCGTCCTCACCGTCTATCTAATAGATGCGCAAATCTAGCAGCATTGGAAGCTTCAATTCGACTACGTAGATACTTAGCAGTTTAATGAACTGTTGTTTGTGTAAACTTGGAAGAGAGGAGAAAAAGATGGGAGAAGACAAAAGACCTTGTTAGCGTTGGGCACCAACTCCTGCAGTGCTTTCATCCTGTCCGCGATTCTTTCCCTGCGAAGCTGCGAACAGAAACAAAGAATAATGGCTGGGGGCAAGCGAACAAACAAAATGGAAACAGAGCAGAAGCTGCAGCACAACAAAGGACACGGAAGCTGCGGTGCGCAGCAAAATCTAAATCAGGTAGTAATTCCCACCACACCAATCGAGTGACAGTGAGAGTGAAGCGTCGATGGGGCCGCATAGGTTTCTGTGTCCTTTAAGGCTATTTATTTCTCGACTCTTTTTGCTGGGGGGAGAAATCCAGAAAGCAACCATTTCCTTTCCTGTTTGCTATTTGCTTACCCTTTCGGCGATGCTGTGGGGGTCGGTGGCTTGGCCTCTCCGAGCCCTCACCTTCTGCCTCGGCGGCCCCGTGCCACCGCCTGCGGACGCTGAGGCCGACGCCGACGCTGATGCAGCTTGCCCCACTCCCCCCGTCGCTGCCGCTGCTGTAAAGTTCTGGCTCGGCATCGACGCGCCGCCCTGGTGCTGGTTTGGACGTCGATCAGTGGAAGATGTCACCCAAAACATAGAAAGAAAGCCTTTTTTTTAGCTGAGAGTGTTTCAAGATTGAGTGTTTTATGAAACCTGGGGATGACCGAAAGCCGATTGAGCGCGCTGCAGCGGTCCTCCGAGTCCATTGAAAAGTCCCTCGCCGCCCTTTCATCACAAGATCGAGTTTTTTTAACTGAGCTGTAGTATATTTGAAGTAGGGAAGATAAAGAAACAGGAGAATTACGGAAACGTACGGTGGGGTTGAGGGATTTGAAGGGGGCGTCGACGTCGTAACCACCGGTCCCGAGCGTCAGTGGCAGCGAAAGAAGCCCGGAGTCGCCGGACGCCACCGGCGATCGCCCCAACGACGGGAGAAGCAACTGCTGCTGGCTCTGGTGGTCGAGATGGACCATCATCGCCTTCCCGTTCGGCGAACTCCCGCCGCTGATCTGGTGCTGCCTGAGCCGGTTGGCGAGCAGCGACGACTCGTCGTACGGTGGGTACCGCATCCCCTCCGCCGCGGCCGCGGACGGCTCCTCCGGAGACGTTTCGCCGGCGAGGCCGGCGCCGAAGATCCTCTGTCCGGCCTCCGGAGGGTCCCAGGGGGTCTTGAGGTTCCCGAGCTCGGCCCAGGAGGATGGCAGACTGGAGAGCATCTGGTCGAGGAAGTCGTCGTGTCCGGAGGCGCCGTCGTCGAACGACGCCTGCGGGCCAGAGTTCGGGATCTGCCGGCCGCCGTGGCCGTTCTGCAGCTCCCTGAGGGCGATCTGGGCGACTGCCGCGGAGTGGGAGATGCCGCCGTTCATGGACCCCGCCATGCCCTGCATCTCTCTACTGCTTGGCTGCATCCCTTCTTCCGCCGAAAGGTTTATGGTCAGGCTTAGGGCGTGGGAAGGGGAGCGAAAAGTTCTCCCTTTTCCTTTCCAACAGAGAGATGGCGAAGGAGAGGGAAGAGACGAGTGAGCTGATGAGGGAAATGGCCAGTTCGTGCCGCCTCGCATTTATAATGTCACAACCGTAATTAATTCGTTAGTCACTTAAAAAAGAAACTGGGTTAAGAGTAGTCAAACAAACTTACCTATCTCATGATTGGTCTGGGAAGATCGATCCGTCATAGAAGTCCAATCGGCGGTCAGGTACAACAGTGAGTAACGTTTCAGGGTGGTAAAAAAGAAACCGCAGGGGATTAGGGTTCCTTCTGTTTCCTTGGGCCGTCGAAGACACGAGGAAGGCAGACAGATCACATCCGTCAGATCACGCCATCGTCCCGGTTCTGACGGAGCGGACGGCGCAGATTCCACCAAGCGAACCCGAGTGGCGGCCAGGACAGCGTGCGGGTGTTGTGTCGTGTCGTGTCGTGCACGTATGCGATTCGTTAACGGGCCGGATCCATTGGGCTAAGCCATCAAAGATCCGATCTGAACGAGTCGAGGTCAATGTCGATGAACAATTAATGTCACGAATCAAAATGTTTTCTTTAAGCTCATCGATTAGGACTAAAATTTCCAGTACATCTCATCACCAAGAGACATGTAGCTATCATTCTTCAATGTTATTGCTTACATGGCTTCTTCTTCACATACTTTGTGATCATAGCATCTAAATATAAGAGTTCATTGATGACAATTTATTATGTTAAGTGCAGTTGATTCATTCAATACAACTCAGGTTTTGTTCTCTATAATAACTCAAGTTCTTATTGTGCTTTAAGAGATGACTCTTAAATCATTCTCTAACAGGTGAAGAGAGGCATTTAATACCGGAGGAGAGGGATCATATATTATTATTAAGAGGAACCTATCATTGGCACCAGAGTAGTAATATTATATTTACCGAGCAAAAAAGTCAAGGGGAGGAGGTAATAAACCCCTCACTAAGCATTCACCTTTTCTTTTCTTCTTTTCATCCAAGATGTGGTCAATCATGCAAGTGTGATGGTGAGGAGGGTGCAGAGCTTAAAGGTGGTGGAAATGCCTGCACCGGCAGAAGCAGAAGAGTGTGTGTGTGGTTGATACATCCTTCACTCAGAGCCATCACATATCCAAGAGTCAAAAAAGGAAGGAAGGAAGAGAGCGTGGCATTGTGAAAGCAGTAAAGAAATGAAGCACTAGAGAAGATGCCGCAAGAGTGGGAGTAAGCCATTAATAGCAGGGAAGTGGAGCCGCACGAAATGCTCATCAATTAACATCCAGCTTCATCCTCTCGCATCCTCAACCAGACGCACGGCATTGTTGTAAGCTCCATCAATGCCGCTTTAATGGAGATGATTCCTTGACTTGCTGCTTACATTGATGTCATGCTCTCCTCTCTATTCTTTTAATCTTCGTCTCCTCATGGTGTCGTCTTGCAGAGAGGCTTCTCCATGGCAGACCACCGGAGCAATCGAACTGGAGTTCTCTCCACCACATGCCTCCATAAATCCTACCTCGAGACGTCGTCATCCTCAAAGTGAGTTCATAAATGCTCGAGCATCTTGTGCATAAAATAATGGTGCGACGAGCATGCATCATGCAGCCTCGAGTCCTTCAAGGCTTGAGCTCTCCACCTCCTGCGTTCATCATATGATCTTTGACTTTTGGACTCTCTCATCAATGGCCATTACAACCGCAGTAATGATCTTTAGCATGTTTCCATTACAAGTTCACTACCATGCACAGTAGTTGGTCTGCATCATGATTCGATAGTTTGATGTTATCATCTTTAGAAATGACAGCTGCTCCTCACACAACCTTCCTTTCCACACCATACCCAATTCATCATCAAGTGCAGAGAGGTCTTTGCTTGATGCTTCTATACCTTGCCATGTCTAGTGTTTCATGGTTGTAATTTATCTTGTCAGTTCTTCCATTATAGTCCATCTTATTTATATCTTGGCAGCACAAGTAGTTCCTCATAAAATGACACTGAGGAATAGAAGGCATCAAATGGAATTAATAGCAGATTGAAATGATCCAAACAGAGTGAGCCGAAGCAGCAGCTTCGACAAACACATCCCGAAGCTTTAACCCTACACATGGCTGCAAAACCTGACTCCTGGAAATTGAAGACAAGTAGACCAAGCAAGTCTCTCGCTCAAACACAACACATCAAACGAGAACTCATCATCTGTGCGGCAATGGCTGCCTGAACTCACCTGTGAACTGCTTCGTTCTTATGCTGTGAGACCAACCTCGCAGTGTCCCTCCACCAGCAGACCTCGCTCTCTTTCTCGCGCAGCTGTCTCTCCGCACACACCAACGCAGACTCCAGCTCTGCAATCCTCTCCCGCTGCCTTGTTTCCAGGAGCTCATGCAGCCTTCTCTCCAGCTCACGAGCAGAAACCCCACGGTAATTGCCACCGTCTTCTTCATGGACTTGGGTTACCTCTCCGTCGTCTTCGCCAATGTGAGAATTGCCAGTGCAGTTGAAGGAAGACTCCAACTCCGCAATACCTTCTTGCTGCCTCGCCTGCACGAGTTGATTAAGCTTTCTCGTCAGCTCATGCGCAGAAACTCCACATTGAATGCCGCCGCTGCCGCTGCCGCTGCCGCCTTCGTACGCCTCCCTGAAGCTTCCATGAAAGGTCTCAGGCGCATCAGCGTTCTCAGCAGCCAACTGCAATTAGGTGTAGGCGAAGTGCATGTACGTGTAAGGAAGCTGACGGTGCCCAACTCTACAAAGCAAACATGTCGCGTATAGCACACATTTCGATCCACATTACCATGCGATGTGGCGGCAGCGATGAAAGCTTGCGTCCCACGGCGCATTGCAGACGTTGTAGTTCGACTTCCATCTCCGCTTCCATTTGGTGCATGCTGAGGCGTGCTGTGTTCCTCGTGAATGTAGCACATGTCGATCGTGTCTCAGCTTCGGGTTCCATATAACTGTTTGATGCAGACGAGGCGACATTGTTGGACTCTGCTCGGTGGGAAGAGACGCCTTTGTTGTGCATCTCATCCTTGATGTCTTTGAGTAGAATCTCCATTTGGACTCTCAGTTGCTCCATCTTGTTGATTTCGGTGGCACTCCTCGTTAGGAGGAACACCAGACCTACTCCCATTCCCAGATTCAAAGAGACTGCATCACTCTGCTTTCCTGTAAATGGATAGACGTCACAGAGTTATCTGATGTGAAACAGAGAACCAGAAGAAGCAGTAGCAATCTAGAGAAGCGATTCCAGTACGAGAACGAAGGATTCTCCTGGAACCTGCATCAATGGCGAGATTGCTCTCGCCGGAAGCAATACCCTTTCCTTCCATAGAAGCAGTCACCGCCGGTTCCTCCACCTTCGCCTCATCCTCCTCTTCCTCTGTC
This sequence comes from Musa acuminata AAA Group, assembly GCF_036884655.1. Classification (NCBI taxonomy): domain Eukaryota; kingdom Viridiplantae; phylum Streptophyta; class Magnoliopsida; order Zingiberales; family Musaceae; genus Musa; species Musa acuminata. The sequence continues at coordinate 2,850,907 of NC_088351.1, forward strand.
ATTCTCCTCTCTTTTGTTCTCCGGCGGTTAGAAGAGGCTATTGGAAACCGCACCCGGAAACCGGATCCTTCGCCGCCGCCGCGAGTTGGTGACGTCCGATGGAGTGAGAGGAGAAACCGGGAGATGAGGCTCCGGGGAGAATAAGCAGCGGGAGTGGCGGCGGAAGCAGAGGAGGGAGGTAGGCACAGGAAAAGCTCCCGCCTTTTTACTCCCCTTTCGCTCTCCTCCTCGCCCTCATTGCTTTCCTGGAGGCAATCGACTATTCTCGTCTCCTCCGCCGCCTCCTCTTCCTTCCTCCGACTCCTTCCCTCTTCGTTCAACGCCACACAGAAACAGAGCACCTTCCCCTGTTTCCGCGAACAGGCCATCTTCCGATACAATCTATCGAACTAGCGAAAAGCCACGACTTGGACGCGATACGTCCGATTCCGACATTTATAAGGCGTGGATTGGTGGCGGGAAGAAATCGAACATGGTTTGAGGAGGGAGAGAGAGAGAGGGAGAGGGAGGGTGGGAGGGACCCCGTTGGCCAGCGATTTCCCCTCATGCTTCCCGTGACACAATTCAGCTAGCTGCCACTTACCCTCACCCGAAGGTTAGCAGAACACAGGGAATCCAGGAAACCGAATCTAACACTAGATTTAGTTCACATTGTCCACGTTAATCTTAAGCAGCTCAGCTCTCTTCCAGTCGTAGATGGAGATTAAGAGGACAACAAACACTACTGAATTGGGAAGCAATAGTCGCTGTTTGTTAAGAACGATAAGCTGAGAAATCAAACACGAAGCGCTTTAAGTCGGATTCAATTCGGAGGTTAACACAGCATTGCCGTGCTTTGCCTAATTCGACCATATTGTGTTCTTGCAAGAATTCAAACACGTCGATGTCTGTCGGCGGCGACGAGCAAGATTCAAAATTCAAGTTTGGCGATGGGATCGCGGCATGGAGACGATGCGACAGCCGACGTAGCGGGAACAGAGCAGGCAACAATGGAGGGTGAGAGAGAGGTGTAGGGCGATTAGGAAGTAAGCTGGCAGGGAAGATTCACAGGCAAGGCGTGAGGGATTGAATGGGGAAGCAATAACTGCTGATGCTGAAGTAGGAGTAAATAAATGCCCGCAGCTCGATGACGGCTGCCAATTATTGGACGACTCCTCTTGCAACAGCGATCGACTTTTATGATGCTGTCTTCTGCCTGCAGATTTGATGCGGGAATCAAAAGGAAGTCGGAATGGCAGCTAAAAGATCGCTATCTGAACGATTTGAATTGGAGGATGCGAGGTTGTGAATCGATCGAAGAGTGATCGTCTTCCTGTGAGATAGAACTGCATGTTCTGAGACTTGAGATCAGTTGAGAGCCACAGTTAACGTGAAACAAGTAAATCCCAACATTAGTATCACCAAACTTAACATGATGAACCAAATATTATAAGAAGTCTATACAACAATGATAAAGTCGTAAATCACTCTGCGACAACAACGACGACGAAGACGATAACAAAAAACAAATCATAAATCTTCAATTACTTGGATTCGGATGCATGAATCTTTTATTTTTTTACTAATTTTTTTAAATATATTTTTATTAATTAAAATATTTAATTTTTATTTATAATTGTTAATAAAATCTTTAGATATTTTAATTTTAAAAAAATAAAAAAATCATTACATTAAATGAAAATTTTACCACTAATATTAATAGTTTCGCATCTCTTAACTATTTGTCTATATGTAGCATCTACGGGTGATAATTATCCTCATCAACAATACCTATTTATTTACAAATAAGATAAACATTTCTCTCCTATATTTTTTTCATGCACTAATTTAAATTTTTCCTTCCTACTAAGAAAATAAATCCCACCATAGTAAATGATCACGTGAAAGAAATCCTGCCATTTTAAGTTTTCCACATCATCAAATTACTCACAAGCTTTGAGAACAAAAGCATTTAGGCCCTTTTTGACGAAATTACTCGCAAATAATGAATAAATAGTCTCTTTGGTTGTTTGTATATATATATATATATATATATATATACAACAACATTACCTTGAGATACAACAATAATGAATTCATCTTCTTCACCATCATATCCTGAAGGGTTGATTCCCAAATCTTGTTTCGTCTGGTTTTGAGTTGGACTTCTTCCATGCTTTAAGATTGGCAGTCTCTTGGAATAGATTTGAACCAGCGAAAGATGGTTGGCATTTCCGCAACTTCTTCCGCTTGCCTTGGTCGTATTCCTCGTCCCTGAAATAATTTGTGAAACTAAATCAGGAAAAAGAAACAAAAGAAAGAGCAGCATGAGAAGATTTCACAATAATTTATATAATACCATTTATGTATTAAGTTACTAACATGAAATTTTATTTATTTATTTATTTATTACATTTCGAAGTGGCTGCTGAAGAATGCATGCAAGAGTATAAAAGGTCAAAGCCTATCTGCAACTGTTGACAGGACAAACAGTTGGGATAAATTGTGGGCATATGGATGTATCTCAAACAAAGAACAGAGAGTAGACCTCTTCCAAGCAAACTGGGCATGGCAGCCGGATAGCTTATCAAGAGTGCCCTCAGCAAGTCTAGTCACATTACTCTGCAGGAATTTGTACTACTGTGAATATGTTTCTATCTATCAAAACAAGAAGACTGTTTTTGACATCAGATTTACACCTAATCATTATAGCCTTGAAGAAAAAGATGAAAGACACTGGTTACAAGTTATGAAGGTATCTTTTTTGTCATTCTTTTTGTGGTGTCAGTTGCTAATCGTCTGATTCATGAACAACAAGATCCGATTCTTAATTATTACCAACGCCATTCTTATTCACAAGAGGGCTATGAAATTCCAAATTTTATTAGCCAACAACAGACAAAGCAAAAGAATAACAGTGATGAAGCATGTAGATTCAAGGACATCAGCATCACGCTGAAACATTAAAGCAGCAACTTCCAAGAAAAAGCAGTTAATTGTATATCACCTTAGCTTAGGTTATTTCAAGGCTGCTATTTCTGATACCGCACATTTAAAACACTCTAAACATATTAGCCATCCCGAAAGATCCTATAACAAAGACATTTAAGATTAACCAAATTTTCTTTGAGGGCTTGGTTTATGTGGAACAGTATCATTTCTCTTTTTTATGGTTATTTCAATGTTATATGCTTTTCTATGTTCTCTCCCATTTTCAATCCATGCAGTTCCCTTTCTCCTGCTTAAACCTAAAAAAATCTTCAAGCCTGTCTCACCATGGAAACCAGAAAACTAAATGGCATGACTCATTCCATTCTGGTGTTTTTTTCGTCACTCAATTAAAGCAACCCACACGGATTAATTCTAGATATTCTTTTTCAACGAATGAAGTCACAACCTAACCATAGAACTAAATAAACAATGTACTTTTACTTCTACAGCTCTTGGACAATGAAAGTAGAACTAAGTCTGTCAGTCATCATAATTGTCATCCGAATCAAGGTGAAGAACATTACCATTCATCGAGTACATAACCAATACTGGTACTTCTTGAGCTTTCCGGTCCATTTAATTCCAATTTAGGTAATTCTGTATCATCCCACCTTGGAACTGCATGCCAAAAAGAAACTTCTAATTAACAAGCCATATTATTTAGAATGAATGAACAGTAGTTTGATGACCAAAAGAAAAACAGAACCAAACCGTAATGCAGATACCAACCAGTCGTTTCTTTCAAACCCCCCATCATCAGTTTCAAAAAATCATGCCGAGGTAGAAGTTTATCATCTGCATCAATGACTCTTGAGCTCAACACTTTCTCTGCGGTATCCAAGCAAGTTCTCGGTAACTGATTAGGGTCAAGTACTGCATTCTTAATACTGTTGAGCTCCTCTCCTCCACCAGCAACATTAAGTGATTCACTATTCGAGTACTTCCTCCACTTCACATTTTTGGCATTATCAGCTTTGATCAATCCAGAACAGGAGTGTTCTGAATGAGAATGTTTATGTACAGAAACATTTTCTGTGGCCTCAGAAGTTGATGCACCATGACTATCTAGGATGATATTATTATCTTTTGGTGAATTTTTTGAACTTAAATGGGGTTTTTTCCTTTTCTTGAATTTATTAATCAGACGCAGGTTTAAAGAAGAGAGAAACAGATGATTCCGACCAAAATGGAGGCCCACTTGTGGATATTTTGCAAGCTTCTTTGGCTTCAGCCCCATTTGTTTATCTATTTTGCCTTCTCCACAAGCTTCCTTCTGAAGAAAGCTGCTTGGTGTACCTAGTCCCTTTGATATATCAACCAAGATGGGCTTCCCCTGCTCAGGAATATTTTCCTTACAGGATTGCAGGTTCAATGAGCACCTCTCATTGTGACATGTGGTCTGAACAGGGAAATAGGAAAGCATGTTTATATTGAAGCAACAAAAAACTGGATGCTGAAAAGCACAAGAAAAACTATTATACCGCATTTGCTTCCTTCCTAATAAATCCATTTGTATGACTAGATTGGTTCAAAAGCCTAGTTTTTCCATTTTCTTCATGTATGTAGCTTACTTTCTTGCAAAGCACATCATTTTTCTTCAAAATTGCATTTGCAGCATCACCACTCTGAGATAGGAAAATGTAACAAGATATCAAGCAAAGTGCAGTTGCAGTCAACCAGCATCCAACATCAAATGATTAAACATTTCTAAGGTTACCTTAGCAGCATCTCTTTCCTTGATAAGTTTGATTTCATTCTTCTGAGACTCAGGGTCAGGACAGCCAGAGTTATTTGGCTGAGCAACAAGGACACCAGACTTGACCACTCCGTTACTGCCGCCAGAACGATGACACTTTTCACTATCAGATCGAGCACTTTGAGAAATAAAAGGGGCATCATTTTCACAAGAAGCCTTCAAGATAGCTTTTTCCACCACTGAAACTTTATTCACCTCCTGCAAAATGGTACCAACAGGTCTCATTGGGCTTTTTGAATGAACTACTGATGTCGATATTATCTGCTGTATTCCTTTTGGTAAGAAATTTCCATCTGATTGCAAAAAATAATTTTTTCTTATTACCTGAGTATTATTATGCAATTCTGGAACCTCACTTAGAGCATTGTTATCATTCTTTCGCAAGGTAGAAGCTGCTTGATGTAAAGGGTTAGGCGAGGAGGCGTCCACCAATCCAGACTGAATATTAGTGGCATCAGTTCTGGTTTTGACAGAGATAGATTCAGAAGTGCTTAGTTTTCTCTCTGTTGCACTAATCTGAGCTGCTCCATTTGAGACCAAGGATGATGATTCAGGAATCAATTTCTTTCCAATGGCACTGGCAGAAATGTTATCTTTGCAGACTGTATTAATTGATGCCTTAGGTGTAGAGCCTCTATCACGGACATAAAATAGCATATAGGCTTTCTGCACCAAGACAATCTTTTCACTTACCTGGCGAACCTGCAGATGAGCGTCTGAAAGAATGATGAAAGGATCTCATTCACTAAAGATATAAGCACATTCAAACTGAGCTTTCATCAAAATTTAATAAGAAAATCTGCAAAATCTATGCTGGTTGATTTTTTTCATTCAATTGATGTTTTCTTTTATTTTTCTGTCTCGTATCCTTTCTATTTAAGTGCACTAAATATGTTTCTAATTCCTTACTGAGAAAGAAACAAATCTTTCCTGCTCTCATGTCCCCAAAACTAAACAAACAAAAGATCTTCCTTCTTGTCTTTTTCCTTCCATGTTGCTTGTTTGCTTTTCTTGTGGTATTCTACATACAATCCATGTGCACGAGAAGGTAAGGCCAACCACTATCTAAAAGTTTTTTTCCATCAGAAAGGATATTAAAAGATTCTATTTTAAATCTGTATCTACATTTTAAAATATAATCATATGAATATATTAAATGAAAATCAAATGTTCCGAGATTATCACTCTTTAGGGAATTGCATATACATAAAGTTGAAATAACCGGAAGTGGCAAAATAAACTAAACCTGGTTATCATCAAGAGAATGCCACATTCCACTGGAGGTGCGAACATAACAATAGTAATGTCCAGAGTGAGTACTCCAACCTGCATGCACCAGTACACCATAAAGGGTGTATTTTAGATCTCCCCCCTGCAAAGATCAATATTAGATGAATAATCAGATTTAAAGAAGAAACCATTTGCATATTTTAAATGAAGGGATCACTTTATAAAAAGTATATACAAACATGTTGATCGCTGACGAAAGGTTTCAGGTCGAGAGTGGGTTCAAAGGTCACTTTTTTGTCAATCTTCTGACCAGGAACATGAGAACCAAAACGCTTGAGGTGGATAGTGAGAACATATGGGGCCTTGTGAATGGTAAGTTGCTTAAGGGCCCTAACTTTTTCTTTGCAGCGTTGGCACTGGTACTGCCTCTCTCCTCCGTCTAATTGCTCCACTGCAGTGAAATGTGCAAGAGCCTTCCGCAAAGAGTCAGCCTTGACAATTTCAAGGCTCAAGTCTAAGAAGGGATCAAATTTACTGGAAGAATAGGAACATTGCATGCATTTGACCTGAAACACAGCATGCATGACCTTGGTTACATGCATATATTTCCATAATTCAAAGAAAATGAGAAAGAAAGCAATAAGAAGTTGACTTTGTTATAAACATTAGAGAAAGAAGGTGACATTTAAGCAAATATGAGGAAGAAAGGGTCTAAATGAATTAACAAAATATAAAGAGTGTGTGTCGATGTATCAATTAGTTTTACACTATCAAGATCAGTTAATTCTGGTCAAGTCTCCACTGGCTCTGTGGTTACATTTGTGCATTTGGGAAGAAGAAACAAAATAGTTTAATGATTTGTCCACTAAGGAGATTTTCCTAAAAGCTCAGCTTTTAGAAAAGATCAACATCAGGCTCGTGCAACAATTCATGGACCAACATCACCCCATGGTCTCAAAGCATGCTTTGTCCAATTCCTCAAGAAGTTTTCCTTAATGAACATTGATAGATGAGATTTCAATAATGTTCACAGAATGTTATCTGTCCAGGGAATTGATAGGTATTGGCTTGGAAGTCAATCCTTTGCTACCAGATTTGTTTGCTTGGACAAATTATTCCTTTAGGAAGAGGTATTTCCTTAACCCCTTATGTCCTTTGTTTGATACTCCCATAATAAGAGTCGCTATAGATTGTAAACTTATCAACATGAGATCCACAAAGTTACCTGGCTCCTGAGACGGCCGCCAAATATCTTGTGCACCAAACTTCTCTCATAAGCACTAGGGGACTCACTTGGGACTCCAGAGGGTAAACAACATTTGTGCATTGACTCGAGCAGGTTAACCATGTACTCATGTGCATCTTCCTGTCTGGAATTGCAAAAATTACGTGATATGCCTGTTTACATGGTTAAGGTTTGTCCAACCTTGGTCACCCAGGTCACAGAGGAGCAAGTTTTAACCTAATTTGAAATTTTCTTATTAGATAAAAAGTTTCAGTATTGAGATGGCATAAATGTATGCATAAAAGGATACAACGCAAGTTCTTGACAAGGTGAGAAGGTGACAATATTTTTCCACTCGACTGTAAAGCTGTGATGACATGATTCTGAAGAGCGCACATCGCACAAAATCCAGTTGTATGGCCTGCAGACAAGAATTAGGAAATTTTTAGTATATATTTGTTTCAAAAACACTAGCAAGAAACCCGATATATACAAGATGAGAAAGAGGGAAAAGAAGAACTCACAAGAAGATTTATGCTTCCCGCTTTGTAAATAAGCAGCAAAAGGCTCAGTGTATGTCAGGCATTGGATGACCGAATTGAGAAAACAAGTGTTGCCGAGATTCGCCAGACCAGCACCCTGCAAGACAATTAATTTTAAATTACTCGCCCAATAAAATAGAAACATAAAATGTTAGATTGCTTAAAGGGTTAACAAAATAGAATATGGAAAGGAAGATTTGGGTAAGCCAGTTTGAACTTGAACTAAACTAATACCTTAAATGATCACAGAAAAAATGTATAAGGAGGTAAAATTTGCAACCTTTTACATATAAACTTAAGCAAATAGAACCAAATCAGGTAATACAAAACTCATCATTGACAATTCGAATTACTCCTTCACAGAACGTGTCCAAAGTCTCAATCTCCAAAAGACTCCTCCCAGCAATAAGTATATGCAGATGAAGATTATACATCGAGATTTTCCTTATATAAAATAATGGAATCTTCAATCAAAATGCAATGGAACACGACTTACTATTCTCCGGAAGGTGATCCGAAAGCTAAGCTCAGGATCCAAACCGTGCTCGTAAAATCTACCCTCGCCCGATCGCGACGACACGGCCGCGGCTGCGCTCACCCCGGGCCTATCGGGACCCGAGCTGGGGTTTAGGGTTTCGAGGCGGAAATCCCCATCGGGGCTGGAGAAGGAAGAATACGGCTTCCGCGCGCGATGAAACTCGATCCTCCTCTGGAACAACGCCTCAACCTGAGAAACGGAACCGGAGGCACCCTCCGGCTTATTAGCCACCGACGATCCCGCCGACATCTTGAGCTCAAGCGGGGCGGGACCGCTTAGGCTTTTAGCCCAGGATCGTGGAAATTGGGCAACACGGTCGCGAGACGACAGACGAGAGGGATGGTTTCGGCGCCGCTTCGCCGCCGTCTCTCCTACGGCCTCTCCAATCCCTGGCGGGCCGTGGCGTTGGCGTTATAAACCCCTGGAAGGATCCAACGGTTGGGGTGGCGTTGTCAGCCGAAACAGAGATCCAGACCGTTGGTTTCCACGAAGCGCATTCGGATTCGGATTCAGGCTGTCGCCGGGTGGGGCCCGTTCCTGCAGCCACGGGAACGCTGGTGATTGGTCCACGTGGGGATGCTTTGTTGCATGGGCTATTTTCCATATACACCCCTTTTCATTCCACTATTTTCATATTCATTTATACACATTTGCTCAACAGTCCAAACTATTTTTCATATGTACCCCTTACCATACTAGTATTTGCATGTAGGATCACATTAATATGCATGTACATCTCAATGTTACTTAGTTACGTGTATAACCTTCTTCAAATAGCAAGTATTTACTCTTATACGACTTTAAAATTCACATCTACCGCTGATCAATTTCCTCGATCATCTCCGACCGTTCATTGTAGACAATTGGGTGAAGACACTGTAGATTTGAAGGAAAGATTGCGGAAATGTAAGAGAAAAGGTTAGCCACATGATGCATTAATCATGTGGAAATAATTTTGAACCGAGTAAAATGAATTAAAGTGCATAATAAATCATATAATTTTGCATGAAGGATTGACAAGGGAGGAGGGTTTTATAAATAAAAGAAAAAAAAACCGTAGGTATAGAAATCATCCAATGATAGACCAAAAATAAGGGAGATCATGGTTCTTATAAATTAGCTAGTCCATGAGTCCATAAGCACGAGATTAAGAGATCTATGTAATAATAATAATAATAATAATAATAATAATAATAATAATAATAATAATAATAATAATAATAATAATAATAATAATATTGAGTTGGGATGTAATAAATTAAAATATCCCAAGTTCCCGAGGGCATCGTCCAAAGAATTGACAAAGTTGATGTCACATCCCTCACTTTAAAAAATATTATTATTTTATTATTTATAATTTATAAAAAAATTATTTTGAATTCAAATATTTTATCTTTACCGTGCTAAATATTTTTTAACTAAAAAAAAGTCTAGTCCACTCAAATCTCAAATCTATTACAAAATAACAAATTATTCTAAATATATATATAGTATAAAAATATATTAGCAACCATGAACCTCCTAAAAAATTTAAAAATAATCTTTAATATTTATAATATATATTAATAATTTAATATAATAATAATATATCAATTTATTATGAAACTTATATATTAAAATAATAATAATAATTCTTATGTAATAAATAAAATCATATATGATGACATATATAGTAGTCAGATATACTCTCCTAACAACATATAAAGAGATATATTCTATGGGATGAATTTCGCTTAATGGCATATGTAGAGAACTCATATCACACTTTCAATAATAAATGAAGCAGTATCTCTCATCCGCCAAAGTGGGAATACATTCCTATCAACATCAAAAAAAAAAAAAAATCTAATTATCACGTTTCAAAACTAGTTAATTATCGAATGGAATCATTCTATTCGACAAGAATATATAGTCGATTATTATCATTCATTTATATTCATCAAAATATTATGATAAATCATGCTTGATGTATAACTTATTATACTATGTCCATTAGTAATTACACTATGATAGACTCATAACTTCTTTCATATATTACACTTTCAATATAGATCGTAACCACTTATACTACATGTCAACCATCATATCAATTTCATTAATTTAATCTAACAAATTTAATAATAATTTTCAAATGATATATTTATAAAAAAAATTTAAATTCATCAAATCAAGATATTATATATAAATCTCTTAATAGTCCTCTATCAACTAGCATCATAATTAAGATAGCTTAATTGACTTGAATCGAACTCAATTCAATTAGAACTTAATAAAACCAATATTAAATCATTATATAACTGATATGGAATCACATAAGACTAGTTGAATTTAGATTTGATTAATCTTAATTGGGCCAAATAGGCTTGAATCGGTTAAGTTGGTTTAGAATCATCCTATACCAACTCGAGTCAATCAAACCTTTTTAATTCAGTCAACTAACTAGTTCAAACTAATAAAGAGAAAGGAATTTGGACTATATTACATAGTGTTAATTTAAATTGAATCGATCCACTTGAGCCATGGATAGGTTACATGTACTGCATATGTCTATCCCAAGTAATAAGTTGAATTAAGATACAATATACTAGATAGAGGGGCGATAGTATATTTATCGTCAATCGTATAGTTGGGCGGGTATATAGCTTTGCGACCTGGGTTGAGCCTCATTCGTGAGTTATGTCGAGCCTTGTTACTGAACTAGGTCATACTTGGCTCATTGGTTCAGTTTTGTATAGTTACATGAGTTGAATCATACCTTATCATATAGAATCGATCGTGACTAACCATATGAGCTAAATTGTATTTGGTCACATGAGTTATGCTATACCTAATCACGTACTTAACAATATGGGTTAGTTTATACTTGACCAGCTGAACTATACCTAACCACATCGATTGAGTTATATATAACTATATGAGTTGGGTCATGCATAACCACATGAGTTAGATCATACCATGATGGTTATATGCTAGATTATACATAACTATATGAGCTGATTTGGTCATGTAACTTAACTAATGTCATATCTCAAATTGACCCATCTTATTAAATTAGATTTCAATATTTTTAATTTTTTTTAATAAATATTATAAAATAATAATTAATTTCGAGTCAAATTTTCATAAATTAACTAATTTCTTGAAATTATAAAAATTAATTTATTGAAAACATAAATATGTCTAACTAAATGAATTAGTATTATTATTTAATTAATTAATAATTTGATAAAATTTCTAACTTATCAATATGATCAAGAAAATTAATTTTAATATTTTTCAATCATCTTACATAAATAAAAATGGTTAATAATTTAAATAAAATAATATATCATCTATGATAATTTGATTTATATTAAGAAAAAAATCATTAAGTTAATGTATCATATTGATAATGAGATAATCGACTAGTAGCACAAAGCATAACTATTAATAAAATATGAAATTGGGTCGATTTATTTTCTCTCTAGCTTGTAAAACTTTTGTCATTCTACCGAGTAAATGAGTAATTTTGTTGTTGTTTAGGTGGTCTACTTTGGATTTATCGAGTTAATGAATCACTTGATTATTGTGTTTTACTATTTATTTGTACTCGAGTATTTTAGACAATCTAATAATTAACATCGTTTGAATTGGTTTACGACAATTAACTATATGATAAATATTTTTAAAAATAATAATTTAAAATTATCAAGTTAATGTGTTAGTTATCTCGCCAAATCGAATTATATGATAAATAGTATTAGAGATCATAGAGTATTTAACACATTAGGGGCTTATATAAAAAAGAAAAAATCACCACCAAGCTTTTATCTTATGTGTATCAAACTAAATTTTAATTTTAGATTATATTGGTTCTTGATGATGGCAACAAGTACATGAACCAAGAAAAGACAAAAGGTTTCTAATAGGACGAGAGATGGAGGATGATGTAAATATATATATATATATATATATATATATATATATATAATTTAATTATGAATCTGATTATTCACAATTAGTGTGACATCAAATCAAATCAAATCGATCGTCAATGCAAGGGTCAGTCCGAGACGACTTGGCCGTCGTTACATGTGATCATCTACCGAGCCGAGACGACTCGGTCGCATTCCGAGTCTACCACGGTCAAGTGTTGCAGTCCGAGACGGCTCGACTGACGTTACATGTGACATCCAAACAGATCCACTCGTGGATCGCCACCGTAAGGATCGAGCCGAGATGACTCGGTCGCATTCCGAGTCCACCACGGTCAAGTGTGGCAGTTCGAGACGACTCGGTCGTCGTAGCGGAGTTGCATGGAAGCAGAAACAAAACGACTCAAACCTATCAGAAACAAAAACGCTTTCCAGCTCGGCGGGTGGAGTGGCGTGCACGGCGGTGATGACAACGGCCTTTACACCACCGCGCAATAAGCAATGGTGATGGTGGTGGGGCGAATCCATTATACACGCCACAGCTCCCAAAGTGCTACTCTCATGCCTTCTTCTTCTTCTTGGTATAAAGATAGAAAGAAAAAAAAATTCTTGTGATTCAAGACATGATGGATGGCCTCATGGAGCAATCCCACATTTCATCCTCAAGCATGTTGATGTTATTTTACTGTACACGATGAAGGTTTTGTGGATTATTTGCTGTGTAAAAGTGGCCATTGAAACTGTGATCAAGGAGCCAAGGAACGCAGCTTGATACATAACCATGCATTTGTTAGCACTATCCTTTTTCTATATCATCTTTTTTATTTTTTTAAATATTATCTTTATTTTTTTAAAGATATATAAACTTACCCCTCAAAATTTTGTTGTCAAAAATTTTTGCTCATTTTTTAATCGATTTTAGTGTTTTTATTAAGGTACCAAAAAATACTATCAATATTATCGAAAAACACTTTTAAGTATCGTCATATTATATTTTTTTTATTATCATTGGTCGTTGATGGGGAAAAAGCTTATACTACTAGCTCCCCTCGTTACTTGGACCAGCAACGTCTTAGAGTCGTTACCAACTTCCTTCAATCATCGGCAATGATTTGTTCTACTTATCGTGGTTTCCCAAAGTGGGCATGCAAGACTCACTCCTTATTGATACCGTAGTTAAAGAAATCATACCTCACATTAATTGTTGGCAACATGCCCCAACTTCCTTAGTCGTCTCATAACTGATATTTCATATAGAAGTCATGTCTCTGCATTGATAACCGACAGCATCACTCGACCTCATTAGCCTTCCTTTTCGGACAACTGATGGAGGGAGGCCTTGTCTAATGCACATCTAGACCGCTTGGTGCTTAGATAGAAAAAGTCAAGCCCCAAATCAAGACAAGAAAATAGGCAAAAACCCTATATTCTCTCGTTTACACTGTTAATACCATTGCATTCCTCCATTTTCGTATTTCTCTAACTTAAATATCAGAAAGGTCGAGCTAGAATACCCTTCACGCATACCAATTGTATAGGATCATTGTCGCCGTTTGGAGACGGGGTCAATAGATGACTCAACAATTAAGAGAATCTAACTCTCTTACTCAGCTTCATCATATTATGGCCAGGCGACTCTCACCAAACCACCTTTTCTAATGGGCTCTCTACATCGTTGGCCACGTCAGTTTCTCCCGTTAATAAGGAGGAGTCATTTAGAACGACCTACACTTTCGACAGTGAACCAACTAAGTCGACTAACCCTGTGTACCAACACTCGTAAACCATTACGATATTATTTGTTTAGGTTTATAATTGATTTGATTAAAGTTAGAAGTTTATTTGGATCATTTAGAGTATTTTTGAACAGCTTTTATAATATTTTTATTGTAATGATTATAACATCGTAATAAGATATTATTATTATTATTATTTATTCTAATAATATTATTCATATATTATTGTAAATATATATTTGAATCATAGGATAATATATCACATGATTTTATTAGGCTTATTTATAGTAATTTCTTTTAATTTTTTATAATATTTTTAGGTAGATTCTACAGTATTTTTTATTATTGTGATGATCAAAACATTATATTAAATAAAAAATAATTTAAATATTTTTAAATTAGAAATACTATTTACAAAAATAAAAATAGAGATATTGATTGAGAAATATTCAAAGATACAAGTATTTTCTAAAAAAATGCCTACATTTTTATACAGTCCAACTGGCCATCGGGTTTACTCCGATGAGCAGAAATTATATTATTATAGATTTTTAACTTAATCTAAGTTTCGGACCTCGATGCCACTATATTTATGTATTTAACTGAATAATTTTTAAAATCTTTTTTCAAGATGAACACTAAACTTTACGATTTGTAGTGTTCAATCGAAATTCCCAGTCAACGCAAGTCATCAGCCCTATGTTTCACACTAATTTCCATCAAAATCGATGGACTAGTAAGTTGACATCTCTCTCTCTCCTTGCTTTCTCTTTTTGACCTTGACTTGGGAACAGAGACCGAGGCAGCTTCAGATTAGTCTAATCGATGAACGTGTTCCATCAACTCCCATAGTGGAAGTCCCTTTTGCCTACTCCGCAGGGAAGTTTGGAAGCTTCTCTCTCGTCCTGCAATTCCTGTCGTATCACCCTCACCTCACTCGTGTGTTTCCTCGTCATCTCTCCGAATGGAAGACAGCATAGCAAAACTCATCACCTGAGTTGCCACCAGCCATGGCAGGGCACCATTCTGTGCTTGATTAAGCTGTAACATAAGCTGTGGACCTGCAACACCTATTATTATTTCCAAAGCAGTACACACTTACTGGCCTTTTCTTGCTGCCAAAATTAATGGACTCATCACTGGGTGGTCTTCTGCCATTAGAACAGATCCACTCACAGACTGACAGAAGGACTTCGTTTACCCTTCCTCCTCCATCAGATCTGAACGAAACATGGCACTGCAACTTACTGACCGGTCTGTCTGCACTATCTCGATAATAAAAGATTTTGCTGTTCTGATGTTAATGCAATGTGTCTATACTTAAAGGACATTAATTGGATGATGATTTTTTTTCTTATTTATCCTTTTAATTATAAATTTAAATCTCTAGAAAAACTAAGGAGTTATTATATGTAATACGCAAACTTGTATATGAATTTTAATGGTGGTGGTGTGTGTCAAGGATTTTAATATATATTATTTTCATATAATTGGAGATAAGAAAAGGAGGAGGATGTATTGTTCGTCATGCTTTGAGATTCGTGTGAGGTTTTGATTGGTAGCTTTATGATGCGCGCAGAGACCATCGGATGCCGTTACCAGGCAGGGATGGAAGGAATGGAAAGAATGATCCACTCGCTCGCTCGTCGTATGCTTCCCAAAGATTCCACTCGCGGAGGGTTGCGATCGAAGGAAACAGGGGAGGCGAGGAGGCCCGACGACTCGGTCGCCGAGAGCACAGGGAGGCCAGGAGGGCTTCACTACGCGGCCGCCGAATGGGGGCTGACTTACTACATGCCCAGCCCGGCCGCCGCACTTCCCCACTCTTTTGATTTTTAATCCCTCGCCCGGATGAATACATTATTGCCGGGGAAGGAAAGAGGGGGACGGACAAGGACAGCAATACAAGGAGTCGTCGTCGTGCTTCCGAATCCGTCCGCGCTCTTGCAAGCTTTCCAGTTCCGAGATACCGCAGAATCCATCACCCGGCTCCCAAATCGCAAGTTCCTTCAAAATCTAATATTGTCTTCGTTTCCTCAGCCCTTTCGCATTCCATGTTTCCTCCCCTGCTCCTGAATTTTTGCGTTGTCCTTATGATCCTTCTGATTGTTTAACTTCTTTGATTTTTTTCCCCCGATTTGATCTGTTACTCCCCCGCGGCCGGCGTGGTTATCGGTGACGATTTTATCTTGCTGATCAAAATTTGATCTTTTTCAGTCTGTTCCCTCCCACCTGGGCATATGTGACGCTTTGATCCATGGCGAGTAGGAGAGGACGAATCCGGTTCAACGTGGGTGGGAAGATCTTCGAGACGACCGCCACCACCCTCGCCAACGCCGGTCGCCATTCGATGCTCGGTGCTCTCCTCGACGACTCCTGGAACCCCCGGCAGCCCGTTGAGGGGGAGGCCGCGGATGCCGAGTACTTCATCGACCGCAACCCGGCATGCTTCGCCGTGCTTCTCGACCTCCTCCGCACCGGCGAGCTCCACGTCCCGCCCAACATGCCGGAGAAGCTCCTCAACCGCGAGGCCCTCTTCTACGGCCTACTCGACCAAGTCCGCGCTGCCCGGTGGGGCCCGTTCGACGGTAACCGCCTCCAGCTGGTGGACTCCGTCTCTGGTCGCGCCCCCGGCGACGGCACGGCCATCCGCGCTGGCCCGGATGGCGGCTGCTGCGTCGCCCACGGCAGCATGGTCCACGTCTACGACTGGATGCTCGAGGAGCACCGTCCCATCAGCCTCGACTACCAGCAGGTCAACGACGTCGGCTACATCGACGCCGAGAGCATCGTGATCAGCGCCCGCGAGCGGCTGGGGAAGGGCGACGGCGGGATGGGCGTGTTCTCCTCTTCTACGGGGGAGCTGCGGCATCGGTTCAGGGTGTCCCACGACAACCAAGTCAAGAGCTTCACCGCTGGCGCTCTCAGCTTGGGTAGCTCGGACTACAAGATTTTTGCCAGTTGCAAGGGGAGGTGCAACGAGTACGGGATCGGAGTGTGGGATCAGATCACCGGGCAGCAGGTGGACTTCTTCTACGAGCCACCCGGTTGCTCTCTCGGCGACGCCGATAAACTCCAATGGCTCGACGGCGACAAGTGCTTGATGGTGGCCACATTGTTCCCAAGAACAGACAACTGTTTCATCGGCCTGTTGGACTTCAGAGACAAGAGCGTGAACTGGTCCTGGTCTGATGCAGGGACCTCTGTTTCCTTGTCGCTCGACGAGAAACGAGTCCTCCACGCAATCGCCATAGAAGATAGCCGATCTATCTGCGTGGTCAACCAGTACGACGACTTGGGGTTCATTGATCTGAGGAGCAATGCAGGGGGTGTGCGATGGAGCTCAAGAAGCAAACTCACGAACAGGAAGGCTCCTAACGAAGAGAGCTGTTACCCGAAGCTCGCGACGCACAACGGGCAGCTCTTCTCGTCAATGAACGACGGCATCTCGGTGTTCTGCGGCCCGGAGTGGGTGCTGACCTCGACACTGAGGAGGAGCTACGGTGGTTCTATCTGCGATTTCTCGATCGGAGGCGATCGATTGTTTGCACTACACAGCGAGGAGAATGTGTTCGACGTTTGGGAGACACCACCCTCTCTCACCATTTAACCGTTCTTCCAATTACTCATTAGTCAGTAAGAAAGAAGAAAAGAGTGGAGATGATGGTGCTTCCTTTCTTTTGTTTCCTCATCGATCTAAAGATATGATTTACGAATTTGTGGGTTCATAGCTTGCAGAGAATGGCTGCTTGACAGCAATCAAAATTCAGCATGATAGAAAAGATGTTTGAGTGTGTTTGTGAATGTTATAAGTCTGCGACTCATGCTTTTTCTTTAAGCCAAAGAAGATAGCTTCTGTTTGGGCTGTTCAAGAGTGAGGAAGGTCCCGTGTTCTGTTCCAATCATCCTATGCTTTAAGGTATCTTTCTACACCATTCTTTTGAGGCAAAAGAAGAGGTCTGCTGCCCTTTGTCTCTTTTCCTTTTGGTCAGCTCAGCTTTGGTTTGTCAGAGCAGCACGACCTAATCCACAAGAACCAACTCCTTGCTTTCCTTGGACAACCAACTTTAGTGACTGATTGATATCAGCCAATGCAGTGGTGCTTCAGATGGGCAGCAACAGCTGACTGCCTACTAACTCAAAACTGAAGGGTTGGTGGCTGTGCATTTTTGCTTTTTATTCTGTTCATTTTCCATCATTTGCAAATTTTAGGCAGTAGCTACATACTGCTTCTGATAAAGTTTGATTCCCCAACAACATTTGATATGCCACTACTCACCTTCACAGATGTATTCCATCTCCTATCCTATCTACTTGCAGACCAAACCCCACATAAATGCTCAGCTGTTGTGGGATTTCTTATGTTCTTGATCTTTGTAAGGTTGATGGAACTTGTGCAGACCTAGTTACTGTTCCTAGTAGAATTCATGCTTCAAATTAATATCTCATATGTGTAAGGCATCACAAAGATTGAAGTTATGCTTCAAAAGAAACATAAGGGCAACAGTCTCCTGATTGCACTCAATTACATACTACTTGATCCTGGCTCCTTGAATCAATGTTCATATGAAGGAGCTTCTTCATTGAATCTGATATCTTGGTCTTTTCACCATCATTTTCTTTGTTTCATCAAACCTATATTGACCCCTTGTCAGTCAGCAGAGAGAGTTTTCATGGAAATGGGGTGCCTGAATTGATGTCACATATACTTGACTTTTCTTTTCCTTTTTCTTTTTTTTGCATCACTTGTTGATATTTAAAGTCCATTACAGTATTAATCACTCAAGAAAGAACAACCTCTTTGTAGATTATTCTGCCCAATAATGATGGAGACAATCTACTAGTCAGTAGGCTGAAAAAAATAGCTGACCCAATAATGACTAGTCATTAAACTATATATTGTAAGATGGTTAGCTTGCAGATGTTTCAATGTTGATGCAGGCATCATCCCAGGCTTTGTTTCTATGAAAGCAAAACCAAAACAACACCAAAGCCTTTGAGGCCATCTTCTTCTCCATACCAAGAAAAGTAGGTGAAGGATGGTTCTGTTTCACTACATCTTACTTTCAGAAATCAAATCAGCCATGAGCACTACAAGCAACCCAATTTTAAAGGAACCTATGTCATTTTCCTTCAATAAACACAGTATGTGAGTCATCTGTCCTTTTCTGTCTGAAGAAATAATCTTTGTTTTTATTTTTGGGCTTAAAAGGATCTGAGGTTATCATGCCACCAAACAAATTTGTGTGGATTCTCTAAAGATCTAACCACAGATCACTTGAAATTTTGTTCCTAGACAGATTTCAAAGCTTAAATCTTCCTTATCTTGTACTTGAATACTTGATTGGATGCTGTATAAGCATCCTACATGTGCAAAGTCTTGTTTTAGAATGCAAGTTGTAGTTCTTATTGAAGTGTATTTAACTATTCATTAATTATTTATATTTGTTGAAACGAAATTAATTATTTTGGGAAGTATTTCATAAGTTAAAGGAGAACACTAACTGATATCACAATTATCCTAATGACGACATTCTGATTACCTATATCACAATATATATATACACACTAAGACACTTAATTTTTAACCGATATTAATTTAAGTAAATACTATAATTAAGATTTTTTATGACAAAGGGTAAGTGTTGGATACGAGATTTAATGTCAGAACCTTGTGGTAATCAAACAATACTTATTTTGATTCTTTTTAATAAAACTCATTTTAAATTTGTCTAACATTTAAATTCGATAGGAAGAAATATTAATTTGATGTCAGAGAAATATTGTTGGGCAATAGTTATGAAACATTTCAAATGAATATTAAATTGTTTGAATCATTATCAAGCACTAAAGAATTACATTTTCAAATAAGTCATCTTATAGGAGTCAATACTTCGTAGGCATGTATCTTTGTCAAGCTTTTATCATCGATTTTTAGATCTCACTCTAAAACATGATAAGATTAGAAAAAATGGGTTAAGTTAGATTAGGTTGATTTTGTCATTCTGAGTCAACAATCGAAATTAACAACAATATATTAATTTTAGAACGATGATTTTAAGAAAATGTGATGAGAAAATCAGAATCAAGAGAAAAAAATTAAGAAACTCCTCTTCCGACCTTCATCACTACCTTATATCAAGCTTATCTATTCAATAACATGAATTTAAGATGATCGAAGAACCATATATCATTTATGGTGAAAAGAAAACTCCTTCAGACTACTCACATTTTAGTAAGAATGTCAAGCATATCATAGTCAAATTAATTTAACAATTTTAGAGATTATAAACTAATTAGGTAAAGCATATATATCATGTCTCTACCCAAAATACAAGCATCAAAATTAATCGAAGAGGTGATACATCTTAACTAGGTACAACATATCTCTGAATATAAGATATTTACTCAAGACACTACCTAAGATATAAGTATGTTGATCAGATAAAATTTTGTTTTTGAGCATAATATGTCGATCTCATCAGTATGTTTGCATATTATGTCTATCATGATATACCTATGGTTATTAGAATGCATAATGTACCATAAATGAGTAAATCATTTTATTTTACTTACCTTACGTTAATCTAAAACAAAAAGTAAGAAAATCTCGATGCATCGGCTTTGATACCGTAAGTTTAAAATCAAAATTATTATTACTCATCAAATCATGACAATATAACATGGAACATAGTCCTTAACCTTATATCCCTAAGAGAGATAATTACTAGTATATGATAGTAGTCATCCAATATCAGAAGCATCCCATATCTCTCATTTTTGACATCATACATACCTAATATAAACTAAATATTGTATATTTTTGATATATGATACGGTGCCATATCCAATAAATATAATAAATAAATAAATAAATAAATAAAAAATATTTATTTATTTATTTATGTATGTATATGTATATTTTCCATCCACGGCAATTGTATGCAGTCTTCCTCATAATTTCGACAGCCACGGAATGCCTATGCGGTTATGAGACGTTGTCGGCCGGTTAACCAGTAATTACGAAACTGAATCACACAATTAACGATTAATTAATTACAACTTTATATTAACACGCATATTGTTCGCAAAGTCGAAGAAAATAAAATAACCCTTTGCCAGCCAGCTTTTAATGGATTACATTATCGCCTCCTTCCCCCACCCTTCTCTCTCTCTCTGAGCTCTCTCTCGCTCGCTCGCTCGGGTCGCCTGTCTCCTTTTTGTAGTTTGGACTGCGACTAATTTCGCGAGGATCATGGGGGAATTTTTTTGATCTCCAGATCTTCGATTCCTCTCTCTCGCCTCTCTTTGTTTAGCGATTCCTCGATCCGATCCATGTGCTGCGGGAGCCGATCGTCGAGCGTCGCTCCGAGAACGGATTAGGGTTTGGATCCGTCGAGTCGGTGGAGATCTTGATCTTTTAGGGCTGAGGTTGCCTCTGGCGGCGGTAAAATTGGTGCAGATCGAGGCGGATGGCTGTTGTTTTGGTGTGGCCTTCACTGAAGAGTGGTAGTACTTCTTTGGTTGGATTCTTTTGATTACTGGGAGATTCGGTGGCCCGGTGCTTGCGGCTTCCGATTCCGTGGAATGTAGGTGTCTAGGATCTGAAATGGTCGGGGGTTTTAGACGCTGATCGAGTGAATTCTATAGTTTTCTTCTGGCGGTGGGTGTAGATATCTAGCGGATTAGATTGTTTCGGTTCCGTTTAATCTGTAGGAGAGAATTGCAAGGCAGATCGCTGGTAAGGAAGGGTCTTTTTTGTGTAAGCCTAGAGATATACAGGATTTGCTATTGCTTGATTCTTGCGGTAGTAGTTTTTGTTGGATTACATTCATTGATGGGGCACGTTATTGGCGGAAAGTTTAAGCTGGGCAAAAAGATTGGATGCGGATCTTTTGGAGAGCTTTATCTTGGTCTGTGTTGTCCTTTGTGATTGATTTTGATAGTGTCCAACTTAGACCTCTATATGTCTTTGCTTCTGTTCCAATATGTTTGATGCTAAGCTTTTTTCCTCAATTGGTTATTTGATTCAGGTGTTAATATACAAAGCGGAGAGGAAGTAGCAATAAAGTTGGTACGTAGTTGTCACTGACCAAAATTAGGTCAAATATTTTTTATTCCAACCTACTTATATGGGGAGTCATGCTTCCTCTGAATGTGAATTGGTTTGTGACTGTATTTAATGAAGTGAAACTTTAAATCTTTTTTGCATGTGTAACCATTAACCTATCTAGGTGGCCGAAGATACATACAACAGGAACTAATTAAACGTACTTTATTGAGTAGTGCCATGTAACCAATGCTTGTATGGTTATCCAAACAACCTTATGCAAATGTTGAATTATTTGGTATTTTACATAGAATGTTGCATGTGATTTTGCTTTTTTATGTATGAAATGCCAGTCTTATGCCTGTATAGATCTATTCCTTTCTGAGATTTCACGTCTGTTAAATTCAAACGCTTCAGTATGTTTCTGCTTTTGATTTTTTTTTTCTGATAGTTGTTTTCTGAAGTTTATCAAACATTCTGTTGTTTTACCCGTTCCTTTTGTTTGAATATGATTCTAATGATTTTTTTTCCTTGTCTTGTGTTTTAGTGCCTTTATTAACATTCTTTTTGTAGTACTGCAACAGAAAACTCATTGAACCTTAGCAGTTAATATTTGACACTGATATTTCAGGATTTGATGGATTCCAAGCATTTTCAACTCTTTGTAGCATTCTTTTTGTAGAACTGCAACAGAAAACTCATTGAACCTTGACATTTACTACATAATTCTGATATTTCAGGAGTCTGTGAAATCCAAGCACCCCCAACTTCATTATGAGTCAAAGTTGTATATGCTTCTTCAGGGAGGAAGTAAGTTAATCTATAAATATGTTGTTTCAGTTTAGTTGGCCAATGTTGCTGATGATTTTGGATTTTCTGTTTCAATAAAGCTGGAATTCCACACCTAAAGTGGTTTTGTGTGGAAGGAGATTACAATGTCATGGTCATCGATCTTCTCGGGCCTAGCCTTGAAGACTTGTTCAACTACTGTACTCGGAGGTTCTCACTGAAAACAGTGCTAATGCTTGCTGATCAGATGGTAATAAAATTATTTTCTTGGTTCTTTTTATCTAAGCTGTAATGCTTATAGATACAAATTTTGATATATTTGAAATGAGACTGTATTGTCCTGTTTTCCAGAAGAATTGTCATAATACTTCTCCTTTGTGGTTTTTTTAGATAAACCGAGTCGAGTATATGCACTCAAGGGGTTTTCTTCACCGTGACGTAAAGCCAGATAACTTTCTTATGGGCCTTGGACGCAAGGCAAATCAGGTGGGTAGTCATATTATTTTCTGTCTTCAAAATTTTCACTACAGGCAAATGGAATTATCATTTCGTGCCAAGTGAAGTCGTATAATTATGATGAGCTTTCTGTCTGGACCTTGATTCATGCTATGATATTGTATTTTCCTTAGGGCACTGTTTTTGTTCATGCACCATTTTTGCATGCTTGATTGCAATGTTCTGCAGGCCTTGGCCCACCTTGCTAAATTGTAGGCTTTCACCATTTGACTTAACCCTATCTTTAGTGTCAAGGCCCTGACGAAGAGGATGCTTGCTATGCTTATCTAAACCAAGGATGATGTAGCCATGACGGAGCTGAAGTTGCTGTGCCTGGTGACAGATGACGATGGATTTGGCAAATCTGGCATAACTACTCTGCAGCATCGATCTTCTAATTGGATCGGCATTTTCTCTAGGATCAAAGTGGGATCTGATTGGATCAGTGTCTTTGGAATTGGATAGAAATTGCTAACAGCCCATTGAGATAATACAAGGAGATTTTAGAATGGGCTAGAAAACCATTTGTAACCAGTTAGAATTGGTGAAATCTGTCGGATGTAGACCTGTTTGAGTACAATTAATTACCAGATGAATCTTGTCTGATTCCTTGATACTTTGGGGGCATAATCTCTACCCATTAAATTCCTCTCTCTCCATTAGCTGATTGAACAAGGCTAGACATTGACATACACAGTACCTCTATCTGCATATAGGTTGGAAATGACCTTGCTGATTTACTAGTGTATCACAACAACCGAGCAGCAAGGATCACAGGATTGCTAGAAACAAGATTTCTATCATGGCCATCAAGGTAGGATTGTGTAATGGATGGTGATGGTGCAAACGTATTAGAGGAATCTCTTATTTGGAGGGAATTTGGTCTAGAGGGACATTCTGTAGAAAATAATTGAGAGCTAGAGGAGGTCAGGCGTGAGAGCTTGGTGTGGCTTCGTGGCAGGGTTCATTACCTTGACTGATGCTTGTTGCATTGCCAGGGCAGTGGATGGAGGGATCATTTCTTCTAGGCTTCTTGTTGGAATCCACCAAGCAAACTGATCAGTCATATAGAGATGGAGAAATTAGAAATGAGAAGCAGAAGGTACTTTTTGCAATTCTCATGGCCCTTCTATGATTAAAAGATGGACCTTTTGCTGATTCTGCACTTGACCTTGGACTTTAATCTATCCAGAACTTGTACTTCAATGTCCATATAATCTTAGAGGCCCATATCTCGTCTGAAGCTGGGAATATTAGTGACCTGGAGATTGGGCTGGATTTTACCTACTACAAGCCCCAGTTAACATATTTGATTCAGAATCGTTGTAATATATGGATGGTAAAGGCATCGCTATATGTGTCCCGAGATATTATAAAGGCATTGTTGTTATTTACTGTACTCACTTTTTTATATCCTTCTCCTCACTATAGGTTCTGATCTTTGTTTACGTTGATTGGATAATTAATTTGAGTAGCTACTTTTGGTATTTCTACTTCAAATCTCTTTGATTTGAGACATCGAACATACATGATCATATCTGAGGTCTGAGGCCATGGATGATAACTTTGCTGATGCCTTTTATAGACTTGACAATCAATGGTACGTTATGAATATATGCTGAAGCAACTTTATAGAATTTCTAACGAGTTACAAGGAGGCCGTAAGGCTCATGGATCACCTGATGGTAACTGCTTGCATTTGTTCATCATTCCTCTAACAAAAAAATTCCTAAACAAATTTTTGCTTAGATTGCCTTGAGTTTATTGTGCATGCTCTTTTTCTTTTCGTTTCTTGTTTCTTATCCTGACATTTAATCTTGATGTCAGGTTTACATCATTGACTATGGCCTTGCAAAGAAATATAGGGATCTTCAAACTCATACACACATACCATACAGGTACTGTATCTGCTTCTGAGATGCTAATCTTAAAATTTTCTTCTTTCTGCAAAAGTTTGAAATATTTTGTTCAGATGCGCTTGTAGTTTCATATACATAACCATTGCTCAAGGAGTATTATAGGATTGATCACTACTAGCATTATTAATAGGCTTAAAAATAGTTTGCCAACCTTTCGCCTTTGTTTAAGAGTGATGAATCCCAATAATTTTAGTTCAAACATCCACACCTGCAAAAAGAAAAGAGTTTTAAATTGTCTATCTGCTAGTTCTGTGGGTTAAAATAAAATAATGAGTAACTTTTAGTATGAACATTGTAATTTGATGACTCTAACAAGATTAAGTTATTGATCTGCCCGTTTTGGAATGTTTATGGAATTTAGTTTGAAGAAAGTAATGCTCACTTCATGGACATTAGAAAATGAATGTGCACATCACACCCTGAGGAAATTTCACTTTTATTGCCAGAGAGATAGCATGTTTATATTTAAGGCAGTGTCCATGTCTTTTAAGGTTCTTTCTGCAAGCGGGGTTGGTGGTTAATGGCTGTAACTGTTTTCAAGAATCCTGATGTTGGTTCTTGTTTTGCTGTTATGTTTCTGTATTTTCTGTTGATGAACATTTTGATAATCTCTGCATTACGTCTTTATTAGCATATCCAGTCCTTTTTGAGTCCTTGATCAGTTATGTAATATATTGTTGCTTATTTGCAGGGAGAATAAGAACCTGACTGGAACAGCACGTTATGCAAGTGTTAATACACATCTTGGTGTTGGTGAATATCTCTCACTCTAGTAATTGACAAGTTACAAAATTATATATTATTTGGCTTCATTTTTCTCTTATTATGGTTACATGTCTATTAACAGAGCAAAGCCGGAGAGATGATTTAGAATCTCTTGGTTATGTACTTATGTATTTTCTAAGAGGAAGGTCAGGATTGATTCTTTTTATCTTTTTTTATTGAACAGTCAGTTGATACGACTATAATTATTTTGCATCCTCCAACTTTTGGCCTTTCTATCTTCAGCCTTCCATGGCAAGGACTAAAAGCTGGCAATAAAAAGCAGAAGTATGATAAAATTAGTGAAAAGAAAATGCTTACTCCTGTAGAGGTAATTCAGAATCTTCTTTCAAAGAACTTGATCAATGGAATCATTTTCTATTGCAACTTACTGGCATTATGAGAAAGGTGAATGAGAACTACTGGTAAAATCTTTGTTATGAATCAGGCACTTTGCAGATCATATCCATCAGAATTTATATCTTACTTCCACTATTGTCGTTCCTTGCGGTTTGAGGACAAGCCAGATTATTCTTACTTGAAGCGGCTATTTCGTGATCTATTTATTCGAGAAGGTTGGTCCAGATATTATTTTATGATGCTTTCTCTTTTACTTGCCACTTTAGTTATTTTTCTTTCTAACAGCAGCAACTATTTTAATATTTGGTCCCCCTCAAGCTTCACATACAAATCTCTCTCATTATTGTGTAGGGTATCAGTTTGATTATGTTTTTGACTGGACTATTTTGAAGTATCCCCAGATTGGTGCTAATCCTCGAGTACGGGTATGGTCGGAATTCTAAATCACCATGACCTGTCATGTTTTTGTTAGTGTATTGCAATATTTTCTTTCTTTGCAGCAACCAAGTGGAAGAACAAGTGGAACTATTGGTCAGTCTTTGGAAAGGGCAGAAGGAACTTCAGGTTTGTTTTTTTGCCTTTTGTGAAGGCTTAGTTCTCTACAATATACTAATTGATCTGCTGATTCATGTGTTCTTTCTTTTATCAGCGGGGCAAGAGGTTCGGGATAGGTTCTCAGGTGCGGTTGAGGCATTTGCCAGAAGGAATGCCTCAAATTATGGTCATCATGGTGAACACTCCAAACACAAAATATCGGATGATGCTCATATAACACACAAGGAAGCTGTAACTCTCTCTCTCTCTGCGCTAATAAAAGCATATGCTTGCTTTTGCTCTGTGTGTGCATGCATGTGCATTATGGTTGAGTGTGGTAAATCTTCTAATTTTCTGATGATTGTAATCACCCTTGTTAGTTCATCCATTGCTTCTGCTTTTAATTCTAGACGGAACCAGATAAACTCCGTACAAAGTCTCGCAGTGGGAGCACATCCAAGAGGACTATTTTCTCAAGCAGCCGGCCGAGTTCCTCCGTCGAGCCTAATGAGACTCAACACGGCAGAACAAGCAGGATATTTTCTAGTGGCAGCCGCCCTTCCAGTGCCCAAAGGGTGCATCAGCCGGTTGCTGATTCCAGGTCTTCATCCATCTACAGATCCGCAGCTGTCCGAGGATCATCCCGGAATGAACCTCTTCTTCGAAGCTTGGAACACCTCTCTCTTGGTGCAGAAAAGAGAAAGTAAGACACGCCCAATATATTTTCCTCTTTCGAGGGCCAGTATCCTGATTAACCCCTGTATCAGTATGTCATACCTAATCATGCTACAATATGGCCTGATGGTCATAGGATGAGCTTCTAAGGCCTAACATTTCAACTTTTACATTCAATAACCGAAGTCAAAAAGCTGCCTAAGACTTGCCACATCACCAATCTCAAACCTTCAAGAACTGCCATCGCCCGGCAACGCTTTTCACGGTGGTAATAATAACGGTGTATACATCCATCTTTTTGGTGAAAACATTTCTTGGTGCTCTTCCTCTCGCCTGCCTGTCGTAGTCATTATTTTTCTGCTTTTTCTCTTGCTGTTTGTCGTGCATGTAAGTGGTGGTGGTGGGTACCTCGATTTGCTGGATACAAAGAATGAAGTTGTTATGCTCTTCAGCTCCTTTATTCGGAACTTTTTTTCTAAATATAATCTGATCAAACGGACTCGAGATCGAACTCATTGTTGCTATCATTGATTCATCACCCACCGTCCAAATCGTAACGAGCGGGAGGACCCACTTAAATGCGGTTCGGTGCACCTGATTACCACCCGCAAGGGGGGGGGGGGCGGGGGGCGAACCGGTTCAGCAGGTCCTCGAACAGACCGCTGTCGGTTGTAACGCCGTTGGTGCCGCGCGGCGGTGATGCGCCGTCCTACAATATGAAATGACGGGGGCGGCCCTCGGTCTGTGGCCCCCCTCCCCCCTTCGTGAGCCACACGACCACCCGCCCGAGATATAGAAGCCGGGAGAAAAGTGACAAAAAGAAGCCACGGAAACATCCTCTCGGCACGACTCCCTCGTCTCCACCGAACTCTCCAAATTGCGAGAAGACGAGGCGCTCCCTCCCCGCGGCGGTATCCGTGCTGTTTCTTTATGATCCCCTTCTTCTCTTCTCTTCCTCCGTCAATTAGATCTGTGCAGCGTGCTCTCAAATTCCGACTGCTTGCCCTTCGATCGCGACATGAATGTCAGAATTTTTGTGTCATCGGAAGCAACGATGGAGATTTTTCTCGGTTCTTGAGACGGCGTTCGAGTTGCTTTTCCGTTTTCTTCCTCTGGTTCCTGCTAATTGGGCTTTGGACACGAAGTGGAGCTGGGCTTCAGCTCTGCTTCTAGGGTTTCTGGTCTGGTTCTTGGAGGCTCGGTTTGATTCAATTGGTCTGGCGACATGGCGCTGTTCAAAAGGTTCTTCTACAGGAAGCCGCCCGATGGGCTTCTGGAAATCTCAGAGAGGGTCTACGGTACGTTGTGAATTCTACCTTTTCCGAGAGGACATCCTAGTTTTTTTATTTTTTTATTTTTCATGTGTGATTCGTGATGTTGGTGTTGCAAGAATTTTTTTTTCTGCTACTGTTTTCTAACCAAAGATTGGATCATTTTTGGCAAAAATATTCTTATTTGTCTCGATATCTTTGCGTTTATGTTCCGGGTGAATATTACTTGTTCTTTCGGGTTTTAACGATTTATAGATGAGCTGATTCAGCAAAGAGCTGCCATTTGGTTAGTACAGTAGCACGTTTCTCTTCTCACCGAGGAACAAAAAAAAAAAGAAAAAAAAGAAAAAAAAAAGAAAAATCAAAAGATGGTTACTCCAGGTGCACGACGAAACACTTACCTGGCCAAGTGCCTCATTTGCAATACCGGCACATGTTTTTAAGTTAGTTTTCTCAATATTTGGTGGCGTTTGAGTCAATAGTTTATACTGAATTAAACATGCATTGAGATATCTTTTTTCTATCTTCATGCAAAAAGGGAATTCAAATTTGGATGAGATGTATTTTTAATATTTTCTGATTCAAATATGAACAATGCTAATGGTCTGAAAAAGGTACCAGGAACTAGGACCAGTGGATAGTCCATCTCAAGTTTTGAGCAGTTATACCATACTTGGGGGCCAGCCTAGGGAAACTTCACTTTAGTTTAAGAAAAGGACAACTTTGTTCAATTACAAAGCCAACAAACAGATCAGAGTTAAAAATGTGAGCTAGCCTGGTGGAACTGACTAAACTAGTGCAACTGCAATTAAAATGAACATGTCAAGTATGGTCGGTCAGTCAGCAGTCTGATTGGCTTCTTGCAAAGCATGCGAAGCTTTATGATCAGGAATTCTGCCTAGTACATATTTACACAGAAATTCTATGCAACTTTTAGCATGCCATTGTGGAGAATCAGGTTTTATGATTTTCTATGCAGTTATGAAGCATAAGCCTGTGATCTTCTTTGATGATGTTCTCTAGTTGAAATATCTGTTGCTTATGTTCAGGAAAAGATCTTCTTTTGCTATCTTATGCTTCTAGTGTTACTTTTTCGCTCCTCTCAATGAGAGACTTTCTGTTTTCAGTGTTTGATCAATGCTTCTCGACTGACGCCTTGAGGGAAGATGACTATAAAGAATGTATGGGAGGCATTGTGATGCAAATGCGAAGTCATTTTCCTGATGCCTCATTCATGATCTTTAATTTCTGGGATGGAGAGACTGAAAGCCAATTAGCCAGCATTCTCTCTGAGTTTGATATGACTGTGATAGATTATCCCCGTCATTATGAAGGATGTCCTTTGCTTAAAATGGAGATGGTCCACCATATGTTGAGGTCATGCGAGAGTTGGCTTTGTTTAGGACAGCAGAACCTCGTACTGATGCACTGCGAGCGAGGTGGCTGGCCGGTTATGGCATTCATGTTAGCGGCACTTTTGATATACCTAAGACAGTATACAGGTGAGCAGAGAACGCTGGACATGATTTACAAGCAGGCCCCCCGTGAACTTTTAGAGTTCTTTTCACCCCTGAATCCTGTCCCTTCTCAATTGAGATACTTGCAGTATGTTTCAAGGAGTGTTGCCTCAGAGTGGCCTCCACTTGACAGAGCACTGACCTTGGATTGTGTCATTCTCAGAATGATACCAATATTTGATTCAGAAGGTGGATGCAGGCCAATATTTCGAATTTATGGACAAGATCCTTTTTTTGTCTCTGAGAATACTACAAAAGTTTTGTTTTCAACGCCAAAGAAAAGCAAATTGGTCCGACATTATAAACAGGTAACTACATGATTTGGATTGTCACATGTAATTTACTTCTAGAAATAGGGCAAATGGGCATGTATAATATCTGTTTCAGACTGCCACAGTATTTTTGCAGTGACCTAATCTGAGCTTCTTGGATCCATCAATCATAAAGTGAATTATCTTAGGACAAACTTTTGCATGCTAAATCCCCATTATTTCATCTGACCATATGCCAAATGGTGACCGGTAACTTTTTATCTCCACATAACTCATTATGACATTCTACAGTAGAACTCCCTTCATTATTTTGCATGTAGGTGGGATTTTGTATACTTCATAAAGGACAGAAATAGATCTGTTTCTTTGTCTCTTCTTAACCATAAATTTGCTTAAAGAGTTGTACTAATGTTCTTTAAATGAATGCAGGCAGATTGTGAATTAGTTAAAATTGACATAGGTTGCCACATTCAAGGAGATGTTGTAATTGAGTGCATTAGCTTGGATGAAGATCAAGAACGAGAAGAGATGATGTTTAGAGTTGTTTTCAATACAGCTTTCATCAGGTCAAATATTTTGATGCTGAGTCGTGATCAGATTGACATTCTGTGGGATGCTAAGGATCGATTCCCAAAGGATTTCAGAGCTGAGGTGTGTATCTTTTTTTCCCATTCGGGATTTTCTTTATTTTACATGTAATGCTCTTCTGATTCACAATCTTCTTGCTCGAAGGTTCTTCTTTCTGAGATGGATACAGCATCATCACTTATGACTTTGGAATTGGCCCATATGGAAGATAAAGATGGTCTTCCTATAGAAGCATTTGCTAAGGTGCATGAGATTTTTAGCCATTTGGATTGGCTAGAAGGGAAGGGCGATTCTACACTTTATATTCTTCAACAGATAACATCCTCTAATTCACTGGAAGATAAATTGTCTGAAGTTTCTCATCAAAAAATGCAATCCTGTAATATGTCACAGTCATCTAGCTCTCACATAGTCATGAAGAACCTGCAGGATGATCAAGGAACTGATCATGGTGCATCTGAGACTGCTGAAGTGAAGGTGATGCCATTATCTTTGTCACAACTGTCAAGTACTCCTGCTCCTAGATTACTTGAATCTTCTGAATGCATTAAGTTATCAGTGGATCCACCATCATCACTACCATCATCTTTGCCATTTTCAAGGATTGTTGGTCCTGGGTTACCTGAGCCTGATGAACACATTATACAATCAGCAGTGCTCCAACCACCGCCACCGCCACCGCCACCACCACCACCACCACCTCCACTTTTGTCATCACCTCTGCCATCAGAATCAATGCCATCTTCAAAGCTACCATCATCTTCTTCTCCTCCTCCTTCTATTGCTGTTGCTGCTACCACTAGCAGCATTTCACCACCGCCACCGCCACCGCCACTGCCACCACCACCACCAAAGTTGGCCTCACAGGGATCAATTCCAATATTGTCACCTCCACCACCGCCGCCACCTCCACAGCCATTTACAGTTCCAACATCATCAGTAATGTCAAAATCTCCTTTACTACCATCAATGCAACCTCCAGTTTCTGTGTTAGCAAGTTCTGTACCCTCTGATAAAAGTAATAAGATACCAACCGCAGCCTCTCAGTCTAGTCGCACTCAGTCTGTACCCCCACCACCTACTCCTACTATAAGCCCATTTAATAGTGTATCATCAGGTATCAAGGGAAGGAACTTGACACGTTCCAGAAGTCCCAGAAGTTTGTATACCTCCCAATCATCATCATCAAGAAGGATGTCTCTCAAGCCGCTGCACTGGTCTAAAGTAACAAGAGCGATGTCTGGAAGTTTATGGGCTGACACACAGATATCTGATGAACTCCCAAAGTAATCTATCCCTGTACTAGTGAACTTTATGTTTATTATAAATCTATCACCTTCTTTATATTTTCTATTTACCTATTGTAGGACTCCAGAGATTGACATGTCGGAACTTGAGAGTCTTTTCTCTGCACAATTGCCAAATTCAGATTCTTCCAGTGTAGCTGAAAAATCAAAACGCCGTTCCTCACTTAGTGGAAGATCTGATAAAGTTCATTTGGTATTCACCTCTATGCATATTTTGCTAGGCATTAGTAACTTTTCTCCTTGTTTGTGATATTGGTTTTTTTGACTTGTTCGTCTTAGCTTTTATTAGCTTTTGATGCTCTATTTCTCAGGGTCCATTAGTCAAAACTTGTTTGTCTCCATTTACAAAACTTGACAATTTAAATATCACAGGTTCTGTTATCGAATAAATCTTTATAAAAGTTACAACAATCAAGTGAGACGAGGTATCACTACACAATCTGACCACCATGGTT
This sequence comes from Musa acuminata AAA Group, assembly GCF_036884655.1. Classification (NCBI taxonomy): domain Eukaryota; kingdom Viridiplantae; phylum Streptophyta; class Magnoliopsida; order Zingiberales; family Musaceae; genus Musa; species Musa acuminata. Next base: position 2,883,812 of record NC_088351.1, read on the forward strand.
AAAAACTATTATACATGGGAGTTAAGACTCTTTAAGATTTATGATGCCTAGTTTATGGATTGAATGTTTCTTAAACTTTCAGAAAAAGGGCAGCCCAGTAAAGAGGTTCCTGCCAATGCAGGGTATGGTGAAGCTGTGAGGGGCAACATGTGTAGCTTTGCCTCTGTTATAATAGTCTTGGTGATTGAGTCACTGTATCCTTTTTATGCTTTTACATCACAAATCCAGTAAAAAAATAGACCATTGCTACATTTGATTTTCTCCAATCGTGGCATAAGTTTACATTTTTAAGTATTAGTTTACATTTAAGGTTGATGAATAAGAGGCAGAAGTTAACGATGACTTTTAATTTAAAATATCATGATGGTATTTTTTTATCTGTAATGAAATTATTCAAATTTGTAATTGTTATAGGATGTAATCTTAAAATATTTGACATTGTTCTTGTTATAATACATGATTCATAAGAAATTATAAAAACTTGTAATTGTCTTAGGATGTAATCTTAAAATATCTGACATTGTTCTTGTGATGATACATGATTCATAGTCTCGCTTCTTGCAGATTGCTCTTAGGAGAGCTAATAACTGTGAAATAATGCTCACAAAGGTTACAGTGCCAATACCTGATTTAATGGTAAGTTCATAAAATATTGTAATTTGTCCAATTTATTTTCGGGTTGTGGAATATCCTAACTAGGATTTGATCTAGTTTACTTATATAATCCTCAGACTCTACAGATCATCAAGAAAATACATTTTGTGTTAGATCATTTTTCCTAATATGTTGTCCCATAAAAACGTTTTTTCCTTCACAATTTTTGATTTCACTTCCTCATAACTGTTTCTTGGATCTGTTTCAGAGTTCAGTTCTTGCCCTTGATGAGTCTATTTTAGATGCAGATCAGGTTGATAATCTCATAAAGTTCTGTCCAACAAAAGAGGAAATAGAACTACTACAGGTAATCATATACTGTCAATACTTCTGTTATAACCACCTTTCCTATTGCTTTCTTGCCTGATGACACCTTTGTTTGATTTCTCTTTCTTTTTATGTTTAATATATCTCATATGAATTTTCAGGGTTATAAAGGTGATAAAGAAAGCCTAGGCAAATGTGAACAGGTCAGTCAATTCTTGCTTTTTATTTATGTTCTTGGTTCTGGGTAACTATGACAGTAAACCAGAGATAAGCATGTCAAGTTTTGTTTGTTTGATATCTTCATGTGTAAATATCGAAGATATAATGTATAATCAAAAGAAGAGGAAGAAGTTAAAAAATAAATTATAGTTATGGTATTGATTTCAGTAATATAGCAAACTTAGAAAAAACTAACAACTGTTGAAGTTTTGATGCTACCCTTTGTTTTCAGAATACAAGTCACTTTTTACAATTGATGACATCATCCCAATTGACAAGGTCACACACAGTAATTTTTTAAAAAAAAGTGTAAGATGATCTCTTCAAACTGATGATATAGTTTGTTTAGCACATACGGAAATTCCCCAATGTTTTTTTTTTGTAATTCTCTATGAACTACCCATTGTCTTTTATCCTCCGATTTTGTTCCATGACCAAGTAGAACTATCTTTGTAATCTCTCGTGCTATTGGTTCTCTTAGAATTTGGAAAACCAACTGTGGTTGGATTCCATATCTCAGATCCAATATGTGATTGGATTCTTGTATTCTGTTGATCATTTTCTTTTAGATTTTTAGATGGTGACCTTGATGTACTGATTTTGTTGCTCCATTTTATGTTGATTCCATAAAATTTTCGTTACCGTAGGGAGAAACAAAGAAGTTTTTCTATCAAGGTGCATCTTGGACTGCATTTTTTATAATCTGAGAATTTGAGGGAAAGATAATTGTTGTATATTTTCTTGAACTATATAAGATTTCATGATGCAAGTCCCTACAAATGATATTGGATACAAATGGTGAACATTGTATAATTTAATAATTTGTATATGGATCACCTGTTCTTATGGTCCCAATGGGTTCTTTTGTAATCTTTCTTAATAAAATATAGTTTTTCTGAGACCTGGCCGGTTTGTCCCAAACAAGGTCCACCTGTTGATGTTCGACACTTTTATAGATCAATGCTTTACTTTGCTATGCTATAATGCATGATGAACTGTGAAAAGACAACCGTATTAATATATTTTGGTTGTTTAGACTTTAGATGTATCATAATTGTTGCTCATATCTATTTGGTGGGTTTTGTTTGATCTATCAAATAACTAACTGCATGATGGATCCACTACCAGTTCTTTCTAGAGTTGATGAAAGTACCAAGAGTGGACTGCAAACTGAGAGTCTTCTCCTTCAAGCTACAATTTAGCTCTCAGGTATAATGATAAAGTATGTTCTGTTTTATGTGTGCAAATATTATGCAAAAGATATTACTTCCACTGGTGTAATGATCATTACAGGTTGCTGATTTAAGAAGCAATTTGAACACTGTAAACTCTGTATCTGAAGAGGTAAAAGTTTAGATGGAGACAATATCCATAAGTGATGTTTTATAAATTCAGATACTGAGTTCGCACTGCTTCATGATCAGATACGAAGTTCTGTGAAGCTGAAGAAAATCATGCAGACAATTCTTTCATTGGGAAATGCATTAAACCAGGGAACTGCCAGAGGTAAGTTGGACTGCTAAATATCATATTTGATATATTCATTTATCTGATGTATAAATGGACTACAAACAGAATTTACTTACTATGCTGATGAGGCATGTCTCACACTGAACACCTGCACACCCACACCCACACACATATAAAGGGAGATAAAAGATCAAACAAGGGGGCTTGCTTCCAGCTTGAGGATGCGAAACGTTTTGACACCAGAAACCCAAAACAATAAAATAAATGATTGACAAGGGATGCTTATTTGGGTCAGCTTGATAACCGAGGTGGTTAGTGGTGGGGCAATGATGCCATGTGTCAAATTCCATGTCTACCAGGAATTCAACCTTGTTAAAATATATGTAAAACCAACAATATTGCATTCTTCTTATCTTTAGATCAATTATTGCATGTGGTTCTTTAATGTAATGATATATTCTGCTGCTACTTTCTAAGGTAATAAAGGAACTGATCAGCACTAAATATCAGCTTCTCTCTAAGTTAATTAGAAGAACTGAATGTATCATTGGGCCTGTAGTCAAAGTTTAAAGCTTTTAGTATCGGCTTCTCTTTAATAACTTTTCTTTCTTTCTGTTGTTAATTTCCAACCATCAATGATTTTTGTTATGCAAGTCTCCAAGTTCATAGCTGCTGTCAGTGTGAAATATATCAAGGCCTCCAGAAAATTAAGAAACTTTACCAAGCATTTCATTGGTCTTATTAAACCTCCTTAAAGAAAACAAATATGAGAACGACCTTTGTTTAACATATCACAATTTCATCTGGTAAGATTTCTCGTGTATAAATTGGGACCCAAAAGTTATTTGTCTTGAAGATCTTTAAGAGGATTAAATTCACTTGCTTCTTTCTCATTCATTGAGAACATTATTTGTCTCAGTTATATTTTTGGTTTTGGACTTCTACGTCTGGACTATTGTAATAATTGATGTGCAAAATCGTTTCAGTTTTTTGAGTATTCATGCATGTGACTTCTTTTATTGGCTGAAATCCACTGATATCATCTATTGCACCATGTTTGGGAAAACTGACCTTGGAGAGTCTATGCTACCTTTTCAGGTTCTGCCATTGGATTTAGGTTGGACAGCCTCCTGAAACTTTCTGACATTCGTGCTCGCAACAATAAGATGACTCTTATGCATTACTTATGCAAGGTGTCTTATTCTCTTATTTCATGGCAATCTGCTTCTTTAGCCAATTCTTTTAATTAAAATAATTTTGTGATAACCTTACAAGGATTTCAAATCTTTGTATGCCTTCCTTCAAACATATGCATATATATGGTAATGGTTTATTTTAGTGTGTAATCAACTCGGGGAAGCTTTATTAGCATAAATTTCACAGTTAATTGTATTCACTAGCATACAAACAGCATGTGATTGAAATGGAATAGAGTTGGATATTGAGGAACACAACCTGATCTGGAACCACACCATGAATGAGGTGGGAGATATTATGTTAAAGAAATATATAATTTTCATTACAAAGCTGTTTCCAAACACAATCTTATCTACTTTTTATTATTAATATTTCTACATATTCCAAACCCAATATCTCTAGTCAAATCGATCATCCGATGCGACGGTGGCTCCATACTGTTGGACTTGATCAATACTTGTTGGGTTGATGAGTTTGCTGCACATGCTGTCAGAGTCTTCGGCAAACTCTAGTTATTGTATAGTGTATACAACTGAATTTGAATTCTTTGTGATACATTGGGCTGCAAGATAAAATGGTTGTTGTTGTTGCTATTTTTGCTATTCTTGTACTTCAGTCTCACGAGGAGTAATTATCTTGTTTCTCATGTGTTGATGATGCCAAACTTCATTTGGTATCAGTCTAATTGCTCCATGTTGTGTCGAGTTGTTTAGTAGCTTAGAGGTTTTGTCCTGTCATGTCATGTCATGTCATGTCTGCTGATAGTCACAAAGACATCATCTAATTTTGGTCACATGTTCCTTGATGCTTGCTTAGATCATGTCTTTAAGAAGCTCACAGGTTCCTATCAGAGCATACTATTCTTTCATACAAACTGGTTCTTGAGTCATTTTCAGAGGAGTATCACTGCTGCATATATATGCACTTCATTTATCATATTTAGTTAGGTTTCACAGCTTGTGGATGTAAACTTGGAAAAATAAAATCATAAATAGGTCAATATGTTGAAATCTTGAACTGTGAAGGTCTTTCTTAGTGTACTAGGTAGTTAATTGAACTCGTGTAAGGGGATAGGAAAAGATCCTGTAGTGGGTTGCTAGTGGCAGTGTAACTGATATAAGGTTGAAGAAGAACCGGTTAGAAGCAATTGGCAACAAGGATTTCTAATAGACCAAGGGACAGAATCTGGTTGCCCTCTTGTTAGCTCCAGAGACCATCATCAGTGACTATTAATTATGTAAAAGGTTACTTTTAACTTAAAATGCTACTTATTAAGCATTTCTACTTTGTCTAGTGCCACAACTTAATCTGAATGGATAATCTAGGGCACTTGCTTTTCAAGTTGCATTCTTATGAACTTAAATCTGAGAAGCTTTTGATAGTTGATTCTGTTCTATAACCTGCAGCAGACATTCTCTAATATTCATCTTATTTCATATCTAGGTTCTTGCAGATAAGCTTCCAGGAGTTCTTGATTTTCACAACGATCTTGTTAGATTAGAAGCTGCATCGAAGGTACTATAGCATGCATTTACTTATTACCTTCTGTTATACAATAAATTTGAACCTGGCAACAAACTGGTTGAATCTATACAGATACAGCTAAAGATTCTGGCAGAGGAAATGCAAGCTATAAGTAAAGGATTGGAGAAAGTCGAAAAAGAATTAACATCTTCTGACAGTGATGGTCCTGTATCTGAAACATTTTGTAAGGTATTCATTTGCATAATATAGTAAATTTTATTAATCTGTTAAGATTTAATATCCTGTCTCTTCATTTGCTGCTTTTCGGAATTTTGATTGTTGTTCAGCGCAAAAGATCTTGTACCGGTATAGAGAAACCAACATTTTACTCAAAAAGTTGCATGGAAATAATTCTCAGTAGATGCAATGTGTTCTTTAGATGGAAGCTTAAAGCAAAAGGCCACAATAAACAGCCTGGTAGAACTAAATTTCTGAAAGGATCAAATTTTATTTGCTTCATGTGTCTTCCATGCTAAATGCATTGATGTCATTTTAAGATATCTGACAGTTGGAATTCTACTTGGGCTAGTTTTTGCTTAACACTATGGAACCATCTAAATTTTGGATTCTTCAACTTTTCTTATATTAAACATCCTTAATGTTAATTTAGCATCACTTTCCTTTTCGGTTGAATGCCTCGGACACTAAATTTTGTTCTTTTCCTCTTTGGGAGTCACCAGCATTTGCACATCAATGGCTTCTGGTACTCAAGAACATTTTATCTTCTAGAATAAAGTGAGGCCCACTGTAAAATCAAATGGATTAAATCATTACATGATTAAGTTCATATCATCAACAGGAGTAGCTTTTGTTATGTTTAAACTTTTTACTCTTTCTTGAAAACTTTCCACTGACTAATTATAACATTACATTTTAGACTTTGAAGGAGTTTCTTGTTGTTGCTGAAGCTGATGTGAGATCCTTAACTTCACTTTATTCTGGAGTGGTATGTTCTCAAGGTGATATTATGCTTGTCTAATATGAAACATATATCTAATGTTTGATAAAGCGTTGATTGGTTTACAGGGTAGAAGTGCAGACATGTTGGCTCGATATTTTGGTGAAGATCCTGCACATTGTCCATTTGAGCAAGGTAACCTTCATTTCAGCTTCACAATGATGAATTCTTCAAAAGTTCTAGCTTATTATCTGTTTGGACTTTGTATGTTTAATTATTGCTTCTTTTTTTTTTTTCAGTTCATTTAGAATCTGTGGTTTCTAGTAAATTTGAAGACTATCTAATAAGAGTAATCTGTTTTCAATATTGCAGTTGTCTCTACACTTCTTGATTTTACTAGAATGTTTGAACGTGCGCATGAGGAGAACTGCAAACAGCTAGAGCTGGAGAGAAAGAAGGCCCAGAAAGAAGCAGAGCATGAAAAACTTAGGCATGCTATACATAAGAAAGGACCAGAACACTTAATGCAATCTCGCAATGTTAGTGGCCACACCAGGTGATAAAAATCCGGGTCCTTGCAGTCTAGTAACCAACAAAGACAGCATATCCTTCCGGGAGACGATAACTTCTGCTCCATAGGTGGCAGGCATCGTTGACCATACAAATGAAGGGATGTCTCGAGTGTGAGGTCCCATTGAGTATGAAAACTCATCACAGTAACATGTTTATTACTGTTTGGGTCAACAGTAGTCGTTAACTAGGTAATTATGACTTTACATTTTTTATATTTACTAGCATTTTTATACTACTTAACAATTGATTAAGACTTGCCTCCCACTTTTATCATGCAGCTTATTCTTTACAAGGCATGCAATAGCACAAGAGAATACCCTCAGGGGGGATCTTGTAGCATGTATACTCATGTCAAGAATCTTGTGATTTGCTGTAAAGCCGGGCAGATAATTTTGCATTCGTTTCAGGAGTTTTATTAATGTACATACAATGTGTATACAATTGTTTTTCCCCTTACCAGGGCAAGATGTTCCATAGTCTGATTGATGTAAACTATCAGGTTTTTTTTTTTTTGCCTTTTGTATTCTTATCAAACTTGTCTCCTTGTACTCAAAGCACCTCAAACTCATAATTTACTCTTTGCTTTAACTCATCTTACAAGCTAATCAAATGAGTGGATTAGATCTAACTGTGCAGCTCTTTCACTAGAATTTTGCAGATCATCGGCATTCTGTAGGAACCAAAGGTGCAAATCAACCTAGCAGGCTACAATCATGGAGGGGAACGAATCGGCTTCGACCATCAAGGTTTCAGGTAGCAACAATACCTCTCCACAGTTATTTCTCTGCTAATGGTAGTAGTGCTCATGATTTTGTACCCATATTTGTAGTCCAATCTGTTGACATGGTTCCAAAGTCTTGAGCTGAGACCCCATATGCTCTTTATATAATTTTTTGGAGAAACATTTGTGTGATTTTAATTTTCCAAAGGCTATGCTCTCTGCAGCTGATTGATTTGCCACAGATCATAAAATAAACATTCAATTCAATGAGCTGAATGTTTCTCAGTTGCAAGCTGGTGGGTACTTGCAGAAGCTGTAGTGATGGCCCATCATGCAATTTTCAATTTGCTAGAACATGTCATTTTATTTGTATGGATATCATAATACATTTTTAGCTTTCACTTGATGAAATTTTGTGGAATGAAATGTTTCTTTCAATCACCAATTGAGAATGACACATGTCACGTATCTTTCAAAGGCGAGACGATTGATTGCAAACTTAGCTATCTACTTTCTCATCTTTACATGTCAACATCGTGGCGCAATACGTAAATTGCACGGCTCCTCCTCCTCTTCTTCTTCTTCTTCTTCTTCTTCTTCTTCTTCGTGTGAGATCATAGGAGGAAGTAAGCAGTGTCAATCCGATCGGTTCCTCTGCATATTTATAATGGTACACTTACAAAGCTCGTTTCGGATCTTTATATCTAATTCCCATATGAAATTAAATTGAAGTTTCTCACTAGGAAGAGTCAAATTATAGAGAAAGAAAATAACATTATAATAAAAATTCAAATTATTAGAATTTCCATTCAAGAATGAATCCATCTCCCCTCCCATTCTCATTCACAAACACAGCCATTAAGGTTAAGGACTAATCCCCCTCAATACTAACAGGCTGCCACTAATAATCCTTCCTTGTCAAAGAACACCAAAAAGAGGCAATAAAAATACAAATAGAATACCACTAACAATCCTTCCTTGTCAAAGAACACCAAAAAGAGACAATAAAAATTAAAAATATAATAAAACTAAGACCACTAACAATCCTTCCTTGTCAAAGAACACCAAAAAGAGAATAATAAAAATAAAATATAATAAAAACTAAGACCACTAACAATCCTTCCTTGTCAAAGAACACCAAAAAGAGAATAATAAAAATAAAATAGAATAAAAACTAGGACCAGTGATCACAAGCGGAATAGAGGAAGCCTTTGATCGGCTCACCGTCCGGTGTCATGACGCGGTTCACCGCTGCCGACGGAGGTTGGGTCGTCGCCCTGCCATGTCCAAACTATGTCCTTCAGCCCCGGTCGGACGTCCTCCTCACAGAACTTGGTGTACTCCAAGGTGTCGCCGGTAGACTTGGAGAACTCCACCACCGCCACCCCCGCCGCCGCCTCGAACACCTCCGCCGTCACTGCCAGCCGCCCCTTCCTCCCCTCCGTCTTCCCCTCCATCCTCACTTTGTACGACTTGGCTCGCGCCACCCCGAACCCGAGAGCCCGCCCCACCCTCTCCAACCGCTCCACGATCTCCGCCGCCGGTGACCGCGACGTGAACACCGTCCCCGCCTTCCGCCGGTTCTCGAACAGGCTCGACAGGTCGGACCCCGAGGACATGGAGGTGATGAGCTCGAACGCGTTGTAGAACCTCGGCGTCGCTGGTTTCACCTCCTCTTCCTCTGGCTGCAGCGGCAGCGGAGGGATTTGGATGGGTGGTGGGCGGCAAGATCCCTTTTTGAACCAGGGGAGCTGCATTATGGCTGGCATGGAGATGCGCTTCTCGGGGTTGACGACGAGGAGGCGGGAGACGAGGCGGCGCGCTTCGCCAGAGAACCACGGCGGGATCTGGTACTCCGCCTTGAATACCTTGCGGTACATCCGCATCAAGCTCGCGTCTTGGAAGGGGAGGAATCCGGCGAGGAGGACGAAGAGAATGACGCCGCAGGACCAGAAGTCGGCCTTGGCGCCGTCGTAGCCGCGGCGGCTGAGGACCTCCGGCGCAACGTAGGCCGGGGTGCCGCACTGGGTGTGGAGGAGGCCGTCGTGGCGGAGCTGCTCCGGGAGCGCGGAGAGGCCGAAGTCGGAGACCTTGAGGTCGCCGTGCTCATCGAGGAGGAGGTTCTCGGGCTTGAGGTCCCGGTGGGAGACGCCGCGGCTGTGGCAGAAGTCGACGGCGGAGATGAGCTGGTGGAAGTAGCGGCGGGCCTGGTCCTCGGGCAGGCGGCCACGGACGACGCGGGCGAAGAGCTCACCGCCGCGGACATACTCCATGACGAAGAATATGCGGGACCTAGTGGCCATCACCTCGCGGAGCTCCACCACGTTGCGATGGCGGACGAGGCGCATCACGGCGATCTCCCGCTGGATCTGCTCCATCATGCCGGCCTGCCGGCGGATCTGCTCTTTGTCGATCACCTTGATGGCGACGCTTTCTCCGGACCTGAGCTCGCGGCCGTAATACACCTTGCCGAACGTTCCTTTCCCCAGGACGCGCCCCATCTCGTACTTTCCGAACACCAGTTTCCGCGCCTCTCTGCTCCCTTCTTCCGCCTCCTTCCCCATCCCCTTCTCTCTCGCTTCGCTTCGTCCTGCTGGTCCTCTGTTCTCGACTCAAAACAACGATCCTGCACTGGCCATCGAACAGAAGCCGCGCTCCTCCGATCTCGGTTAAAGGCGATGACTTGACACAACCATCTGATAAAAGGCGCGACCTTTACCATCGGTCTCCTCTGGTAAGCAGTCGAAACAAGAAACTGGTATCGCCATATCACGAAATGGTGGGATATGTCGGTCTTCTGTTGCTGCTGCTGTTCTTTCTCTGTCCGTCCTATCAGAACCGCGATTCGCTCAAGATAGATGGAATCTTTCTACCCGCTTCAGAATTCACCATCCCTTTCTGCGTTCGTCATACATGAATGGAACAGTGGGGAGAGGTCGGATCTGCGAGCTATGGGCTGAATTAGGCGACAGGATGAGGACAGAGAAAAAAGGACCGGAGAAAGCGGGAACACGTACGATGGAAAGGGGGATGGGATGGAAGCACCTGGTTTTCGGGTACAAGCGGAGACGGCTCATTGGCTGCTCCTCTCCTGCGGACGGCATCGCATCACGTCGCATCGGCATCAGAGAACAGAGAACAGAGAACAGAGAACAGAGACCGGAGAGCAGAAGCACACCGGAAATAAATAGTCGGATCAGGAAAATATCTACCGAGATGGGGGCCGCCAATGACGTGTGGTGACGGCATGGGGCCCAGGGCTGGGGTAGGAGTTGAGTAGGTGTGGAGGGGCCCCATCCATCGAGGTTGAGGTTGGCTTCAGAAAAGGAAGGCTTTTGCTTGGATTGTATTGGAATTATTGTGAAGGAGGTGTGTAAAGAGAGGTACGTTTCTCCCTCGCATCCTCTCTGCTTTCGTGCATCTCTCTGCAGTTTACAGTGCAGAGAATGTCTACTGGTTTATTATTTATTGTCTGTCTGTAGCGTGAGAAGCCATCTCATAGACAATTCTATCCTTGTGTTCTACGAGACCGAGGACATGGAATTATTTGTGTGCATATATATTGAAACGAAAGCTTAACTCGTAGAACCACAAAGTAGTCATTTTAGTAAAAGCTTGATAGACAAAATAAATTATAAATATAAACTTCATAAACTTTAAATAATTATACGATAAAGAAGGGTCTAAGATTAGTTCGTTGTTTTGTTAGACAATTATGTCACGTAAACGTCTGAAAACTTTTGATTGTGACTTTTACGAAATCTGAAATATCCTATTAATTATTGTATTCAAACGATATATATATTTTATTTTTGATTTACGACACTTCATTTCAATCGTGATATAAAATTTTTACACAATAATTTTATTTCTATTCTCTTCTTCTTATGCGCTAAGAGATGTATCTTTGTGCTCCCAACATAGTTGACCTTATCGATGCAATTAGTCATTCATACATACATACATCATTGTACATCGTACAAACCATAAAGACAATGGTGTTTCTGTCACCTCTTCCTAATTATTATTATATGCTGATGTGCTCACTTTTGGAAGAAACTGCTGTTGATGTTGATAGATTCAAAGCTTATCACTTAATCAACCAGGGAATATTAATTAAACTTGCCCCACTTGAGCATCTCTGGTTGAATACAAATAGCTAAATGAATTATAGTGGAGAATCATTGGCATTAAATACAAATCTTTTCAGGTGGATGTCTAATCACAACAGGTAGAAAGCCTGCAAGTAGATGAAATTTCCAATCAGAGCACAGTGTTAGCATATATTAGAATCAAGTGCAGTGTTGCTACTGCCTTTGTTATGAATGGATTGTATTACATTACACAATGAATGAATCCTATTAGAGGAGATTGAAGTAAGTAAATCATTGTAGAGGATTGCTGCAAACATAGCAAAATGATCTATCAACTGATCAATTAAATAATAGCCTCTTTCTTTTAGGAAATAGATAGATTATGTAAATTTGAGGTGTCATGATTAATGTGTTACCCAAACAATGAGAAAGAGGATCAAAGAGAAGAAGGATTAGGCTTGTCGAACCATCGACAATCAATTAATGAATGTATTTTTAATTGTATCCAACTTCATAAGCCGAGTTCTAGCATCTATCATTATAAACACGAAATGTCAAACTTAACTATGATCACTTTTAGTTTTTAGACATTCGGTAAATCAATCTCATTGTAACGATGATAGAGGACCGATTTATTCTACTTTCTATATTTTTTCGATTCCTCTATTACTTTTTACATCCCAATCGTATGTCCCCATCTATCGTGATGATTTACATATCTCATGCTAAAGGATGAATCCTAGACATGATTTGATTCACACAAAACGGAGAGGATATCAACTATCCTTCAATGAAAAATCGACACCTTATGTACTAAAATTATTACAAGGATAAAGTTTCCTATCCTACTAAATCTCCATCCATCTGTTTATACGACAACGATAATATTATTATTATTATTTTTAAAATCTCTCGATATTATTTTTTCTTTCGAGGAAGGAAGGACGGATGGATCGTATCACCACTGTTGAAGTAAGAAAAAATAATACAACCATTGCTAATTTGTGGAAGAGAACAAAATTATGTTTTCTACTAACAATCTTTTTGTCCTCATCAAAGTATTAACTTCCGGACTCCTCTAGATTGATTTCGTCATGAATGAAGACGATCATACCAATTAATTGTTCCCCATCTTGAAAAGCTTTGCCCATCCCAAGGAATTATATACGACGCAAACAATGAAGCTCATCCACTAATCGAATGATGTGGATCATCTATCTCACTTCCCACAAGAGTTGGTTTATGGTTGTTCTACTCTATGGATCAATCACGGTGGATCGATATGACAAGTGTAGGAGATGGAAAAGACCATTCCAAAGCGACAATACAACTCCACCCAATAAATTCATTATCGATTTTGGCTTTCTTTTACCATCGTAGGGTAAATTAATCTCCTCCTACAATGAGTCAAATGTTGCTTTCTTTACTACGCTTCAAAGCGAGGCAAATTGAACTTAATTACTTTATCCTTGGTGGTGATTTCGACTATTGATTTCTACTTAGCATGCCATCAAGAAATGACTCCTCCACCTTCAAGAAAGTTATATTGACAATATAAATATATATTTAATATCATTTATAAAATCCATGAAATCATTCTTAAGCTTGTAATATACTAAAAAGAATATTCATGTGTGGAGATATATTGAGAGAGGATCAAAGAATAGTTCTATATCACTAAAGATTGAAAGAACCGGATATATTTATAGTTTGATCGATAACTTAAACTTAGGCCTTTGGATCGATTGATCTTAAAATATCAAATATTATATCAGAACCAAAGTACATTAGAGTTCTAAAGAAATGTGAAAGTCTAAAACAAAAAAAAAAAGTAGAGGAGACAATATCTCCAAAACTAAAAGAAATCTTAGATATCAATAGTTTGACACTTCTTGTCTATATACAATGAGAAAACTTAATTTTTCATCATGCAAGATTAATCGTAAGCATATTTATTGGGGAGAGAGAGGAGAGTTCCAATAACAACAGAGAAAGTCGATACAAGATTAACGTAGTTCAGCAAATTTCTATCTACATACCATGGAGAAGATCATATTTTTCAATATATAAGATTAGTTATCCCACATAAATACAACTCCCTTTGTACACCTCTCACATAAACTTGAAAAACTTCTCTCTCAACCGTCTTTAGAAACCATAGAGATCGCCATCATGAGTATCCAAGATGTAATTATAAGAATAAACCCTAATTAACCAAATATTTTTAATTTAATTAGGACTCCTAAAAATACTCACCAACCATCACAATAAGTTGACCTAAGCTTAACATAAACATAAACTTGCTTATATACGAAGAATTTCTTACACCTTTTCTCTATATAAATATATTAAAGAGAAATCCAAAAGCATCCGAGAAAATTTTCTCTAGTCTCATATATGCTAATCCTAAATAATTGGGCTTAGATTGACTTATTATCATCAACTTTAAAATATCAACATGAACATAATTTGGATGCACAAACACACCACATATTTAGTTTGATACTAACCATTTGAGCTGTAGGACTCTTACTACTAGTAGTTTTGAGTACTCGAGTTATTGCGCTCGTAAATGTATCAGATTGGATTAGTACAGCACTTAGAAATGGAATTAACTGAAATCTTTATACTCTTCACACCCTTAAAGAGAGACAAAGGAAATGGTTGCTTCTTTCCCACATATGGCGCACGCTTCTGTCTTCTTCGATTTGCATGCTCTTATTATTGCACAAGGGACATGAATAGAGAGAGAGAGAGAGAGAGAGAGAGAGAGAGAGAGAGAGAGAGAGAGAGTGGTCTAAGTGGTCCAATGGAAGCAAATGAGAAAGATGAAACTGGATGTCCTCGGATTCAGGTGGGTGAAGAGTATTCAAACTCATTTACTCGATACATCAAACAACAAAAGCATGAGAAATTCCAATCTATCATGATTCGTTCATTCATCTTCCAAGGCTGCATCCCTTTGCGTCAAGGCAAGCTTCTAAAGAACCAAAGAGATGTCCATAAAAAGGAATACTTTGTTTCTCATCAATTGTTTGGAATTGGCACTCTACTTGCTTGTCACACAAACATTGATGTGTATGATCCAATTTCCTTCTCAAAGATTAAAAAAAATGATCTGAGATAGATACCTAAAGTTGGAAAACTTAAACAAGGAAGGAAAGGAAGCCAAAAGAATCGACACACAATGAGAACATCTTTTTTGCTTGAATTTGAAGTCATGTTTTTTCTGCTTTATCTCAGTGTATTTATGAATATAAATTTACATAAAACATTTGTATATATATATATATATACACACACATCTTTTCCACTATTTTTCTCAAGGGAGGAAAGGAAGACAAGTTTTAGGAAGCATTCTGTGGTTTCTAAGGTATAATAGACAAGCAAATAGAAATCATATGCACAGACTTACATCAGCACCACCTATTAATTACTTCTCCTCTTATTGAATATACTGTGTGTCTATATATATATATATATATATATATATATGACAAAAATTAAAATTTATTTAACATTTTGTTTTACCTCTTAAACAACATATAAATTTGAGTTGATCTAAAGAAAAAGAAAACCATAAACTTGATTCACTAAATGCAGTGCACACCCACACATGAAGGGATTCCTCCCTCTGCAAAGCGAAGGCTGCATGGAGTTACATGCGCATGCAGCTTCCATGTCCTGACGTCGAGGAACCATTGATGACCTTCTCTTACTCCAACACGAGGGATCCCTCTTCCGGTGATCTCTCAGTTGAAACTGGTTTCGATCTGCATCATATGGTCCCCTGAGCGGCCACACCTCGCACAGTCCCAAGCGACGGAGCAGTACAGTAATTAAAGGACAAGATTACCTTGTAATTAATATATATATATATATATATGTTTCAGACCTTGGATGCATCCCTCTTCATTGTTTTGCCTGTGAAAAGTTGCAGACACACCATTGTTTATTCTGCTATCCAATGCCGATAACTGCTATTGGTTTCAGAATCCCACGAAAGTGCCATGAAATCCCATCGCTGGTGATGATGCATCCAAGCAATGGTTCGAGGGCGTGCCAGCTCTTCTGCTTTGTCTTTAGGTTAACTCCGAGATGTTCCTCTAGCTCAGTAGAGGGAGGGGGACCATGGCATGGAAAGATGGGGGGGGAGGATGCAGGCAACCGTTCATTGTCTTTGTTTCGAGTTCAAAATGATCCGCCTTTGCCCAAAGCCGATGCAGCAGTTCTGATTTAGATCTCCCAGTGATAGGTTTTGATGCAGCTACGAGGTTTCTTCCTGGTCGAAGCTTGTTGTTAGGGTTTGGACTTCATCCTACGACAGCCAGTCAGTAAAAACCTAAAGGCAGATTTCTACTAAGGTATGATCAATGTTATGCCTCATTAATTCTGATCATAACTAACATTGTGGTCATTCCTCTCATTAGCATCTAATCATCTATCTAATCTCGGAAAGCAAAACACCCCTTTCCTCTATTTTAAGTAGGAATCGCCATGTCGGTCCAAGTGAATCGCCTACGTGTCACCACCTGATTCATCGAGGCCTCCCATCAACGTGACGCTACCTCAGCGCATCTCGCTCGTATATTAAATCGAACCGGCCCGGCCCAAATAATAATAACAATAATAATCAAAGGTTCGACCTCGATCGTACGTACGGCGTCTCTCCACGTTTCGCGCGCTCTTTTCATCACGTCCTTGGTGTCGGGGTTACTACGCGGGCGTACGCGTGATGGCACGCTCGGCTCAATCGGCCGTCGACAGCGTCCCGGACCCCACAACGGTACCCCTATCTCCTGTCGGGTGATCCGTCGTGCGGGCGACAGCGTCCGGCTTAATACGATGATGTATTCATGCGTTCGAAGAGGCGCCGAGTGGGGCGGAGGGCGACACGTGCGACGCAGCGATTAAAGGGATAGGGGAGGAGAGAGAGAGAGAGAGAGGAGGGAGGGCGAGGGCGAGGGCGAGGGCGAGGGCATAACCCTAGAATTGGATCGAAGGGATCGGGAGACGAAGATGAAGGCGGAGGAGGCAGGCGTTCCTCGTTCCTCTGCTTCCTATATCTCCGATTCGGTTGAGGATCTTCTTCTCCTTGTCTTCTTGATCGCTTTGTTTTCTGGTGGTTGTGGTTGATCCGAGGGTCTGTGGCGTCGTCCGGGTGATTGGGGTTGACAGAAGAGAGTGAGCACGCAGCGGCGATCGCATCGTCGGGGTGCCGTCGCTGTTGCGTGCTCACTGCTCTCTCTGTCATCCCGATCTCCCCGGATTGTTTTCTGCGTCTGATGATGGTGATTACGATCGCGGTGGTGGTTTGGTGTTGGAGCGGTAAGAAGAGTGGCGACAGGGTTTTCTTTTCCTCTGATCGGCTTCTGCACACGCTGTCTTTCTCTTCATTTTATGTCGGCCATCTGCTGCTGCTTCTATCCATTCGTCTCTGAGACGTCTCGTCTCGACTGGGTTTCCGAGGCAGACAAAAGACGAGTGGCGTACCGTCCATCATGTCACGGTAGTCGTGTGCTTCCTTCTCTATTTCTTTCTAATTTTGGCGTCTTTGTTTTGCTTGATACGGATGGGATGGAGTGAATAGGACGAAGAAATCAACAAAGAAAGAGATGGGTTTGAGAGCGGAAGCGTGGCTTTTGAGACGACGATTGTTTTCCCTCGGGGAATGGGATCAGATGCGGGCGAGGATACACGACTCCTCGCTAACTTCATCATCTGTGCGGATTCAACGGAAATCACTGTTGACTGGTCTCATTTTGTCTCCATTTCTAGTCCCATTTCTTCCTTCTTTTTCTTTCTCGTCAAGATCCATGTCCCAAACCATCAAACAACCATTGGGATGTTGATCTTGGGAGGCATTTCTTGGTTCGTCTTCTTGATCTTTCTTTTTATGAAGTCATTGTTTCTTCTGCCGTGTTTCTCGTATTCTATATTTGAATACGGATGAGGGATCGATCTTTGGAGCTCTCTTAAATCTCTTTCGCTGATAGATTTATCCTCTTTGTCTTGTTTCTTGATTCTATCTTTGCGGCCGTATGATGGACCGGTCTTTGGGGCTCTCAAAAACGCATCCATTTTATAGATCTTTCTCGACTTAGTTTTATCTAACTTTGCTTGTTGATATCATTTTTCTTGATTATTTCAAGTGTTTCATCTTCTCATTTATCGGTGGATCCAATGGTATTTCTCTCGCTCGTCGCTAGATCTGCCCCTCCTCTCTTTTTGATCCTTTATGTTCTTGCATACGTGTGGTCAAGTGTTATCACATCACGCACGCATCAAAGAGACCAGTGGGTTTGTCCTCCTTTATCTGTTGGAAGTCAAGTGTATGTATGGGTGCTTTATAAAGAGACCAGGGTAAGTCGACTTCGTTTAGTGGTTGATGTTCTATGTCATTTGTTTGTGGTAGATCAAAGTTGAGGAAGGAGATCTATCTGCTTTAGTCTCGTCAGATGCTTCAGTTACAACTACTTGGTGTCGAAAAAGTCTTGAATACATGAGGTAACGAGAGAGCTTCCAAAGGTTTTCTTCTCAGTCGTGTTTTCCACCCAAGTCTTTGATATATCTGACTCGATGTATGTTAGATTAGCAGCAGGCCTTGCTAGGGGAATGGACTTGAGGAAGAGTGGCAATTCATAAAGTTAGCATCTTTTCCCCCTTAATCTTAGCCCGAAAGCTTTTTGACATCTGAATTATTAGGAATCACAGGCAGATTGATATTAGTTCTCGTTAATTTGTGTTTGCTCCCCTAGTGGTAGTGGAGGTGGTGATGGTAGGGAAATAAAATGTCCTGTTTGACAACATTGTGTAATTTGCTAACATAAAACCTTGCAGAAGAAGAATTACTAGGTTTATGTCTTTTTAATCTATGAAACACTATCTAGCAATATAAAATTTAGTTGTTGTGATGTCCATAATTTTGTAAGAGGATCCTAGACACAAGTTAAATCATATGAATTTGAGTTTAAAAGGTATCACAGATTATTTTCTCTCTCTCTCTCTCTTTTTAAACCCTGATAATTCATATGACTATTAGCTTAACCAGACTTTTTCAGCATAGAAAATGCAGGAGGAGCGGAATCATAGAACTTACCATGGTGGATTTATGACAACAAATTGCTAAGGTAAATTTCAGTGCTTCTAAATAATTTTTTTGTCATGGGTAAGTGCTTTAACAGTAGAACACAGCATGATGCTTCTTATGATCAGGATGTAAAACATGATTGTTCTTGTAAGAATATTGCAACTTTTACCATACATAATCTGGCACCTGGACCCAAATGATTTATGTCATCCCTGTCCTATTTTCTTTGCAGCTATTTGATAATGGTCTCATGATTAGGGAAGATGCTATTAGTGTCCATCACTTTCAGAACCATTTAGTAGTACCTCATAATATACCTGTGCTTTAGTTTGCTTTATATTTATTGTCCATCTCGAAGATGCAATCCTATTTCTCAGATGCTTAGTTAATAAACTTGGTACAGTTTCAGGAGGGTAAGCAACTATTCCCTCGACTTAAGAATAATTAACTGATTCTATGGCGGAGAAAAATGATGTGTGTGTCCTGATGTCGCTTACTTTCCTGAGACCTAGCAGATGACTGATGGTTCCAATTTAGTCAATATGACTGAACAGATATCTTCCTGTCTTTAAATTATTTCATTTTTTGACTAAATATGCCGTCTTGACTAATCCTAGTCAAAAAGTGTACTCTGAACGACTTTAGTTGTTGTGAGTCTTCTGTCTTGATTCCTCTTTAGCCTATGGAATCAAATAATTTTCAGTAATGTGTCATTATTGTTTTTCTTGACGAAGCCTTGGTTATTTATAAATTAAAAGAGTTATGTAATCAGAAGTTTCATTTCTCTATGTGAGATTTATAGGCTAACAAGTAGTAAGAATTTTGATGACATGTTTGCCTAGATGGCCTTGTACTTTGTGATCTGAAAACATTTGAAAGTTAAAATAATCAGAAACTCTGTTAATGAATACAATGCATGAGCAAAGAAGAATTTGGCAAGTCACAATGCTCTCTTGGTTGTGGGGTTTATTCAGTTCTTGGATGGTGCTTAATTGGAAAAGATTTTAATGCCACCCATACATACCCTTTTGGATGGATAGATGGAATGGGCCTCGAGCAGTTTAAAATTTTTAGAGAAAACTAGAGATGAAACTCAATAGTACAAGTAAATGATGTGGCCTTAAATCGGTATCTTTTAAATGTTCATGAATTTGTGCTACTTTTTTGGCTATCAAATGGCAATTTTCTTTGTTCAATTTCTTATATTATTAGGTTGATCTTTTATTCTTTTACTACACACCCATGACCAGGGGCATAAACCAACCTATAGGAACTTGAATCATGGTATTTGATTTATCAAGTTCCTTCTTTTAATTCATTGCTCCATGTACTAATAATGGTTTCATCAATCTCTATTATTATTATCTTCCAAATGATTGCAATATATCCATCCCATAGAAGATTATTTATTATCTTCCAAATGGAGGGGAGGGAGAGGAGCAATGATGGGCCTTGTAGTATCCCTACAATACAAATGGAGATACGTGGGAAATAGAAGAGGATAGAACTTTAATTGACACTAGCAGAGCAGAAAACGTCATGCAAACAAAGCTTGGAAAATTTATGGGCTTGGTTCAAAATGTAGGGAAGCAGATTCCTCTAGCTTTTCGGTTATGACTCTCTAGGAACCAAAATTCTAGTTACGACTCGAAGCTGTTAGACACAGACATTTACAAATGTAACCCATGGCCGGAAAAGAAGATGTGACCCATCTTGCTCTTATGTTACTCCATCATAGACTCTGCTAGTTATATGACACTAACCCTGATCCCCCTTTTTTTTTTTAATAATTGTTTTCAGTCGTCAGTCACTAGTGAATATAGTGATTCTTCCTACAAAAATACCAGGACTTCAAAAAAAAGGAATACCAGGTCTTTTTTCTTCATGCTTTCTAACAGTCTCTATTGGTTGTTACTCATGTACCACGTTATAGAACTTCAATTCTGAATTGACTGACCTTAAAGGATCCAAGTTTGTTGCCATCACAATAGTTTTTTCATTGGTGCAAAAATAACAAGATGCTTCATGTTGTTTGTGCCTTTTTAAGTTTGTATATTTTGATGGTTTCATGATGCATGCAATCTGTGTATATTTGACAGTATGGACGTGAAATGCCTCCCATTTTGCGCTACTTTTGGCGTATTGGTGCTTTTTTTTTTGTATGAAAATAATCTTTACTCGTGGCGTGTTCAAGCTTTCGCTTTCGGTCTGTCATCTGTTTCAAGTGGACCAATAAATTCGAGAAAAAAACATGTAATGGGTTCGAGACTGATCTGTTTCAAATTATTTTGTGGTCTTCTGAACTAGTCTAGTAAATTAAAATATTTTTTTTTAAAAGTTGTCACCCCTGCCTTGCCGAGCTAGGCCCGTTGAGCCCGTGCAAGAGGAGCTGCAAAATCATCTTTTTCATGTGAACCTTCAAACGTTTTTATCCGAGAATGCTTTTAAAAAAAGTTTAAAAAATAAAATTTTAGAAGTGCAAAACCACAAAAAGAGCAGCCTACTTTGGATAGCAAGCGAAAATCACTTTGAAAGGCGCGCCATAAAAAGCGAGCACCACAAAAACGCTTATTACGAGAACGATTGCTGGAGCCACTAACGGTGTGTTACAACAAGGTTAAAACCACCACCAGGCCACACGCTATACAGTACAATCTTTTGGTCAGAAATTTCAACAAGTTGTGCATTCAAGACTACGTATGAATCATATCTCCGAGAAATACTGCAACAGTCCTGAAACTCTCGAGGAACTGAGCAAAAACTAACTTTTCACCGAGTGTTTCGCACCAATTGTACCAGCTCCTCATCATCATTAGAATACAAATCATAGGATACGAAAATGGCACCTGCAGAACACCTCAATCAAAACAATTACACAAAAAAAAGGAACAACAAGATGCAAACGATGAGACATTGATGTAAGAGCATGAATAATTTTTCCTATTAATATAAAGATAATATTTAGATTCCCATCCAATAAATCACCAATTTTTATTTTTTTGGGGCATGGCATGATTATGTAAGTCAAATTGCATGTACGCCTAACACTTGGATAACATATAACTATTGAAAAAGACAAAAAGAAATGGTCCTTCAACATATGGCGATAAAAAATATAAATCAACCAAAATAAATTTTCACAATGTAATCAGTTATCATTTATCATGAAAGCGTATATTCATCCATCAACACAATGATTTCCAGCCCGGTGAGATATGTGTCAACTGCAAGGAGCATAGTACAAACAAACTATAGCTCCCTAATATGCAGATCCATAATATAGTACAAACAAACAAATAGAAGAGAACATAAAAATTGTGTTGCAGGAACTAACTAATATGCAGATCCATAATTTCAGAACTTCGTATCACAATTACTAGAATTTTAAAATAAATAACAAAATGCATCACAGATGGCCGCCTAGTTATTAAATGGTAGTTAGCAAACTACTGGCCATTCCTTGATGCTTGATTCTACAATGAATCCAACTTACACTATTAAAACCAGAGTTCTAAACAGTCTGCTGTCAAAGTACTTCGGTGCTTGAAATGAATATATATGCAAACAAATGAAACATCAAATAACGGCATCTAGAGACTTTGATCATAAAAGACTGAATAAAGAAACAAGTCAATGAGCCAACTGAATCTTTAATTCAGCATCCATACATCATTTACCTTTTTCAGCTTAAGTAAATTTCCTGGAACGTGAATAGCTTGACTTATGCAATATGTTAATTAACAAATTATAAGAATTTTGTAAGGATTGATTGATGGTGATGCAAAAGATATTAAAGAATGCTACATTAGATATGTGTTGATTTCCTGGAGCATAAATAACTTATGGCTCATGCAATATGAAAATTAACAAACTTAGAAAAAAATAATCTTGTACAAATATCAATTAGATGATAAGAACATAATTCAAAACATTTCACGTGTAAAGTTGGAAAAATAGAGGAAAAGAAATACCCCAAAATTCCACGACCATGCCATGGTCTGGGTGTCACAGTTAGATTCATCACTGAACCCTGCCTGACTATTACCAAACGAACTGGATTGCCCTGGTTGGACTGTGCTTCTGCCATGAGTCTCGATTGCAAGTTATCACCCATCTCCACGTTCCCAAACTTTACAATCTCGTCGCTGAGTTGTAGTCCGTCTTCTGCAGCTGGTGAGTCATCAGCAATTTCATCAATAATAGCAAAGGGTATCCTCGTTATAGGTTCCTCTCTCATAGGTGAATCTTGAGATATAGTTTCAGAAACAGAAGCTGATATATCTGCAATAAAGCCAATAATACTCCTGGTCAGAAGATTCGGTCTTGATTTTTCTTATAGTCACTTGTTTTGCCAGTAACTGAGTTTATTGCTCTGACACAATGCCAAAACTAAAACGTTAGCATAATAACTTATGAGCCTAAACTTGAGTCTCTATTTCCAGCACAAGTTTTCAATGTTCATAATAGCCAATGCGTGATCAACAAGTTATGCAAAGGTTGCATACAAGGATTAAATACCAAAACGAGGTCAACCTAACGTGGCATTATTATGTATTGACTATGCTTGCCAAGATTGTCAAACTTGCTTTCCTAACTAGTATCAAACGAGGGTTATAATTCATATCATTCTTATAAAAATTAAATAAAATTATTGAAGTTCAGTAACTCTCATATGTTCTTTAGCTAATAATTATATTTTTGTTGAAGCAAATACAAAATTAAACAATACTATCTCTTATTTGAATCAATAATAATATTTTTGTTGGTGTTCAATTTTCATTGATTGGTCTCCTCGCAGCTACCCAAGCAACTCAACTCGAGAATGATCTTATGATCCTTTTATTGTAGTTCCTCGAGATCTTATGATCCTTTTATTGATGTACCTAGATCGTACTTATGATCGCCAGATTTTGTGCTTATTGAACTTGCGGATTACTAGCATATTGAATGCCTTTTATCAACATTGAAAAGTAATTAACACAATTATCTCTAACATCATAAAGAATCTATATTTTGTCACTCTACATATATGATTGTTAACCTATGGAATGATTAAAGCAGATATCAGTCAGTTCATGTTGTGGGATGTTAGTACAGTCTTTATTCATGACAGTTGATGACTACTGACTAGTTAATTCAAATAATTCTATAGCAAGCAAACTGTACCTTGTTACACACTGGCAGAAAAAGGAAGCATGCAACTCAAAAAAACAGAGACATTCATGCTTGAACCAATCTGAGACATACTTCCAGTTGGACTATTTGGAAATTGCAGTCCCATCCAAATATAGTCTTTTAACATATTATCCATGTTTCGATGATCTTCCACTTCTATCTAAATTGCTAATTTTGTTCACAGTTAGCCAAAGATGTGATCATGGATGGAAGCTGTAAATCATCTACCATATTGTTAACATATGAAATTATTGAATAAATCAACTAATCATATTGAAAGTGGGACATTATTAAGAGTTTGCTTTTAGAGTATATCCAAATACAATCCCATCCAAATACAGTCCCCTATCAAACCTTTAACAAGAGGTTTGCATAAGAATGAGGCACATTTAGATCATATCTGAGTTGCTCTCAACAAGAAAAAGAAATCTTGAAAAGAGGGAATGACAGTAACAGTTTGGGATGTCACTTGTATGTTGGCCATGGAGAGAGAGAGGGAAAACAGATAATGACAGGACAGAGGAGGAATTGTAAAAGGGTGATGGTAGTCATAGAGAAAGTGGACATGAGAAAGTATATGATAAGAGTGGCAAAAGCATACCGAACAGGTGACAGACTTTTAGTCTGTGGAAGGCAGCTAGATGGTGATGACCGACTTGTAAGAACTCAACAAAGACAGTGAAAGAAGCAGCAGTAACAGGAGACAGATGGGTGGCGAAATTGGCTTGGAGGAAGAGAAGATGGCAGTGAAAGGGTAGGGGAAAAAGATGGTGGCAACTATCCAGGAAAAGAAGATGGTGCTTATAGGTAAGGGCACATGCGCTTTCGGAAACAGAGAGTAAGTTTTTTTTGTTTGGTTCGTATACCAAGTCACTTGAGTTGATTTTAATCTCAGTAAAACCCAATCCACTTAACAAATTAATTTGTTTAGATTAATTTTAACCATAGAATTGTGCAATCCTACAGTCCAGACAATGATTTTGACAACCTTGATGCATGCAACAAATGCTAAGAGTATGTAGTATTATGTGAAATTTTGTTCAATTGTGTTCCAAATGAATGACCATTATCAACTACATGATGTCCAATATGAAGCATGCAAACCTGTTTGTTCTTCTGAATCTTAAAAACATGCCTAAGCAAACATCAGTTTTTTCTTTCATCGCCATACCTGAACCGTCCAACGGCAATGGATTAACTTTATCCAACCTCAATGAATGCAAAACCTGCAGATTCTTGTCAATTTTTTCTGTGATGACCTTGTGATCATTCCGCAGCTCTGCCAAAGAAAAAACATGATTTCACATCTCCTCTTCATATGTTGGAAGAATAGAAAGCAATAGCCAAGGAAGAATCATGTTAGGCCTCTTAAGCAGGTAAGTTTATCATAGTCATACTTCCTTGTGAAGCATCAAATGAGGAAAATGATGATGTACTTAGCCAATAAGCAACAGCTTTTCTTTTTCTTCATTTTCGGATTAATTAAATTTCGACATCAAGTGCTAGATATAATCAATATTAACATGTTGGAGATGACATGTAAAAAACAAATGCAAAAGAAAATCACTAAAATACAAGTGGTAAACTTTACAATGAATAAAATTACAATTTAGTTTTCCCCACAGTTCAAGAGATGACTGGAAACATGGTACAAAAAGGTTTTGAACGTGAACTGACTTCAAGGACTCATGAATGTAATCAGTTCCATGCCAGCATCTTCCAGAATAGATATAAGATTTGTTTTTAACTATTACTTACCTCTGTAGTCAAATTCTGTCCTGCCAGGTAAATGGACCAATAGAAAAGTAGCCAGGTACGAATAATAATAATACCAAAAGAACTATGATATCAGCTAACAGCAATCCTCAATTATATGTAAACCAAATAGAATAATACTACCAAAAGAATTATGATATCAGTAAACAGATATCCTCAATTATATATAAACCAAATAGACACAAAAATAGCATGTACTTAAACTAATGACCTATTTGTGACTATATTTGCCCTCCTTTTAACATGGATATGCAAACTTCCGAAACTTATTGCACTCTTTGGCTAGTAGATAAGACATAAGGCTCAAAATCCTGGTATTCAGCTTGGAGACAGCAAGCGTTAAGAACGACAAGATAAATCATGTGTATAGAGAATGAGAAAAAGTACTTCACTTTTGCAGTTCAAACGTCATGAACATGATTACGACTTTGTGCACAACAAAATATGATTCTTAGTCCCAAGCAGTAACATAAAGGATTTACAGTCACAGAAACAAGAGAACTGACAAAAGTCAATAGTTACATTCAAAAGAATCATGAAATGACCAGATCATATGCACCATAGAATTGCAACAAGTTTTTGAAACAACAGGAGTTTTTTAGGTAAGAGTAGGCCAAATGTTGAGCCAACATTCATTTCAGTCAACTATGACTACTTTCTTCACAAAATAAAAAACTATGTGAACCAGTTGAACCAGTGATAAAAGAATTGAATTAATGTGGGCAAGAAGGAAAACTTAGTATAAAGTTGAGAAAATCTTACAACTAATAGAGCCTTATCATGTGTACAAAGAGAATAAAGCCATGCACTGGCCAACAGAGTTAGAAATATATTTTAATTTATTACCTCTGGCACATGAAAAGAAATGGTTCAGAAAAATCCAACGACATCAAAAATTAGCGCAAGAGTTCAACATCCAAAAATGGAAAAAAAAAAGAGAGAATAGAAAACAAATATTAGTAAGATCTGGTTTTCCATACTATCTGTTACATCTCTGGAGAGCTAACTGACATTTTTTACCCAAACAAAAATTATTATGGTGCCAGATGCAATCGATCACAAAGCAATATACAGAACTCACAAAGAAATTGATATTACATAGATAAGACAGGTATTATAGGTCTAAACAAGTCAACTATAAATTCAACTGACTCTAGCAAAGTCCAAACTAATACTGGCAACACACAAGAGGTCTGAATTCATATCTAACTGCAACTAAAACAAATAATTGAATCTTAGTCCACTAGCTAACTCCATCAGACACTCTAATTCAGTAAAATCCCACAAGACTTGGGTTCGGTTTCTGAAGAGCAGAAATGTAATACTAACAAACTGAATCAATATAATCAACTACACTATCCATTATTTGGTAAGCATGCCATAGAAAGATAAAAACATTTGTCTAACGAAAAGCCCATTTCCTCCTTTTTCTTTGTTCATCCTAAAACCGTTATTGCAGATCTTGTTTCTTCCAAGAATCAAGACACCATGCTTCTAATTAACAGCCCATAACCTATATAAATCACAACCAAGACGTTTCGATTTATTGAATCCAAGATCGATCTTCACTACTATTATCATCCTGCAAAAGAAAAACAGAAGAAGAAGAACATCATCAGTGTACCAGAGAGCCGACGACGTTGCGATCGAACAGCCGGGATGTCGATGTCCACCCTAGGAAATCCCTACACCAACATGAAACGAATAGAGACATCAAGTTCAGAAAGAAACAAGGGTTTTCTTCAAAGATTCCAAGAACCGATCGATTAGGAACGCATAAACAAGACCACGATCAGGATCTTGGACAACGATTTGGGCTCAGGATTTGGAGAGAGAGAGAGTCTTTAAAGATTCCAAGAACCGATCGATTAGAACGAGTAAATAAGACCACGATCAGGAACTTGGACAGGGAATTTAACCCAGGGTTTGGAGAGAGAAAGAGAGAGAGGCGTCTTCACCTCGGAATCAACGAGGTTGCCGGAGATCCCGGGACCGCCGGGGCCGCAGAGGGACTCGATGATGGCGTTCATCTCCGCCTCCATGGACGCCCTCATGTCCATGAGCGAGATCGTCTCGGCCTTCAGGTTCGTCGCCACCATTCTTGCAGCGGAATCGAGGGTTTCGCTCACACGTAAGTGTCCAAGAAATGGAACCCTTTCTTGCGCCCAATTCCACCGGCAAGGGTCGCATATAAATAGCAACGTAAATTACATAGACATCCCTCCACAGACAGTAATTTCTCTCAATGGTCCTTTACATCATATGTATGTATATATGTACACACACATCCCCGCTAAATCAAATTTACATATGAGCCCCTAAAAGTAATCTCTGCAGCTAATCATCAATCTGTCAGAACACTAATATTGAAACTCTAATCATCATAAATATTTAACCTTACATAAAAAAAATTATAGATACCCAAATAGTCAATGCTTTAAGCATTAAAAGGAGAATAATACCATCTTAAATTTTCAAATGATTATATATAAAAGGAATAATACCATCTAAAGAAATGAATCCAGGTATTGTAGGATCCAACAATGCCAAGTATTTGATCTACCTGAGAATCTACTCTGTACATCATAAATTCTCAGCAAAGTAATTGATCTTATGTAAAATCTAAGGATATTTCACTGATTATCATCAACTGGCAACAAGTGGAAGCAATCTGATCTTATGATCCTTCAATCGCATGCAGTTATTTCACATACACAATCATCCTTGTCAGGACTTTAAAGATCAGATGTCAGATAAATTAAATCAAAAGATGATGATGATGATGATGATGATGATGATATAGAGCAGATTTGTATCTGCTTTCTGACCTCCCTTAATTGTGAGGAAGAGAACAGTTTGAACACCAGCAGAAAACATGTATTAAGATCGGCAGCTGAAACACCTTCTTCTATACAGTGTGCCCATGAGACATTCTACATGAGAATCTTTCTCATGAAATAGAGTTTCTCATGTGCCTTGAAGAGCCAGAAGATTTGGCTTCTCCAGGTTTCACAGAGATAGGAGGGCTTTGTGAACTCCCAGATGTTTCAGAGCTTTTAATTGTCTCGCCCTGTCCCTTCCCAACCCACAGCTTGTCAAAAATCCTCCTTGATCTAGATGGCAGGAGTAGTAAGCTACTACCTTTGTCCTTGACACTCTTCTTGTCGTCACTGTCCTGGCACTCATCAGCCTTTATCTTCGAGCTCCCTAGTTGCTGCTTTAGACTGTCATCATTCTCTGAGACTCTCCCCTCCCAATCTTCTTCCAAGATGGCTCGATTCATTGAACTGTCATGTGAAGTGTCATTGGTCACCGCTGATGCACCCCCTGCCGCCTTTAACTGCTCGAAGAAAAGGACTTGGACGACCACACGGAGTGGCAGACGCTCATTCTGTGCTGCATGAATGCTAGCTTCTGTTGAGAGCTTCTTGACATCCATCAGGCCACAGATCCTCTTTTTGTCTGCTTTTGTCATGTTTCGA
This sequence comes from Musa acuminata AAA Group, assembly GCF_036884655.1. NCBI lineage: Eukaryota > Viridiplantae > Streptophyta > Magnoliopsida > Zingiberales > Musaceae > Musa > Musa acuminata. The sequence goes on from NC_088351.1 coordinate 2,912,952, forward strand.
TGTTCCTGATATGTTCACAAGATCAGTACTTAATCGTTGGTAGCAAAAGCAGATGATAAGTAGATATAGTCGGAAGAAAGAAAGAAAGAAATGCTGTAATTCTACAAGAGTTATTAACAATTGAAGCTGATAGAATCAAATTTTACCCGATAATCATTTCAGGAACAAAGTGGTGGGAATATAAATGCAAAATTCAACATGAATCACTGTGAGAGGAAAAAGATTCTAAAAGTTCATTGTCATTACAATGTGATACGGTGCAAATACCGGAACAGGTAACATACAGGTAAATGCTTTTTAGAAGAATCCAATAATAATGACAAGTTTTATGTGCAAAGCTCCTGTCAGGAACTCGAGTGTACATAAACGAGTCATGAATTCAAGTAGGCAAAAGCTCTTAACATATAGTTAGAAGGCTCTCATAAGTGTACCGTTAAATAGATGTCGATGGCTGTGTATAATCCATCATGATCAGGTCTTGCTGCATCAGGAATGGACTCAGCAAGATCGACAAAGCTAGAAATCGACAAGTTTGAATCGCAGGCAATTTCAGCAAGATAACCATCGATCAATCTTCCTAAAGCCAGCAAAGATATGTTTTCACTCTCATCAGCAATGTTCATGTCATGAGTGCTACCAACTTGCATCATGAATTTGCCAACAAGGATTTGCACCAGATGTACATCATATATTGTATCACCACTTGATTTTGCTGGAATCAGTAGGTCCTTAACAGATGCTTTGTGCAGCTGCATACTAATCCGATCTATAAGTTCTTCCTTTGATGGATCTCTAGCTCCGACCAAGATAACAACTTTCAACAATTTCAGGAGAAACCTGCATGAACACCCTGAGTACTTATCCGAAGGCAGTAGATAGATAATGGTTTCTACCAGAATCCTGTTCCTTTTCATGTAATCATCAGCAACCAGTGCATCATAAGAATCTGGCAACCATCTAACCGTATAGGCCTTGAGGGCCTCTCCGATCATGTCTGAAGACATCCTCCCTTTCGATTTCAGGGCGACCATCACTCGCTTGTAAAGATCAACATCCAGCTCACATATATCTTCGATCCACCAATCATTAGGAACTTGATGCATTCTTTTTTGGGTTTCAGTTATATCATCTGAGGCTGTCAATTTCCTGTCATAGGTATATGACCAAGTGACAGCAGCCGGTTCTACAGATGTTTTGGAAGTGATGCAGTCTATGCATCTTCCAACCACCTTAAGTTCCTCGGACCACGGTAGCATAGACATTGTGGTCTGTAGAACAATAATAGAATCTTTCCAACTTCGTAACACGCTTGAGTTCAGAAAAACCTCAATTTTGTATATCAGATTCCCCTTCTCAACATCCTCAGTCATCTCGAGGTATTCTGCGGCACACCTAGACGCGACAACATTGTAGGCATTGAGCGTCACGGTCATGCCATAGCAAAATTTAGAACAAATCTCAAAGGTTTTTGGTCCACCAGGAAAATCATGCAAGTAGATTTCATCTGTGCCTCCTTCACCAGCCTTGAGTACCAACCCTTGTAATCGGTTGCTCTTGGATAAAAGAGGAAACTGCATTCAGAAATTGCAGTACAAAATTTTCAGAACAGATGAGTAACTCGATCACCAGATACAGCATAAGTTGCTTCGGGATGTGTAAAGAAAAAAGATTAAAACATCTACAACAATCGACAATAACTATGTAGAAGGCATGAAAGTACTAAAATTAGGATAAAAGCAAATATATATTGTTTAGCATGTTATAAAAATAGTTCATGCTGATACACTCATTCTCCTCCTTTCATTTTTCTTCTTCATGAAGGATTGAGTCTTACTTATATAATATATTAAAATACAGGAAGTCACCTAAGCTAGTGAAAAATACCTGTGGGACAAGACTTAATGTTAATTACGTGACAGGTTTCTAGATTGCTTGACAGGGAAGAATCAAATATACTAAAAAGCAGCTAGATCGCTTGATGTGCCGATAGAAGAGCAGTAAATATAGCAATATAAGATTGTTCTTTCATGGACAAGAACCATAAGAAATGCTTAATGCATATTTTGAACAACACAATTACTAAAAAAGAGTTATTAATTTAATTTAATTGATATAAGGACAAGAATTGACCTTGTGCAAGAAAAATCTCACTTCGCCAACACGTACAATTACATCTGTTGGTAGCTCAGACACCACAAACCTGCATGAATCAATCATCAATCTAAAATTTTATACAAATATCGTGTCAAAAAAGAAATATAATTGTTGCGATCAAATCAAGTGAATTGGAAGTGATAGTAGGTCCGTGAAAGCAACAGACTTCCGTGAGGTTTTTCTAATAGAAATCATTTAATTCAAGTAGAGGTGTCTACGAAGTAAGTTAGGTTTGTTTTCCTCGGTCCTCCTCTCAACGATTGACCAACTGCTTCAGCAACTCTTTAAGCCCATAATATTCCGTTTTTGGGATGCATAAACATGAACAAGAATTCGATTCAATCGCACTGCATAAAGAAGCGGAACCTCAAACATTTAACAAAATCATTGGACATACACAAAATGTCAAATATGGGCAGCTTCGTCCACTAATCTTAATCAGCTCACCTCATATCATCTCCAATTAAAGTCTGGAGTGGAACCTAAAAAGCACCCAAGAATCATCTAAAATGATAAATAAGAGGGCAAATGTAACTTAACAGAGTCGTTAAGACGATTAACGCAAAGATATATTTCATCGGACCTCCACTCGACAACCCAAGAAACATCAATACAAAGTCAAATTGAAGTTTCCTAATAGACTATATATATATAACTTACTATTCCAATACACTTGATAAGCCAAAGACAGGAGGATCCTTCTCTGGCTTGCTCTATACTACACATAGATTCAATTTGACCTTATACCATAGATTACCGAAACTCCACGCTAGATTATTGGTATGAAGGAGAGACAACCACAAGCTAAGATCAATACACCAACATATCACGAAAGAACACTCACTTTACTAGTTCTCACTATTGTTAGTCCCGCAAAGGCTGACAACTTGATGATGTTACTGTTTTATGGAGTAAGATCTATGAGCAAAGGCTCATGTAATCGCACTTAAGGAGCCAATCAAAGCAAACACAGCTGCTCCCCGGTACAGCTTAGTCATCGACCAGCTGATCTTCCTTACCGAAATCGAAGAGCACACAGATATCATTATTGGTAGAAATGAAAGGAGGGTGGAAGAAAGAACAGCAATTGCTGTTAGTGAAAAATTTCCTACACCAAAATGCTGGACCAGCAAACCAAGTGGGATGTGGTCCAACGCCGACAAGGAGCCCCATTCTGAATGGGACTTGGAGACCTGTTTCGCATGGTTCTCCTCCACCTCTATTAGTAGTGCGATCACCATCACATCGGCCTCTCTTTCAGATCGCCCCGGTCCATCCATCACGTGGGAGTTGAAGCAAAATGTGGAGGGTATGTGTTCCTGCATCGTCGTCATGGGGTATGGGCAGTGCCGGGTCGGAGCACTGCCTGTCGCCTCTGACCGAGCGTGGATTTGTTGTTCTTGATGAAGCTGTCGCGATCCTTCTCCATTCCAATTCCCTCCGTCAACTGTGACAGCGGAACACCACCGCTTACGGCCACAAATCTATTTCAAGATTCAATAAGCAGGACGGATATCAGTTCACGTGAGATGGCACCAAGCGGCTGAGTCTTGAAGCAATTTAGGCAGCAGAAACAAGAGCAGACCTGCATTTCCCAAAAGCTTTGATCTTTGGTGGAAGAGTTTCTCCTCTTCACCACCTTCATCCTCTTTGGTGGAGAAATTATTAGCCCCTACACGAACTATATTGTACAATCTGCCTAAAAAGAGAGAGAATGAGGAACGAGAGGGAACCAGATACGACTAAAGATCTCTCAGGGCACCGCCCAGTTTGCGCTCTACTTTCTCATTTTCTTCTTCACTGACTGCCGATCGCCTGACGTCTATAGGATGTTTCGAGGTGCTGCGATTGCAAAGTCACCCCAGCTTCTCATCCAGAACTACTCGGCAGTGATTCAGATCCACTGAATCCGAAAAAGCCATCGCCATAGGTGAACGATATGGAAGACGAACACACAACTACGTCTAAAAAGCAACTCCTTAGCTGATCCAAACCGACAAAGGAAAGACCACGACAACGAAAAGAAAAAAAGATCGTAAAAATCCGAAAAAAAGAAGCGACTTTGAGCAGACCCTCGATCACGAAGAAAGGGAAAGGCCAAACCTGATGTTGCCGCCGTCCGACTGGAAAGCATCCGGCTTGGAACCCAGCTTCATAAACTTCATCTTTACCACCAGCAGAAGCAACTCTCTCCCTCTCCTCGCCTCTCTCTCTCTCTCTCAACCTATAACGTATATGCTCTGCCAGTCTCCCCGAGCCTCCCGCTCTTGAATACCTATAGGACTACTCCTCCTACCTCCTCTCGATCTTCCCGCCTAGTTGTCACTCCAAAGTCTCTCTCTTTCTTCTCTCAAAACAGAGGAAGGTGAAGGAATTAATCCTACTTGGAATCACCGCTCCGCTGCCGCTGTGCTCCCTCGATGGTGTGGGCTTCACGAAAGAAGGCAAAGAAGAAGAAGAAGAGGGAGGAGAGTATATCAGGAGGAGGTAAAAAATGGGTGTCGTCTACTGATGACGACGACGATGATGATGATGATGAGTGCTAGCTGCGTATCTCGCTGCTTCTTTTCTCTTCGTCTCCTTTTTATTACCTCCCCCTCTTCGCCTTTGCTTTCCTTTCGGCTCTCTTTACTGTCGCTCGTACATATATATATGCGTATCTCTTCTCCTTCGCTTCCTTTTGGCTCCTTTACTGGTGTTGATATCATCCAGTATCCGTGGCTCTGCTTATTACTTGGAACTTCCGAAAGGCGAGCTGGCTCTGCGGCCACCTCCAAGCTGCTATTAAGCGAGCTGGCGTCGCTTTCGGCGGTGCGACGCTCTTCAGACCCCCAAACAAAGCAATCACAAATCCTGCTACCGCTCCCCCCGCCCCCCTCTCTCTCTCTCTTTATACATACGAAGGAGAGGACTCGAAGCAAAAAGGTGGCGAGGGCGTGGTGGTGGTGACGGTGGTGGAGGGGTGAGGGACTGGGTGGGGGAAGTAGGACTACTGCTTACATGCTACATCTACAAGCTAAACAAAACAGAGGCAACCGCATAGCGTTGGACGATTCTTTGGGGGGGTGTCAACAGAGGCATTCATGGCAACGACATGCGAGTTCTTCTCACGGGAACACTAACCATTGGATGCTTCAAATGGTCAAAGCCTTAACTGCGGTTGGCTTATTTGTGGCATTTGAGGAAATATTTACACCATGCCAAAGTCAAACCACTGTTCTGGTGCTTGGATAAATGAAGAACCCTCCGTCACCCAAAGATTCTCAGTGTCAAGTTTGGCAAGAAGATTTTTCTTGGGATCATTTTCCAAATTTATAAATCAAATTGACTAAACATCAAATCAATCTAAAATCTTAACTTTATTAAATTATGAATCAAACTCAATATATATATATATATATATATATATATATATATATATATATAATCAAACATTTTCAATCTTGGTATAAATATTCTCTAAACAATTAGGGACAATGGTAGAACAAATAATGAGTAATACAAAGCTGTCATCAATCATCCATACAACATATGACACAGGACTGCATCATCATCATAGTCCCCAATGGTCAGCACAAGAATGAGAAAGGGAAAGGAAGTGGTGCTCACACAAAAGTCAGGAGGAGAATAAGTGGCTCCTCCTATGACCAATCTTGATTCCTCCCAAGAGAATTATTCCAACAAAAACTCTACAAGTCCTCACAAATCTTCTCCATCATGGAGAGATCCTCCCACAGAAGCAAGTGTAGATATCCTCTTTGCCAAGTCACTTTCAGAAAGCTATGGTGACATGTGAGGCTAAGGAGGGCTTCTCAGTCACCACTGCATGCATCATCCTACCCTTCCCCTCCCTCTCCACAGTCTTTTACTATCATTACTATCATGTGGTGGTGAAGGCACGCCACCCATCTCCCATGTGTCGCAAAGCCTTCTGAGTCAGTGGTAAAATGAGATTTGGACCATCACATGTGGCCTTCGACATAACCAAAGTTAAGCTCCAATCATGGCTGGCTGCAGCTGATTGCCATGGTTTCTCACCATCATTCTACGGAAAGGTGGAAGGGAAGAAAGGAAAACAAGGTGAGAATCTTGGAAAAGTAGGTCACAAGTGGCTCTCATAAAGCATGGTGAAGATGGTCTCGCAGTAGTTCATAGCAGAAACCACAGGTGAGAGCAGTGAGAGACACTGAAAAGCATATCTCCCCAACTCTCCGACAATGTATCCGCTCAGCTGCAAGCTGGTTGGATCTTGTTGTTTACTTTGTCCGAGATCGAAAGATAAGTCTGGTGGTACAGCTTCAGTGGTGATCGATTCCCCAAAAGCGATGGCCTCGTACTGTGACTCCATATGTGAGCAATTGACTGTGGAAGAAGCCACTGTCAATGGTTGCTTGCAGCCGATGGAGAGAGAGAGAGAGAGAGGTGACGCTGAACACACACAGGCAAAGGTGAAAAGCACTTGACAATCATCAAGATGAGCCTTTGCATTCATAAATTGATGGAGAACTGTTCGATAGAAGATTCACTTGTTGGTCATTGTGTGATTGCGACACTGATCATCGGCATCTGCAGAGCAAAGTATTAGTCTGGTCTACTCAGTGAGACAGTGGCCATCAATATCAAGCATAAATTATCTCTCTATCTTTTGCTAAAGCATTGTTTAGGCTCGAGTGGACTTCCAATACAAATTGATATCTTACTACTGCCTTTTCATTGCATATTGATACTCATTAAGATCATGTAGATCAAATGAGAGAAAAATGGAGTTATACGATTATATTTATTATGTTGTAGAATTATTCTGAATATAGATGTCTTTGTGTTGAAATTCCACTTGTGATGTGGCAATGAAACAAAACCAGGAAAGAGAATAGACAGAGGTAATTCTCATGTTTTTTTTGTGTATATTTATGAAACCAATCAACAAAGGCAAAAAAAACTGCAGCTTGTTCTATCTTTTGGGAAACAAAATCTGTCTTTTACTGTCATGGATGGTACACAAGAAATGGCACCAGCTTACCAGTCCTATTAAGATGAGTGCAATATAAAGTTACTTTTGCTGTGGAGTGAAAGTAAAAGATTTACTTTAAAGCTTTGAGATCAGATTTTTTTTTCTGAAAAGAGCACTCTCTACACTGAGCCAAGAACAGAAATGAAAGAGACCTGTGATCATGCAGGCAAACATCAATCAGAAATTTAATTCAATTGTGGGAATAATTTTATCCAAAGAAAAGTCCGGTGGAATGAAGCAGAAAAAGCCATTTCAGAAGGAGAAATGCTTTGATTTCATGCATCATCCAAATTCATATGGACAGAGGTAGAAGATAAGGTAGCTTCTACCATGCTTGTTGTGCCTTTCAGATTGGTTCAATGCATGCTAAAGCAACTTCTTTTTTAATGCTTGATAGCATGATGGCCTAACTCCCTAGATAAGAACAGGACAAGCTGTGTGCCAACTAATCCTAAATGGAGAGCATCAACCAGACATTTTGGCTCTCCATGAGGACATTGTGATCGACTCTATTTGAGTCTTAACAGTGTCTACATCTACCTTAATCTGCTGTTTGACTGGTGTAATCTAGAAGAAAGAATCAATGAAGATGGGGTAAATCACAGGCACACAAGGTATTGGAACCATCTCACATGACAACAGAAGGCATTAAACTGGGTGTTATCTTGACAAACACCAACAAGATCTGCACTGTTAGACCATGTAGGAACCAGTATAATGCTACCAGCTCCTATTGGATTTAGCCATGGAATGTACTAGTGTCACTCACATGCTTGATCCAAAGCCAATACTGGCTGGCTGGCAGTTTGCAGCCCAAGGCATAGCTCAAAGTTCTCACCTAATGATTGGTGTGGAAATGAGACCACACTTGTAAACCTTCTCTTGAAATGTGGTTCTTTACCCTCTTCTGTTGCAGCAGTAAGGCCAAAACAAGAATCATGCGTGCTCAGGATCTACTTCCAGCACCACTGGAAGCAGGGAAACAAATGGCTCAGTCCTGGGTTTTAGAGCCATCGGAGGCCATGGGGAGCATTTGGGACCAAGTGGTCCATGGTTCCACAGTCCCATCACCCCTTTTCAGAAAATGGATTCACATTCGGATGCCATCAAGAACTTACAGAGGACATGCTCAAAGTGTTGTCTGTACTTCTCATGCAAAGGTGACGGTGAACTGCGGGGGCAGTGCTGTGCGTCCGCAACAGTGTTAGTGTGTGCCTTCTTTGCCTGACTAATAGCAGTTAGGAGGAGAGCCATCACTGTGATCTCACTCTTCTGTCCTTGGAGTTATTGCCTCCAGAGTGAACATTTACTTGGGGGAAACAAATACCACAGAAAAAGAAACCCCATGCTCAATTTCGAGCATGATCTTCCGGTGTAGATTGGAATTTTACTGAAACAGAGTTGTTCTCGATGTGTCCAGTTTTGCTTGTATCTATCTATCTTAAAGACACCTTTTATTTTTCCTGTTGCCAAGGGAAGAATTCTCCCAACAATTAGTTCTTATTATTTTTGCAAGTGAATTTTTTGTGTTCTCTCTTTTAAGCTGAGATCTGAAGTTAAATGGAAAAGAAATTTCCAAACTCATCATACAGTCAGTATCAATGGATGTTTCTGTACTAAAATCATTATATATTACCATGGAATGTCTCTTTTGGACTGTGTTCCTTTCAACCCTAATAGCAGAAGCTGCTGTTTGTGTGCATTATTACCATGCAATGTCTCTTTTGGACTGTGGTCCTTTCAACCCTAACAGCAGTAGACCTGTGTTTTTTCTCTCTTGTTTCACTTCACATTTGAAGCCTTTTGGTATGGAAAGTGTCTCGTGTTCCTTTCACTTCCAAGTCTCTCAACTTTTTCCTTCTCAGCCTTTTTTCATCTGTATCTATAAGCTTCATTTCATCTCTACATTATGTGATCTTGCACCATGGATTCTCAAAATCTTTGCACTCCCATCTGTCTCATCTTCTGTTTCCTTGCTTGCTGTCTCTCTCATTCTGTTTTCTTCCTACATGTACCTTTCGAGAATGCTTCAGGCATTGCTATGTGCTAGTAAAAAGGAAAGTGCAGGCTAGAAATACCAGAGCAAGAAGAAGACAATTGAAGAACAGAAAATTAATCAGCAAATAAAATTTCCAGGGCCATAAATTTAAGCCTTTCCGAGGATTCCAGCTCCAACAGGATTGTGATCATTAACTCTGTCACTGTGATGCTTTATATAGTGGAAAAGGATAGAAGAACTAAAAGATTTGACAAAAGGAAAAGATCCTACGAAGAACTACAAAAAGGGTGCAGGAGAGCGTAACATAAGGGCTACCTCACAACAGTGACTGCTCGCAGTTCACAACTCAGTCCCCACAGTGTCAAAAGGTCTCCACAAGGATACATTGAACTGCTACATCAACACAGCCCCTCTGCCTTTACCCCTCTGCAAGCTTTCCAAGTCTCCAAGCTGGTGTTCCCATGGTCCTTTTGAACTGGGAAAGCTTGTGGTCCTCCATGTATGGGGAGATTGTGATGTTGTTCACAGTCAGATGAGTTGTTACATCAGCAAAGCTTCTTCCTTTCCACCTTTCCCTCGACTTCTTGTGCTTCAAGCTACTGGAAATAGGTTTCGTTGTCTAAAAGAACAGGAAAACTATGGCCCTCACCTCACCAAGTTGATGTTTTGCTTGCATCTGCTACATAACAAGCTAATTCTGGAGCTGAGAGCTGAACAAAATGCAGTCAGAAACTTGGAGAGTAAATGGGAAGAAGACGAGGGATGCTGAAAATAAAAGAAAAAAAGAAGACCATTCTTTGATCGATTATTTTGATCCTTTAAGACGTGCTCTAAGATAATTTGCATGAATATTTCATGTGACTTTTGAGTGGATAGGTCACATGGATTTGCATGATTGAATTATGCTGTAAGAGTGCTCATGCACTTGTCATTGGATGACCAGACCCTTCAGCTAGGTACTGGACAATTACATTTCGAAGTCCATTAGACTGCATCGCCATCAATGACATGGATGATGCTGAATTGATCTTTCACGGTCTAGCAGAAACTACAACTCGTAGCAACATATAATATCAATATCTATGTTGCTGGTTTTGGTGCAGAATTCTGCCTCTTCCACTCCTAAGATTGACAGTTCTATCCATGGTTGCATGAGCTAAGAGCAGCTCAGCTTAAAAGTGTGGGCTACTTCATATGCATCAAAGCTCTCTTTTGCTTTGAACACAAGTGACGCTGAGTCTGAAACTGAGGAGGGTGAAACCAATCTATGCATACATTAGATTTCATGGGAACCACTTGGATTTTGAGACACGAGGCTGAGGAAGTCCCCAAGTACTAGATTGCCTGAGTCATGTGCCAGAGAATAATGAAGTGAGCAGATGTGCCAAGAACTCATGGTTACTTGAACAGTGGGCAAGATTGACACACATTTGCATTAACTTTTAGCTAGAATAGCAGGAGGGTCTTCTGAGTTCTTCTGAGGACTCATGAATGCATGCTTTGGATAGGTTGGTGCCTATGTGATGAAATATTTTCTGATAACTAGAAATTAAAGATTAGATCTCAGAACTTTACTATCAATGGTCAAAGTCTTTTCCAGCTAAGTCAGCTGCTAACATCTTCGAATCAAATGTTGATATTCTTCTAGCTAATGTTTTAGATATAAATTTACTGATATAAGATTTGAAACTTCAAATAAGTGGGTGTGATACAACATAGACTTTGTTCAACAAAATCTAATTGTATTCTATTCTACTATAGGTGGTGTTTGAGGAAATGGGCCTATGTGGCTGCCAACCCAACCTCCTTATCACAATCTCCTTATGCAGCTTCACAATCTCCTCATCATCACAAATCTTTAGCTTCTTTAGAAAGGTCACACAATGCATGGGATCTTCATTTGTGCAGATTGGCACAATGCTGAGAAGCAAGTTGAGAAGGACCTAATCAAATCACATGATGGATACTTTGGACCCAACTTAAATTTGGTGGTGGAATGGGGACAAGACTTGAGTGCTCACGGTTGGATTACCATGACTCTATTTGGTTTACTTGGGGGAGAATCGTTGGTACATTAATTGGGGTTATATGAGTTACTTTGAGTAGGTAGCAATCAGGGTTTGAACACATTACAGGTTTATAGAGAATTCGAATGGAGCTCTATGAGTCAATGTAGTTTAGTTGGACCCTATCGACCCAAGTGCTTACCTACCTAATGTCACTCACTGTCTGTTTGTGGACTAGCAACTTATGATGAATTATTAACATTGTTGTTTATGATGCATAATCCTAAATAAGTATGGAGAGTTTAGACTTATGATTCGCACTTAGCACAAGACTTAGCTATGTAAGGTATTGTTTGATGATATGGCATGATTTATTGGAGGTATCAACCTATATATGATTCATGATATATATCCTAATACACGACCCACATCGTGTAGTCTACGCTATTGGACTCATTAGTTATGCATAATCCATACTCCATATATATCCTACTTGAGAGGTACTTGTAATATTTATGGCATATGCGATATGGGTTCTCTTTATCTACGTTAACTCATGACTCTCTTATTGAGAGAGTACACAATCGAGTGTCTATTCGACTATATTATTATGGCATATGCGATAATAATAATTTGTATATGAATAATTATGAGACTTCTTATATAGTTCTCAATATTTGACTCAAATGTAACTAAGTGCATGTTTATGATTGATTGTACATATTGCATTCATTCTTATGATCTGTGCATGATCCTTGATTACTCCAATGATTTTATACTTTTATTAGTTGTTATATGACTAATATATCATATGGACAGTTAATTCATTCTGATATTTGATTAACATGTTATTAGTAACTTTTTCTTTGATCTTTATTCAGTGTTGGGTATTTGTGCTCATCCAAAACTACTTTTGCAAACTACAGTATAGATTGTTTCAAGATAGTATGGTAGTAGTCTCAAGTTACTGGAAGAGAATCCAAGATGAGGTGATAAATGTGATGATTGTTTATGAGATTATATTAGAAAAATATTTATATATATAGTTTGATATAATAAATTTTTGAAGAGAACTTCATGAATTTCTCGAAATATTAGTTAATTCCTTCGGGAGGGTGACAGATGAATATGACATCTTGAAGAGGTGCACAACTCGAACAGGATGGGGAAGAAGAGGAAGATTAATATTGGATACTTGCAAGAGTCCTGTGAAACATGTAGTGTGATACATTTAGTGACTACAGTGAGGTTTTTTATTCTTTTCGTTCCATTTAAGCATGATAGAATGAGTCCTAAACTGTATCAGTCTTATTTTTGTTTCTAAAGGGAAAATAACTTGTATGTATTAAAAAACTGAGCAGCTCAGCTTAGTCCTACAAACTGTTGGTGAGCCCTCAGCTTTACAAAAACTAGCATCTTTTATGTGCTATAATTTGGATCTAATCTGATTTTATTTTAGTCTACGAACTCCTTCGAGTATTATTTTTGAACTATTCGAAAACTATGTAAGGGCACTCTTGACAATATTTCTTCGAAGCTTAAGTCAGTTAATAAGTCAGACAAGTGAGTGTACAATATCTTGAGACGTGCTTATGCATCCCTTTTTGTAGTGGGTGTACGAGACTATTATGTTTGCCTATTACGTAGTTCGTGCAATAATGGAGGCATGGAGTTATGTCACAATTGTCATTAGCCCAGGTTGACCTTGGAATTATATAACTCTTCTTCACATGGCGTTCATCAAGCACAACCAATTGGCTTTACTTTGCAGGGAGTTTGTGTGATGTTGAGGTGGTGACGAGTGGTTGGTCAGATGGCTTCGTCATATCAATCAAGTGACTCTCATTGGTTTGTCACGTGGAGCTGATGTATCCTCTACGTGGAACTAACTCATAAACTAAATGACTTTATCGCGTCAGTCACACGGAGATGAGATGTCGAGATGGTGCTGATGTGTTAAGCCCGTATAGCTGACATATCAACTATGTCATTTTCACCATAATACATTCGTCTCCCCTCTCCACCCCTACGTTGATACTTTCTCGTTACACTTGTAACTCGGGCAATAAACTTTGGCTTCGACCAATTAACAACTAAAAGTTCACGATGTTGTCATTTTCAACCTTCTCCTCCAACACCTTGGACTTGAATGGGTTATTGTTTCATCACTACCTTCGATGTTGACGGTAAGAGTTTCATTCTCAAAAGGAGTTGAATAAGTCACTTTGATAAAGACTACCCCTTCATAGGTGAATCCACCCTACGATGTGGCTCTACCACCTATGGTGAAATCCTTTGACTCAAATTATGTAGTGTCAATCTTCGACCTAAAAATGTTATGGGAGGTCTAGCACATATCGATCAAATTTGATTTGGTGCTTGCTTGACCGGGTGACTAGATCATATGTTTTGGCTTCGCTTTCCCTTTCACCTATTTTTTGTTGAGGCTTTTAATTCGTAAAAGTTCTCACTCACCTAGACAATTTCGAATTTATGATGCTTTCTTGCAAAGTTTCTTGGGGAGTGCAAAAGGCTCCATATTTTGTCAACACTGACCCTCCTATTAGCCAGCTGAAGACTATGCTTTAGGGGGTCAACATACTTCTTCTCCGATCAACCTAGATGTTGAGTTAAGGGGGCTTTGACCTTCGGCAAGGGTTGGAAGAGGAGATTTTTTTTGTTTCTTCGAGCAATAGGTGGTTGGTTAACTTAGAATACAGGAGTTAAAAAAAAATAACTTCAACGACTTGGTCTAGTCCTATCCGAGTCTATCGTCATCTTTTACATTACCAAGCAATGACTCATTAATATAAGCTCGGGTAAGATATTGGAGTTTTATAATTTAAAAAAAAAAAAAAATGGAACTGATCTCTCCCGCTGCCGCGTTGGCTCCGTCGACCGCACCATCGTGGATCGCCACCATGGCTAACCTGAGATCAAACACAGCTATCTAAGAGAGAGAGAGATGGTTCCGAAGGGGAGGGATCCAATCGGATCCAATCGGCGGCTCTATAATGCACAAACAAATTGGTGATCTCACCATTCATTAATGCGGCGAATGCTACGTCATGGAATACAATTCACAGAGGGAGGTGGGCTGGTTCACACGCAAAAACCATGTTCGTTTGCGTTGGCCTCCTGCGAGTCCCGCTTCGAACAACCAACCGGAGGGCGCCACAAACATGTGGTTTGCCATCGATCACGGAGCAACCACGTATCATCAACAACAGGCTGCATCGCTCCGCTCGGAACTCAGACAAAGAAAATTTAGGCTCAATCTTAGGTGGATGCATCCCTGAGGGCTGAGATTAGTGAAAAAAACAATCTTCATGGATCACAAATTATATCAGTGATTAGTGAAAAAGTATCCAAATAAACACATTTGTTGCATGGGTTCAAACTTAGCTCTCATTTCTTGCAGCTTCTCTTTTTTCTTCCCCACAGGGGTAACAAAAATTACATGTGGGGAGAACACAGCTCAGCTCAGCCTTTGTAAGACAGAAAAAAAAGAAGGGGGAAGAGAAGAGAGAATGAATGAGCACGCAGAAAGAGAAAGAGAAAAATAAAAACAATCACTCAGGCCCATAAGTTGTGGTTATATCTAGCATCTAAGTTGTTAGCCAGAATGAGCATTGCACACCATGGTCTTCAGGAGTATCTCAAAATTGCATGGTTGGCTGGCTACTCCAGCTTAAGAGCATCTTGCCTTTGTTGTATGAGATGCGTTCGGAGGCTGGACTCGTGCACCTGTTTCATGGAAATTTATCAGCTACATGCAAAGGACAAAAAAAAAAAAAAGCACATAATATGATACGAGAAACCAACATAAGCAACTCCAATTTACGAAATTTAAAGAAGAAAAAAAATGTTTGTTCCCATTGGTCTGATTCCTGGCAGTCTAAAGGGTAAAACAGTAATCAACCCGTTGTTTTCTTACTTTGAACTCGGACAAACAATAATAGACCAACTTGACGACACTTTTTTTCTATTTATAAAACAAGATAGATTAAAAGGATAACGAAATCTAGAAATTTTCACATTCACAATTAGTAGAGAAACAAAGTATCTTTATATATATATATATATATATATATATATATATATATATGTGGTAAAGGCGGGCATACACACAAGGCATGTTACAGGAGGATCAAACCCTCCTGACATCAATCATATAGCTCCATGTGCTGTAAAGTTACTTTTCCTATATTTGCTACTGCAGAAAAATGTCAAGAATGATTAGAATTTAAGCTTCAACCTTGCACCGTAACTTCATTCTAAGAGGATCCATGTGCTGGTTGTAAACCCTGTATACGTCTATGAAATGCAAGTAGAACTATAAAGTAAAAAAAAAGTTGTTTGCACAACTGTAAGAGGTAATTTATCCAACCAATGTAAAGTATATATTTGATTCAACAGTGGCCAATATAAATTTCAGATTTTCTTAGTTTAAACTGATATATAAATTTTTTATTAGACCATTTTCTAGTAGGTGAACAGCTTTTAAGCCCCATAAACCAGCTCTTGGAAGCCCTCCCAAGTAATACAATTGGTAAAGCCCCTTCAAACGTCTACCTGAGCATATAAAATCCACTTTAAATATTTAAAGACCATAGTTACAGCAAAGAAATGATTATGGGTCTGCTGCTTGAACAAATTCCCCTTGACTTAAAATGTTCATAATGTAATATAGGAGCTGATATCATAAAATTTTAATTGCTTCAAGAAGCTAACTCTTACAAAATTGGAAAAAAAAGAAAAGAAAACAAGTATCGATTGCTCAGTCCAATAGAGGTTCCCATAGAACTACCCACTTATATTCCTTTAAGAATTGGGAAATTTGGAATCAGTCTCAGCCATTCATAGATCTAACAGATCTATCTCCACTGTATTTATAAAACAATTTCCTATTTAACAATTAGACAATTGATACTCCACTGTATTTATAATTGTTGAATCTTCAGTGATTATATTTATCTCTAAGTTAAACTAGAGATAAATGAGTTCTTGATCATAGGACTTGTAAATTGTTATATTTTTATATTCAGACCTTCAAACAGCCAACTCAGAAAATAGAATAAGTTATTACTGGTTCACCAATCTTTAACTTCTTGGACATTAATCTTCATGAGATGCTTAAAGCATTACTTTCTTATAGAGTATTTATTAGTAAAGAACTTGAATATTCTCGAGTTCTAGTTGCGCCTCTACATTAATTCACAGGTATACAGGCATGGACGATGAGTAGATGATGATGACAATGTCTATAGCCCATATTTCATAATAATATAGGTATTCATGTTTCTTCAAACTTGAGAAATAGTAATTTGTACATGCACTATTAGTATGGCTTAGTCTCCTACCTGCATTGCTGCTGTTGTAGCTAGCAACTCTCTACACTCATCAAGCAGGGCTCTTTCTCTTGCTACAACAAATGAAAGCTCAGAAATCAGAGACATCATGCCATCAACCTGTGGATCACGTTACCAGGTATCAGCTCATTTTCAAAGCCAAAAGAACCTTCAATAATTCTTCAACTACTTGTTGTATAGACATGGTTAACAAAAAAGAAGTTAAATCAGAGACACTTTTAGATATATAGCAGATATATTTTCTCTTGTCACATACCATATGGAGTAGAAAATGTTAAATATCAATCAAAGCAAGTAAAAAAAGTTAGAAATTTCTGGTACGGCAGCAAATAATCAAGTTTTCCTTATTTAATACTAATACTAGTAGCCATCCAATATCCTATTAGACCAGTATGTACTGTTGGGTATTATATGATATGTCAAGTGACCGATGCATACTGAAAATGTATAGTAGTATATCAATAGTGATCAGTATACTGGTAATACTGGTTATGGACCATGACATTTCAAACTATGCTTTATGGGCATCGAACAAGCTTTTATCATTCTAGAAAACAACATTATCATCCTTAGCAGATAAATATAAAGCAATTAAGCCTCCAGAATACTTCATTGATCACAGAGTAAAAGTAAGGTAGGAAAACCTTGAAGCAGAATATAATGTCATATTAAGGAATGCTTGCTTTATTCCAAAACTAGAGTTCAACATTTTCTACAAATAGCAAATGCATTTAAATTGGTGCTAGTTAATTACTAAACATATAATTTGGTGATTATTGCACTTAAAGATTTGAATAGACAATATTAGATACCAAAATGCCAATGGAAATATAAACTCATGTTTCAGGCGAGTTTCACAATGGTTTAACTGAAAGAGAATTCCAATTAAAGAAGGTACAAGAAATTAAAGAGTTAACAAGATCAACAGTTGTGGTATAAAAGCCTTCAGTCACATTAAAGAATGTGGTCCTCAATAAAAAATCAAGGAAAGGTAATACAACCATCTCCAAAACATATGGGACAGAATACATTTCCGGATAATAACAAGAAAGTCAGTCATGTGTTGCTCCTAAAGCATTTCCAAGCATTTTCATGCTAGATAAAGATGAGTGAAACAAAAACACATGTAGTATTCAGCAACTAATCTAACCTTTGAGAGCAAATGACAAATTGAAGAACCCATTGCTTGCATTACATCAACTGCCGAACTAACAGCATTCTTCATAGAAAGCACATCTGCCTGAAGACACAAAGAGGTGAGCAATTCCTAAAAAGATTTTTTCAACTCTTTCACATTCACACATGTAAACTACCCACGCTGCATGATTAAAAGTAATGCCATCAACTTTCATATTTGCATACCCTTGCCCCTCCTGTAACAGGAAGCCGAAGTGTGCTTGCCTTAAGAACTTCAGCTGCTCCCGATAAAGAGCTACAGTGTTCCCTTTCCAGAGCAACCCAATGGTTAAGATATGCAATCTACAAAATTGTAGCATAAAAACCACTGGTTGAGCTTTGCAATGAAAATTTTAACAGATTTCTTGCGACAAAAATTAACCACAAAAAGATAAGAGCCACATAGAAGTTACTGGATATTACACATAGTGAATTGGTTCTGACAAGCTTTAAAGAAATATAGCAAACTTCTTAGAGTTTGGTCGTCTAGTGATTCTCTTAAGGTATAAAATAAAAGCACAAAAGTTCAATATAGACAAAAAAAAATTGGATACTTATTTGTGTTGTTTGTGTAATACCAATGTCGTCCCACATCAGGGGTTGTATGAATTGTATAAGGCAAAGAAAGTATCATAAATGCCTCCTAGAATTCTTTGGACTAATCTTTTGTAATGTATATTTGTTGGAATGGCATCAAACACTCACATCACAATCCATAAAATTCATCTAGTTGATCCTTAAATTGGGAACAAATTGAAACCTGGCATAGGTATGTGCAGTGGGAGGTCCATTAATCTATAGTGCTTAGTATCTTCAAGAAATGATAGGCCTACAACTACATGTAAGGAAATTAAACCAACAAAAGAATTAAACTGTTAATCCAGAATGAATGAATTCATTTAGTAGAGCTGCACATGTCTGCCATGTGGACCACAAATGGGTGACCGAATGCAGGTGTAAGTTGGCTTCACCTACAGTTGTATGCAGGCTTATCATTCCTCAATATCTTATGCTGCTTCACGAAAAAATAAAGCATATTCTCAATATCTTATACTGCTTCAGAAAGAATAAAGCAAATCTTTCAAAATTGAGATAATATTTCAGTAGTATAATCATAAATATCTGAGAGATCAATCCAGAAGAGTGCAACATAAATTTACATGTAGAAGACAATCTTTGCCTCGTCATGATTACAAAAAGAATCTGTATGCTTGAAACAGACATGATATCATAATTGTGGGCATGTAACAAATTATATAATAGTCGTGGGCATGTAACAAATTAGTGCACTTTGCAGATTCTAAAAGAATCTGTGTGGGTGCATAAGAATATTGAAGCACATAATTTGCAGCACAGAGTTCCATTCTTCCATTCAGGCCACAGGATAGCAGCCTAAAAGCACAAATGGATGACTTTCTTGCACCATTCTCCACCAATCCATTTATACTTTACATTTTATATAACCTAAGTAGTAAAATCACACATGGTTAGTTTTTTAGACAGTGAGAATTGCCATGTTCTTTAAAATTTTGAAGACAAATAAGAAAAGTAGTTGATCTACTTGATCACAGAATAAGAAAATACAACAAAAATTTAAAAGTAAAAAGTAAAATACAACTGTAGCAAGCTTCAGCGGGTGTAGCAGAAGGGATATGTCAAAACATAGCTTACTTGTTCATTCAAAATTGTGCTCATCTTTGACTCTTGTCTCAGGTGCTGCATTGCAATCCTTTTTATAATGACAGAATCACGCAACTTCGAGATGGTATGCCACATGTTGTAAAGGATTTTCTGTGTTGCAAAATAAAAAAATCAAGTTACCACTGCGATTGCTACTGAGTTTAGTAAACAAAATTTCAGAATAAAAATGAGATAATCATGTTATTTATGCAATTGCTATTGAATTTAATAGAAAAGAATCCAGAAGGGTGCTTTAGTGCTGCAACAATCAAGCAGAGAATGATGAACTTCATGGACAACACATCAAAGTCTAATCTTGAGGAAATTCTAACTTGACCTCTCAACAAACCACTTTTGTTTTATGACTTAACACTAGACCAAACAAAAAAGTGCATAGATTTTATTCGAAGAACATGAAGCATGTTGGAGAAAGCAACACCTACAGCAGGATACAGCTCTAACAAAAATTTACTGCCACAAAACAACATGAATTCTAAAATGATGAATTGACTAACAGTCTAAACCACTATTCAGTAGAATATCTGAAGATGCATTTAAACTGCAATAGATCAAAATTTTACCTCTGCCCTCATTTTCTGAATAGATAGTTGTTCTTCTGCTTGGGCATTAACAAAGTGCCATTGTGAAGCTGCATTATATATCAGTCTCAGCTGATGACCATCTTCTACATGGTTTGGTATCTTCTTTCCTTTTCGTGCATCAGCAATATAATTAAGTGCAGAGGATGTAGCACCTGCTCGAATCATTGTACTGCCAGATGATGAGATAGGAGTTGATGGTCTTGTCCGTGATGGACTTAGCATGCCCCTAGAATTAGATGATGGTGTCGACAAAACCCTGTTTGGTGATGAGGGACGTTGTGGAACTTGGGATATGCCCCTAGAGTTAGATGATGGTGTCAACAAAGCCCTGTTTGGTGATGCAGGACGTTGTGAAAATGGGGAAATGCCCCTTGAGTTGGATGACGTTGTCGACAATGCCCTGTTTGGTGATGCAGGACGTTGAGAAACTGGGGATGGTAATGACTGAGTCCTACTTGGGCGTGTTACAGATGATGATCTGCCTGATGCTTGAGAAGTTGAATTTACGCCAGATTTCACATCTAGCTCTACTCTTTTACTTCCATCAATAGCCAACTGCCTCGCCACCTCACTAACCGGTTGCTGGAGACCTCTGGCTGAACCATCAGATGTGGGCATTCTCTTTGGTGAAGCCCCTCTTGATGAAACTGGCGAGGAGGCAGATCTAGTGGCCTTGTCATTAGTGAGATCTACACTCCTCGACAAGCCATTTGCAGACACCCTTCCCCCTAAAATACCAGGCCACCGGTGTTGATTTATGATCCTTGCATTCAAGTTTTCCAGCGACCTAGAATTCTCTGATTGCTCAATTGTGTTCCTCCCCCTGAGGGGAGTCTTTTTCCTCTCGGTCTCCTTGTTGGCCGAAGTCTTTGTTAATTGATCCGTGGAACCAGCAAGAACCACCTTTTCCTTTTTACTGGCAGAAACCGAGGTAGATTCTGACTGGAAACTGGAAGACAGGCTCCGCATTGACGGCCACAAGCCATCAGGAGCCCTGCTGCTGAGCAATCTCCGCGTACCATTACGTGCTTCAGTCACCGTATCCCGCACCGGTGTCGTTGGCCTGGAAGATGGAGAGGAGGGTGTCGAAGGCCTAGAAGATGTGGAAAAAGGCTCCGAAACCTTTGCCGGAGTAGATGGTCTTCTCCTCGCGGCCGATTGCGCTCGCTTAGGGAGGGACGTTTCCTGCGCTTGAGACGTACGACCGGTGACAGGAGACGCGGATCGCCTCGGTTTACTAGGGGCGGAAGCCGGAGTCGACGAGATCCCTGACTTGTACCTAGATGTGGCATCTCTGGTCCGGGGCTTCCCTGAGGCAGGGAAGGCATTGTTCTTCTCAGACGGAACTAACGGCCGCCTCCGATGATCTTCCGCCTGTGCTGTCTTCTGCTGAGGAGCAGGCCCCGGCGGCTCGATTATACATACATCCATCGTCCAATCCCCCCAAATCAAGCTACATTGACAAGTTGTTCGAAATTGAAACCACTTCTCGCTGCCAAGAGCTCCAAGAATCTGCCACAAATCGGTAAAATCAAGAGCGGAAAAGCAGATACCCAGAACAGAAGAGCAGATAGAAAAAGGAAGCTTCTTTTAAAAACAATGATGAGTAAAGATGACCAAAAGCAAGGAGAATCGGGAAATACAGCGTCGATTCACCCCCCGAGTTCATCTAAAGATACCAAATTGAGGCAGATCGGAGCGAGATGCTTCAGCAATGGCCATCGGAATGTGTCACCATTGGGCGAGGACGAAGGCGGGGGGCGGATTGGAGGACATCAGAAGACCACTGGCGCAGGACGTGGGTGGGTGGTGATAACCGAAGTAGGGTCATGTTTATTGGAATTGTTATTAGGATTTGGTGGCCTGGTGGTTCCTCTTCTGTCCTCCTCACGGGAGTGCCATGGTCGGGTGGGTTTCCCTTCCCAAAGGCCCCTTCGTTCCAAGGAGATAAAGAAAAGTGGGGAGTCAAGGAGATGGAATTAAACGGGTGGGTGGGCCGAGTGGCGACGAGTCGCTTTGTTCTTTAACCGGAAGAGGGTAAAACCGCCGCAGTAAAAGCGACGGCCACAAGATTAAACAGCAGACATTTTTACAAACGGGTCGAGGGCGACGGCGACTCGAGGGAATGGAAGGCACATTTGATCCAGCTCCGGGGAGGATACGGAAAGATTCCAGGTTTCTGGTGGCCACCATAGAGATCCACGCGCTGAGACGTCAAAGCAAATAGAAAACGCGCTACAAACAAGACAACGCAGTAATTTTATTCGCAACCACGGCGACTTGAGCTCAAACATTTGTAAGCTTCGGTTACGACAAATCACCGAAATCGATGAAGAGGTCGTCGAGAAAGGACGCAGTAAATGGCGAAAAACAAAACTGATTTTTGACAAAGGAACGAACAAATACAGAAGATTAATTTGCGAAAATTAGGGTTGAGAAGAAGAGGAAACATATAATTTATGAACGACACACAAGAAATCTTTGGATTCCAAACTTTTCATTTCGGCATACAATTAGAGCAGCGGTACCAGCGATCAAAAATGCGGGTTTTTTCTTTTTTTTGGCAGGTTAGGAACAGAAAGAACGGGGGGAAGCGTCTGACCTCGGGAATCGCAAGCGGATTCGCTCCTCCCAGCGAGTGATCGATCGTGACACGGATCTCGCGGAAGAGAACAGCGACAAGCAGAACAGGGTGTGATTCCCACGACGAAGCCCTAATCTCGCCGCCGCCGCCACGACTGCTTCGCGACCGGGGGAACTCGTCGAACGAACGGGATGATTTGTTCTGCTCCCCGAGCGTGGCGAAACGTACTTGACGATCAAATGACTTATATCACGCGGCCAATTTCGCCCCGCCCGGTGATTAGTGCGAAGCTAGGAGACCGTGGGGGACCCATCAGGTAGGCAACCGAGGGGCCGAGAAACGGGTGAGGAAAGTGTCGCTCCGATATTACAACGGGTTTTCCGGTTGAGAAAGGTAGTTGATGAAAGCGCGGCGGTTTGCCTTTCTAATAACATTATAATAACCACAACAACGGCTTTTTACCTCTCTTTTTGACCGGGCGGTGCAGTTACCGTTACTAGCAATTACACCACTAATTTTTCATATATATAAAACATTTAATTCCTATTTGAAATAATAAAATACAAACAAGAGGTATCTGACAATAATATATTATATTATACTTGAAGCACTCTTTGCATTTGATCAATACCCTTCCAATTGATACTGATCCGATTTTAAAATTGACGGTTTCAGTTTTAGGGTTTTAAGGATCCAAATCGAATCGAATCAGATTTCGATTAAATTTATTTTAAAAAAATTAATTTTTAATTAAAATATAATTTAAAGCAACAAAAATTCATAATTTGATTTTAAAATTTTGATAAAGGTTCACTTAGTTGATGTATTTTTCATACGTTTAATGATATAAAATTAAATATCTAAAAAAATTAATCATTAATAATTTAATTATTTTAATTCAATCGATTTGAATCGATATCAAAGTAGGATCATCAATTTTGATTACGATTTCAATTTCAATTCTAGGCCATTTGAATAAAAAATGAACCGTCGAGGCAAATTATGTAAGTATAAAATTTGTGATATGTTATATATAACGTGAAAAAAATTTTATGGTATGATTGAAATCAAATAACATTAGATCGGTATTTACGATATATACCTTTATATGTCATTTGAAAGGGGTCTCTGTGTGATATGGGTACCGTCTTTAGATCCAACCGCTATCAATCTGCGAGGAGAACTAGATTCTCTTTCTCCTCATCCAAAAACCATTGTCAATCTACAAAAAGAATTAAACTCTTCTTCTCCTCTCTTCCTATCTTTTCGTAAGACTACTTAGATTGATGATTTATAGAGGTTGAGAGAGAAACTGTAATCTCTCAATTGTGTCCTCTATGACATGCATATTTATCCCCTAGAGATCATGTCT
The DNA here is from genome assembly GCF_036884655.1 of Musa acuminata AAA Group. NCBI lineage: Eukaryota > Viridiplantae > Streptophyta > Magnoliopsida > Zingiberales > Musaceae > Musa > Musa acuminata. The sequence continues at coordinate 2,936,908 of NC_088351.1, forward strand.
ATTTATAGACGAGAGCAAAGGGTCTAGGATAAATTACTATGAGAGTTCCTCCCATCAAGGACATCTCGTTATGAATTTTACCTTAATTAGACTTTCTTTCTATTAGCCAATAACCATAATCAGAATTCAATCATATCCATAATATATCTTACATAATTAAATAGGGCTACGTAATCTAACGTTCTTCCACTTGGCCCATTAATTGGTAAGATACAAAAAGATTTAAAATAAAAAATAAATAAATAAAATTTATTTGAAAATAATTTTACCCAATTAGATTCTGAAAATTTTAAAAACTATTTACATATGAGTGAATTTTAAAAATATGCCAATAAGTCCAATAAATATAATAATACTACATTAAGTCTAACTAATAATACCAGTCATAATTGTTGTATGTTATTAATGTCATATTTTCTTCTATATACTATAACATTATTAATATTTTCTAATACAGTCCAAAATGACCCTTGTAATTTGTTTTGTCAAGATAATCCTATCATTATGAATAAGATAGCAGAAACAAATGACTTTAAGTACGTAAGCAAAAATATCAATTACAATGTCCACTCAAACATATATCACCATATCCTTTATAGGTTGCTCACAAACACAATCATAAGAACATGTTCTTTTAAAACACTTTAGGTTATAAGCCATAAGTAAATGAATTAGTAATCAATATAGTGGAACTCAAGTAATTAATTGACATTAGATGTTTCTCGACTCTTCTTCTCTAACCATCAAGTACTTTATATCATAATGTATAGAGATGAAATAGTATTTATCATTCTTAGAGAAAAAAATTAATGCAATATCATAAAATATCTTCAGTGGCCCAACGAGTTTGACCACACCGAGTTTTGAGATAAAATTTCATAGTTATAAAGTTTGATCAGTGGCCTCTTACAAAATTAACTTCTATTAATAATAATATAATAATAAATTACCTTTCTAATTAATATAGATATTAATCATAATGTGGACTTCTTATCATCAAGGTAATTTATAGAATCAACATATGAAAAATATCATTTAATATAATTTCATATACGTAAGTGTATAATCCTTCGTATTTTCAAATATCTTATTACTTTCTTTTTAGTCCTTTAGTATTTTTACTTTTAGGTAACTCCAATATATACTTAATATTTTAACTGTAAAACTAATATATGTTGTGACAGAACATAGATTTCCAACTACATATATATAAATGAGTATCAACATATATTTCCTCTATACCAAAATTAAAATTTAAGATTTTCACTCATATTGATTTTCTATTTTATAGGAATTTTATATTATCATATTTAACTATTCTCGTACTATTGTTAGAGTAATAAAATATGTACATCTTTAAAAAATTTTAAAATAAATAATAAAATATTTAGAAATAGTTATTAAATCTATTTTTTTTATATAAGTTGAAGATCATTATCTCTATAGAATAATCCTAATTTGAGTATAAAAGGATAACACATCATGCTCCTAACCATATCTATAAGAGTACGATTATACCTTTCAACAATCATATTCTACTGTAACATATCTAGTAAATTATATTAAACATAAATACCTTACTTTTCCAAGAATCTAGTAAAATAATTAGAATTATAATTGGATTCATCATAAATACCATAAAATTTATCACTCCTATCAAATATGATGATCTTAACCTTTCTATCTAATTGTTTCTCAACCTTATTTATGTACACTTTAATCTAAGACTATACATGAATTAGATATATATAATCATATCTCAATAGGTTATCTATAGTAATAAAATATATCTCTTTAATGAGACAAAAATATAGAGTAAGATATAAGCATAATTTCAAGGAGTTTATGAAACTATATTTTTTAATATTTAATTATAAGATTATTGTAAACTTTAAATTCATATTAATTCTATATATAATATTATACATAATTTAAATATTAACTTTTATTAACGATCACTAAAAGAGAAATAATATTCTAACAATTCTAGATATATATAACCCAAATTCCTATAATTATAAGTACATAATATAAATTCTCGAGATCCATCAAATGACATAAGCGATAAATACAAACTACTATCATTTTCATTACAATAATGAATATTTCATTCTCTTTTGATTTTATCATTTTCTTTTATATATCTCTTTTTTAATTAAAATAAATCTTTATTATTTGTAACATATGTTGAAGCGTCGAATTAATCTACTAAGTATTAGAAAAATAATTTCTATAATATTTGATTTGAACCATATAAAGGTTTTATTTATACATTTTCATTTCAAAACAAATATTATAGTTCTTCTTCACATAACTTTTTTTTTTGCTACAAAAGTAATATTTTTTTATGAAGATATTTTTTTATGAGTTTGTATCGTAATTATAAACTTAGATGATTTATGCTTCATTTTTATTTAGGAGAGTTCCTCCCAAATGAATATTACCTTAATTGAATTTCATTTATATTAGTTAATAATCATAATTATAATCCAATTATTTTTATAACATATTTTATCCAATTAAATAAAATTATATAATTTAATAATATATTTTATCTAATTAAATAGGAGTACATAATCTAACGGGTTAATCCAAATATCCCTCTTCGTTCTAAATTATCATGCATTCATTGGAGTCTGACCTCAGGGCCGAAGAGTCAACCCCACTTCCCGGGCGCATTGATGGAGGTGTTGGACGAACACGAGGAATGCCTCTGACTGGTTCAGGAAGAGAGAATTCAGCACATTAATCATGTGGTGGGGCGCACGTTGGCTCCACTTACGAGCAGAAACCGCAAGCTTTTGTTAGATAGGTTAGAATCTATGTAGCCATATGTACATAGCTCAATGTTCGAGTATAGGCATATAGGATAATCGAAGAAGTAGAGAAATAGATAGTAGTGATGGCATAAAGCGGCTAAATCTAAATCCAAAGTCAACGAATGGATGGAGGGGAAGACAACAAATTCGAGTTTAATCGGTTTTTGCTATCGAAAGAAGTCTACTTGATAATAGGATTTGGGGATTAAATCTCAGTTTTACTTCTTACCATTTTCTTAAAAATAAATAAAAATAAAAATCTTGTAGCAAATGAGAAAGAGAAGAATACATGTGATAAGGACATAGAAATTATCATTAAAGTTTCAAAAAATAAAAAGAAAAGAAAGAGAGCTCATTTATGATGTATTTGGGCATCCTAATTGGAGAAGATCTTAATTCATCAATTAGTTTCAAAGCCTTAAATGTGTGTATATAAAAGAGCTCTTATATATATATATATATATATATATGAGCTCCACTAGTTAGAGATCATCTTTTGTATTTAGTCATCTTTTGTTACCGATAGAAATACAAAAATAAAATATAAAAAGATAATATTATTGTTTTAGTTGATGATGACGGACAATGTTAGTGGTGTGGATGTTGATATCGATGTAATTGTTGAGCGACGAAAGTACCACCGATGCAAATGTCAAGCAGCCCTTTCTCAGCTCAACAACTGTATCTTTGTCGATGTAAATGCAAAATAATGAAAGGACCGCTCGACAACTATGTTGACGTAGATATAAAGCAACTCTCACCCTTTTGTCGTTACTCTTTTTATAAATAGACTTAAATATTTTACTTTAATAAGTGAAGATAATAACCTCATATATATATATATATATATATATATATATATATTATATTATGCATCCTAATTAGAGAAGATCTTAACTCATCGACTAGTTTTAAAGTTTTAGTGTGTGTTAGAGAGAGAGACTATTAAGAATGTATATTTCTCTAGGAGCATTGAGATATGTATATTTTCTTTCTACAACAGAATCTAAAAGAAAGTAAATATAGCATTAGGCTCTTGTCAATGTGCCATGTAAGATGATTGATGTGTGCAACTCTGTATTATTATATATAGAGACATTATTTTCGGAGATTCGAACTTTAACCTTTTATGTTCTAAGGAATACTAAAGCACATCTTTTTCTATATACAACAGAATGTACTTTGCACAACTATTCCATCTCTTCCCATATTTTTGAGTGATTTCCATCTTTATTATGATGTTGGTCACTTTCATTACCATTTTTTTATGTGGATAAACACGAACTATTTTCTTGATTATGTACTCATGGATGATGGTGATGATATTGGAAACAGTCAACGCCTAGTGGGCGTTGACTGTTTTGATAGACTTAGGAACCGAACAAATGTCTAAGGTCAGATCAACCGTCACACTTGTCCTCCTCCATGCTCCGATCATCCTGCGTCACCGGCGGCCAGCGACCGATCGCTAAAGGGCTGTCGCGTCGACGGTGGTGCATATATGCTCACTGAGTTGGAAGCCTCGCCGAACGATTACGACCTGACGTCGTCCTCGGAGGTGTTGAGATCGTCGACGGCGTTGGCGTAGAACTCCGTGCGCGCGCACCGGTTCAGCGCCTCCTCCATGGGGCGGTCCCGGTGTGCTGGTCGGCCAGGTTTTGGACGTAGGAGCGGGTGGGCGATGGTGATGTCGAGGGCGACGAGGGTGAGCCCGTTGACGGCGGTCGCGGTGATGCATCGGGGTTGCATGCTGGTGCATGTGCCGGCGATGAAGGCTTCATTTGCGTGGGAGAAGCGGACGTGTGGTGGCGAGGATATCATCAAGATATAGCCATGTAGTGAGAAGAACAAAGGCTTTGACTTGACCGTTATGTGCGTGTATGTGGCTAGCGCACCTGAGTCAATTCCCAGGTTGGTGGGTCAACGGCGGAAGAGATCAGTACAGGGAAATAGGAGGAATCATGTGATGCATGCTTCAACCACTGATGTAGTGTTTGACTTGACCGGTGGACGTAAGAAGGGGAAGTAAAGCTGTAGAAGACGATTAAGCGAATACACGTGCGTGACACGTGCTCATGGGCTGTCGTCGAGAACGACACGTCCGCTGCCATCACTGCGTCGAATGACCCATTCGCCTTCTCACCTCCTCACCTCTACCGGCTATTGACGTTCACCTCAAGGAAGACAACGAGAGGTAAACCAAGCAAGATAGAAACAAACAAGGCGAGAGAGAGAGAGAGAGAGAGAGAGAGAGAGAGAAAGGGAAAAGGGAAAGCAGAAACGGGTCCTCCTCCTCCTCGTCTTCCTCGTGGGTATCTCCTCTTTCCAGAGAGAATTCTACTGCACACAGAAGAGAAGCAGGTGACGATTCGATCCACACTTGTTCCTTGTGAATCAGCTTCAGTGCTCACCTATTGATTCTTCTTCTGCTCTCTTGATCGAGGTAGTTCGGGGAAGGGAGCAGGCGGTGATGATGGAAGGCTTCTCGCCGGCTTCTCCTCCCCGGATCTTTTGGAATTCCCGCAAGAGATCAGGTGAAGCAAAGATTCTCATCACTGTCTTCTCTTCTCTTCCCCCCAATCTCATCGGATTCCCTCTCCAATTTTAGTCTATTTTATCTATATATTTCCTAAATTTCTTGGTCGAGAAGGAAGAGAGAATTATTATTGTTGTTGGTAGAGAGCAGAGATGATTTCTTGGGTGATACGATACGTCACAGATCAGACAGTGCAGGTTTCTTACCGGTGATTGCCGATTTGGGGCTGCCGTGCCAGTTATTCCCGCATCTTCGCTTTACCGGCATCACCGGGAGTAAGCAGAGGGGCACATTGCCTCGAGCTTGCCACTGTGTAGAATCTGCTGATGGCGCAGGAAGAAGAAGTACTGACGTGTGATCGTAATCTGCTTACAGCTACTGCCCGGAGCTTGGAAGACGCAGCAGTGCGCGCCGTCGCTCGAGCGAAGGAACCGGGTGAAACAGCGAAAGCCCACCCGGCTGCGGCTGACGAGCACCGCCCGGAGGAGGAGGAGAAGGTAGGCAAAGCCGCTTTGTCCGAACGTCGGCAGGCGCTGTTCGAGCCACTGGAGCCCAGCTCCTACGGGCGTCGCACCCCGGCCGACGTCCTGCTCCCTCCGCCCGACTTCGATCCCACCTGCTACCCCAAGGGATGGCTGGTGGGGAAGAAGCGGAAGCTCGTGAACGTCGACGTGGTGGAGAGCATGCGGAGGATCGCGATCCAAGAGATGAACAGGAAGGTCTGTAGCTTCCACGCACGCATGGTATTTGCAGAAATGGCAGACCGGGATTCACGGGTGTGCGATTGGTGTGACAGGACAAGGAGATCGACGGACTGAACGAGCAGCTGGAGGAGGACGCGCGCTGCCTGGAACACCTGCAGGTGCAACTACTGGAAGAGCGGAGCAAAAGGGTGGAGGCGGAGAGGCAGAACGCCATGCTTCAGGACCAAGTCTCGATGCTCATGAACGTGCTGGAAGAAACGCAAGCAGTAGAAGAGGAGGCCTCTGGGGATCACTAATGCCTCCGACGATACCATTCCTTCTACCTTCTACTCTATATGGATCACATTAAATTCATATGTTAAACTAATTTCATGTACGTGTGTTGTGTGCATTCACTTGTAATGTTGCAGTCTGCGAAAGGTGTGAAGATGTAATTAACAAAGCATATATACAAAAGATTAGTTTTGCTATTCGATCAAAAGATTGATGGCTCCAAAGCATATGAGAAGAAGGCTAACATCAGTTGCATTAGAGGCACAAATTGAGAAGGGGCAAATAGTTACCTGTTTCCATGCCTGCTTGTTTCAGCATCTTTGAGACATGTCGATCAACAACTTTGGCCACTCGAGGGAGATCGAGAAGCACCTCAAATATCTGTCTCTTGAGATGAGATGAGTGACTGGCCACCATCAAGTAACTCGTGTTGGATGATGTTCATCATCAGATCCAGCGTTGTATGTCGTGTCAGTCTCTATCACTGAGAAGAAGATACATCAGCTTGCACGTCGATGCTGCGCTGCATTTGGAAGCTGTGTCAGCCACTGTAACACTGAGAAGACACCGTGCCATGGCTTCCAGAATCACTTTGTTTGAAGGAACAATTGTAGAGGATGAAGGAATGTCTGAGGTCATCGGCATGGATCCTTGAGGTCCAAGAAAGTTCAATCGATCCCACCAGTTAGGGTAGATTGCCCCTGTCCCCCATTGATACTACTTTCTTCCACGGACCAAGCTTTGGTATCTGAAATGATAGTGCAGGTTCAAATTGAGAAAGATCAAGGTAATACTGGATAACCAGTTTAACAGCATAGCTCTGGAGCTGGTCTTATTACCTGAGCTTGGTGCAGGAATATCCTGAGTCAAAATCTGGTGTCCTTCCAAAAGAATTGTGTACCTCATTCTTATTACACATTGACGAAGTTGCAAAAGGAGAATCAAGTTCAAAGAAGGCTGAGAAGGCTCCATAATCATCCCTAATGTCATTAAGAATATGGCATTTATTATCACCTTGATCCTTGTAGAGAGAGTATGAAGAATCGAAGCATGGAGAATCTAACACACAGTCTGGTTGCTGACTTTGTGACTTCCGATGTGGATCACGATCGATAAGCTGCTTAGAAAACTTGCTTAACTGCATCAGGGACATTGAAGCATATGCCTCCTACAGCAACAACACCACATGAAAAATCACTTAGGTATGACAAAATAGTGTTGCTTTTGCATTTCCAATTCGACAGTCAAAAGCATATTGCAAATTTAGGAACAGAAACCATAGTCCGAGCAGTCAGCAGTTAAACTTATTCTTGTAATGTGAAGAATAGGGATAAACCAGTTGTACATGATAAATCAGAGGTGGAGGCAGTTTCTAGGCCTAACAAAAAGAGAATTACTGGACAGAGATAATGCCTAATACACTAATTGCGTAGTTTACAGAAAACTGGTATATTTTTGCAGTACATAAATCAGCTGCAGTTCTGTTTTAAATAGCTTGAAATAATAAACTGGTGCATTGATTAAACTTACAAAATTCTGATATTGACCGGTTTGATCAAATTAGTAGCTAATTAACACAACACCAAACTAGTAAATTAAAGTGCTGGCGTTTGACCATATATTACAAAGTGAAAAAAAAAAATTGTTTCCTTCAATATAAGGAAACGTGTCATTTTAGTACCATAGTCTATTCTAAACATGTTCCAGAAACAACCAATTTTGAAACAAGCATAAATTTTGTTCATTTTCGGCATGGCATCTTCAATAACACATAACTGGATCCATACTTGATTTGTAGAAGCACCAGAATACTTGCAAAATATAAATGACAAAGAGCAAAGAAAAATTAATTTTTTTAAAACTCCAAGATTATGTTGGTGCGCATGGCATATTAATCAAAGATTAAAACATTCAAAAGCAAAAGAACATTAAAAAAGATTAGAAATGCACCTCATGTATATTGTGTGAAAACATATGAAATGTCCTCATAAGACAATTTTGGAGACAACAGGTAATCATTCTGACAACAATTTCCTAGTAGATTTCCCAAAATTATTATCCCTCCCCCAACTAATCTTCCATGGTAGTCAAATAGCCCACTCAGCCCCAGGTGACAAACCATTTCTTGAGTTTAGGCAATATCCTAGGCAAATAAGCAAAACCAAATGTCAAAAGCTTAGATAATGTCATTTTATTTTTCTTAATTAGCTATCACACAACCATTGTAAGTGACTGACACTACTTTTCAGAAATTACAATCTCAACATACCTCCTAGTATTGTTGTAATATCGGTATTCAATGATTCTATAATAACTTGAAAAAGCAATTAGGCTAAACGTTTTAAAATAAAAACATTATAATTTGTATCTCAAGTGAAGCAGTAAATAAATGCACATATGCATGCATAAATGCATTTGTTCTTGTCCTAATGAGTATACAAATATACATCCAATACAAATAAACATGATCACACATATGATACATTAGTTAACTATTGCCCAGCCATTGCGAGACTTGGCTACCACCCAGGTATTAGATCAAATGCCTAGTTGATAACTCGTAATGAACAATGTACTGAAAGCTCTATCTATTGACCCATCATTTGAATGAGGACCTTCTGCTCTAGTTTAGGTGATCTAGTGTGAAGATGAACAAATTTCTAATCTCAGGTCAAGTACACAGTCAATAATCCTAAAACAGGGTGGACAGTTCCCCAAGACTTTGAAAATGGATAAATAGTCACTCGAGGGGAGTAGGCGATCTCTTGTGACTGAAGAGCAACTTCCTAATCTCAGGTTGAGTAAGCATTCTGTAATCCCGAAATAGGATAAATAGTTCATCGGACATAAAAATGGATAAATAATTTCTCAATTTTGAAGATAATGTGAATACCCCAATATTCATCAGTCACTAGTTTCAACCTCTTTAATAGTATTTTAAACATACACTTGGTTACCAACCATGAATTTTACATCAATTTTTTAATTTTTATTTTACTTTCAATTTTGAAAAGAAAAAGACAAAAATAAAGGAGGGGCTCTACATTTTAAGTTGGGAAAGAAGATATATGCATGCATATTAAGGACAAACTGTATTACATAAGGAACTAATAAATGAATGCACCTTTTTTCAGAGGTCTGGTACGCCAAAGTGGTAACAGACCAGTTCTGACTATCAGCAATGGATATCTGGTATGCCAAACCTCCATTATTTTGTCTGCCCAAATATGAGTAAGCTTTTAAATTGGAACCAATATTTTCTTCAACTGGTTCATTATTAGCTTAAAAACTAGCTTTAGTGACACAAAATAAAAAATTTGAATCCATGCATCTTGCGAATTCTGTACCAGTGCTCTTCAGTTATGGACATCAACTGGAAAAGTACAGTCCTGTATCAAGGATGTCAATTTACAACAAACAAAAAGCAAGTTTTTCTGAAATTAAAAAAAACAAAATGCAAGTTCAAGACAATTCGATTCACAAGACCATCAGCATATTAACTAGCCAACACCAAAGACAAAAACAGCATAAAGTAGTATACTTCCTCAAAAGTAAAAAATTGAGTTTATTGACATTTTGGTATCATGAAAGGACAAACATTTGACATCGATGGCCAAATCAAGAAATGCAATTTACCTATGTATTCTTGATTGACCATTTGTAAAGTCTGGTGCTGCTTGCCACATCGTCTGCTTCTTCGACTGAGGATCAGTCTCTTGGAAGAAAAGAGATGGTATTGAGTATTGACAACTAATAAACTTAGCTTGTTAATGGCTTGTTAGTGAAATAAACATCCACTTAAACAACATCCATAAAAAAAACAAAAACATACCACTATATCCAAAGTTCCATGACCACCTTTACAGCATTTTGCCTTAATAACAATGATGCCAGACCAGTGAAATTCAATCTTGCTCTTGAGGCGGTATCCGAGAACTTCCCATATAAGTTTATGCTTCGCAAAGTAGCATTTTGCCACTAGATCAATTTCATTCCTTGAAACAAACTGTTCACCATCAGAACTCAGTTAAATTTTCAATGATTATGCCATCAGGAAAAATACTTGAAAAAAAGAATAACACAAACATACTGATCTGCATTACTATCAAGAATCCAAGATTATAATTGAACCAAGCTACAATCTTATACAGGGACTTTGAATCAAAGATTTAAATCGCAGTCTAATATTGATTTTGGTAACCCAGATATTGAAAAGTACCAATACCCTGAACGGTAAACTGACCTGTGCAGCTTGGAAACATTCAATGAAACAATAAACAATAAAGATAAATGATATTATACTAGTATCAAGCTGCATGTCTCAATACTAAAGTTTGGTCCGAGTGGTAAATACTGATTCATATTGACTGGTACAATCGAGATGTGAAATATTGTTATTAAGAAACAATGTGCTCAACAATAAAACCCTCTGATTTATAACGATTGAAATCGAGAAAGTGAAGGTAAGTGACACAACTTGGTTCACAATAATCAACCGTTTCACAGAAAGGAACTAATGTCATATAAGAAGCAGAGAATGAGCAGTTATGTAGACCATAAGCAGAGAAAATTTGAACAATCGAGTAACTTAGGATGCACGAATGTACAACAAATTGTGATGAATGAAGGGATGGGCTGCACAATCTATCTAAAACCCCAACCATGTTGTCACCTACAGAAGTTCTCACCTCCCAGTTCCCAATCCTCAAAAGTGATGCAGAAAATTTCGTAGGTTCTGTCTTGTTAGAAGAGCACCAAGAAGCTAAAGGATTCAGTCCATGTCTGCTACCACTTTCCGAACACCCAAAGCTAGTGGAGCACGACACACAACCTGATGGAGGAAGTATCTTCTGAACCACATCCACTACAGATGGGCTCTTCGTGAGATGAAGACCAAACGGGCCAGCTTCCATATGCGCATTGTACTAAAAAGCCTGTAACAACGCAGCATCAAAAGCCCTTATTACCCCTTTACCGCACAAGCAAACAAATCAAGAAAAAAAAGATTTGACGATTACTTTCTACTCGATCGAGTAAATAAAGATCAAATGGAGAAACTGGTTGGCATCAAAGAGCAACGAATCTAAGGAAAGAACCGTAAAGCCGAGAGATATATCTACCTGCTGATCTGGAGGGTTCGCATGCCCGGATCTCTTGTTCGGAGGGCCGTGCTCGTCGCCCAACGAGTCCTCGAATCCCGACATCAGCGCTTGCGGTCGTCCGGCAGCCAAACCATACCGGAAAAGATTCCAAAGACGACGCACTAGAAAAAGATTTCCACCGCCCCGTACCCCCTACGACCTCAAGAAGTTCCCGAGAAGAGTGGATTGAGACCTAACCCCGAACGCACGAATTCGGTAGAACACGAGTGGGACAGCCAACATCTTTACATAGCTTCATATGGACCTCGTCACCGAGGTGGAGAGATTTCTCCGGAAAAGGAAGGGGACAAAGATGGTCGATTTGGAGTCGAAGGAGGGTATGGAGACGAGGAAGAACAGCTGACACGAAAGCATCCGTACACTTGTTTACACGTGTCACTCCGACGTTTCCACGTAGGTAGTTGATGTTTTGACTTGACACTCAGTCAAATTTTTGGCGAATTATCGAAAAACTTTTGATCTTTAATAAATTTTCATAAAATATCACTTCTTCTATTAAAATATCACTTGCTTTTGCATGAGGAAGGATTAGGAGCAATGGCTCTCAACATCCTTGCTCGTAACCATCTTGCGTAAGGAAAGATCTAGTAATATCCATGGATGTGACGATGATAACCATCATACAATGGAGGAGGGGGCACGATGATCCTCATCATTTTTGTTTGCAACCCTCATATATAGAAGAGGATCCAACAAGGTCATCATCATAGCCCGCTGCACAGGGGCAAAAGCACCGATAGATCTAATGAGACAGAGAAGAGGGGGGTGGGGGGGGAGCAAGTCGAAAGACTTTGGTTCATTAAGTATACCATTATGCTTAATATTAGTTGTTGGGAGGTGATGCAAATGAAATCCTAATTAGCAAACAAGGTCATGAAATATGTAAAGATTAAGTAGACAAATCTTCAATTTGTAGGTCTAGCTTAATGGCGTGATTGATTATACAAATAAGTCCACGAGAAGAGTCCTAACAAAAAAATTATGTAAGCAAGAGTTTAGATCAGAAAATTCCTTTCTTGATAAACCATTCATCAAATAATGTCATGACTCCCAAATCAAATAGTTAATATGAGAGTAAACTCTAGATATGTCACTCATAGCAAGTCATGTAAAATATTAACTGGCTAAGTAAAACAAAGAAATCAATCTTGTTGAGTCCAGTATAAATGTAGATCGATATACCAAGTAGCTGATGAGCTAAAATAACATTAGAACTTAAATCATGAGCAGTACAACCCATTGAACTCTGGTACAAAGTACTGACAATCCTCTTCATGTTGGTGTTGAGAAACAAACTTCACTGAACATGACTGCCAAATTTGTAAAGATATGAATAAGCACAAGTCATCTAACTACTAAGGCACTGAAGCAAATGGATATAAACATGATTCATATGGTATTCTAAATGTTTAATGCAATTATTTGTTTCTGGCATGATGGAAAATAAATTTGGAAAGAACAAGAAAGAGTATAGAAAGAAACAAACGGCAATAGTATGTAGCAACAACCTAAGGGAATTCATAACATCTAAACATTATTGCTCAAACTTGTCCCACTCCAGTTTGTGCAACCTATCACAAACGATTATACATTTAGATTTGGCAACTATATTCTGCAGCAAAGTATATTCTTGGCAACAAAATAGAACTGATTTATTCTCAAGAATCAAGCATGTATTTATGGCTTATACAATAAACAGATATAACTTTGCCAATAGTCAATAAAAAAAACTGAGACTTCAAGCTCTATCTTGCACAAACTTAACCGAGATTGTTGGTTCATATCATCAACTTTCTAATATGGTGTGGGGGAGACGTCTTTGATGTTTTAGGAGCAAAAAGGAACTGATAGCATAGGGAAAAGGAACAACATGAAATATCAGACAAAGGAAACTTCAGAACATGTTATACAACTTGTTTTCCTTGTGTATGTCTATGACTACTAAGAATTATTTACTGAATTCTATTTAAATAGACATTTGCATTTCTTATAGTCATAGTGTAAGTTCAAAATTTTGATAAATGCTATGACTAACATGATGATGTAAGCAACAGATATAGATCAACTAGATCAAAGAAGGTCCACCACAATTTTTTCATGGAAAGAGAAAAGACTGAATGACAGAAAGTAAAAATTGTCAAAATTGTTGCTGTTTGTGTTAAAGAAGCCAAAAATTGTTAATCATGTTGTAAAATCATTAAAATTCCTAAAATATTTTGAATGTCATATCTTGTTGTTAACCACCATTTAATTAGATCAAGGAAACAAAATACACACCGTTACAAGATACAACAACAATAACAGCAGTCTTAAGTGAAAGATGTAAAGAAAAATGCCCTTACATTTTTCGGCATTACAATCCCTACTCATGAGTATATTGCATACTGAATGTAACAAATATTCGAAGAATGAAGACCTTACAATCTCACTTCTGGATCTTGACTTCTATTAATAAGATGAATATTGAATAAACTGACCCTTTCTTCTGGATGCCCTATCAATTATCATTTTATGGATACCACAAGAGAATCAACATCTTCTTCTTCCTGTCAAATATATGGACTTCTTGGCTCAACTGAGCAATAAATAAAAAAGTCTTCAAATAAATCAAACCTACAACAGCCCTCCAAATTTGGCATGTGTACATTCTTCCACTCAATATCGGATTTGGTCAACAAGAGAAACCAGTTCAATATTTTTGATGTCATCTATGTCTCTTTCGTGAGCTTCCATATTATCATTTCCATTAAGCAAGTCAGCAGGAAGAAGCGTAGAATTTTGATCACTTATGGGTACTAAAAACAACAGAACTAATGGTATTACTCGCATTATGTTCCTAATCAATATGGCAGCCCAAAGATTACTGAATTCTGTTCGTGTAACTTTTAGCAAATGAAGTAGTAGACCACCAGCCCAGGACGATGTGAGTAAGCCGAAGTTATCAATGGACATGAGCAGGGCAAAAAAGGTGCCCTCGATGCCAGAAGGACAAAGCTTGGAACTCAGCACAAGAAGTGGCATCCACTTGATACGGCCAATCAAGTGTGAAACACTCTCATCGATCACGGCAAAGAAATAATCAGGCAATCCAATCTTCAAGTTTAAACGAAGTACCAAAGCTAAGTCCAACATTCCAGCAAGACCAGTAAGCAACTGACTCCAAAAGAGCAACTGGCGGAAGGGATATTCCTTCAGAATGTTTTGGTACAGTAGCACTCCAAGGAGAGAACCCACAGAGGCAAAGGAAAAGATAAAGCCAATCGTTTCCTGCATGAAAACAGAGTTTCCATATGGTCCAAGAAATGAATATGATGTTCAAACACTTAAAGAGCAGAAATACCTGAGAGAAGGATGGGCCTGATTTTTTATCTGTGTACCAATAAAACATTCCTTCGTGGATATTCAAGCTTAAAGCAAGAGACACGTACATGTATACACATGGTCTCCAAACATAAGGGGATTGTAAAGTTGTCCACATTGTTCGGCTGGCTTGCTGTAACTTTTCGAAGACCTGATAAAAGAACATAACATAAAAGAATGAAACAAAATATTTAAAATTGACAATGTAACTTATCCTCATTTTCAACAGCCAAATCTAACCTGTCCATAAGCAAAGTTTGGTATGTGCATGTCCTTTAGTACCATTCCAACAGAGAGTACAAGTGCTGAAGGGATGCTAAGCACGCCAAATACCCCCTTTGCGATTAAAGAAAGTGAACATTTAGACAAAGTAAAACTCAGAAGGAAGAAACTGTTTTCTTTACTAACAAGGCTTTGGATTTATACTTTAGTATTTGGATGGAAGATGGAACACAATCATTGCTATTTTTGCAGCACTAATAAACCAGACAAAGGCTTGATAGGGAAAAAACTAGTTTAACTGGGACCTTCCAAGAAACTAACCTGAGAACCAAGTGCATGAACCAGTAGGCCACTGATGGAATAACCCAAAAGTCGTCCAATAGATGAACTTAATCCACACAAGCTTTGCATATCAGAAGCAAGGAAAGGATGGTTTATACTGTTCTGTGCAACACAAGCATCTATAGTCACATCTGCTATTGCCACACTTGCACTTCCTGCGGTTATCGCCAGCAAAGCAAACACAACATGGAGTTTGCTATGCAGAGCTAGAGTGAGCATCGATATAATTCCCAGAAGACCTGCATTTTTCATTAAGATATTCTCAGCTGATGTTATTGAATAATAGCTACAGAAGACACAGTTATGTATTGGTTAAGGTTAATAGCTATGAATCAATGCATAAGATCATAGCTTTAGCCAGTTAAGAACCATAGATGAAGTTTATGTTAGAACAATGATAAAGAAATTATAATGAAAACACAGTTTATTTTGGACTAAGAGGCTGGATAGGCAACAATTAATGACTAAGAGGCTGGATCGGCAAAAACTAAGGAGTAAGAGGCAGGATAGGCAATAATTAAGGACCAAGAGGCAGAATGATGATAACTAAGGGACCAGTGATGCAAGAAGATGCACAAAGAACATGCAAAAGACCCTACCGAAAATCTAAGTAGAGAAGCATATGACT
Organism: Musa acuminata AAA Group; assembly: GCF_036884655.1. Taxonomy (NCBI): domain Eukaryota; kingdom Viridiplantae; phylum Streptophyta; class Magnoliopsida; order Zingiberales; family Musaceae; genus Musa; species Musa acuminata. The sequence continues at coordinate 2,952,954 of NC_088351.1, forward strand.
AATATCCTTTTTGTTATCAGACATCACTAGTATGTTCAATATAAGACACCGTGAAGAACAAATAGAAAATTGAATCTTTTATTTGCAAGTCTAATGACTGATATCCGCAGGGCAGATCTTGGATCAAAACCTGAATTTTCTTGACCGGTGTAGACTCCATAACACCCTTCACAATCTAAAGATACATAAGGTGCCAACCCACAGTAAATTAACATCGAAAAATCCAGATGCTCAACAAAATGCAACTTGCAGATCAGAGAAAAATAAATATAATCTATATTAAGCTAAAGGACAATGGCATCGGCTTCCTTGCCTGATAAGATAAAGTAGGGTCGCCTCCTATACCCAGCGATGGGAAGTACGTCAGTAAGAAGACCCCAGAGAGGCTTGACGATCCAAGGAATCGAAATGATTCCATGGTAGACCTGCGCGGCCGAAGGCTGCACCATCTGGACATCCTTCCAGTAGTAATCCGTGGCAACCTTAGCAATGGCGCCGCCAAACCCCTGGCTGATTCCATACACTGTGATGACTCCAAATACAAAGCTCCAGTGCATCTCCTCCGCAAGCATTCTGAACCAGCGCAAAGGAGACCAATTCGGATACCGACACCCTCCATTGGAATCTTGGAAATCTTCATCAGGGGCTTCCTTCTGCTTCACGCCCTCTCCAGCTAACCTAATATTTTCTTCCATGCCCTCCGCATCGTCGTACACTAGGGAAGATAATGGAGACACCATTCAACCAATTTTTGCTCCTCTTTGTCAAGATCTCCACAGACAACTTCCAATAAATGCCTAAAGGTATCGTTTCTCACGGTTCTTGTTTGAGCTCACTCAGATGGGTTTCCTTGTTAAGATCCAAACGAACACGAACCATGAAATTAGGCTACAAGAAGGGAACTTTCAGATCCAGAGGCTGCCGTAATCATCACAGCGCCAGAAGGATACAAGATTTTCTCACCCAGTCAACAAATTTCAGACGAAAAATACGTTGCTTCCCATGGATTTCACGTGGCGTCGCAGAGAAAGGTGTCCTTGTTGCGCTCCAATATGGCCCAAGAACACCGAAGTAAGACAAAAAGAAAGGACTTTTCGATCAAGAACCGTTCCTTTTGGCACCAGTAACTCCGATCCCGCGAAACAGGAACTTGCGTTCGGATCAAATTACTGAGAAGAGAGGGGAAAAAAGCAATTTCTATGACAAGGAACCACCAAAATAAGCACAAACAAGACAAAATTTGAAGACGAGAACGAAACCAAACTCGGATTTGTAGAAACGACGCCGCAAACTCTCAGAAAATCCGGGAATCCTCGCCGGAAGGCGGTGAGCAGAGAATGCAATGGGCCGAGCCGCGGGGTTGACCAACCTCGCCGCTCGATCCAAACTTAACCCCAGAGGCGAATACTTCCCGCACCAAGCACTCCCTCACACGCGCGTCCCCGACGACGTGGGACCCGCGTCCTGGTGCCGGCCGTTTTGTTGGAAATTAGCTGTATTTGACCGGCCACCCGTTTTTTGCACCCTTCTCATGCAAATGTTGTATGTGATATCATTTAATCAAAGGGTTACATAACAAATCAGTACCAAACTTCAACCTAATAAATAGAACATTACATATACACCCTTGTCCTACACAAATAGAAAATTCTAGAAATTCTGATATTTATTTATTTATAACACTATCTTCTTTTTTTTAGGTTTGGGAAGCAGAGAAAAAAAATATTAGATTTGGGACATTTGGATCTGGGCGCGTATGATTCGAACGTACGTATAACATCTCCCATTTAATAATGGATGATTGGGGACGTGGCGGAAGGGGATTGGGTCCATTAACTTGGGGACGTCATACGAGTGGATCACGTTGTTTGTCACAGTCAGTGATCGGTGAAGCATTTGATCTATTTTTTAATAAATTAATGATATAATAATAACAACAACAACAACAATATGAACAAGAAAATAAAACTACTGAATTAAAATGAGTAGTTAATTCATAAAATGATTATATGAAATTATCGATCATTAAAATCAAGTTATTTTATTATCTTTCCAATTTAATAATATTAAAAAATAATATTGAAATTAAGAGAAAAAGGGAACGTAATAATTTCAAAATCAGGAAAGAGGCGGGAGAAGCACCGAAAAGAAAAAGGAGCAGAGAGATAACGGAACGGCGATGGAGGACGCGATGAAGGCCTTGAGCAAGGCGAGCCGCGACCTCGTCCAGCACCAGCACGATCAGGAGTCCCGGCGTTCCTACCAGAGCAAAACCCTAAAGATCAAGATCGATTAACTCGTCTTGTTGTTTGTTCTGGATTTGGATTTTTATCCCTTTGATCTGCAGGCGAATCCGTGCAATCGGCTCGAGGAGATCTGCCGCGAACTCCGCACGGTACTTCTCTCTCTTGCTTAGACGTGTAAGAATTTGTGGTATATTGATTATATGGAGCTAGGAAGAGAAAAGCCCAGTCATGGGCAGTATCGAACGGATTAATGGTGTGGGGATGTTATAGGCATGTGGGCGCATGAAGAGTGTTCGGCGATATGCAGTTGCTTGCAACCTGGGTCAAAGTAGCACTGGGAATGTAAAGTTGACTCCCGTTAAAGAGGATGTAAAGTTATCTCTGCGTAGGAAAGTCTCAGTTGGTCATCTTTAGAACTCGGATGATAAGGATACCAATCATATGAGACAACTACATCCATTGTCATTATAAAGCTGTCTTGTCATCTCAATAGGATTTCAATACAAAATGTAATTGCAAATGAAGGGTGAAATACTGTATCTTGTACCTATACATTGCTTTAAGTCTGCCTTTGGTCATAAAATATTGATAGATTCTGACAACAAGTTCCACTAAATTTGGAAATAAATTAAATGCTCACCATTTTCACCTGCAGGATTTAATCGACAAAGCAAGAAAATGTTCGTAGCAGGGGTTACTGGCTTCTTCTGGTCCTTCCTCCATGAGCACATAAATTGAATCTGATGACATGGCATGCACAAATTTGAACTAGGTGATTGATACTCTTTCTTTTGTTGCTTCATTATGACAAATTTTAGTGTGTTCTTTCTTGGTTTGTTCTATCCTTGGTAGATTTTGTGTAATGTTGAATATTTCTGTTGAATCATGTTAATATCTGAGCTTCTTTCTTCATCCTTTATGTAATTCTGTACGAGCACATTGTGATGAAATGCTTCGGGACTGTCTCAGGTGTGCTTGACCCTTCAGAAGGAAGCAAAATAAATGTGTTATGGAGGCCTTTAGAGGATAAACCATGTATTTGGTACATCGAGTGTTTCCACGATGTTGTGAAGAGTGTAAGTTTATAATTCTTCGCCTTTTCTTTCTTTGTGTTTGGTTTTTTAGATGGTACGGGAGACTGTTACTTTATGTAGACTTTCCATCATTGCTAACCAAAGTGGATCTTAAGATCCATGACAATATGGGATTTGATTTGAAAAGGCTTGAGAACTTGTGCTTTAAAAGAGCTGAGCTCATCATGAGTTGCTAAGCCTTGTAGTAAAACCCGTACGGTGACTAGTCAAATTAAGGCAGCATGTTAAGATAGCTTGTGAAATAGTAGATGATACACATACAAAAGTTGAGGGTTGATCATGAATCTAGAACTGCTCATTTGACTGGATGACAGCCAAATATGAACTTTTCCAGTTGAACTCGAGCAAGCTACCCACATACCCTGAACATACACTTGTGCTGAGCCAAAGCACACCATAGCTAAACTTTTGCAGTTGAGCTTGCTTGACTGTGGCCAATGCCCTAGATATATGTCCGTGCTTAGCCAACATATCCCATAGCTTTTTAACTTCAGATTGTCGGTATTATCCCCAAAATATTGGAATGCACGGGGATCAGCATTGTTTTGCCTGTACTCTATGGGCAAAGGAAAAGTCGTTTGGTTTATTGAGATGTTCGGTCAATTCATTGGCTTAAGGTCCCTCAGAAACTTGGCTGGGCAAGAGAATCTTAATTTGGTCAATCCATTTATTTTAAATAATTTTTATCTTGCTCAGCTCAAGTTAACTATATCTGATTGCTTCATTATTATGAATGCCTTTGCTCCATGAAAATAGTTCCTCTTCTCACAATCAAAGTCAATGTGATTATGATTCCTCACCAGAAAATTGAATCTCCTGTCAACTTCAACTTTATATTGCTCATCAAAATTATAAATGACCAATCTTATATGGAAAACAGCTTAACTCATTTACAAAATTCTTGCACCCATACAGGATTTTGAAGAATGGACAGCTCAAGTGAAAGCAAAAACTGATCTACCTCTGCACCTCCACAATATAAAATATATGACTAAACTTTCTCATAGAGATGAGGCTGGGATGCTAATTTATTTCATGGGACGAGAAAGACACTGATGAGTACATAAATCAGATGCTTTTATGGGCATTAGTTCAGGACAACTGAAGTGAGAGGCAAAGAGCAATAAAACCATTGAGCTAACGTGCATGGATGATGTATGCATATACTGGAAAATTTTTTAATGTTATGTTAACACCAGGATGACTTCCTCTTATGCAAATCCTGATAGCCCCTTCTGCAGCATCTGAACCTTCTTCTTAGTGCTAGCCTCTTTTGTTAGTTGCTAAGAAGTGTATTATATAAACTGAAATCGTTCAAATGTATTATCCTACTCCTGTGTGATATTCATGTTGCTCATTTTGTGTATGATAGAGTATCAATTATAATCTCTAAATTTAATTAAACATATGACTTTTTACATATCTGAATGACGATAAAAAATCCATGTAGCCGACCCAAGATAATTGAGACTTACAGTTTTATTATTGTTGTTGTTGCTATTAGCATATCAGTGATAATATTTCCCATTGATACCTATGACATCTTCATGCTTGAAATCTTCTATTCCATTTTTTCCTTTGAATTCTTCAGCAAATTTTATCCTTTATTGATCTCAATTAAACCCTATAACCTGTGTATGGGTATCAGATAAAGCTTCTCCTCCCAGTTTTGCAAACCTTTTCGATGCTTGGATTAATGATTCTGTTCCTCCATCTTGTATCCTTGCAGTTTTTTGAAGTACCTGATTAATGAAAACAGCACTAGGCTTCCTCACCTATCAGATTTCAAAATAGAGCGAGCTTATTGCTAATCTTGTTCTTGATTTTGTTTGTTGACCCGCCATAAACTTGGAGGTGGCAATGGATCTGGTCAAATATACCAACCTGTGGTTCCACCAGTGCTTCCAATCACTTGGCAGGTTTGCCGTTGGGTACTTATTATACTTAGCTAGATGCTTCAACCTTCACATGTGTTTTCTTCTTTATGATTGAGAATTCTGCAGTGCTTAACTTGTACATTACTGTTGCAAACCAGGTGACCGAACTCACTGTTTGTAGTGGGTGATAACCAGTCGCTCCACAAAAGTTTTGCTTGACTATGGCAAGAGGTTACCAAGAGACCACCAAATAAAAGTTCCCCACAGTTATCGCAACAAAAAGCTCCAATTGCAGTGGAAGGTATGAGCTGGTTTAGCATTTATGATACTGCAATGCTTCTAAATTTATGTGCATGAGCATGTATCATTTTCTATGCCCAAATGTGCATAAGCATGCCAAAATTAAACCTATACGGCTAGCTGTGATACAGATGTATGGAGTCAAACCTTGGCTAGTTAGTTGTGCAAATAAATAGAGGTAGTTGAAGCTTTAATGTCTTCAATCTTTGTGCAGGAACTTGATGTGCCCACAGTGTGCATCCACTTCAACCCAAGTGACCTCATATCGCAGTGAAAAGAAATCCATATCTTGTTCCAAAGCTACACCGAGAATTATGATGCCAGTATATCCTACGAGAACTGAAAAATGCATCAGGCCTAGCTTTAATTACCTGTCAGGGCACATCAATGGCTTTGTGTGCAGTCTTTTAGCAGCCAGGTTGATGTGGTTACCTGAACTAGTGACTGTATACAATTTCACCAATGCATCTCAGAAGCAGGTCAACGAAGTTATGTAAGCAGCATGGACAGGGCTTCCATCTCAATGAAGAATGACCCATTTACACACTGTAGCCAGTGGGCACAAGTTGCAGCTGTCGAGCCTTTTCTTTACATATTCACTCTGCAGCCCAAACATTTCAGGTTTTGTTTCTTTGCAGCTGAACTAAAGGCAAGCAGCAGATGGAGGTTTGCTGACTTCTGAGATAATTCTGCAACACTCAAGAACTGCAGTTGCATTGAAGCCGGTCAAATGGGTGCATTATTGTGCTATGTATTGGAAGCCTGAGTTGAGCTTGGTAAAATACAGTTGTGTCTATGACAGACTGGTGGAAGACTTACAAGGGAAGCCTGTTAATACCTTTACCATGACATTGAATTAAGGGTGTCAGATTCGTAGGCCATAGCTCTCCCACGATAAATGGTCTTTGGTGGTGCTGTACTTTGGTTAAGTACTCAGCTTTGTCAAACATTCTCAACCAGTAGATATACTAAATGGCAAGAAGAAACATTATGGGTTCCAGCCAAAAGAAGATCAGAAAATGTTGCCTCACTTCATAACTAGTGTTCACTGTGCTGAGCAGGAATCTTTACCGCTGCGTCAAAGATAAGTTTCTTGAGCTGATTATCATTTTAATGATTGGTTCAGAATCTAACCTATTTTCAATGTCCAGTTTAACTCTTGCAGTGTGGATTTGGTCCCTTCTCAACCAGCAAAGTTGCAGCCTTCGATGGACAGCTGTGGTTTAGCTGGAGAGCTACTTTGGCATTGAATTCAAGCTAATAAAACCTGTTTCTGAGCTACATACGATCAAGTGGAGCACACTGTGGTTGACGGATGGATTCCATTTATGTTCTCCTATCTGTCACCAACTTAATGCTGTCTTTAAGACACTCGTCTTATCCTGCCTACTTTCTCTGCACATTAAACATACACACCATTTCAAGTACCAGCCCTGCTCCCTCACCCTCTCTCATACAGCCAATGGTGAACTCCTAAACCTCTTTGATGGACCCTAAACTGCACCAAACCATCCTTCTCTCTAGCTTCAAGCTCATACCATTCATCTTTATTGCAGTGTTTCTCTTGTCAACTCCATCGGCATCACAACTCTCTTCAGATTTCTACTTGTTCTCATGTCCAAATGTAGAACGGCTTGTAAGGAACACCGTGGAGTCGGCTTCTGCGCTTGACTCCACCATTCCAGGCAAACTCCTTCGCCTCCTCTTCCATGACTGCTTAATTGAGGTTCTAACAATGTCACCCCATACTGTTCCGTTACAATTCTGGTCTTAAGACTGCTGCTTGGAGAACAGAGTAGCCCTGAATGTCTGTTACATATCTTATAAGAATTGTTTCTCGTTACAGGGATGTGATGCTTCTGTGCTGATACAAGGGAAAGGGACCGAGAGGAGCGATCCCGCAAACAAGTCGCTCGGTGGATTCTACGTGGTAGATTCAGCAAAGGAATTGCTTGAAGTCCTGTGCCCTGGAACTGTGTCTTGTGCTGACATCCTGGTTCTTGCTGCAAGGGATGCTGTGGAACTGGTAAGTTTAGAATGATGAACTTTCATGATTCTAAATGATCAAATTACATTCCAAAATGACGTTGATCGACTTTTGATGAATCGATACATGAATAGTTTGTCCTTGTTCTAATACACATAGATCATATGTTATGATTATAAACAAAAAAGTGTACATTATCTTAAATCTTCGTTTGGAAATTGTAGAGTTTCAAAAATCTTTCAGTTAATAGCAATCAATGTTGCTTTAAAAACCTTTTTTTGCATTAGAGTCTCCATATGAATCAATGACTTGTATCTAATGAACACCTTGAAATTTGATGGCAATTTGAATTAACCAATTGATGCAATCTCATTGAACACATAAGCATCTTATTCCACTAAATCTAATGCAATATTTCGAATCATCGAGTTCTTGGAATTGGATATGCTTTAATCTTACCTTGACCTATCAACAAGATTAATACTCAGCTCAGATATTGGCTGTGCATTTTTCACTGCATTATCATGGGCGTTCTAAGGTGAAAAAAGGCTGAATTAAATGTTAGCATAGCCTTTTAAATCAACAAGTTTAACGAATTGTAGGTCGTAACAGAGTAAATTGCCTGCTAGTGACCTCAGAACCATTTGTGTCATTCCTTTTAGCAGTTGCATAGAGCAGGAAGATCAAAACTATTTGTAGCTAACTGAGCAAACTCTCGAAGAATTTGATCATATTGTCAACAATTTTAAGGCTCTATATCATGTTCACAGGGATATAGGTATTTGACACCTGAAGATTTAATTTTGTCCTGATTCAAAAGGACACTTAATTGACCATTCAAAAGTACACTTTTTAAGATTGTCTTTATGTGAAGAACCAAATTCATGTAACAGCTGAAGCTGAAGGATGCTGCCATATTAGTGGAGAAGATAATCTATTTGGGTAATCAAGTATATACAAATTGTAATTTCCTAATACTCTTTGTACTTTGCTATGATGCTGCTTCAAAAATAGGCACATGCTCTTCGTCATCAGATAACATAGGTTGGCAATGAACTAGTTTTGACCCATCATATTTGTGCAACATATCATGCTTCTTTTAGTCTTTGCAAGTTTCTGATACAATTACCACTCACTGACTGATGACTCAAGGCAAATTGTTGAATTTTGATAGACAGGAGGTCCTTCGGTTGAGGTTCCACTGGGAAGAAGAGATGGATTGGTTTCATCAGCATCAAATGTCAGGCCAAACATGGTGGACACGAGCTTCTCTGTCGACGAGTTGGCTCAACGCTTCACCTCCAAAGGATTGTCCGTGGATGACCTTGTAGTCCTTTCAGGTAATCCTCATAGCTAATACTAACTTCCAATGCCTTTTGTAAGCTCATCCAATCTCACCGAATGATCTCCTTTGCCGTCCAAGGTGCTCATACCGTCGGTTCATCTCACTGCGACGCGTTCAGCGAGCGGTTCAAGCAGAGTTCCAATGGAACCATGGTGCCCGTCGACACTTCTCTGGAGAAAGGCTACGCAAAGCAGCTCGCCGAGACATGCCGGGCCGGTGCAAGCGCCACCACCATGGTCGACAACGATCCCTCGACTCCCTCTTTGTTTGATAACCAGTACTACATCAATCTGCTGGCCAACAGGGGTCTTCTCCATTCGGACTCGGTCCTGGTCACCGATGCCAGAACAAGGAGCACAGTGAAGGCCTTTTCCGAGAGCCAGGATGCCTTCTTCATGAGCTGGGCGGAGTCATTCGTGAAGCTCTCCACCATCGGCGTCAAGACGGGCGACGATGGGGAGATTAGATTTTCTTGCTCCAGTGTGAATGGCTAGAGAGGATGATAACTCATCGTGGATTCGTTGTGCAGTTCTTTCAATCTTTGGTTCTACTCTATCCTTCCTCTCAGGATCTCTTCATCAACTACTTGTTTCTCCATAAGCGTGGCAAATATCACTTGCATCAGATAATGTGAAACCAGCATAAGAAATTCCCTTGTCATTTTATATATATATATATATATATATATATATATATATATATATATATATATATATATATATTTTATCTCATATCACTAATTAATTAATTTTTAATATCTAAAATTAATATAAATAAAGACTCTTCTAAGTATATGAAATGAAAAAAATATATATCTTCAAGTAAAAGTCTTTTCCATTATAAAGAGTTGATATCTCTTCTTGTCTTTTGTCATTTTGTTATGATCCCTTTTAATAATAGTTCTTTGATTTTATTTTCGTTCTACCTTAATTATTTTTGCTCTAATACCAATTAACATAATGAAAACAAAATCAAGAAAATACTAACAAAATTATTAGAGAAATTAATTTCTTATAGTGAAAAATATTTTTATAATTCTATAAACTTAGAGGGAGCCTTTATTTATATTAGTTTTAGATCTTAAAAATCAGTTAGAAAAATTAAAAAAAATAAAAATAATAAATGAACAACTTTAAAATCTTTAAAAATAGTTTTTGTAGATTATTTTCAAAGAATTTAAAGTAATCCACTTATCATTTTTATGTTTCTTTTATCCCAATTATTAGTTAACTAGTTTTCAAGAACTAAAACTAGTATAAATAAAGGTATGGAATCATTAAACATAAACATAAGATAGAATCCATTCTACGCCATCTGCTTGAGTAAATGTCATTTCCTCGTTCGAGACCTGTTGGCCAAATAGGTGAAGTTATACACACAGCAGGCTTCCTTTATTGCAGACATGTTTCATTACCAGTGAATCGATCCAAAAGGGACCTTAGTAAAGAATGGAGCAGGCAGCTGATGAGATGAGAGAGGGGACAAGATGAAAACTCCAAGCTAGTTTCTTGGATGATTTCTACAAGTTGGGTCTTGTCTCATCTCAATCAGCCATGCAAGTAGGAGAATGATGACTGCACAAGGATTCCTTGTCTTCTTAGACGTGTGTCCTTGTCTTCATGGGAGCAGTATCCATCAACTCTGGAGATAAGATCTCCATGTCTTTCAACTCTAATGTCATCTATCAGTATCCATCAACTCTGGAGATCAATGTCATGATTAAGAGATTTCCCAAGGCAAGTAGTTGATGATGATGATGTTCAGGCATTGCTGCAACAAATCAAGTAGCAGCAAAATCATATACAGATTTTGGCACCCTCTTTTTAGAACTGTGCTTGCTTAATTTTAGTTTCAAGAATCACCAAAAAATGTTCCATGTTTCTTTCAGATTCAAATCAGAGAGAGAGAGAGAGAGAGAGAGAGAGAGCGAGAGATGAAAGGAAAAGATGGCATCGTCATTCAAAAAGTTAGAAGACATTCCCCTGGTTTATCATGTATTCTGTACAACCATTGGCTTCTTCTTCGCTCAGATACTCAAGAAAGGAGCTACACTTGCATGAAACAAGTGCTAAATGACAATCTATGCTGAACTAATAGACAAAAAAGTTGGTTCTCCTTTTTCATTTCAAAAGGTCTCAATCTGAACCTATCTCTGCCCTCCAATGAATCTCCACTGGTTCGTTGATGAGTGGTGTGTGTCAGTGGAGAGTAGCGATCCAGTCTGCTTAGAAATTTGGTATGGTTGTGTGATTACAGTGCTTTTAGTTCCTGACCTCCTCATTAGAGAAGACAACACAAATTGGAGTTCTTGTTGAACTCCTGTCATCACAGTGTTCAACATTCAACAACCAACAAAGGAGCCAATCATGTGCGCAAAGCAATGATCCAAGGAATCAGAGTACAGTCGTGGGTGTGCCATAGCACAGAAACCATGAACCCTACAAGACTGTCTGCTTGCAGGCACTGGGCTGCCATGACAAAGAAAGAAGAGAAGGAAAAGGAATGAATAAAGAGAGGAAGCAGGTCCTCTGGTTGCAGCTTTTACTCCACATTCTCCTCTCCTTTTCATTCCTTGTCCCACGTGCATGGGATGGAAGGAAGCCACCAATCCAAATAACGACCTGATGAAATGGCACGAGCTGTCCCACATCCAAACACTCCCAAAGATTCGTGTGGGCAATTTGAGATCTCCCAACAGTTTGCCCCTCAGATAACGTGTGCTGATGTAGAAGGAGAAGCCATGGCTCATGGCTGCAACATGAGCAGAGCAGCCATCAGCCCGTCCTCCTCTTCTCGAGCCAACACATCAAGCCAAGTGCCCGAGGATTCCAAGCTCGGCAAAGGGGCATAAAGAAGAACCAAACGCATCTCTTGCCACTGCTTCACGTGCACTCAACAATGGGCGGCAAGGAATCCAAGCAACCGAGTTAGCAGATGCTCCAGTCCGAGAAGGAATGCAAGTCTAAAGCACACACTGCTTGGTTAGTATATTTGAGTAGGGCAGTGACCGAAGAGAGAGAGGGAAAGGCATGAATGGAGATGTTATTCAATGGGAACGGCGCGTCTCCCACAAAGTGATGTTATAATGCCATTATTAATCGAAAAAGTAGGGGGAAGAAGATGGAGAGAAAGATACAGTCACTGATGGCTTCAATTATGGTCTGCTTACTTCGATGACAGTGATGGTTAGTTTAGGGTTGAATGGCCTTTCCCCTCAGGATCTTGACAAAATTTTGTCAGGAGCTGGACAAGGATCTGCCATCAGATCCCTCTCTCTCTCTCTCTCTCTCTCTCTCTCTCTCTCTCTTTTCTTTTTTTGGTTTGAAGAACAGATCTATCAGCAAATCTCATGTCTTGATGGAGCATCCTTTTAATATTAGGTGCTGTAATGGGGAGTACTAGTGTTAGATAAGCTCTCTCTCTCTCTCTCTCTCTCTCTCTCTTTTCTTTTTTGGTTTGAAGAACAGATCTATCAGCAAATCTCATGTCTGGATGGAGCATCCTTTTAATATTAGGTGCTGTAATGGGGAGTACTAGTGTTAGATAAGCTCTCTCTCTCTCTCTCTCTCTCTCTCTCTCTCTCGTCCTCAGCTCCATTATTGCTCATCGTTCCTCTCTTCCTTTGCCTTAGCTCCCCAAAATGGCTGACCTCTGCTCCACCATGTACTACTGTTTCCTCTTCCAACGGCAAATAATGTCTTGTCACTTTCTCCGCTGTTGTTGGTGAGAACTATTAATCCAAGTTAATAAAGTATTTTTGTATTAGTTTCTGGTATATGTCGAGTTGTATGAATGCACCAGTGACTACAGAAACTATGATTGATGTCTACTGGTTCTGCAAATGATTCATGAAAATGCCTTGATCTTGCCATACTTGTGGTTTTTGATGGCCAAGAACTCCTAGGTAACATTCTTCTAGGATTAATCCGAGCAGCACCAAGCAGGCTGTGGCCAGAAACCGACATGGGAGTCAAGCCTCGGAGCTGGGATCAGCGGGCTCCCCCCCCTCCTCCCGCTGCACCGCACTGCAAGTGGAGAGATGGAGCAACAGCAGGTCGCCTGCCTGTAGCCAACAGTTCATCGATTCATGCATCCCCAACCTTGGACAGCACGTGGAAGGCACTAACCATGGCCACCTCTTCCTCCTCATCCGACTGCTCCTCAGGAAGTAGGCGTACACACGAAGGTGAGCGGTCAAAGCGGTCAAAGAACAAGGACAAGAAGAGTGGGACCGCGGAGGACCAGCAACGCTGTGTGATCTCAACCCCCCTCGACAACGAATCCCTCGATGATGCATGCAGGGTAAATTTCTCTGGTTGTTTTGGCCGGTTTACTTCTCTGCAAGGACCAGTGAATGATGGGCTTCTTCCATGAACGAGAGAAGGTGGAAAGGACGAAGGACAATGAGAAGAAGAAGAAGAAGAAGAAGAAGAAGAATGTAAGGTTTGGGGATGCTAATGAGTACCACTTAGCTGCGATAACAGCTCCATTAGCTTCTCGTCTCAGGGACTGAGTAACTCTGCCTGCATGCGTGCAGTATGATTGCTCGGAGAGAAAGGAAGAAACAGGTTTAACAGAGGAAGTAGATCTCAAGAGATCTCATGGAAAGCGACGGAGCTCAGACACCGTCAGATCTGCCCAAAACCATAAAGGTCGATCGCCATTCAAATCTCTCTCTCTCTCTCTCTCTCTCTCTCTCTCTCCCTTCGGCTTTGTTATATTTATCTCGAAGCTGATGATTAGTGTATATGACAGAATTGGCAAGCTTGGCTGTATCTCCAGACATTCCATGTCTGGTCCTCCACGTAGCCATCTCATTTCCTTGTAGAAGACAATGGCGTCCTGCTGCTGCTCTCTTCCTCCCTTTCCTCGAAGCTCGATTCCAAGCTCCATCAGCCACTTCTTTCTTTTCCTTAGGGGAATAGTTTTACTACGAGGGTACTCACCGAGACCGCTGCAGTAATTTAGTACGCGGGAGGGTGGTCCGACCATGGCGTGCCCGTGCTTCCGTTGCACACCAAAGGCTCGCCATATCTGAGGGAGGGGGGGGGTGGTCGTCTCGCCATTCCCCCACGTCGCGCCGGTGGTCCCCGCGGGTGGAGATCTCGTGGTCGTCTTGTTGCCTTGTGGTCGCCTGCCCACACGCACATGGGTGGGCGTAGGCAGCTGCAGCTGCAGCTACACCACCTCTCTCTCTCTCTCTCTACTGCTGTGCTCTGATCGATAACGTTGAACGCTTCTACGATGCATCAGGCAGCCAGGGAAGGAGTGCAGCGGAAATAAATGAGGCCAATAACTGCTCGCTCTACCGCGTCTTGAATGGCGAAAAGGAGAGCTGATGGATGGATAAGCCGCCCATCGCATTTCCATTCCTCTGAAAGCTCAGTGAGCGAGTAGGTGGGCTTTGGCTGCCGCTGCGGCAGCGAGCGAGCGAGCGAACGAGAGAGAGAGAGAGAGAGAGAGAGAGGGGGGAGGTGGGAGACATACGTGAAAGCCGGGGGAAGTACGTCTCCTTCAGTCCGGAGTTCCCAAACTGCCCCTCGATCTCGAGTCATGTCTTAAGAAGGTCGAGGGCTTTATAGTCATTTCGAGAGTTGAACTGTAACAGGGTCGGGCGTGTTGTGCTGGGTTTTGTATGTATATAAAGTAGGAAGAGAAAGTGGAGGAGAGATGAGAGCGAGTTGTTGTCTTCCTCAGACACTCTTTTCTTTCTGGGCGGAAGGAGAGGACGAGGCAAAGGCATTATTATTAAAGCGCCGGCATGGTGAGCACCCGAGGCAGTGCAAAACGAACGGTACATGGATTTAGTGCTTGCTCTAACACCTCTCTTCTCTTCTGTCGTATCTTCTTATAGAGAGGAGGGTGAAGGTGAAGGAGAAGGAAGAAAGTGGCCGGAAGAAAGCTAAGCTAAGCAAAGCAGCAGTGCTTCGTTAGAGGATTCGTTGGTCTGCCAACTGAGGAGGAAGGAAAGAGATGGAAATGGTGCAAGTGGCCGCCAGGGCAGCCATCGTGCGGTGGACGGGTGAGGGGAGGTCTCACGACAGTGCAGATGAAGACGAAGGTGAGGATGCCCGAAGTGCGGGCAATGCTCCCCTGTTTTGAGGTTCGTGAGTTCGTTCATGGGTTCTGTGATATTGGCATAAGCGGCTCAATCACTCTTCTTTCTTCTTCTTCTTCTTCTTCTTCTTTGTTTCTTTTGGCTACTCTTGCTCACATTACCAACATTTGGTTCTGTAATCGCCTCTTGTTTCCGTTGCCAAATCCTGTAACATTGTCTTCTCCTTTGCTGCTGCTGCTGCTGCTGTTACTGGTGGTGGTGGTGGTGGTGGTGGAATGAAGGGGATGGGACAGTGGATGGTTGGCCTGGGTTGTCTCGCTTGGCAGCATCATGGTCATCATGCCACCCCCTCCTTTCCCACATCTTCTCCCCTTTTGTATTGTGGGATGTTTTGTTTGGTTTCTTTCTCTTTGTCCCTTGTTGATTGGATGCTCTGGTTGGCTAACATTAGCAAAAATATTTTAGACCCACATTGCTGCCTATGTTATCCATGTGTATCTCAAGCACACCACAAGGTGGTGAAAGGGGACACCAATCTCTCTCTCTCTCTCTCTCTTAGGCTCATCCTGTGTTTGCATCTTTTGTCACCCAAACCACCCTCGTGTCAGCTGCCACATTTGTAGTAGGGGGCTACTGGACAAACTTCTCTTCTCTGCTTCTGCTCTCTTTCTTGTGAGCTGTGGGCTTTAGCCCTTGGGGATAGAGCAGAAAGCAGCAGTCCTCTGGGAACTGCCTTCTCTATGTTGATCAATCTCTCTAGCCATTTGCTCTACTACTGCAAATGGTCTCAGAAAAATGGCATGGTTTAGTCTGCAATGCAATTAATTGGGTGTTTCCTCTTACCCTTTGAATGCATGAGGTGTGTGCAGTAAGTACAGACTTTAAGACACTGTTCACCATGGCAGTAGTGACAGCAGCTGCTATTGTAATGTCTGCCCACTGTTTGCTAGAAAAAAGTTGCAAGAGCTATGTGGATGGAAATCAGTGCAGTGTGAGACTTACTCTGCTGCACAAAATGGGTTTGAATTCACTTGCATACAAGTATAGGCATCCCCTAGTTGCATTGTGGCCATTAAATAAGCTATCCAATTGACATTGTAGCCCTCAAAGGAAATATGAGAGCAATTGTGGGCCATTCAAGAAGAAGAATGATCCATGTTCTACTGTCATATGTTCTCTCTTCTGTAGCACTAGCAGGTGCCACAGTGTGAGTGTTTCAAGAGGCAGATTGATGAAATGAATCAGCAACAGTGGTGCTGCAAACCATTGCTCATTCACAATAGTTTCAGGTTTCTCTTTTCCCTTGCCTTGGATGACATCAATCTAGGTAGGCACAGAATGATTTTGTCAAGTTTCATAGCATAGCTAAGCAAATAATAATCATATGCTAAGTTCTCTCTTCAAAATAATATGCAAGGGGTTGTAATTCCCCCTTGTCTATGCAACTTGGGTGTAGATCTCAAAATGGGATGATGATGAGCATCATGCATCATGGATGCATTATTGTATCTGAAGCTAACTGTTCAAATACCAGTTCATGCTCTTGTATTCTATCATGAAAATGTTGGCCTTACATTCCCATCATATCTAACAACATCAAAGGTGCTCATTTTCAAACTTGCAGCTCTTTATCATGCCACAAGTGTCTCTTCTAAAAAGCATAGATACCAATCTCAACACAGATTTGAAGAGACATTCTTTAGAAGGGAAGTTCTTACAGATGTAGCCACCACCCCATTGAAAACCAATTTAGCCTTGGAAAGTAATAAAGTATACTCTAAGAATTCACCAAAAGTTTACTATCACAGGCTTTGTCACAATGATTTACTTTGTTAACCACCACCATCAAGAAGCTAAGCTTGCTATCACTTTTTTCTCATTAGAATCTCTTTGCTGAAGAGCCATCCAGCTTAAAGATGTCAAAATGTCATCATTAATTGCTGGCATTAAATAATAATTTTCTACTTGGAGACCAAAATATTAACCCATCCTGCTATAAAATGAACCCAAAATAAACTATACCTTAAGTAGTGTTTAATAGGTTGACATAATCAGTTATAGCAACAAAGAAATAATTTGGAACTTCAGTGTTTGCAATGCATCTTATGCAACATGTGCATGAATATTGTGGAACTGGGACCTCTAATCATCCAATTTGAGACAAGAAAAGCAAACTATATATGTATTTGAGACAAGAAAAGCAAACTATATATGTGAGTTACAGCTTCCACAAAAATAGAAAAAAAAAATTTAAAAGATTAATTTCCATCTCAGTGGAATAAGCATTATTAACCCAGAAAAACATGCAAGCAATACAGGAAAGTATTCATAATAACAAAGATTCAGAAAGTTTAACTGTGTGCCAGCATGATCTATTATAACATGGGATGGGATGTCTTATTTAATGCAAGCAAACAAGAGAATAGGAATATATACCTCCTACAGTGTAGCTAATTTCATTGAAAACTTTTTGCTTTAGAAGCTGGACCAGAACAAAGAAGAAAGCTACTCAAGTAATACTCTTTATCAACAAGGAATGCTAAAGACTTGCCTACTCATGTTAAAGTAGGATTTCTAGATATTTATCCATCATGAATAAGAATTTTACATCACAAGCACCCACAAAAAATGAAACAATCAGCAGCAGCGGCATCACTAAATGATTTTTAATACTATTAACAATTATAATCACTCCAATTATAACCATAATTACATCTAGAAAAAATTCTGAATAAGCTTTAAAACAAATTCTATATAATAATGGTAAACAAACCTCTTCCTGAACAAATTGGAACTCAGTCAACTAAAGGATCACATAAATAAAAGCTATTCTTCTTCTTAAGCAATACTTTTTATGTGATGACCAACAAGAAGAATAAAAATATGTCACCTGATTGATGCTGCTTTTAGATTGTTCAAAATAACCTTCAAAAAATGCTTTCCGGCACTAGTGTGTCACCTTACAGCAGTAATTCCATGGTAACAAAACAATACAAAGATGGAAGACTTGATAAGCAAAATAATCCACTGGGTATCATTGAGTGGCTCACCGAACCCATGTAATATGATTTGATATGAACCACATAGCACAGAAGACTCGTATAACCCTTCCATAAGTTGAAAAGTTTGTTTATCTTGACTCACAAAAACTGAAGCAATGAACTGCAGAACAGCTTAGGTGAAACTATAACAGCCGGCAAAGAACAGAAAAGATTAACATTGTATTCCCCAGAATAACCAAGCATCAAGTAGCATTATAGACAACGAGCATCAGCAAACACAACCATTTTCTGACATCTGATTCCTATAAAAACCAGACTTCTTCACGATTTGTGTGTCCAAAGAATTGCCCACAACATGATTAAAGTAGCATATTGATTTCCATACCCCGAAATAGTACTTGAACAATTCATCAATCAGAAGTCACTGCATGTGGCATTGTCATTCAAGTTGCAGTTACCCAAGGCACAATCTAATGCAAGTTGCAAACTTCTGGATGACGAAACAACACCAGAACAAATATTCAGTCTATGAAAATGCTGCTCATTGTGGCAGACACAGCAAGCCACCTAGAGCTTATGCTTGACACTAGTGTTCCTACACATACATATTACTTCAATGCAAGGCAAAGACTCAGATCATTGTGTAGGCAAATACCTATGCTTTCGCCATCTTCTTGACCAAACAAGCTAAAAGGAAACACAAAACACTAGAACCCCTTAAAGCATGGCCAACTTTACAAATAATATCGTCCTCTCATAAACTCTTCTTATTTCTCCATCACCTTTTCACTTTAAAAGCATCATCCTTTAGCATGATCTTTCGCAGTCCTATCCACATATTTGCCTTCCCAGTAAGGCAGGGTGGATCTTGGTGACACCGCAGTCACAGCAGAAGCAGCAAACATCTGGTATATCGACAGCCCACCACCTGGTAGCTCTTGATCCACTCTATCTTTGCAGGTGTAACCATCAAGATGTATCTTCTCAGCCCAAGTGCCTGCTAGTCCACGGTCACCTAAGATAGTAACTGCAACAGAGAACTCTGAAGGGCCAAAGCACCTAAGGACCTTCTCAACTAAGTCCTGATACACCAAGGTGAGAGAATTAAACCCCATTGCTTCATAACTGGCATAGCTGAAACCCTTCTCAGGTGTCACATGGATAGTAGAGAGAGCCGGGCCATGAATCCCATTCATGGAATAGCCACAGGGCTCGAACTCAAAGTCGCATATCTCCATCTCAGGAATAATATTAGAGATCCCAGATATCTCAGTCATCTTCTTGGCGGAAGAACTATGGCATTCTGCTGAATTCTTATAGAATATTAACGCCCGATCAGTGTTCAATCCGGTCATGCACATCTCGAGTGTCACCATCGGCAGCTCAGGTTTCTCAGTAGCATAGTATATATGCCATTTGCGATTTGCATTTGTTGAACCACCAAGCACATACGCATTACCACTTGACTTGAGGTTACCAAAGAACTGATTGAGCACAACGACTTCCTCGGAGAAGCTCCGGTGGGGAGACTGCTGTGCACCAGGAAAAATAAAGGTCCCACGGGAGTACCTTGCAGACAGAATAGATAGCGAAAGCTCTGCGGCAAGTTCAAGAATTCTAGGGATGGACAGAAGGAGCTTTGTAGTCCCGCAAGTTTTGAGGATTAACTTATAGGGGTAAATAAACAGGCTTGACTCAGAGAGAACATATGAATCGAAGACATTGTTCGAGAGCTGAGAAACAATGGTACATCGTGCCAGATCCAGAATGGAGTCAATCTGTGGCCGTGAAAGGGCACGCAGCCCCCATCCATGGGGGTCCAGAAAAATAGATGGCTCTGAGAAACTGATCTCCAGGCGCTTCTCATATCCTTCAAAACCGATCGGTGAGGCTAGGAGAGAATTTGGAGAATCGACCGGTGAGAGTGCCATCGAATCAAGCAAGAACAGGTGAGCGTGGTGACAGGAAAAAGGGAGTGGGAGGTCAAAGGAGTATTTGAGAGACGGTAGGCTGAGATTGTCTAAAAGCAGAAACGAAGCACAGGAAATCCTACTCTACAGAAGAAAGCAGCATCGGAAGGACTCTCAGGATGGCTTCCTCACACACTGAAAAAGATTGAAAATTGATAAAAATTGACAATCAATACACCATATGCATACAACAAAACTAATATCCACATTCTAAATGAAGATAACCATAGTTAGAATTTGGTTCTTACGTTGGAGTATGTAGCAGACTGAAACTTCCTGATTCCGCCGTGTGGTCGAACGTCTTCAACAGTGTAGTCAAGGGGAACTTCGTACTGTAATGAGCTACTACTACTAGACTGCTTCTTCCCAGCTTTAAATTCCATTAAAACATTCGCACCTCCTGCAGCAAACAACAATGGAAGAACATGTTAATCCTAACAACCACCTTGTCTTCAAGATTATGGACAACATAGAGACCAAGTTCGTCAACAAAGCAGAAGAGACATTCTTCTAAGGCCCACAAAGAAATTTAGACAATGGATACGGCTTTCTAACAACATGAGCAAAAACAGGAGCAATTATTACCATGAGAACATAACTTAGAACAAAAAGCTGTTAAAGGATACAAGAAGAACTGAAAAGGCTGCATTTTTTGGAAGAGGAAAGGCTGAAAGTTGACTACATTACAAATCAATGGGAGAAATAAATAAGAACATAAATATTAAAACAACATATTCTCTAAATTACAGGATAATTCATTGAGGAAAAAACAGAAATAAAAAGATCTGTACAGAAATAAAGGTTACAAGACAACAACACACAAAAAGATCCACCTTAATGCAAATCAAATCAGGGAAAAAGAAAGTCACAAAAGTAAACAGGAAACGCGACTAGAAATAGCAGATCATACCCTGAGACATAAGAGTAGTAACTACAGCTGACACAACGCGATACATGACGGCCAACAATTACTTGATAATCACACAGGCTAAATTATATCAGGGGCCAACGATTCTCTTATCTACCATCAGAAAGCACCCCACGAAATAAATCCAATGTTATATCCTCAAAGCAGAGCACAAAGAGACGGCGAAAGACAAAAGATGGGCGCTTGGCAACACAACGTCAGGCGAAGCAAATTTTGTGATGATATCAAGAAACCAAAGCATAATATTTATGATAAGACAGAGATGGAGTAGAGGAAAAGCTTACGCAATCGAAGCCGACAGGATCAGCAAATCAAACGGCCGAGGCGATGAAGAGAACAAGAAGGATGCGCGAAACCCTAGCGGACGATACGAGGGCCGACGACGAGCCGAAGAGACGGACGCGGCGAGGAACGAGAACGAGCATGGCCTTTATATAGGGCGCAGAGGGAATCCGCGAACGACGGGAGACTTCCCGATCCTTTAGTCGGATCCGGTGTAACGAACGAGGCACGGTCCTTCTAACTCACCAACCAGAGACCCTATTCGAGCGGAATCCACTCGCAATTCTTTGTGGGCCCCATCTATCGGCTAATCATCTTCTCTGTTTTCCGAGAAGAAAATTTCAACCATTATATTATTATTCTATCACAGTTATTAAAGATTTATAGAAATTAATATAAATTTTTTTGGCAATGGCTAATTGATGAACACAATTTGTGGTTACTATCAAACAATCAATCTAAGTTTTTATCTGTTAAGTTAAATGATATCTTTAAAGATTTATCGGACTAGATTTATCGGTTTAGTCAAATGATATCTTTAAAAAATAACTAATATTTTTATATATTATTTAATAATTAAAAGACATAAACATAATATTTGAAGGTGTTGTTTTCTATCACAACATGGAATTGACACCAAAAGCAGAGCAGCATTTTGCCACCAATCCTTCATCATCACCACTTCTTCCTCTCTCATGAATGCATGCTGGAAGAGTTCATCCTCCTCTCACATGAACACAACCATCACAACCCACACAAGCTGAGAAGATTTAGTCACCTGTTAGGCATAGATTCTCTTGTCACCTGTGAGCTGTTTCATTCTTTTGCTTGCAGAGGATTTGGCAGTGGCGAAAGAAATGCTGTCCACCAACATTTCCAATTAGTGACAAAGCCACTCTCCTCTAATCAGTGTGATTATTCTATTGTTCTTGGAGGATCTACACTGATGTTTCCATTTGTTCATAGTTGTGGACAAACTTGGGTTCATCTGCAATGCTACTTTGTTGACTGAGGTTTTGGTGCTTATGATGGAGAAAACCATTGCTGAACTTTCCTGCAATAGGCTTCATCACCTGTTTCATGTGACATGATGCACTGGTAGCAAATATACTGAGAAAGAACAATGTTAGTTCCTATGATCCTCTCTCCATAATCTTGAGAGATGTTGCTTCCTAGACTTCTATCACCATTACATTCTCAGAGCCATTCTTCCCAGTTTTAATGGTTCAAAGATCTGTTCCAACTTTTATCTGCACCTACAAAGTCTCAACAGAAGAAAATGGTGAGAAGCAGAGACAAGTAAACAAAGACTTCTTCCTTAGACATACATCAAGTATTTATCGTGGGTCTTCCACATCAAGAGTGGTTGATAAGAGAGATCTCAAGTTGGAAAAAGTAGCATGTTTTAGCACCCAAAAAAAGGAGATGATTCCAAGGTCATGCTTATCTTTAACTTTTACAGGTGCAGCAAAGGGAGATGGCAAAGTGAAGAGGAAGGTGCTTGGCCTTCTTCTTCACCTTAGCTTTGTTCTCCTCCACTTTGCCTTTCTGATACTTTTGACAACAAAAGCATGCGATTAGTCGATCGTGGGCGAATCACTTTGCGCGGATCAACACACAAACACCTTCTCTTGCCAATCCTCTGAGGTTAACCATGCAATGCTTTCATGTACAAGGACTTTAGAGCTGGACCTCTCTCTCTCTCTCTCTCTCTCTCTCTCATCGGTAGCCAATTGACAAGTAGAATCTGTCCAGCTCCAATCTTGCAGATTAAACTGATCGTTGAGCACGAGAGATGGTGGCCTTCTGCCAAACACAGGAATGGTGATGGTGATGTAAGCTGCAAAACTTCATAGCAAAGCTGCATTAGATTCTAGAAAAGCAAGCAAACTGCATCATTTATCTTAACTTTCAGCAATTTATCTTCGTCTTTTTTGTTAGTCCCAACACCAAGCACAACTCACAAGCTTTTAGAAGGAAAATATGATCACTGGTTGAAACTTGGGAGACAAAACCTCTGAATAGAGACAGCTCAAGAAACCAAGATTCAAATCTACGCAAGTTCCAACTTTGTGCAAAGTTGCTGTTTTAGTCCCACAAGGAGGCAGAGTCCATTTGAGCAAGCAACAGCAGTGATGGAGCTCAACACCAGCCGAATCCAATCCCCTCCCACCACCTTTATCCAAAGCAGAGAAAAGAATGCATAAACAATGGATGACATCTCTCTCTCTTCTTTCTCCTTTACCAGTTGTCTCTCTCTCTCTCTGTTTCTCCTTTTCTTCTGTCCCAATGAGTGTTGTCGCTCTGGGAAGAGGGCTCGCTACATGTTCATGACTCTCCCACTCTCTCTCTCTCTCTAAGCTTCTGAGCTTCATCAGATTCTGACACCCAAATTAGCCCACCCCATGCATTGCTGCTTTATGCCCATGTCATGCCCCCATCATGGACCCCTCTTCCTCATCAGCACCCTCTCTCATTGTTCCTATCATCGGTCTTCTTCATGATGGGATGACATGGTTCCTGACAGAAGGCCACATCCATCATGCTCCTTCCTCCATCTCCCTTCCCCCAGTTGGTCACATATAGCAAACACCACCTCTTTTGCTGTGTATTCTCTCTGCTGCTCCGATGGCTTCCAAGTGCTTCTACTTAAATCTCCTTGTCGTATTCTTCTCCTCCTTCGACGTTTCCTTCTCCTTTGAGCCACTAAACATGGAAGGTGTGTGCTTATTTTTGGATCTTCTCTTTCCATCCTTGTGTGTGTTTTCCCATGGATTGATCTGCTTGCTTGCTCTCCAGTGGAGGCTCTGATAGCCATTAGAAGCGAATTGCACGATCCGCATAAGGTTCTGAACAATTGGGACGAAGACTCTGTTGATCCATGCAGCTGGGCGATGATCACTTGTTCCTCAGAGAATCATGTTATTAGCCTGTGAGCGCGCCACCTCCTCCTCTCTTTCATTTCTGTGCTTGCCTGTGGAAGATCTTTCTTCAGCTACATCGAGACCTCCTGATGATCATATATTGGGTTTCGTTTGTGCTCATCTGTAGGGAAGCATCAAGCCAGAGTCTCTCAGGAAGGCTCTCTGCGAGGATTGGGAACCTCACCAATCTCCAACAAGTGTGAGCGACACTCACAGACTACTCATCTCGATCCTCAAAAACACTATGCCTGTTTCCTCTGCATGAGTAACTCTGCTTCCATCTTTCTTCAGATTGTTGCAGAACAACAACATATCAGGCGGGCTGCCACCGGAGCTGGGACTACTTCCAAAGCTCCAGGCCTTGGACCTCTCCAACAACCGCTTCAACGGCAGCGTCCCCGAATCCTTGGGCCGCCTCCATAGCCTTCGATATCTGTGAGCTGTTTCACCAGTCTTGATCCTTAACACCATCGAAAGAATAGGAGATCTCCAACATCGGTCCAAGCCAAGCATGCATCTTTGTTTCCTTTGAATTGTTGTTCTAATCTTTCTTCCTCGATCCTCACCACAGGCGACTAAACAACAACAGCTTGTCTGGTGTCGTCCCCGAGTCGCTGTCAAGAATTCCACAGGACTCTTTCCTGTAAGTAACTCCGCTCCGTTTCCTCTCAAAAGAATGGATTTTGCTGTGTCTTCTGTTCTGTTTAGAAGCTTGGAACTCACCAAAGTTTCACTGGTTTCCAGGGACTTGTCTTACAACAATCTCAGCGGGCCTGTTCCTGTGTTCCCAACCAGAACTTTCAAGTAAGCTTTCTCTTCTCCTCCAATGGAAATATTCTCCGATTCATACACTCGTCTCTAATTCATCTTTATCACTTTCTGTATCTGTCAGCATTGTGGGGAATCCTCTGATATGTGGAAGCCGGAGGAGGGAGGAGTGCTCGCGAACAACCCCCAGCCCTCTTCCCTACCTCTTGGATTCACCAAATCAGAGTAATTAATTCATCTCCTGATCATCTTACCAATCTCTTAGACGTGCAGCAAGTTTAGACCTTTAAGCTGGAATTTGCTGTCCCGTGTGTTTCAGAGAGATCGAAGGCCAAGAAACTAGCCATTGCGATGGGCGCCAGCGTCGGCGGCTCGTCGCTATTGCTCCTCCTCGCGCTGTTTCTCTTCCTCTGCCGCCGAAAGCGGCAGAAGAACCAATGGAGACTCGGGCTGAGTGGTAAGTGTGGCATCATCATTGAGTTCTTCTTCTCCTACAGGAGAATTTACGTTGAGGGCATACGTGAACAGAGAGGGAAGAGGAGGAGGTGGTGGTGCGGGGGCTGGGGAACCTGCGGCGGTTCACTCTGCGGGAGCTGCGGGCGGCGACGGAGAACTTCAGCTGTCGAAACGTGCTTGGGAAGGGCGGGTTCGGGCACGTCTACAGGGGCCGGCTTGCTGACGGCACAGTGGTGGCGGTGAAGCGGCTCCGGGCGGACGCCGTCGGCTCGGGCGACGGCGAGGCGCAGTTCCGCACGGAAGTGGAGATGATCAGCCTCGCCATCCACCGCAACCTACTCCGCCTCCTCGGCTACTGCGCTGCCGCCGGCGAGCGACTCCTCGTGTACCCCTTCATGCCCAATGGCAGCGTCGCAGCCCGCCTTCGCGGTACGCTCCTCCCTGTACCCTGCTTTTCCATCGGCCTCCGCGAGCCTCAGGATCGATCCTCTCCAATTGCTGCAAGCACGCAAGAACAAATTTGCCCGTCAATCACGTGGGGCCCCTTAAACCGACGGCTATAATGTGCTCATTGGAAGGTGTCGCTGCAGTATAAAATTGGAGAGGATCCGTTTCCTTTTCCCTGCTAAGGCTTCGCGGTCAGGGGCTTGTTCTGTACTTTCGGTCTGGAACCGGGTCCCACTAGAGGGTCCTGTTTTGTCGCTTAGTAGTCAGTCCAGGGTACGACAGAGCTGAGTACGGTTAGTTCGGTTCGCGTAAGCCGCCCTCGTCTCCGCTCCGTTTGACCGCCGCGAGCTACCGCGGCCGTTCATGTGCTCTGATCTCGATCTGTAATAGGGTGTTGACGTGCATTAAGATGCGTGCTTTGTGATCGTCTGCCTCAGGTAAGCCTCCGCTGGACTGGAGCACGAGGAAGCGGATCGCGGTGGGCGCGGCGAGGGGCCTCCTGTACCTGCACGAGCAGTGCGACCCCAAGATCCTCCACCGGGACGTGAAGGCCGCCAACGTGCTGCTCGACGGCTGCTGCGAGGCCGTCGTGGGCGACTTCGGCCTCGCGAAGCTGCTCGACCACGGCGACTCCCACGTCACTACCGCCGTCCGCGGCACCGTCGGCCACATCGCCCCCGAGTACCTCTCGACGGGGCAGTCCTCCGACAAGACCGATGTCTACGGCTTCGGGGTCCTCCTCCTCGAGCTCGTCTCCGGCCGGCGCGTGCTCGAGTTCGGCAAGGGGCCGAACCAGAACCACAAGTGTGCGATGCTGGACTGGGTATGTCATCGCCTCATGCCTATCGGTGTTCTGCGCCATCGCTGCTACGTAATGCATGCATGAACAACACGTCTCGTCTCGTACGTAGGTGTGGAAGGTGTATCAAGAGAGAAGACTCGATGCACTGGTGGACCGGGATCTGGGCAGCAACTACGATCGGATAGAGGTGGCGGAGATGGTGCAGGTGGCGCTCCTGTGCACCCAAAACCTGCCGTCCCACCGCCCGAAGATGTCGGAGGTGGTGCGGATGCTCGAGGGCGACGGGCTCGCTGACAAGTGGGAGGCTTCGAACCGGCCGGTGATGCAAGCCGATGCCCCCAGCTCGGGCACTCATCCTGACACCCACGCCTTCTTCGCGGTCAATGGCGACGACGACGATGGCAGCAACGATGACGCAGCTTCGGCCGACATGGTCGAGGAAATGGAACTATCTGGTCCCAGGTAGCGGTGGTTGAACGACTCCACCCTACTGTAGATCGACCAAAGAATACGATGTTGCTTGTCGTGCATTATCTGTTTCAGAAATGAAAGGAGAATATAATTCCTTTCCTTTTTTTGTAGCTGTAAGCGTAAGCGATTTCTTTTTTATTCTTTTAAGCAGCCTTTTCTCACCTTTCACGATTCCTCATACAGTTATATTTCCTTGAAACACTTCGAGTTAATTAAAAGAAAAAACATTAAAGTTAATAATAAAAAAAGGGAGATAATTAATACAAAACCTATCTTTGTGTACTATTATTAGTTGTTGGGAGAAGCATAAGAAAAAAAAAATGGAAGCATTTATAATGGACTATTTTACAGTAGAAATATGAATCAGTCATTTATGACCTCTATGCGTGGATCTCTTTCTTCTTACCGTTGGGTTAATAAATAAAACTGATTCAGTAAACTATTATTCCCCCAAAAACACATTCATGAGAATGAACATAAAAGGCAGCGGGTGAAGGATGCATTAGACGAGTAAGGTAATCTTAGAATATACCATGATGCACGACTTTGTATGTACATTTGACGAAACCTCAAGTTCTCAGCCTCAATCTCATTGGGGTGGGAAGAGGAGTTCTGCTCATCCATCGTTTCCTGCTGCTGAAGCAAACTGAAATGGTGGTCAGTCGTGTTGAGGACACAAGGGATTGGCCTGAGCATTTCTTGCTCTTAGCCTTTTTAGTTCGTCCTGCGTGCATGATAGCCTGCAGCGTCAAGCAAAATGTCTCAGATGGGAAGTTTTGAAGCTTGAGGATACTTTTCATTTGCATTGCAGTCACCTCCAGTGCAGATCACAAATCTCCTGTATCAGCTGCTTCTCCCTTTCGGTAGCTGCTTCCATCTGCACCACCAAAACAAAAGAGTGGGGCAAAGAAGCAATCAGAAGCAGTGTGTAAAATAGTTTGTGGTAAGTGCTTTTGCAAGGTATGTTTGATACAGTAATGGTTCAGGTTAGTTTCTTGATAGTGATTAAAAGATGTGATGCAATGGTGGTGTAAAGAAATCCCAACCTCCAGAAGCCAATTCATTAAAAATAATTCATGAAATATCATTGGACCCCAACATTTAGGTTCTCAATTGTGACAAGATGGAATGGCTTATGACAGATGACAGGTTTTATTCTACGAGTGAAAATGTAATATCTACTAACCTGTGTGCTTTGACCCTTTTGAGGGCAAATAGGTGCAAAAGCCTGTGGTAGTTAGACATCAAATTACCGTTACATTAGACAATGCTAGCAAAGAATTAAAGGTCAGACAAGTTTTACTGGCTTACCTTATCTGAATCAACATTCTCAGACATCACCTTAAAACGGCCTTTACGTTGAACAAGTGGATGCTTTGATTTATCTTCAGCATCTTCAACACCTGCTGCTGCAGAAAGATCTAAAGTGAGGACAAAATTCTATCTAGATTTTTCTCTTATGGTGGAGGTTTCCTACACAATGCTAAAATAAATAAATATTAGATAAGGAGGTAAAAAAACAAAAACTGAATATTGTAATTGCTTGCCTGTCGATTTGGATGATTTAGGTGCCACTTCAGTAGGTATATCAGTTGCTTTTTGAAACTCTCCATTGTAATTTCCAATATTTTCGTGCTGATTTTGTTTCTTCGGACTAACAAGTATTAATTCATTAACAATTCTATCACGAGCAAAAGAAAACTAGAGATTAGTACATGGATGATTTTCAAGTGATTCATATGTGGGAAAGTTTTCAAGAGATTGATGCAGTATGAACCAGAAAAGGGACTTTTACAATCATTTAACAATGGGAGAATAAGCATGACATTAGCAAGTAATATCCTTGAACAAAAACAGAAAAAAATCCTTACTGGAGAATATTGAGTTAAGTAGATTAGAAAAGGAAAAACAAGGAGAAGTGCCGCTAATCCTTTCATTCACCTTTTTTTTTCTTCCATCAGTTGTTTCATCAGTCTATATGTTCTATATGTTCTTGATTTCCTGCATATGTGGCTTCCTTTTGTCTATAGTTTGAACTAAGTCCTCTGAGATTTTCCGGTTCAGTTACCTCCAACCAAGGCAGGAAGTTTATACATTATGCAAATACATCATTGATACTGATCAATAATAAGGGAAACATAACATGACTCAATCAAAGCAATGGAACCCTAATTGACTATCAAAAGGTGGCTTGAGAAGAAACATTTTTCATGAACAACACATGATTGCAACGTTAACAATAATGAGGGAAATAAAGCCCATGGGAAACTAATAGAATAGGTATTAATTGAAGGCAATTAGGTACCATGTAAACACAACAGATAGAATGATATAACCATTGCATATGTTCTATGTTATGTTTCATAGGGGATGTAACAAACTAGTTCCCATTTGATGAAGAGAATATTCCTGATAAGTACAAATTCATAGAAGGCCTCTGTCCATAAAAAGATTGAGCATGGAAGTTGTCTAGATGCTTTTCATCATATCTAGTCAGTAACTTTTACCGAAACTATTTCCCTCATGGTTAAAGTGTGTTTTCTCAAGAAAATTTTGATCACTCATATAGCAGCTTTAAATTCATGGTCTGATCCATCAGAATTGCTTTTGGGAGTAAAAAATTGAACAAATCTACTACCATCCAAGTTCAACAGTAATTACAAACCGGAGTTTTATGTCTAAAAATATGCAGAACATAGTGACATAATCAACATTTGGCCTCCATGATCTTTAGACTGTAACTCTCAGTGACAAGGAAAGATACTAAACATATTGATGATAAATATCAACCCCCCTAGATTTAAGAAATGTGAATGATCAATCCACTGACTTGATAGCAATTATGGATGGCTTCTAACATTTCTTACCTCTGGTAGCATGCAGGTTGATAAGGCGACGAGAGAGTTGATTCATCCAACACCTCTTTTTTCTGTTCATTTGATATGTTGTTAGAATATAGAAATCTGAATAACCTAATGCCACTATAGAAAAATATATATATCAGAACTTACCACATCATCATCATCATCCTTTGATGAACAAGATGCACTTTCTGATATTCTTTCTTGCAAAGCATGAATCCCAAACATTTGGCATCCATTTGATCCTGTAGTTTCATTATTTTCCAGAATCTGACAGGAATGCACGTAATTTACCAAAAAGTTGTGACAAATGAATTCAGAGAGAAGGATTAAAAGACTGCATGATTACCGATGAAGCCTGAGCTTTCAGATCCTCAATGTCAAAATTCCATGCACTAATTCCTCGTTTGTATTCCCTCTATTCATGATCAAAATGGCATCACTAATAAGTGAAAAACATATATGACCATGAATTTATGCAACAGAGAATCTCTAGCATCAAGCATGTAAAAGGATAAGGGAACGGGATACTGATACAAAATGATGCAGGTATGTGAGTCCACTAAATATTAAAAAAAGGAATACATGATGAGGACACAATAAAACAGTATCTTAAGATAAATGATATTATATATTACAGAATTTAAATTTATTTTGTTTGAAAATATGTATTTTCATAATTCAGATTATTAAAAACTATATAAGTAATTTACTAGCATCTCAGACCTATTAGTCATCAAAGATAATAGCATAAGAGATAAGACTCGAACAATGTAGAGAATATAATACAGATACACATGAATAACAAAGCTACATAAAATCATTCATTATTTCATTGAACAAAATCTAAAATTCATAATGTAGAATCTGAAGATATATATATTCATCTCCTATTAATCAAAGGGAAAAGAACAACACACTTATACGATGCATTAATGTGTTTGACATAGATATACCAAGCAAATTTAAGCATCCATATTTTAGAATAGCATAAGATTCCATATGGCCCCTTGACCAAGTTATTTGAATGGAATGAAAACAATCATCCTGAACTAAAGATGGTTCAGACCAAAGAATGAATTGTTGATCTGTGCATTTACACTTAAGGAGGATGATATAAAGGACCAAGTTTTACAATGCTCCCAGCTCAACCATTTGATGCATCCAATTTCAGCTTGATCATACCATCACTCAAAAGGTTGCCATATTAATTATTCTTTTCTTCATGACTTTTATTCACTCAAAACTTATAATCATGATCCTTTAACCTTCAGTTCCATGATGCTATCAAAATATTCATTCTTACTAAAGGTCTCATAAATATTTGTAAGCTTGATAAGTTCTTAGTTTGTGAATTTTTCATCCTTTAGTCTGTTCACTCTAATAGCATTGTTACTTGTCCCATATCTCATACTTAAAGAGACATGATTATATATTTTTTTCATTGAGAGCCTATTAATAGGCTTTACAATGTCATTTATGTTTGTATTACATGCAGCAAAGGGAATCCAGAAATTATATGGAATTGATAATTGGGCCAGAGAAAGCTGGTTTTTAATTAATTTCTTTGATCCTCAATAATTCAAAATGGAAAATACTTTTAATCGGCTTAGCTCAGTGCATAATAACCCTAACCTGTGATAACTCCTCTTTGTCATTGTCGAGCATTTTCTTCTGTGCAAGCAAATCTTCTTCCTTCTCCTGTACTCAATGCAAAATCAATGTGATAAACTTTGATGCTAAATTAAACTATAGGCAAAATAAGATCACAATTCATTACCTTCAAGGCTTGATGGCGATCACCTAGTGTAGGCAACCCATCCAAAATTTTTCGTACTATGTAGTCCTGAGATCTGGCTTGCTTGAAGAATGGTTGTTTCAACAGCTTATGTGCAGTAGGTCTTTTTGAAGGATCCTTCACCATGCACAAAGCAATCATGTCCCTAAAAGACTAGTAGCAGAAGTAGAGCTTGAGAATGAGATGCTCATCCGCATAAGAGACTACAATTAAGTATAACACAAAAATACCTTTGAGAATTTTTTGTCACTTTCATAATCAAGGCCTGGTGGAGCATTCTGCAAGTTCATCAGCAAGGCCTGCCAATAATTTGATTCAACAACTCAAGAAAAATAGAAATTTTGACATATGACAGCTTCCAAGATGTCTCAAAATTATCTACATAATTTGCGACCAATATGAAAAGAAAAAATCTTTAGCAAATTGTGATACATTCACATGTTGTTTGGCATCAAAATACAGATAAAATATAAGACAGTATGCTTGATGCATTGGGGGAAAATATGGTGCCACTGACACAATATTATTGATAAATGATGCACAATTCCAAATTGATGAAATACATACCTTAATTGGAGGATATTTTGAAAAAGGAGCATGACCATGAGCAAGTTCCAAAGCAGTAATTCCAAAAGACCATATATCAGCCCTGCCGATAATTTGTAATAAGTGCTTGCACTCAAAATAACAAATTAATGATATTACCAGACATAGAGAAGTTGGTAGACCAACTTGAAATCATAACCATGCAGTTGCTCCATCACCTCAGGGGCCATCCTATTTAAATAAAAACATTATATTTCATTTAAAGGATATTATATCATAATCATACGGAAATATCTGAACAAAAGAGCATTTGCACCAGCAAGGTGTCCCCACAAATGTATTCCTTGATCTTTGCCTGTTACCGGAATCGAAAAGGCAAGCTGAAACACCAAAATCTCCAAGTTTAATGCCACCTCGTGCATCAACTAGAATATTCCCAGCCTAAAATCATGAGTGAACAATATTTCACAGGAAGTTATTTGAACTAAGACAGCACATGAGCACCTATGATTACTGTGCAACTGTGCAAGTGTTTTTCTCAGGGTATAAGTCACTAAAGTTCTACTATAACAAAACAATTCAAATCTTCTAAAAAATTAATAAAATACATCCTTAAATACTAGGTTTGTGGATGGTACTAAATCCATTTTTTCTAAGATTAAGTGACTTGGTTATCTGGTAAAATAGGTTATGAAGTCACATGACCATTGATAATGTAATTTTTATCAAGTCTAATAGTGTGCTTTATCAGCATATATTCATATGTCTATTTTACCAGCTAGTGTTGTATATTGATCTTTCTTATCATTTATTTTGGAGAGCTGTAAATCATTAGTGTATTGAATCTAATACCAAATAAATATGCAAACACCAAACATATACAACATAACATGCCATTTGTATAAACCAAAACTGGACCTGATTTTGATCAGTATATCGTGTGCAGTTCATACACCGTTAAGGCATCAACAAACACATAATGATTACACCATCACAAGTGAACAATATATCCTCTCTATCTCCTCATCTAAGTTGATGCTTCACATGCATAAGATGAATGGGCAACTTTGCATGCCCTTAGTAAATTAAACATACTAGCATGAAATTTCATTCTGAAGTTTCAACTGAAAACAATATACTGAACAAGATCAGTTACATAATAATGTGAAGATTGTATTGAAGAACAACTTGCACATTAGCTTTGTTAACAGATGAAAACACATAACAAAGAAAAATTATGAGGGCCGACCTTGGCAAGGTAGAAAAATGACGATATGAAACTGATAGAAATGATGTTGCCATAGGTATGTAAACAGAAAGGATAAAGTTGATTTCCTTAGAAAAACGATAAACAACCCTACAGTGAAAAAGAAGATTTTATTTGTTAGATTATCCTCTTTTTTTATCTTGATGACTCTCGCTACTACATTAGATGATATATCATCATACAATTGCCAAGAGTCAATATTAAGATTCATGACAAAAGAACTATAATGACAACCACTTTGAAAAGTCTCCATCACATAAAGATGAGTCAACTTAACCAAACCTTTACATCACGGTGAATGTGCCCTTGGTGATGAAGATATTCCAATCCCTTCAGTACTTCACGTAACACTGTTGCAATTACAGATTCTTTAAAGCCATTGGGATAAGCAGACTTCATTATGTGCAGGCAAGACCCTTCCTCCATGTAAGGCATGACAACCCATAAATTGTGATCATTCACAAAGGAGCAGTGTGCCTTGAGAACATTAGGATGGTCTATCAAGATCATAGTTTGTGCCTCCCGACAGATGTTGTTCTGGAAAGAACATACAGAAAAAAAATCATTTACAAAGCCTCCAGACAGATGATGTGCTCGAAAGAGCATACAGAAAAAAATCATTTACAACTTTCAAGACAATGGATGAACTAGATGTACAAAGTTACTTATAGATATTTGTATTTTTTTCTAAAGAACACAGCCGTGTATAAATAATATAATTCTGTGGAGATTTCCAGTAGTTAGAAAATCAGGTAAACGCAATTAAGACACCTATTTTCTGCATTATACCCTGATGAACTAAAATGAAACACAAAGTACACAGTAATAGATATAACCAAAAGAAACATGCTTTGCTTAAGTTGTCATGCTGTGTCATCTGCCACATGAAAAAAAGAAAAAGAAAACTAACAATAGCAGTCACCATAAATTTTAGTGACAACTATTCTTATAAAAAAATAAATGGATACTGCAAGCAAGAAGTTGACACAATATGATGGTCATTGTGACACGAGGAACTTTTAAGTTTATAAACTTGTGTTAGATACATAGAACTGCTTGTTCTAAACATGTTATCATTAATGACCTTAGACATTATTTCCTAACGGTTGTATTCTTCTATCGGAGACCGTACACTATAAGGAACAAATAAATCCCAAGAAACATGCACAAGTTTAAGGTTAAATTTTGTGCAAAACAATCCTCCCTAGGCAAAATGATTCGTTTGTCGAATAGTCAATCTAAAATCTACGGAATTAAGTAAAAAATTGAAAATTCTATTTGAATCACAATGGCATACCAATGCTCAGTGCACCTGGTTCCTCTCATCGAATAAAAAGAACATAGAAGAAAAAGATGAAATTTAGCTAATGACGAACGCACCAGATCGCTGTTATTCCTCTCGAAATCGACGACCTTGATGGCGACGACCTCGTCAAGGGGAATGCAAAGCGCCCGGTAGACCGAAGCGCTGACCCCCTGCCCCACCGGCTCGCGCAGCTGGTAATCCTCAGCGCGGATCGGATACTTCTTCCTCTCCATCGCTCTCTTCGCAGCGGGAACCGCTGCGACATCAATCCCTAGAAACCGATCCAGTCTGAGATCAGAAGCAACACCAAAGAATCCGAAAGTGAGGCGCGAGAAAGAACGAGAAAATTGGGGAATGACGCCTTGTTCGATCGGATCGGGGATAGGGAATCGCTAATTGGGAGGAGGAGAGTGCTTGTCGAAGAGGGCTTTCTCGTGATGCAGAGAAGCTACCGCGAGATTTAGGGGGAGAGAGAGATTTCGTAACCAGAGAGTGCGCGCGCCACGGGAGCAGCAGACGAGCACGTGACCGAACAGTGCTGCACGTGACCGAACACTGATCATTCTTGTTCGTCACCCGTGAAGAATGCAGGAGATCGATCACAGCCGTCCGCGCCATTTCATCTTGGCCCTAGCTTTTCAAATGGACGGTGATTGATCAATTTGTTTAACGAAAAAAATATTTTCGCACTAATAAATATTAAAATTCTCTCTTTCTTTTCGGATTTAGTCGGGCCAACTCAGTTCGTCCCTCCGACCCGTTAAGACGGACCGATCTTTTCTGCTCCAGTTCTTCTCGAGGGCTTCGCTCTTGCTAATCGGAGGCGGCGTGGGGGAGGAGGAGAGGGAGGCGCGGCAGAATGAAGCCAGTAGTTGGGATCGTGGTGTCGAACAAGATGCAGAAGTCGGTGGTGGTGGCGGTGGACCGGCTCTTCCACCACAAGCTCTACAATCGCTACGTCAAGCGCACCAGCAAGTTCATGGCCCACGACGAGAAAAACCAATGCAACATCGGCGACCGGGTCAGTCATCTCCTCTTACCCCATACATCTCTTGTCCCCCGCTGTTCCCATCGTACTTAGCTTCCCTCTTTTTTGATGTGAAGGTCATCTGTAGGTTCCTTTGTTGATCGGATAGCGTTTGGTAGTTTTCCACTGACGTCTTTTATTGTTTAGTCTTGTTTAGTCCACTAATGTTGGGGTTGTTGGCGGTGAGATTACTGATAGGATTTACCTTCCCTTTATCTTGAGAAAGATTGGACCTTGGAAGCATGCTCTTGATGGTTCAGTCCTTCTAATGTAGGAATGCCTTAATGCGTTGTAAGAATTATGTCTTTATGTCAGTAATTGTCTGTATAATTTCTTAATGTGGAAACATGGATTCTAAGATTTGTGTGAGCAGTAAGTGTACTTGGAGGTTGGAAGCTATTTTTCTATTGAAGAAATTGCCAAAATATTGAAGTTCTAGGTTCACATTATCAGCTGTCTCTCTCCTTTACTGGTTAATCATTTGATGCACTTAATGTTCTTCTTAAGCCTTATGCTTAAGATGACTGCTGGAGGAATCTTTTCTGTTCTCAGTGCAGAGAAATCTGATGAGCATAAACTAGCAACACGTTTGTGACATTGTTTCTAGTGTTTAACTAGATTTTGTGTCAACTATTATGACTTTGCATGGACAGTTAACAAAGATGCTTTTAAGTGTTTCCTAAGATAATGCTGTACATAGATGGACAAAAAAGGGCCATACTGACAGATAAATTCTATCCTCTTATTTATACTTTCTAATAATTTCTTGCAAGCAATAGTATTTATTATCTGATTGAAATTATGAGAATAAACCAAACATTTGAAAGGTTAATCAATGCCAACAATGCAAGTTAATAAGATATTGCTATTTTTATTAATAGGACCAATGCTGCATCCTAATAGTTGATGTACTAGATCAGGTAGATAAGAAATTATCTTCATGTAAGTTCATTTAAGGAAAAGTTCAATGTCAAGCGATGAATTACCAACAAAGGCTTCACGCTGAGGTAGTACAAGTGGCATAGTGTGCTCCATGGTCCTTTCAAGAAAGAGTTTGAAGTGGATGCTGATTGAAAATATATTTTTTACAACAGGAAGGCTAATGCATGGAAATGTAAGCTTTTTGTTTTTTTGTCAATAATATAGACTTGCATGTTTCAAATGCTAGCATTTTTTAAAATGACTCTGATCGTTGGTACATGTTTAAAATAGAACATGTTCGGGATTCTCCTAGAAATATTTCTTGTGATAAGTTAATTCTTTTATCTTATATGTTATTGCTTGTGGTAAGTTACTCTTGTATTCTGTTTCTTATTTGCAAATATTCTGGCTAGCCTGAACAACATGCAGCTCCGGTCCTTTTTAAACTGCTGACCAGTTAGAGCAGATTACCTTTGAACAAGGTTACATACATCGATATAGCTGATAGAGTTGCTAGAGGGGCTAGTAAGATTGCCGTCAATGTTGAACGTAAAGAGATGCAAAAACCATACATTGCTAGCTAATTTTATACATGCTTTCTCAATCTTCAGTCCTTAGTCTGTTTCCTTTCTGAAAATGCTTCATCCATAAAGATATCTGACCTCTGAGTTTTGATATGTTCTGTTCATTGTATATATTTGACGAACCTTTTTTTTTTTTTTGCTTTGTTGCTCATAACTTGTTCCATGGTGTTTGTCAAGACCCGAGTCTGACGAGCCAACTGGCCAATAACTTCATTTTAGTCCTTCAACCACGGACCAAAATACTTATGCGGGAATTAACGTAGTACACTCATCAAACCCATATAATCATACATATTGCCCACTTCCGATGTGGGACTAATGGGATGTTACAGTGTTGGTCTTGCTTGATACAAAGAAAGTCCACAGAATCTTCACCTTGTTTTGGAGTAATAACAGTTTACTTCTTTTAACTGCAAAATGAACACAATGATTCAATATTCATAGTTATGACATCCATTGATGGAAATGTTTTGCTTACCTCAAACTCTATTGGCAATACTAAGACTACTGTCTTTCTTGTAGTGTGAAAACATATGTCCTTGTCGCATGCTCTGAAAAGCTGCATCCCAAAAAAATGGTTCCAGAAATACATTTTACCAAAAGCTTTTGTCAGAAGCTCTTGGTTCCTTATGCCGTAAAAAATTCATGTGTTGTTTCTTTTTCTTTTCTTTTTTCCCCAGGTTAGGTTGGATTCTTCAAGGCCGCTGAGCAAAAGAAAGCACTGGGTTGTTGCTGAGATTCTAAGGAAGGCAAGAATCTACGTTCGACCATCTCTGGCAGCTCAAACACCCAGTGAGCCAGCTGCTGCTTCAACTCCACTTGGATCTCTTCCTTCTTCACGAGGTTAACAGCAAAAGCAGAATCATCTTGTGTAATATAGCAAAGTTTGCAAGCTTATGAGCTTCAATACCATTGATAGTGTTCCTCCATATAATGCATGAACCACCGTTTGTACAACCTACCATCTTGTTCTGCATCCATTGTTTCCTGTGTTGCTCAAAATCTCTACCTGCACAGTCCAGTGTTCCGACATGGTGTTTGTTTGATGTAGGAAAGAAAGAATTGAAAATAAACCTGCTTCGAATCATATGATCCGCATTCGATCAGCTGTAAGTGTCTCTTCACAGAATTTATATTTAACAAAGTTGATGCTGGGTGGTTCTTCAATTGCATAATCAAGAACAGTTTAAGTTTCTATTGCCACCCAAAGTGTTGAGATTTTGGGCTTAATGGGTGTAGCCAACTACAGCATCTGTTTCTTGAAGCTGAAACCTGTGATGCTTATGAAGGCTTTGTTCCATATGGATAAATTCTGGTTCGATTGGTACCAAGTCATATCTAACTCAGACCTGCTTTAACGTGGCACTCATGTAACTGTAAAATATGTATGAATTATATCTGTTTTCATCTACACTCTTTTTAGATGAATCAACATCAATTATATGTAGACACGTGGTAGCCAAGTTGATATAAGAGAGATGCATGGTCATGGATGATTATGAGTTGTCTTCAATTTTTTTTTTTTTTTACTGTTTACATGGATAGGAGTCCAAGAGTCGACCTTCTCGGAGAGTTATAGGTGGGCTCAAGGTGTATAGATCTGCCAAGCATAACCCAATCTCCTTTAAGAGCTTAAGGTGGGCTCAATGTGCGTCGATGTGTGTAGGTCGGTAAGCTCGACCCAACCTTTTCGGAAAGTCCGAGGTGACCCTAAGGTGCATAGGTTGGTCAAGTCAAACCCAACCTCTTTCAAGATCTCGAGGTGCGTACATTGGCCAAGTATGACCCGACCTTCTTGGAGAGCCCAAGGTGAGCTCAAGGTTCATAAGTTGACCAAGTCCAATTTATCTTTCTTGAAGAGCTCGAGGTGTATAGGTCGATCAAGTCCAATCCAACCTCCCCAAAGAGCTTGAGGCATGTAAGTTGATCATGCATCGAATATTCCTTCACTTTTATATGACACACATGTCAAGATGGTCTATAGTTGTATTTTCAAACCTCTCAAAAACATCTCTAGAAGTGCACATTTAAAAAAAGAGACACAAACGATAGAAGAAATATTATCAAACATTTATCTAATGACCAAGTTAGCATGGAAAAGACAAGACTACCTCTCCTTTTTTTACTATCTACATGGATAAAAGTTTAAAATGAACTATTAGAAACTGTTAAGGATTATCCTCTCAAAGAATATTCTATCTCCTTTTTATCTAATATAAAAATCTATTTTCGACGTAAGAATACATATCAGTCATCTTTTTACCACTTCTGTCGGGCTAACTTGAATATCAAAATAATTAATGGAACCAGAAAACTCACTCCTAACCTTAATCTTCACATTCCATGAGACCTTCAGCATCACCTCAATAGTACCTCAACTGCATATATAATCGAATCAGACCTCAACATTGAATATTTTCTCCAAACAAATAGCGATAGTAATATGATACAACCGTCACCGAAGGAAATGCATTAAGACGGCCACCGACTTTGCAGTGATGAGAAAACTAAGACGTGTTCATGTGCAGTTTTCTCTTTGAGAAGACAAGGATTGATGTCTGGATAAGTTGAATTCACCGTCCATTGACAAGGATTGATGTTTGGCACATACATCGGAGATCAGTACAGCACAAAAATACATATTTTAGTAGGTCACGAAGTCATTAGAAAGTCTCGTTTTGACATTCAAAAACACTATCAAGCACAGTTTCTTGGAGTTAAATCGATGCCATAAGCTCACAAGGGCCCGGCGCGCATCTGGCGAATGGGAGGAGGACAAGGCAGCGCCGGGTCGCCCCCTCCCACGGCATCTCGCGATCACCGGCTCTCCTCGGACCTCTCCCGCTCATCCCTCTCCCCTCGCCAACCCCACGTATCCTCCGCCGCGAACCCCGCCCTCTCTTGTGTCTTCCCACCACCCCCCGCCCCCCCTGGCCAACGTGGCAAGAAAAAGCTCTTCGCAGTTCGGCAGAACCACTTCCCGACTTACCCAATCCCATACCCTTCTGCTGTTAAAGGGCGCACGTGGATCCCGTCTCCAAGCCAGGTTGGCAAGTATAATAAGCAGTTAGAAATGTCGTGTGATTAGAATTTATCCACGGCTGAGGTGGACGGTGGGCCGATTCCTCGGCCTCCAAGTAAACGGGCCTCGCTCGCCATTTATAGGCGGAGGGTATACTGCCACAGGCGAAATACTCGAACACCCAATTTGCATTCGCTTCCCGCTCGGCATTTCCTCGAACACCCAATTTGCATTCACTGCTCTGCCTCCTCCGCCATCGTTTTGTTCGATCGACTGGAAAACAGCGGAGACGATGAAGAAAGAGATGATGGGGTCGATGGAAGACGAGTTGTTTCCGTCCACGCCCGGGAAGGTGAAGATCGAGCGGACGCACGCGATCAATCGTCAGCTCCACCAGTGCTTCGCGTCCACCAGTACCATGTTCCTGTGGGCGCTGTTCCTGATCGCGCTCACGGCTTCCTACCTCAGCTTCCAGAGCTTCGTCGACTCCTCGTCCCGGTACTTTGACGCGTCGTGGGGCGGGATGCAATGGGAGAAGCAGATCCGGGCCTCCGCCACCGTCCGCCGCCCCGGCGGCTTCTCCGTGCTTGTCACCGGTGCTGCTGGGTTCGTCGGCACCCACGTCTCCCTCGCCCTCCGCAAGCGCGGCGACGGCGTGGTCGGCCTCGACAACTTCAATAGCTACTACGACCCCTCGCTGAAGAAGGCCCGCGTGGCGCTGCTGGACTCCCGCGGCGTGTTCGTGGTGGAGGGGGACATCAATGACGCTCGCCTCCTCGCCAAGCTCTTCGACGTCGTGCCCTTCACCCACGTGATGCACCTGGCGGCCCAGGCCGGCGTTCGCTACGCCATCGAGAACCCGGCGTCGTACGTGAATAGCAACATCGCGGGGCTCGTCGCGCTGCTCGAGGCGTGCAAGTCCGCGGACCCGCAGCCGGCAGTGGTGTGGGCGTCGTCCTCGTCGGTGTACGGCCTCAACGAGAAGGTGCCCTTCTCGGAGTCGGACCGGACCGACCGGCCGGCCTCTCTGTACGCGGCGACGAAGAAGGCCGGCGAGGAGATCACCCACACCTACAACCACATCTACGGCCTCTCCACCACAGGGCTCCGCTTCTTCACCGTCTACGGACCCTGGGGCCGGCCCGACATGGCCTACTTCTCCTTCACCCGCAACATCCTCCAGGGGAAGCCCATCACCGTCTACCGCGGCAAGGACCGTGTCGACCTCGCCCGCGACTTCACCTACATCGACGACATCGTCAAGGGCTGCGTTGCCTCCCTCGACACCGCGGAGAAGAGCACCGGGACCGGCGGCCGGAAGCGTGGCCCCGCCCAGTACCGCATCTACAACCTGGGCAACACCTCGCCGGTGACGGTGCCGGCGCTGGTGGGCATCCTGGAGCACCACCTCAAGATGAAGGCGAAGAGGAACGTGGTGGAGATGCCGGGCAACGGGGACGTCCCCTTCACCCACGCCAACATCAGTTTGGCTCGAGCCGAGCTGGGCTACAAGCCGACCACCAACCTGGAAACCGGCCTGAAAAGGTTCGTTAGGTGGTACCTCCTCTACTACGGCTACAACACGAGAAGCGGCGGCTTAGCCGGCTCAGCTAAGAGCTTGTAAAGATGCCTCTTTCCCCTTACATCTCCGACCCATTTTTTCTTAAAATTAGGGCTTTCTTTTCCCCCTTCGTTGCATGAGATTCGAATGTATAAGATAATTAGGCATCATTTAATCGAATCAGAAGTCACTGTATTTATTTTCCACATACGCGAAGGCAAAGCATCGCCATCTCATTATTTATTTTATATTATTTATTTATACATCAAGGATGGCAGTAGAAACACCCGAGTACGTCTCTCTCAGTTGCCAGAACCCGAGCCATAGCCCGAGCCGGAACCTTCGCCGTTCCCCGCACCAGAACCTGCGCCCGAGCCCGCGGAGGAACCCGCGTCCGAACCTGACGATGATCCCGCGCCTGCGCCCGAACCTGCCGAAGAGCCCGCGCCGGAGCCTAAACCAGGCAGAGTCACCGAAAACGAACGTGATTCCGACCTGGAAGTCGAGCTGGAGTGACCAAACCCAGACTCGGAGCCAGAGCCGGAGCCCGAACCTGAGACGGAGACCGTACCGCCATCTACGCCAACACCGAGCCCAGTGCCGAGACCGACCCCGGTGCCAAGGCTCCCAAGATCCATCCTTGCCACCCGGCTCTCCACCACCAGAGCAGAGAGAGCGGCGAGAAGAGTGGCAAGGAGCAAGAGCTTCGAATGAGCCATGGCCGTGTTCTTGGTATTACCGGAGCAGTGGTTCCTTTGTGGAAGAACAGACGAGGCAAATGCTATTTATAGACCGCGGAAGAGGAGTCGAAGAAGATGGAATGATCTGAGTTGGCTAACAGTAGCAATTAGCTCTCTGGTGGAGCAATTACTGCTGCTAATTTCTTCTTCTCGCACGACACGTTACAGGCAGTCAACATCCACTTGGGTCCCTCGCACTAATTAAGGTCAAAATTTGGCCGAACCATGTGGCCTCCGGGGCGGCATGCATGAGTGCGCAAGTCAACGCTGAAGTGTTCATTGCCGAAGGAAACACCACACGCCACAGGAGAGTCAAGCAACTAATTGGTGTTGGATAAGTACTCTTCTCCATTCAGAGCTTCGTTATACACAAAAGCAACTTTAATCAGGTGCACTTGGTGACTATGTATGCATGTCATAGGCAAACGTAGTCTAAACCTCTCGGTGGATCAGATCAGCAACCATGTAGAAGGCTTCTTGTATAGTTTATTGCTCCAAGAGAAAGATGATGAACATTCCCGGAACAACCATAGCCATGCACTTAAAGCGAAGTGATTACGTGAACACATTCCAGTATCCTGTGCAGCGAAAATGGCAACTTCGGGTGCTGAAAACGTGCCTGTGGAGATGTTGTTTTCGGATTTCTAGTGCGCATGAAGAGGAAACCACTACGCCGAAACCCGGTCACTGTTTGATATCGATCTTAGATGAAGCTAACCTTGACAGATCGGTAGGATAAACGAGGAGCAGCTGGTCAAAGCTTGAAATGCTACTTCGTTGATCTTAATGGGAAGATGCCCTTCTTTTAGTCAGTAACAATGTCTTGGCAGAAAGTTCAGCTGAAGCTGCACTCCCAACACATAGTGCAACCACAGCAGCACTATGTGGCAGCATTCCTGCTTCTCGTATATGGTAGGTGTCTCGGGCAGTGGTTTATTTCTTGGCTTCTTCTTTCTCAGATGGACGTGTAAGATTCGCTGTGCATGCGTAGCCATGCACTGAGACCTAAGTGATTAGGTGAGCACACACAATCTGATGTCCAACTCCGGCAGAGCCCAGTGCTGATAACGTGCCACCTTACGTGTTCTTTTCGGAACTTTAGTGCGCGCCTGAGGGGTGGGGGGTGGCCTCAGAGTTGTCTTTATTGCTTCTCTTCCTCTTGCATCAGCCTCCCTTTGACAGAGATGATGGATTCGTGGAGCCACCACTACCTTCTGCACCACCTCTCTCAGCCACAAACTTAATTATACGGCCACCTTTCTGCTTTCGGCCGATATCGTTCCAACTTACCCCGTCCCGTTTCCACATGATTGACAGGACTGTTGCATGCCTCAATAATTGGCTCGAGAAGAAGAAGAAGAAGAAGAAGATCGCCTATAAATACCTCGTCACCAATGCCACTGCACTCCATCTTATTCTAAGCTTGTGGTTGCACTAAAAGAGTTTTGACTATGGCAGCTACGAGAGCTTCCGCTGTAGCATTGCTGTTGTTCTCATTGTCACTGGCAATGGTCGCCACTGAGAGCCGGCCTGCCCGGAAAGACCTCGGCCTCGCCCTGGGTGGCGGCCTGGGCCTCGGTCTCGACCTCGGGCTAGGTGGTGGAGGCTCGGCCTCCGGCTCAGGCTCGGGTTCCGCCTCCGCCTCCGGGTCTGGCTCTGCTTCGGGTTCGGGTTCTGGTTCCTACGCCGGGTCGTACGCGGGCTCGTACGCTGGTTCGGGCGGTTCAGGCGCAGGCTCTTCGGCTGGTTCTGGTGCGGGGTCCGGTGCCGGCCAAGGAGGCGGGCGTGGCGGGGGCTCGGCGTCTGGCTACGGCGAGGGCCATGGCTACGGTGAGGGCCATGGAAACGGGTCCGGGTCGGGTTATGGCGAAGGCTATGGATATGGATCCGGATCCGGTGATGGGCGTCACTGATGACGTTAAGTAGTCAGTCTGAGTCGATGCGGCTCGTTCGATAGTGGACGAATAAGGAGGGAGGTTGTGGCTTAGGTTGTTACGGAGGTCGTATCTTTCTTTGTTCTGTTGTTCTATTGGTCTCGTTCGAAGTTGTTTCCATGCACTTTGTCAACAAGATGGGGTGTTTCGCTTTCTCATCATCTTCACGTACACCTTTTATCATTATAACTAATTATTAAAAAGACATGAATTTAT
Source organism: Musa acuminata AAA Group (assembly GCF_036884655.1). NCBI lineage: Eukaryota > Viridiplantae > Streptophyta > Magnoliopsida > Zingiberales > Musaceae > Musa > Musa acuminata. Next base: position 2,997,694 of record NC_088351.1, read on the forward strand.
GTTCAAATTCGAAGTTTTAAATAAATTTAAAATGAATAAAACAACTATGGTATGTGGTCTACACCTTATATATTCACGTATTTACCATACATATTGGTAAGAAAATTATGACGCGAGTGATATCTTAGCAGTAATATAATTGATGTTTTGATGATATGTAGTGGATACATTGATACTATATGACCAACACATTGATATTACATGATCAAAACCTTGGTACTATTTTATTGACACCTCCACATTAAGTATGTGATACATTAGTGCTACATTGTGAACATCTTGATAGAACGTGATCGATATTTTGATGTTATGTTTCTGACATTTCAACTTGCATCATCCACTTGATGGATATTACTAATCGTATCATGATCATTACACGTTCTATGAATTCAACACAAACATAACTCCACGAAGATTGGGAGATGTGTGTAACCCTCCACAATATCAATATAACGATCCTAATATCATATTATAAAAAATCCTCTAGATATATTCCACTCCACCCAATAATTCAAGGTGTACATTTGACTATAGCAATCTTGACACATTTAGTTGATACTTCACTCTATAAATTAACTTAAGTGTTTGATAGATATTGTCGGGTGCACATTCGACATAATTTTACAGAGTTTTGATGCTCTTAACGACTCGATATTTTTTTATTCTAATTAGAAATAAATATAAAATAGAACCTCAGTGGGTCCCAAATCAATATTCCAATTGATCAACCAAATTTTGACTTAATATACATATGCATATATTTCATATATATACATTTAAAAAATCTTAAATAATCAAGAATATTAGTTTCTACTCTATCTGCATCAGTTGTAAATGTTTTCTCATCAACAACAATAAAATTATAATATATCAAAATATTGAAAGATTAGCTATATGAATCTTTTATGGTAAACAATAAGATTTCACATAGACTAGTTTAATTGAAAAAAAAATTCTTGCATCATCACAAGATTATTGAATTAAATTCCTACCATCTTAACTTATTATTTGTAAAAACAAAAAAACATCTTTGAATTAGTCAAATCATATGCCTCCACACCTTCTCACCAAATTGTTCTTCAAGTACGTATCATCATCATCATCTAACTTTTTTAATGGCCCAATTGAGGATCATATGGGCCTTAAACGGGCCATGCAATCCCAATCTAAGTCAACATGAGAACCGCGACCGGCGGCTTCGTTCCGTTCCAGCTTGGCTAGTCTCCAGTACAGGACCGTCAATGGGGACACTAACCATCCTCGAGATTAGCAAACCAAAAAGATAGACGGCGCAGATCTTTCGCGAGGCCTCGTCGCGAACCGGTTCGCCGAGTTAATTAGGTGCCTCCGCGGTCGCACAGCCCACTGATTCGCGAGGTCGCGTTCGAAGGGAGCTTCGTTGGTTTCTGTCTCGCTTTGGGGATCTTCCGATGGCGGAGGTACTCAGCTCGATTGGTTCATTCTTTCTCTCCTCGGTCTCTCTCTTTCTTTCTCTCTCTCTCACACACACACTCGCGCGCGCGTAGATCACAAGCCTTGATTTGGATCTCTCGCGTGTCGGGTCGACCTGTGGATCTTTTGGTTGGTAGATCATTCTGTCCTCCCATGGCCATCGGATCAAGGAATAAATCGGCGTCTTTTTGGGATGTTTTCTTTTTTCGTTTCGTCTATTTCAGATACTAGGGTTTCTTCTTTTTCTGCTGATCTATTGATTCTGTAGCTTCCAATTAGGCTTAAGGTTGCGGCGATATCTAGAAAGATTTATTACAGATTATTTTGTGCATGTGTGTGAAAGGTGGTGCTTCAACGTTGTAGAGTCGGTAGAAGTTGTTGTCATGTTCAACATCATCAAGAAATTTTGTGTATTGTGTTGGATACTCGAGATGAAGGTTGTTTCCTGATGCAAAGCCGACTTGAAGATGTTTCTTGTACAAGGGACATCTGTTTCATTTCTAGACAAGTTGCAACCCAATGGAGGACGATGATAATGATCTACTAACTAAGCAAGATATCTTGATCTAATTATTAAATAAAATAAAAAAGAACATGGAAGATCGATAATACTACATGGACCTTGATGGTCACAATAATATTACAAAGGCAACAAAGGAATGCTTAAAAGGCTTTAAAGGTAATATGTAGTTTCTTTGACAGGCTGATTGGTCAAACTAAAAGGTTAATGAATTAGGTTGTGCAAAAGATAATGTCATGAAGTTTGGAAACTTTGTGAGAATAGTAAGAGGAGAGAACATTGAAAGATTTAAATTGGTCAAAAAGAAATCAAGAAGTTGCTAGTGAAAACAATTTTAAGGCTTCTAATAATATTTACAAGAAGTTTAGTAATAAAGGCTGAGAGTGAGATTCCCAAGCTTGCCGAAATTTGGAAAAGAAATGTTAGGTTTTTAGGTAAATATGAGGTCCATTCAGTTTGAAGCTGATAAGATTTTGAACATAAATAAATGACCTATAAGTAGGGAGATGGAATTCCCTTTCATACATTATTCAATGAGATTCATGCAGGTTAATTTAGTTTGGAGCTAAATAACTGGAAATTGTGCAAAAATAAAATTGTTACCGAGAAAAAAAAAGGCCAAGTGAAATGAAACATGAACTACAAATCCGGACGAAGGTGACTTGTTCTGAATAATCTTGATGCAAAAGTGCTTAGAGGACAACAGGCTGAATCTGTTTTCTAACTTTCTTCCAATAATATTTTAATAAATAGAAGAATGCTGGATTAATGGAAAAGTATTTGGTACCTATGTAAAAGAACAAATGAGGAATTCCTGTATTATGGTATTTAGCTTGTGAGGTAAATTATTAAGTTTTAATATAATACCAGTGTTCTTAAAAATCATCTTGCTTTTAAGCTAAGGAAGATACTAAATCATGCAGTCTATTAAAAATACATGTGATAAAATTCACAACAACAGCAAACCAAAAAAAAAAGCCATAATATCCCAATTATTTGAGGTTGATTGAATGGATCTTTTGCCTCTATTAGTCAAATTTAAAGTATTATAATCTTTACTTGGGAAAGTCTTTTAAGGTCGCCTTCCACCTCTTTTTGTATTACTAATAGTAATTATCTCATATCTTCTAACTACAAAATCTATAGGTGCCCTCTTAAAACATTCTCCGTTACTTTATCCTCTATTGAAGTTATAATTAATTGGTCACCAATGAAGACATTGTTTTCTCTTATCTTTCTTATTAACTCCGCACATCCATGTCTATAAATGATGAAATTATTTCGGTAAAATAGAAAATAAGTCTTATGTAGGGTTGTTGCTGCATTGCTGGTGATGTAGCATGATAGGTTTTAGACGACAATAACATGTCCTGGGCAATGATAGGATAAGAAGAAAAATGAAGAGGTGTAATAGTTGTTATCCATCATGTAAGATTTACACCATGAAGTTTCTTTAAATAGATTTACACCAAGAGCAGGATCAATCATTTTGCATCAAGATTAAAATCGTATGCCTCTTGGTGTCAATTGTTCCATGCATGATAAAAACCAGAGCCTAAGGGCGTACCCAGAGCATGAGGCTCTGCCAATACGGAGTTTGGGGATGGATCAATGAACACAGCCTTACTTTTAAATATTTAAAGAGGCTGTTTCTGTGATACGAACTCTGATCTCCTAGGTCATAAAGGAGCAACCGATAAAAACCAGAGCCTTTTCAACTTAACTTACTTCCCATGATCCTCGTACTTGAGAGTAAAATTTGACTCTTTAGGAGGTGAATCATATTCTACACTCCCATGCAGCTGGGTTAACAAACAACAGTAATGTATTTCTTGTCTATAACAGTCATAACTGTCATTCATTAGACACATATTTACTCCTGCATTGACCAATTGAATTTTGTGTCTATTTGGTCATTAATTCACATGGTTGACCTAGTTGTTATAAAATAGCTTGGTTTAAAAAAAAAAACTTGTTCTTATGTATCTGATACGGTTTGCTTCTCTTTGTTAGATTGAGTTGAAAACAGCACCAGCCGATTTTCGCTTTCCCACTACAAATCAAACCAGGCACTGTTTCACTCGCTACATTGAATATCACAAGTATGGTTCAACAGCTGAGAATGTTTTGGTACATAATACATTAATGTAAATATCTAATATCAACTTTCGTATTAGTCTGATGTATATTACATTGTAGGTGTGTGGCAGCTAAGGGTGAGGAGACTCCTGATTGTCATAAGTTTGCCAAATACTATAGATCTCTCTGCCCAGGGGAATGGGTAAGTCGTTATGCTTTCTTATTTCTACCCTCGGTTCTTGTGATTAACTCTATCATCTTTTCAAGGCCATAAGGTCTGTCTTGGCATCAACTATTTTTGTTGTGTTTACAAATTGTTCATGAGTTCTCTGATGATGCCTGGGGCTATTTGATCTATCTGATTAGATCCTGTGTTTTCAACAAGTTTTCATTCATCTACTGGTGGGCTTTTTCACCATCTTTCACCTTATGACCTAGGTTGAGAAGTGGAATGAGCAAAGGGCAAATGGCACATTTCCTGGTCCCCTGTAATGGTCAGAAGCATGAGAAGACAACCTCTTCCCCTGATCGTGGTGTTTCATGAATCAAAACGTCGTTCCAAACTCAATCGTTTGCTTTAGTTTGAATGTTACATGATCAGTTCAGAATTGCCGTCTCTGATGTTTTGGAGTACTGTGCTGTAATAAGAGGATAAATCTATGTCCAGGTTTTGTCTCTATTTCAAGTACTGCGTCTGTTGTCGACTTGCCTGTTTCTGTTGGTCAGCTCATTCAAAATCTCTGCTTCTGTAATTAAGAAATGGACCCGACAATTGAATCTTGTTGCCTGCACAGTTGTTCTGTGATGACCACATCTAATTATTGCGGCAGAGTGGAGGAGGGGACACCGTCTGAAGAGTAGCATGCCCTACAATTGGATCTCCGGTGGAACATTTTAGGAGGACTAACTGCGGTAACATGACTCTGTTCTTCCTCATTTCACATGTTAATAAAGTTTTATCGTATGTTATGTCGTCCATAGCATAGTTTCTGTGCTAGCTAAATTTTTTGTACTGGTTATTTATATCAGGTTACCATTCTGGATATGAACATCGCATAGTTTGCTTGCATTACATGGATTTCTACGGAATCCATATTATATATATTGTCGAGACCAGTTTAATTCTACATATCACCAATGGTAAGATTAGTTTCTACGGTCTGATGATTATGATTTTTGAGGATCATCTATGATCAAAAGGGTTCACCTAAAGTACTGATTTGATACCAGTCCAGAATCTATACATTTGTGCAAGAGCTGATGTAGCATCAAAACAAAATTGATGTGAAAACGTCAATCTCAAGTGCCTGGTTTGGACATTTCAGCACCATGAAGGAAACTTTACAGCTCTGATCATGGACAAATTTGGCACTGTTCATTAAAAAAAAAAGACAAGAAAAAGAAAGAAAACTCTTTTTTATTTTGTTGTCTTTTTTCTATATAAGTTGCTCCTTTGTATCAACTCGATGCATTATTGTCGACATGACAAAAGATCAAATAATTGTCTACTAAAATCAAAGATGCGTGCGTTCACACAACATCACCAAGATGTTCATGGGAAAAAACTATATATAGATTAGATATATACTACCTTTTTAATTAGAGAATATTATATAATGTGGGAGATGGTGTCCACCCACGGCCATATTCCACTACACCTACCACCACGGACATCTCGCACGTACCCAGCGTAGTCTTCATCGCATTTCGTATTTTATGTTCTCGTTTTCCTCCTCATCTTTACCTTGAAATTATTATTATTATCGTTGAGCTAAACGGACGGTCGGATGGACTGCTCGCATAAAGAAATCAACGTACGGGAACATATCCGCCGTCTGCTTCCTTTATTCCACCACACCTCGTGTTGTGGCAAAACCACAAAACCATCACAGTCACACCTTCTCTCTCTCACAGTCCCTCTGTCTCTCCCTCGCCCCCTCCCCTAGCCGACATAGGCGATCTCCCGGCGTCAGCATCTCCTCCCGCAGCTCCGGCCCGATCGTCACCTCTTCCCCGCCCCGATCGCCGGCGGGGAGGGACCGATTTGTCTTCTTTCCGCCGGTTCGTCAAGATTTCCGGCGGATCTCCGCGTGGCCAGCCGCATCCCGCTTTCCAGCTCTTCCGAGCTCTGGTTTTCCAGCTGCCGGTGGAATTAGGTCTTCGGACTAGTGAGCATTTCTTGATTTCGTGGTTCTCTTGGTTCTTGGTATTCGTTGTTTGCGATGAGAAGCAAAGATTTCGTTTGAGCAGAGATCTTCTCTTGCTTCGTCTTTTGGAGAAAGTTAGGAACAAGAAATTACTTTTCCCCCAACTATATTAACATCCTTCTCATGAAATATGCGAATTTAAGATGCCTCTGATGGTCGAAGACATTAAGTATGTTGGCAAAGACTTAATAAAATTTTTTCAGTTATGACACTCCACCATGCCTTGAAGAAGTGATTCCGACTGCACGCATGTCGAGATCTTTGAATGCCAACAAACTACTGGAGTGTCGGCGGTGTGTCTATTAATCACTGGTCTTTCAGTTTAAACCCTTAGGTTTGATTCACCAAGTTTGAATGCTAATGGAGGGGGGTTGTTATCTATTATGATGATTACGTTATGCAAGTTGTGCATGTAAGTTTCATGACTTTTGTATGCCATATTTGTAAATTTCATTCATGCATTTCATTTGTTTCTCATATTGTTCTCCAAGATATGAGCCGTTTTTGAAATGATCAGAACCAATATTTTTTATGAAGCATTATCATTGGTGGCAAACTTAAAGGGTTGTACTGGATTGTGGATATGTAAATTAGTCCTACAATAGAGTTGATGAAAAGTTAAAACGAAATAGTGAGTATGTAAATTAGTTATTGTTGATGTAATAAAATATATATGGTATATTAGTCACACTGTTAGGATAATAGGTAGTATGTTCAGTGAGTCTTTATTTTTCAACTGTTGGTTTACACAAAGATTCAATTTTATGTATGTATCCTTTTATTATTGGTAATGGACATATTACTAGCATATGTAGGATAAACCTCCATGGCATTTGTTGTTTGCCGATGATATTATTGTACCCGATGAGTCTAATTGGAATTAGCTTTGAACATGATTAACAAAGATAAAAAAAATGATATTTTTAAACTAAGTATAACTAAGACCTATATGAAACCCAATTTCAGTAATGCCACTAGAAAATTTGAGGGTTTTGTAATGATGGGTGGACAAAACATTCCTGCAAATGAAAGTTTTAGGTATCTTGTATATATTAATAAATAGGAAGGAGAGTCTGGTGAAAACATTATTCACAGAGTAAAAGTGGGTGGTAAAAATCAAAGATATCAGGTGTTTTGTGTGATTATAATATGCTTCTTCGTTAAAAAGTAAAATTTTGTAAGAAAGTTGCAAGGCTAACTATGCTTTATGGATTATGATGTTTATTGGATCATGGACCCAAGTGTTGTTAAATGGTCTGTAAAATCTTATTATCCTTGATCTGATTCTGTGATTTTAATGCTAAGGACCTCATATTGATCCTTAATTTGGGTAGAGTCATGATCCTGACAATGTTCTTAGAGGAGGTAGATGCTGTTTTGCTGCTTGGGTTACCCGTTGGTAACCAATCATTGCACTTGATGTCACCCTTCAATAAAAGAAATTTTTGAACAAATTAGCTTATTAGAGATCCGCAAAGGCATCATCATAAGTGAGAAATTCACAAACCATGCGTTGCCCTAGTGGTTGCTTACTCCCTTCATCCAAAAGGTTCTTGGTTCAAATATATGTTGAAACTGTGTCCAAGTATTTTTGATCCACGTAATTCTATTTGTGGGGAATAATATTTTCATCATTCTCAAAGAAGGTGTCTGAGGAATTTGATTTGTTTCTGTTTGTCCATTCAATAACCAAAAGATATTATAGTGTTTGTTTGCTTGCCCATTAGTCATTTGCTGACAATGCTATTTATGCAAAACATATGTTTTTCTCTTACCTGTTTAGATTTCTTTTATTCTTTCATCTTATTGATGGAAATTTGAACTTTCAATGAAAATTAGGTTCTTGATGGAGCAGATGTGGACCATATAATTGTTTAACATAGTCCCATTATGCTTGACGAGCACTTCAATGAGACAATTTTTCATGAAATGTCAGAGGCTACTCTTTGTTGTGATAGTGCCACTTTTAATGAGTTTAACCAACGCAATAAGTCCAGATGGTATGAGATGATTCTTTAGACTACTAAGTTTTGCTCTATTATTTTATGTATAACTTTTAAGCTGAATTATTTTACAGGTGAGGTGTTGCTTAGCATTAAGACAGCAATTGTTGGTTCAGATGGTGTTTTCCTCAATTGGAGACAAGAAGATCCTGATCCTTGTGGTTGGAGAGGTGTAACATGTGACAGTAGTACTAAGAGAATTATTCATCTGTAAGTATATGTTGGTGGGCTCAGCCGATCTCCCAATGGCTTCCAATCTGATCCTGTGAATACCAACCATTTTCCTTTTGGTTTTGGCAGACTTTTGGCAAATCCCTGTGTCCTAGCTAGGTTTTTTTTTTTGTTGCTCAAGTTAATTTCTGCCAACTTAATGGATTCTGGTCAATCCTGATGATTTCAGTTGATTTCCAGTCATTTAAAAAAAACAAAAAGTTTATTCCATAAATGGTTTTGATGGGTACAAATTTATCCTGTTCCAAAATCCTACAAGTGACCCTGAACCCAACCTTATCCTGTGAACCTTAGCAGTTGTATTTTGTGCCTGTTACTCTGCATCTAAAACCAGTATTGCTCAATAGATACTTCTTATCAACCAGCAACTGGTACCTTACTTCAAAGGGGAGCTTGAACTCTTTGTTGTAGTGTATGTGGGTCAAGATTGTCACTATGCTCTTAAAATATGTAAACTTCACATGCTCAAGTAATCATGATTAGACATCAGATATTTCTATATTTTTTTTCACCTCAAACGGGGTAGTATTTGTCTTGCCATATTTGGATCTCATTTATAGCATGTGAGAGTCATGATGGTAAGCCATCATCTTGCTGCTTCTTGTATTTGGTGTCCAGTATGTTGTATATGGAGTTCACAAAATTCATCAATTGGATAATTTTTGGTCATTAAATCTTTTCTTTTTAGTTTAATGGTCTTGGGATTGTTGTTATGCATAACTAGTTTAATGTGTTATTTGTTTCAGGAGGCTTGCCTACCACAAGTTGATTGGTTCCATATCACCAGAAATAGGAAAGCTAAATTACTTAAAGCTGCTGTCAGTATCATCCAAAGAGAGTCTATTAGTTTCCTCAGTTTCTGTTAAATAGTCATTATTTACTGCTACCTTAACCCTTCTCTTGTAGAGCTCTGCATGGCAACAGCTTATACGGTGTCATCCCTCCAGAACTAGGAAATTGCACAGAGCTACAATATTTGTAAGTTCTTATTTGCTTACTGGATGTACTATTAACTTATATGCATAAACTGCTACTAACTTGTTACTATCAATTATTGTAATTATCATATTATTAATGCATACTTTTTTTCCTTTGAGAAAAAAGCCAACTGTTGTTTTCAATGTTAAGATGTGTTGAGATTGGTATTATTGCACTAGCAATCCTGTATGATCCAGCAATTGTCCAAAACTATTAGTAATGTCATTTGATGGACCAAAAAGGAGTTCAAACATATGGATTTCTAGGTGAATAGTCTGTTATGCAATTGTCATTTTAGAATTTTGTCCAGGGTTTCATTCATGCATAATCTATATCGGGTAGACCGTGTTGTTGTGATTACTACTCTACATTCAACTTGAAGCACTTAGCTAGAGTGTTAAAGAGAACAGAAAGTTAAGATTTTTCATGAGCAACTTTGAGAGTTGGTCGAGTTATTCTGGCTTGTAGTGCTTTCTCTTGAAGTTGCTACATGAATTCTTTCTACTAGGATAGAACACACATATGAGGATTCATTTTGCAAGGAATCTGTATATCATTGCCATCCATGCCATTTCTTCAGTTTATTGGTTTTGATATGTGCCATTTTTCTCGCTTGTCATCCCTTAGACCATCAGCCTAAGTCAAACTGCAATTTGATGATGCTCGTCACTTCATCTGTCAATTTGTCATTGACCCAATTGTCCTGGTTCAGAGAAATGCACTTTGTTTCTTGAGTTTTGTGGCAAATGTACTGCCATTCCTTTTCATATCAAATTTACTTTTGGAAAGTTCATCATTACTTAAGGTTAAATTTCATCTGTTTGATTTCACTTTTTAACACTCAAAACTTTCCTCTCAAAAGGGATCTTTTGAATGGTCTTCTTAATATTGTCATCAGCAGGCATTTCCCATGTTTATGAAATTTACTATAGAATTTGCCTCCAAGTTGAGTTGGCTTCATGAAAGATTTGCAAGAATCATATGATGGGCTGTCAAACTGACAGCACCCATCCAAAAACTCATGATTTTTCTAAAGAAACAATCACATGAGATCAAGATGCTGAAGTCCATGTCCTGGTCACTAATTAATGGAAAGAGGAAGTGCACAATTTTTCAAGAGTTAGAACTCCCCTTCTAACAGAGAGGAAACTGGGAGTGCCTCTAGAAATGTTCCCTGCTGGGGTGCAGAGACATTGAGATGATTGATAAATAGATTGAGATTTTGATTACTGAAATTGTTATTCAATTTCATATATGAAATTGTTATTCAATTCTAAATTTCTAATCATAGCTTTAGACCTGCTTAAAATGTGGATCTTTGCCATTCATGTCACCATCTCACGACAGAGAATAGCCAAGGTTCAAGCCAAAAAGTGCTTAAATAAATTAAATCATCTCCTGAAGTTAAGCTCTATTATCTACCTTTTAAAGATTCTACATAGACTCTTTCTGATGTAGCAACCAATGTGTTTAACAGAGTTTATGACCTTTCCAGTTGTAGGATTGGGTTGACCTACCAGCCCTTTGATCAGATTCATGAACTATTTTATGTTTTAGTTTTTCCTACAGTTGTACTCATTTATCTTATGGTAAAAATATATCACAACTTGGGAACCTCATAGTATCAACTCTTTGCAGATCTTTGCAGGGAAATTATTTGAGTGGAACTATTCCACCAGAGCTTGGTAATCTTTTGGAGTTGCAGATTTTGTAAGTCTGTATTCTTGTTGTTCCACTTGTATTTTAACGGTTATCTACAACTTTTTAACTGTCTGATAGCTAAATATCTTATTTGACTATGATTAACAAACCTCAAGCTATTTCTTCTGGTTTATGCGCCATCCATGTTTATAGAAGGTAAGATAGGTTATTGTGTTTTGGGAGCAGTATTACTGGCATGGTTAAATATCATGGTGCTGTACCACACCAATGCAGGTGCCAGTCGATTACTGATGTTATGTGCCAACATTTATGTTGGGAACATACTCTGTTATGACCTTAAGCTGATTTATGTTTCTCTTGTTGATGTAATATGTTTTGGCTATTTTTGTTATGTCTTGAAATTTCTATACATTTCTAATGTATATGATTTTCTTTGAACGCGGAGTATCATGACTAGGTGATTCTTCTAATTCTAACAGCAAGTTGGCTATGAAATACTTTTCTGTCATCTTCTTGGATGTCAAGAAATTCAGTATTTCTTTGTTGTACTTTACATTTATTTCTGCTTACTCTGTTAGGGATATCTCTAGCAACACTCTGAGCGGAACCATTCCTCAATCTCTTGGTAACCTCACAAAATTAACATTATTGTAAGTGATTTTCTATGTTCATATGCAAATGTTTAGAATGAATTTATTAGTCATCAAAACTGATTTCTGATATCTTTTTGAAGCAATGTATCAATGAACTTTTTGACTGGAAGAATATCATCTGAAGGTGCACTCTTCAAATTTAATGAGGCTTCGTAAGTAGTACATGCTCACTTTTGATGATAGCTAGTCAGGAGTATGAACCTTTAAAAAATTCCTTTTCCACTCTACTGAAGCTTCTCCATCTAATTATTTTGTTGTTTATACTGATTCATTTTAACACGAAAGGTGAATCTAAAGGTTATGTTTATTAACATACTTTGCATTCATGGATTTAAATGTTGTGATGTGCCAATTAACCAACAGTACCAAGCCATTCGAGCTGCTTACATGCAAATACCAATATATTACTTTCTTTTATTATTTTACTACAAAATACTTCAACATATTTGCATACCACACGAATCTGAGAGAACCAACTGCAGGTTTGGTGCTTTAGATTTTATTTCTTGTACTCATTTATAAATTAGCAAGGGCTAGGCTGATCATGAATAAAATAATTAAAAAAATGCTGGTTACTCATGCAAATTGTACTTAATCAGTCTCGTATGAATGACATTCAGCTTTATTGGAAACCGTGGATTGTGTGGAAAGCAAATTGGTGTTGTCTGCAAGGATGAGATTCCATCACCCTCAGGAGGTTCTCAACTATTCTATCCAGGTAGTATGCACTCTCCTTCAGATACACATTGTCTCACAGTATCTGTCACCATTTTCATTAAGAGAAGTCAATTTCTGTTGTCTTCATAACTATGCAAGCAAAACTATCTTAAGCTTTTATTTTCTTGATATTTTGAAAGAAAGGCAATTAGCTTTTTTAAGTTTGTATTTGTCCATATGTGTTTGTTTAGAGAATTATGTTCCTGGGATCATATGATCTCCATATCATCCTTGGGTCTGAATCAGGTAGAATCACAACGCATAGGCCTAAACTTTCATGTTATAAAAACAGATAGGTATTCTACCTAAATGAGATGAGTCAATTTGGATTAGTGGCATGGGATTGGTAAGGGAAGATCTCAGAAAACCTTTCTATTTGAGGAAATGATTCTATGAAAAAATTATCTGAAACAGTAGATAGAGATTGTTGGCTCTTAGTTTGACAAATGATATTGCCATCAATAGAGCTCTGTGTCAGGAAAAAAAATCATATAATCAGCCTCATAGCTGGGGCCTTGGCTTCTTGTTGCTTTTGGATTTAGTTGAAAATATGCAGCTTGAAATTGTTATTTAGAAGTGGTTAACAACCAAATGAGTTTTTATGTTTCTTTAATTCGTCATCAGGGAAAGTGAAATGTTGTTGCTAATATGTATATCAACTCTGTCTTCACTGTTGGCATGCCAGTGACTGTTGGACGATTGAAATATGTAGTGGAGTCCTGAATAAGCAGATTCATACAAGACATTTATGATTTCTTTACATTTTAATTACCATAGTTATGCATGTATAATGTATTACCAATGATTGTGTCCATGTCTGTGAAACAATACTTGCTTTTAAGAAAAGGAGATTTAGAATTTGAAATGCATACAAAGGTAATATTTGTGTGGATCGACCACTTGAGAATGTGTTTGTAACTTTTTATAAAACTATTATTTTATGGAGTCCTCTATACAAATAATAATTATGAGACAGCATCATATTTGTTTTAGTATAACTTGCCATTCATCTACCATTTAAGTTGCATATGCTTACACTTTTTTGAAACCTCCAGATATATTACATTTTCTAGGAATTTAAAAGGATCTGAGTACTATGAGCATATCCAATTTAAGCTCATCTACAATTTCTAATATGATCTGGATCCGAACAACATTCACTTTAGGTTTCTGCAATAAAATGTGCATCTTTAAATAGATTTAGAACTTGTATTTACTTTTCTGAATTTTTATTAACTTGGGGAATATACATCTAAATGAGGACCTTATTGACATATTTTGACTATTATAAAATTTCTGACCATGGCATGTTGTTGTAAAATAATATTACTCTTCGGGGCTTCACAATGTTGGCTTATGCAAGCACTTCCAGGATGACTTATATTTGACTTTAGAGAATGTTGGAAGTCTAAAAACTAAGTAATTACGATTAACATCCTTTGTTTCCTTTAACATTATTCTCACTGTTCATTTATGAGATTGTAATGTACCTGCACAGATAACCTAAAGCACCCGTCAAAGAATTCTGCTAAGCTTGTTACAAGTGCTGTAGCAACAGTAGGAGCTTTGTTGTTGGTGGCACTAATGTGTTTCTGGGGTTGCTTCCTTTATAAGAAGTTTGGTAAAGGTGACATCAGTGGTCCTGCGATGGATGTTAGTGGAGGTACCAATACTTGTTGAGTTGTTGTTACAAGCATATTGACATATTCATTTTGTTATTCTGGAGATAAGTATTGGAGAGTTTTCTGACACAGTATCCTATTTCAGGTGCATCCATAGTAATTTTTCACGGGGACTTGCCCTACTCATCAAAAGATATTCTTAGGAAACTAGAGACCTTAAATGAGGAAAACATCATCGGTTCTGGGGGCTTTGGAACTGTATACAAGCTTGCCATGGATGATGGAAATGTTTTCGCATTGAAAAGAATAATGAAGACAAATGAAGTCCTGGATCGGTTCTTTGACAGAGAACTTGAAATTTTGGGGAGCATTAAACATCGGTATTTGGTTAATCTTCGAGGATATTGCAATTCACCTTCCTCTAAGTTGTTAATCTATGATTTCTTACCTGGTGGAAGCTTGGATGAAGTATTACATGGTTAGTTCTGCACTCGCTGTCAATTTGAACTTGGTTTCTTTTAGTGTTATTCTGCTCCACATGTTTGTTATGATTATTAATTCCTTTTTCTAGTATAATTTGGCATTGAAAACTTAGTAGAATTTCATTGAGCAGGCCACTCCTTTGCTTCTTGTATTGAGCACTTAGTTTTTATTTTCATTTTTTAACTATTGTCTTTGTTTACAGCTTGAAATGGTTTGTGAATTCAAACTTTTAAATACTAGTCATATTACTCATACTGAAATCTTATCAGAGTAGTATGTATAGTTCTTCACCGGTGCAGTATGCCTCACTATAAAAGAAAGGAAACTAAATGTTCAATATATGGGCATCATTCATATGATAGGCACACCAGTACACCAATACCATGTGAATCATTTAAAGGCACAACGGAATACAATTAAAAATTTTTTAAGCGATACCAGGTGGCATAAGTCAGTATACCCATATATTCTTGGACTACCAGTTTGATCACTTGCTGAAACTAGTGTGTGTGACCAAGATTAAAATCCTTGATCAATTTTTTTGTGGATTTTATTTGTTTCTGTCAGTATGTAGTTTATACACTCAATTTCATCATTTTCATCTACCAGTTAAACCTGGTTTGCACCTTGGTAAGAACATCTGTGGATTTTATTTGCTTCTGCAAGTCTGTAGTTAAACACTCAGTTTCATCCCTTTTTATCGGCTTAGTACATTCTTTTGAGTTAGACTCACGTTAATAGTATGCCCCTATCTTTTCAATGAATTCAGTATTACTTGCAGGTTCATATTATTAGGCGTCCTATCTATGTGATGAGGTGGTCCTGGTCATTTATACAAGTCATATTGACATAACAATTTGATATTTATAATTGTAATTGAACAGAAAGAGCAGAACAATTGGACTGGGATGCACGCCTTAATATCATCCTGGGCGCTGCAAAAGGACTTGCATACTTGCATCATGATTGTTCACCTCGAATAATACATCGTGACATCAAGTCCAGCAACATATTACTTGATGGGAATCTTGAAGCTCGTGTATCTGATTTTGGACTTGCAAAATTGTTGGAGGATGAAGAGTCACATATAACCACAATAGTTGCTGGAACCTTTGGTTATCTTGCTCCAGGTACATCACACAATACACATTAGATAAATCTGTTTTCTTGTTGATGAATTTTATGCTCTCGTATCAAATTCTATAAAGCTTCTAGGATTTCAATTTGCTTGAACAAGCACAGATCTTTACTTGGTAGTGTAACTGTAAACCATACTGGACGTTGGTCATGGTTATCTACGACTTAATGATGCGTCTATATATTTCTTCATCTGTGACTTAATGATGCATCAATATTTCTTCATTTTCTTTTAGATATGGATACATTACTCTGGTGGCAATATATTTCAAGATGGAACTATACATTTTTTTGTTATTTAAAAAGTTGTTAAACTATTCTTGGGGATTTAATTCTTTTTCTACTCCAATAGGTGGCTTATTCCAACGACTAATTGCTTAGGTGGCAAGCACCAGTAATTGAACAGTTGGTGTTTGTTTCTTGCAACAAGCCAGTCATCTTTACCTAACTGAGTATTTACGAATGTGATTATGGGGAAACTTAATAGCTAATACCACAGTTATTTCTTCATGCTATCCAGCATTCTGCTTCTCTTTCCATAAGTATTTTCATCATACTTGGCTAATAACTGCAGTTGTTATTTAGTTTTTTTAATAAAACACCACAACTCAGAATCATATTCGTCTGACTTTAATTGCAATTTATACCTGGCATGTCTTTGTCATAGCTTAAGTTAGTTTCACCAATTTTCTGGTTGTGTATTGGCATCGAAGCATTGCTTGCTGCTCTTCTATTTTCTCAAACAATTTGACCATCTGAACAGTGCAACTTTTTTTACTTCTTCTAAGAATTGAACTATTACTGTTCTGTTTGTAGAGTACATGCAGAGTGGTAGGGCTACAGAAAAAACTGATGTGTACAGTTTTGGTGTCTTGGTGCTTGAAGTATTGAGTGGAAAACGGCCAACTGATTCATCATTCATTGAGAAAGGTTTGAATATAGTTGGATGGGTAAGTTTTTATCATCTGCCTTAATTATTTTCTTTCTCTGACATGATCCATATGTACTGATCTGTGAAATTATTGTTTGGTTTGCTTTGAAGAAATTTGTTTTTTCTTAATTGTTTATCGTCTTTGATTTTAAATTAGATATATAGTTATCTACTATCATATGCCATTTGTATTAAGCTTCAATTAAATATTAATGAAATTCAAATGGGCTTCATAATTAAAGGTTATTGCTATCTTACATCCATGAAGTATGTTGCTAAAGCTATCTTACATCCATGGTGCAGTGGAACTCAAATCTAATATGGTTGTAGTATAGATTAGGGTGGTTATTTTCCTAGTTAGAGTTGTATACTGAGAGTTAGTCTTTTAAAATGGAGATATTATGGGGATGGGAGACCATCTATTTCAGTTTCTGTTTTTCTTAAGAAAAAGGCCTGTACTTATGGTTGAAAATGAGATAAGGGAAAGTCCACTTCTATGACTAACTCTAGTTATTGTGTTGCTGACTGGTGCATTTGATCTATCAAAGTCTGGTATCTACTAATTTCTTCTGACTTTATATTTGCATTAAAATTTCTCTTAAGAACCATCAAGATATAGGCATGGTCTTAATGGAGGATCTAAAATTTACTACATGTAGAAGATCAAGAGGAGTCTAAATGGATCAAATCAGGCTTAAGGATCTTGCACAATGCAGTTTGTCAGAATCCTCTATGTCTTATTTTGACTGGGTTACTGTATGCATCCATTATCAGACTGTTCATATTAACCTTTGCTTAACCTTATTCGGGCAGATATTTCATTGGACCTGTTGTGGATCCACTATGGCACCTTGTCAATTTTTGCATCACTTGCTTATAACAAGACTTGATTCCGGGTACTTAATCTTCTAATTACTATGCTGTTGATGGAAGATTATTAAATTTCTTTGGATATGGAATAACCGAGCCTTTATACCAACTACTTGGTGTTGGTTATATAATGACATATGGAGTCTGAAAATAAAATTCTTTGATGATTCTTGGTTTGTCAGATTAGCATGTCTATGCTGGGTTTTGCATGGAGCTCGTTCTCTTTTTGCTGGGGCTTTCCTGAGCTGGAAGTTATCTTTAGATTGGAGTTTTTCTCTTTGCTCTATCAGTTGTCTGAGTTCAAGTGAACAGGGTGATTTTTTTTGTGCTCAGCTTTAGGAGGATCAAACACCCATGTTCAGACTTGGGCTCTGAGATCAGTCTGCTTTGGTTTCAGAGAAGGGGGAGTCGGGGATGTGCAGATTGAGGAGAGATCTAGAGTCGCAGCCTAGTGGGATCGGGTAGTTAAGTTATATTTAATGGATTCATAGTCGCCCATTATTCTTCTCCAAATGCAATTTCCCAGATCATGGTGCTACAATGCTACTTTGTTAGTGAGAGATGTAATGGGGGCATATTGCAAGTACTCCATTTTTATTTCCTTTTTTGTCCATCCTGGCATATGGTCAGGGTTGTTGAGTTCACGGGGAAATGGTGATGATGCTGGAATCTGAATGAAGAGAGGGATCCTACTGCAGAAACAAACCATACTCTTTCATCTATTTGGGGTAAAAAACACTAGTGTTTATATCTATTGGATCTGAGGGTTGGATCTCCAACATTCTATGAAATTACACAGCTGAGATTAGCTGATACATAAGTTGATCGAATAACTCAGTCTTAATGAGCTGAGCCTGAGCTAATTGGGTTTTGTTTGGGCTTTTGGCTCGTTAAGCTGCTCAGGAGCGCTGAACTGTTGGTATGTGTTTTATTTGCTTTGAAGACGAGCTATGCTCGAGCTGCTCGAGCCTGGGGGCTGAGCTTAAGTTGTTCATGAGCAACAAGTCCTAATCACATCTCTTGCTGAGGGCTAGTTGTAATATATGCAGTAACCTATTCAGGTATACTCTAGGGGTTTGTTCTTGCTTATTCCTGGATCAAGTAATGGCATGATGATTTCCTACACGATCTTTTGTAGCCAATTTTAAGCCTGTAAACATTATTTAAGAGCATGCCAATTGTGGAGGCTTTCTCATTGACCTTTTTTTGTATAACCACAATCACAAATTCCAGGTAGGAATGGGTCTTTCTAACTTCTCATGCGCAAGCTTTACATTTGGAAAATATGCACTGGGGAAATTACATATCAAACTGATTTTATAAGTGAACGAACCTATATTTGGTAAGAAATGACTTATACATCATTCTCATTTTCTGTTTCAGCTGAATTTTTTGATTGTGGAGAATCGCCAAAGAGAAATTATAGACCCTTTGTGCGAGGGAGTGCAGAGGGAAAGCCTAGATGCTTTGCTTTCAGTTGCCATTCAATGTGTGTCATCTTCTCCGGAGGACAGGCCGACAATGCACAGAGTGGTGCAAATGCTGGAATCTGAGGTGATGACACCATGCCCTAGCGATTTCTACGACTCGAACTCGGATTGAGCTGCATTACGCTTGCTGTCTGTTAACTCCTGTTTCTTGTGAAAATGAAGTTGATACAGCCGCGTCGTTAACACATTTTCACAATTCATTCATTCTTTCCACTGCAGTTCATGTAAATGATTGTCTGTCCCTTCTGCAAATTAGCGAGAGTCCTGTTTTTGTCAGAAGAGAATTTATCTTCAGATGGTGCTATCTTTAATAATTCAGTAATAGGAAATGACTAGTTCGAAACACCAGACCGCATGAATTTTTCTGCAAAACTGGATTCATTATCATGCTTTTATCGTTCGAGTGATTTTGTTTTCTCCTCATATCATTGAATGTGGACAAGGGAGATTGTTCTTCATGAGGTTTTTGTCGGGTCATCTTATGAACAAGCAGTGGAAAGTGTGTTGTATCATAAACTTCTCTCACTGGTTTCTTTACCTTTTGCATTTATTGAAAGCCTTGTTCTGTATTTATTTTAGTTTATATGTTTTCCAGGGACTATGTCGTGATTTTTGTTGGTATCGAAAGCTTCATCTGTAAGTACAGAATAGAATGATGAAAGATCACTGTTGACTAACTAGGATTATATACATAATATTTGAGAGATGAAATTGCAGATCTGTTCATTGGCTTCTATCACGGGATGCTTGCAAAAAGGACTGTTCTGCGATCTCGAGTTGTAGCTTTCGATGGATTATAAGTGCTAATTTCCTATTGGCAAACAGTGAATCCGACATAATTCCCTTTGATGATCGAGTCAGTCGGCAATTTGGAGTTTCATTCTATTATTAGGTGTAGCCGGAGAAGGATTCGGACCTTTAAGTGTACCTGTCGCGTTGCAACCGCTCTTCACTTTACGGTTTGGATGAGCGAGCGAAAAAAGTCTTAGCGACCTTACCGTCCGGCAGGCTTCGATCGATCTCTCGGTCCATTTCTATGAGAACGAAGACGAATCGACACAAACAATTTGGATTCAGTGTGTGTGACGGTAAGAAACCCTACTTTTTTGTTAAGCTGATATAATATATTTGGGCATTCTACTTTCTTTCTTTGCGCAGATTTCTTGGTACAACCTATTCACCAGCGAGTCCAGGCCTAGCTTGTAGGAGGAGCCTGCAAACCATGGGGTCTATGGTAGCATTAGAGGGAGAAAGAGATTTGGAGGACCTCAGGGAAGGGATGAACTAACTCATAGGAAAGGATGCAACAGGAAACCAGTGCCTTTGTGTTAAAAGGCACACCACATGCTTGCGCATATGCTGCTTGGGGGTGGATGGGATTGCACTAGGTTGCTTCTCTTCTTATATGTGGCAATCCAAGAGCTGGCTGAGATCATGGTTGAGGGACATTGGTCGTCTGCCTTGTTCGGCTATGGACATGCCTTTTTCTAATAGTTTGACTGAGTTCCCCCTTTGATTGCGGAGAGGCATGCAGCGTTCTGCAGCCTTTTTACTGTGCCTGAACTGGTGGGACTTGAGTTAAACTTCTGCGACTAAGCACAGAAAGGCCATTAATTTTAAACCCTACATGTTATAGATCTTAAGCACCAACTGATGTTATTTTGCTTGCACTAGCCACTAGGCACCTCAAGAGATGGAGGTACCTTTTGGATATAATTCCACTCTTGAAACAAGGACAGGAGTAGGTAGATTTCTTCTTTACAGCCTAGCAACAATTAGATGTGTTGCTTTAGATATTTCCTCAGTTGCTGCATGTGGTTTGGTTGTAGTGTAAGCTGTTTGATTTGCTCAAGTTACAAGAGATGCTAGAGAATGTATAATTTAATGATAATATATAGTATGTATGATGCACAGATTCTAACTAATATTCCAGGTGTTATGGATGAGACTATGATCAGGTCAGTCACAGAGTAAGCTGTTTTTGGCGCATTGAATAGGAGTATGAACTTCAAAAAGATACCTGATAGCTATCATCTGAATCTTGACCAAGACAAAAAGAGCTCCACTTTGTCCTGCAATGATTCTTAGTTTGTTTTTTAACTTTTTTTATTAACAAGTAGTTGTTTCTCTTACAGATCTTCTTATGATTTGTGCATATGTTGTCCGTTTACCACATCATTTAATTTTGGCCATGAAACTCAAATACTCAAAGCCAGAATATATACTCTTACTACTGCCCTCAATGATTTTGCTTCTTTAGCAACTGATCCAACCATGAAATTTTGGTGGCTTTATATTTTTTTCCCTAAATTTCAATTTTATTCTCAAATCATTTACTCTTATGGTTCAATTAGCTTTGTCCAATGTTTATAATGAACCACCTTGAGTTATTTGTGGACATCTTTGTTCATACTAATCATGAACCAAAACCTATTAGTGCTGAACATGTATGATTGCTGTATCATTTTTTGGCGATGGTATCTTAGCAGCTGTTGAGGATAGTCTCTGATGCAAAACCAAACTTACTAATTTTGTCATAACTAGATGAGAAACAAAAATCTTCAGGTTCTGCCACTTCACCTCTTTTTCAGGGAACTGAAATCACATGAACTCAGTTCACTCCATCATGATATTTTTTTTCTTTTCTTGTGTGAAGAGAAAACATTTTGTCATGTGTTTTGTTTACCATAACTGGCATTGTTTCTTGTTTCTTGCAAACATCTTCTTTTCAGTCACATCAGGTCAAAAAAGAGTCAGCTCAATAGGAGTTCAAACATGCATTTCCAGTTCAAAATGGCTGATTCTTAGATTTTCTCTTTATGGATTAAGATTTGGCTGACTGCCTCACATGAAGACGGCATGAGAAATATCAAGTGTTACATTATGTTGCTTCTCTTAGACATTCTTTTTCAATCAGACTATCTTTGTAGTTGATTGTGAATAATCACTTTAAAATAGTAGTCCATGAATTCCTTGCATCACCTTTCTAACTTTAAGGCTTAGACAGCTGAAAAAAGCAATTTGGAGATCTGGAAGAGTAACACTAGTTTCTTCTCGATTTATAGTGCTAATAGATCATGATGAGTTTCTGGCTGATCAAGTGTTACACTAGGTTTTTTTTTTTGTTGAAAGTTGTGTTTCTGCTTAGGTGAATGATGAGTTTAATCATTGTAGGTGATCCCATCAAGAAACTATGATGACAGAGGAAATGGATATATTATGAGATAATCTTGCCAAATATCTTAGTAGAGTTGCTAGTAGGAATTACAACAGAAAATAAAACTTACTTTCTATTTCTTAACCATATAGCCTGGATTAGCCTTTAGAGAAACTATAGCCTGAATCACCCTGAAGGTTTGATATTCTCCTCAGAATAATTACTTGCAGCTCCAGGAAGGCAATATACTCGGCTGTTCTCTGAAGCAGTTCTTCTAATTCAACTTCTTGGCACCCTGGGATGATCTTCTTGAGCTTCTTTAGTTTCCTTGTCACCATAGCTTGAACATGGCTCTTCCCCCTCACTGGAACTGTCCCTCTTATTCTCCTTCTCAGGGAAGTTGAGGGAACTCCCATTGTTGATGACCTATCCATGCAAGAGAAAGTTGGTGAGCCATAGGGAAGTAGGATGGAGTATAAATAGATATGAAATAAGGTGATTTTACTTGGCATTTGGGAACAATTATTAGCCTCCTACCCCATGCAAAGCTTATCAAGTCAAGTCATAGCAGTATTTGGAGCTCACCTAGATCACCAGCTGACAAGATGACATGTAGCAGCAATCAAGAGCATGCGGGCCATGCCTTCTTACTTTTAAATGGCAAGTTTGCCTAATTTATGGACCACCCAGGTAAACTTAGTGGCCAAGTGGGGATGAAAAAAGTACTGACTTTGATATGATACAATGATGCCCTGAGTTTTAGCACCATCTTGACCTTTTTATCAGAGTATAATATTTGTAGAGATCTTTTAGTTTTGAAGTAGCAATTAACAGTGTCAGATCTGAGCTAAAAGCTTATATGACAACCAATAATAGTACCTCATTCTTGTTTGACAACATACTGAGTTACAATGTGTCTCTCGGATGGTTTACAATAATTCTGAATCTTGGCTCTGTAAGTATCAAATGTTGCAAAAGACATTATCTATGTTATTGATACAGCTGGCGATGTATGCCACTGGGAATGAGGTGGTAGCCTTCTCCGGGTTACAAGACAGCAAAATAGATTTGTGGATAGGCATGATACTAAACCTCATGTGAAGCATTGTCTGCATAGCCTTCCTGTTCATGTGCCCATCTATGTCTATTCTATAAGAATGGTTCTCTTGCTCAAACTTGGATTCATGCTGTTTGAAGATTTTCTGCAGCAGACAGACGCAACTCCTTTTCTAACAAGTTTAAGGTTTTCATGTGCATGGAAAGTCTCTCAGAACTTAATGATTGATAGCAAATGAGTACCGTGATAGAAAGGTGAATTGAAGCCATTTGGGAATACTACTTGGTATGTTGTCTATAAACGAAAGTTGATGGAATCCACCTTCAGAATAGTGGAAAAAATAATCAAACTGGATATAAGATCAAAATTTTCTAGGTTGGCTTTGGGTTATATATCTAAATATAACCTGTGTTTTGTTGAACTGCATTAATTGGTTCCTGTCTGCTTTTGGCCATGTTCTAGCTTGTCATGATCATATCTTGTGATGTATTGGGTGAGTAATACTTCAGGTGCATAACATTTGGATCTGGTTGAACCTTTCAGGTCCAAAAAGGGACAGTGGTCATCTTTATCCTCATCAGTCAAGGAGAGGGCACAAGCAAAGTTCATCTGCAACATTTGCTGAATTCACTAGTCACAGATGGGAGGCAAATCCAGCTTCCCTTTCAAGCATTGATGGAGCCTATTCAAGGTTAGTGGGCATGATCATGGGCACCCCTTGAGACATGGAAGATTGCTTTTAGACCTGCTGACAAATCTATTTAGTCAGTCACGGTATCCCTGTGCTTATATTGCTGGAATCATAAAGAATCTAATCCTACAGTATGAAATAAATATCCATCACAAACAAATATATACATAGATCCAGGATATCTTCTTTTAATAATGGCTATTCCTTCATAACAATTGGAATATATAATCCTTGTACGTTCAGTATGGGCTATTCAGCTGATCATTTAATGCACTTAAATTGCTTATATGATATCATTGCTTCCAGAAATGTAGTCAAGATAATGTTGGTATACGTTGAATATGCTAGGAAGCTATAAGTTGAGTTGTGTCAGATAATCTCTTCTGCAACATTCCGAGCTTTGTTTGTGTCTGATGCTGCTGAAACAAATGAAATCAAGTAGAAGTTGACCATTCTGTGTTAACCTGATTCACTAGCATGAGGAATATGAAGAAACTTTCTTCTAGCGTAGCTTTTGAGAGAGAGAGAGAGAGAGAGAGAAGGACATGTAGGCGTTTGGTGAGGATAGGCAATGCCGAGACAAGAGGCATGTGAAAGTCCCCAGCCCCTCATGGGTTGCACCAAGTTCCATGCTCAGTGTCACCCATGCAAGGGAAGAAAACTCCCCTGTGCATGTGGGGCTTCACAAATCGGTGATAGGATGTTTGGATTTGAGCTCATAAGATTGAGCTCTGTGTATGTCGGTGGAAGAGCCAAAAGACTTTGATTTCTTAGCTTAGCAGTTGCAGACAGACCATTCCAACAGCATTATGCCTGCCATCTCCTTTCAAGAGAAACTGAGAGAGTGCTAGGAGACATGGACAATCCATCAAACATCTCCTATTTGAACTTCTTCTTCCCGTAATATGTATGGTGGTACTAAGCACTAATCATCCCCCACCTGTTTGGCTGTTGGTGTACTGCATGTTTACTGTTCCATGTGGGTGCAATACTAGGCTGTTTCAGCCAGCAGCCATGGCATGTCCTGAGAGAAAAAGTCCAAGTCCTAGATGTACATCCAAGGAAGATAAATCAACTAGTAGGGCCATCCCAACACATGGTGTGTGTTCTCCTACATCACATGTGACCACCCTTGATTTTAGCTGCAGGAGTTGTAAGTACACTGATCAGTTTGAGGTGTTTTCAACTCTAGGCTTTTGGACAGTTCAAGAACAGTGTCCCCATCAGATTCATTTCAGCACCTTCGTGTTGATCTAGCAACTCAAAGCCTGCTTTAATCTTTCCTGCTTGGCTGGGGTCTGATTCAGAAGATCACAGTAGATTTACCAAACAAATCTTAGGTTATATTCATGAATTGCTTCACAAGTTCTTCTGGACACTCTTTGGAGGCTACTAATTCTCCTGTTTTTAACATATAGACACCAACTAAAGCTGAATGCAGAGTTCTTCACATGCAAGGATATATCTGTAATCACCTACATGATCGTGAAGACACGATGGTCTTTGCAGGAAAATTGCAACCTGCAATGGGGTCTTCATCAATAAATGGTTGAAGTAAATGCAGCAGCAGCAGCAGCAGGGAGCAAAACGCTTGCAGAGAGCAGAAGTGCTTGCAGCAGCACATGAAGCTATTGCACCAGATGACACAGAAGCCAGCAAGAAGAAGTCACTGAAAGAGTGCGCAGTTGCCTCTGCAGCTGCTTTAGTCGCAGCTTAATGAGCCCAATTTGCAGAAGCTGTGGGGTGCAAAGTGTCAGCATGTCTTCAGCTATTTAAGAAGCTTGCCACAGATGCAAGTAACATCATCAATTAGCTACCACCGCAGCAACAAGTAATCTCAATAGCCTTACCTATTCTATTTGAAGCGTACATAGACTCATAAAAAAGTACTCTGATATGAACGTAAATATTTTTCTCTGCTAGCAAATTTTGTAGGTAAACAATAAGCTGATGCCATCCCAGCTTGCAAAAAGTAACGCTTCTTTTTTGTGTCAGCAATGGAAGGTGTGGTCACACGCAAGAGGAAGACAAGATCACCAGAAAACAAAGGGGAGTTCACCTACACTTCCTTCTGATGAGTTCAACTTGACTTTGGGAGGTGCAGGGCATTACCAGATGGTAAATAACATTATACAGTTCTGATTTCATTTTCTGTTCTTCTATGAAATCCAGCTGAAGCTCAATCATATCTATAACTAATTTGGTGATGATGATGATATCCTTGCTGCATCACCAGATGGTAAATAACATTATACAGTTCTGATTTCATTTTCTGTTCTTCTATGAAATCCAGCTGAAGCTCAATCATATCTATAACTAATTTGGTGATGACCCCAGGAATCATACTTGACATTTACTGCCACCAAAAAAAGCTTCTACATCCTAAATTTATTAGCTTCTTTTGAGATTGATATTAACATGTCAAACCAGCTGACCTGGAAAAATGGGGCCTCAGATATAGCCCTTCATCAATCTCTAGCCTCCACTATCAACAGTCAAACATCTCAAATAGTTTGCCTCACTTTATTCACTGTTGAGCTACACAAAGTAACTTACTAGAATGTTCTCCTTGATAACTCTTATATTTTTTATTTACAGCATTTTCTCAATTTCTGATAGATGAATTAGTGACTAATGATGTCAAATGCCCAAAATCCAACTAGAAATAGCAGAGATGGGTTTTATGGTCAGTCAAACAATTCATCATCAGTCAGTTTTCTTTTATGATGTTGCTCATATTCCATATTGTTTCCTCTACATGTTTCAAAGCAGGTAAATGCAGATTTAGATCAGCAACAGCTCTCTTAAACAAGGATGCCAATATAAAATCAAGAAGAATGCAAGTTGAATATTTCCTGCCTCACTGTGCCACATAAATCCATCTGGTTCTACATAATGCAGATACTGTCTATGAGCCTCTCCAGGTTGCAGGTGGATCCTATTGCATTGAGCAAAGGGAAGTTTAAGACACAAAAATGAATGACTACAGCAGACAAGCTGAAATTTTCATGTTCATAACAATGATAGCAATAATCAATAATGTATCCAAAATTTTCTTCATACATGTGAGTATCACTTACATTTTTCTGATAAAACAGGTTTGTTTACATGAAAATGAAATAGAGTTATTATTCTTGTTTCATGATTGTTTCTTGAATCCAAATTGTTTCTGAACTCTCAAGCTACCATCTTTTGCAATTCAATGTTGTCATCTTACATGTAGCAATTCAAATGATTCAAGGATTCCATGCACGTCAAAATAACACACGTAGTTAGGACAACTTCTCTGATGTCACAGCATTCTATCACTCGGACTCAGCAAAGTCAATGACGCAGGGCTTCTTCGTCCTCGTAGGTCAACAACACTAACTAGCATCACCTATCAAGAATCGATGAAAGGAAACAGCGCCCTGCCGAGTGGCAGACCCCAACTCACACGGATCTGATCCCTCCCCATCCATTTCTTGCAGAAACGAAAGCAGCTTCGGCTGATATGGTGGTTGGAGCAGTGATGAGATCACAAGAACACTAACTCTAGAATTGAAAGCAAACACTGCCCCTCTCTCTCTCTCTCTCTCTCTCGACCGAATCCGAGAGGACTTTGTTTGCAAGCCTAGCTTCGTCTCCGCCTGTGTTGTCACTTCTGCCGTGGATGGGCATAGTGATCATGAAGCGGTGGGTGGTCGTCAAGTCTCGCAGGGATTCTCTGTGCCCTCGAATAATTACGCCTAGCGTAGGCCGAGCTCGCTAGGGCACAGAAATCTTAAAGAAAGCAAGAACGGAAAGGAAAACCTAGAAAGCTACACCACAGCGTGCAGGCTTTTGGGAAGATCTGCTGATTGTTTCGCCTCAACTGAGCAAAAGATTTGGTCGCGAGCGAGCCGATTGGATCTGACGAAGGGAGGGAGACGCAAGTAAACCTCCGCCACACCACAGTGTCTGTGAAGGGATGCATGCATGCACATGCAAGGTGGCCGAGAGTCTTACGTACGTATCAAATATTAACCCACACATCGAAGTCAAAAGAGTCTTCATCTCATGAAAAGAACAGCACAATGGTACTGCCGCAGTTTCCGATTGCGTGCAAAGTCAACAGTTATTGGCTTTCTTTCCTCCTATAATTCGCATATGACACATCTCCATCTCAAGTTGCGTGAGTTAGCAGCTAAGAGATGTGGTATTTTGTGATGTGGAAGTAACACTAACCACAGCTGCTGCACGAGACTGCACCTCTCATCGGTACTTTCCCCCACTGTGAGCTACTGTAAGCATTGGTTGCTGGTTGTGTCATGTTTGACTTCATTGTCTGTGGAGTGGAGGGTGGGAAAGGCTGACTCATTTTCTCTGCGGCAGGTAAAGGAACACAGATATGGGAATGTTAGGATAACTCTTCTATCGCATCACATCAATCCTCACGGTGTTGTTTTCCTATATAAGACGACTCCATCCCTCAACCATACACTACAGCTTTTGCCGTTTTCGAGTGCCTACGGTTGGGAAGAGCCAACATGCAGTTTGCCTCCGGCTGCAGCCTCTCTTCTTCTTCTTCGCCTGCTATGATGTGTTGCTGGAGATGGAGAGCTGCTTCGTTTTGGCCTTCTGGCTTTGAATGGTATCAAAGGAGGAGATCGAAGGGTTTAAATGTCAGCTGTGCCACTTCTAATGGGTGCTATCCTTACCGAGCTTTTCTCTCTCTTTTTTATTTTAATTTATTTTTTTTCATTCATCCTCTATATATATGATTTTATTTTTATTCAATATTGAAAGGATTGCATGTCATTTTCTTGACCTTGCAAGACTTTCTGAACATGAGATAATATTTCTGGCCGCTCTCTACTCCGTTTTAATTTACTTCGAATTTTTCTATTCTTGTGAATCCCTTCTTCTTTCGCCTTTCTTTCTATCCCTTCTGAGCTTTAGTTTCATGATATGCGAACTTTGCATTCAACTATTTGTGAGATGCTTCAGTCTTTTTCTCTTTTTTATGTCGTGATATTTTTGTTCTTTTTGATGTCTACTTGATTATAATTTTTTGTCCACTTTTGGATGGTTTTCTTTTTTCTGGATTTCTCTCCAACTGAAGCATGTTAGATCAGTAGTTGAATCTGCAGTGACAAGATTTACCAGCAGTAGAATGTGGAAGTGGTGAGTTAGCTGAGAGATGCAATTGCTGTACTTGTAATCTTAGGTGGGTTTTAGCTATAACCAGCCATTATCTTGCTTGTTGAGCTTCTATGACTACACTCACTCGAAGCACTATTTCAAGTTGCTTGCAATGAATTCCAAGGTTTGGATGCCACAGATACAATGTTGTGATCGTTCACTCACTTCCAAAGTAGCAAATGTTCATATAATTGTGTTCGGCCTCACTCCATACATCATCACGGTATAAAGATTGATGCATGTATGGCATCCCAAAACTTTGACGCCAAACATTGCTGATTCACAGCGGCAAGAATTGCATTTTGATGGATGCAGCAAAGTTGAGCTCAATGACGCAGCACAATAAGAACTGTGAACGAAGCAACTAGCAAAATGCCGTACATACACAGCACACCAAAAGCACAAGACAATCTATTCACAGATAATAAGAATATATCTATGTATATAGAGAAAGCTCCGAGTCCTTTGGCACTTCATCAAACCATTCACGCAATGCAGCAGCGGAAGAGGAAGACGTGACGCGGCCATGCACCAAGTCAACTGCTGTCGGCAATATGGCTGAAGGCAAAAAGACACGATCTTCCACTGCTCTCCCCTTGAGAGGCCGATCGCCTCAAAGACCTCGAGCATCTCATCAGGCACGAGCTCGTCTCAGGAACTCCCATGCAGAGCGAGGAGTATAGCTTGGTGGGGGGCAACCTTTGGCAGCTCAATGACCAGAACGAGGAGGAACCCAGAGGAGGGATCCGTGTGCAGTGGAAGTCTGGCTTGCAGAGCTGAGTGGCCATGGGAGTAGTAGAATCCGATACGTCCGCGGCTGGGCATGTGGCGCAGAGAGACAAGGAGAGGCTCGTTCTTGGCAGCTCCCTCGTTGGGCTCATCCCTGGGATCTTGGCAAACGATACGATAGCGTGCCGGCAGAGGGGGCAGGGTATTGATCCCGGCGGAGAAGATAGGATGGTGGATGTGCTGTTGGTGGAACACAGGTAGAGAGCACATCTGGTGCAGAACTCATGATTGCAACCTGCGATGTGAGAATAATTCTGCTATCAGTATGCTACAGTTTCTCTAAGCCAAAGCTTCTTTGTGCCTAACAGATGCGTTAGCCAAGTCTTAGCACCATTTCTATCCACGAATTGGACTACAGGTGGAGAGATATTGACTTGTAACGTCAGCTAATGTAATCTTGTTCGTAGTCAGCGAATACGACTAATATGTTAATCGACGACAGTTTGTTAACAAATACTTACCACTAACATATTTATCGACAACAGTTTGTCGCACATAGTATCATTAACAAATAATTGTGACTTACAAGTAATATGTCTATCGACAACAGTTTGTGACTAACATGTTTATCGACAACGGTTGTCGCTTATAGTATCATTAAACTTACGACTAACATATTTATCGACAACAGTTGCCAGCTTTAGGAATATTATTAACAGTTTATGGCTTTAGGAGCAAATAGTTGTGACTTACGACATGTTTATAGACAACAGTTGCCACTCATAGTATCATTAATAAATAGTTGCGACTTATGACTAATATGTTTATCGACAACAGTTTGTGGCTTTAGGAGTATCATTTACAAAGAGTTCGACTAATATGTTTATCGACAATAGTTTGCGGCTTCTCTTACGACTTACATACAACAACAGTTTGCGACTTTAGGAGTATTACTAACAAATAGTTACGACTTACGACTAATATGTTTATCGACAACAGTTTACGGTTTTAGGAGTATTATTAACAAATAGTTATGATTTACGACTATCATGTTTGTTTATCGACAATAGTTTACGGCTTTAGGAGTATTATTAACAAATAATTGTGACACTTATGACTAACATGTTTGTTTATCGACAATAGTTGTCGCTCAGAGTATCATTAATAAATAGTTGTGACTTACGACTAACATGTTTGTTTATTGACACAACAGTTGCCGCTCAGAGTATCATTAATAAATAGTTGTGATTTATGACTAACATGTTTGTCGACAACAGTTTGCGGCTTTAGGAGTATCATTAACAAAGTATCATTAATAAATAGTTGTGATTTATGACTAACATGTTTGTCGACAACAGTTTGCGGCTTTAGGAGTATCATTAACAAACAGTTGCAATTTACAGGTGCATTCATAAACAAATCATTCAGCACAAAAGAATTAGTTCGAGTAAAGTGTCATGATCAACCTAATGTGATAACTGATTCATTAACTTAGAAACAATAAACCCTTATGTTCAGTTAATAGATCAACTTAATCAGACTCCAAAATGCTTAACCTAAAGATAATAGTACACATCCTGTCCTATATATCAACTTAATCCTCTCTTGATCCATTAATTGTCATCATCTGACATCTGACCCAATGTGAAAATTGACTAATTAACTCCAAAAATCTGAAACTACATGATACACTTCAATCTATTGAAATCTTCATATCTGAGTGATCAGGTAGGTCATGACTGAAAGCATTATTAGTACATGGAATCTGAAAGTTTCAGAGATGTGTACCTTCAGCAGCAACTGTGCATCTTCTTTCCAAGCAAACAACACATGGATCAATGCATGCAGGCGACTGGATTGTGCTTCTCCAACCAAATTCTCTGCAGGAGATTAGATAATTAAAATAAAATACATGAAATTTAGCAAACAACCAAAACAAAAAAAAAAGTACAGAACACTTACCTAGCAATCCTCATGATGCTCATAAGGGGAAGAGATATATACGGGGAAGGAAGGATCTTTACGCGATGATCTGGTTGATTACTTAAGATGCCCTCAAGCCAATTTCTATGCCATGAACGGGCTACCATCAAAGGAGTCCAGCTGTTGAGCAAAGCAGCACTATATAAGATTATCCATGCATTCCAATTTGACAGAGAGATGGAAATAAGTTGAACATAAAATAGAAGTAAAACAGTAAAAATGGGTAAGAGAAGGCATCAAGTTGCAGTATATCTAGAGAGCCAGCATCAGCTTATGCCATCAATCGGCAATGATATGGTTGACACTAAAGGATCCCCAAGGAAATACATGGACAATTCTTCAGAGTGATTAAGAGAAGAAAAGAATATTGAATATGGTTGTTTGATGACTAAAAAAGGAGCTGGGATTAAACAAGCTAAATTTTCAGAAACAACTAAGAGCTCAAGCTTATTTATTACATTAGGTAGGCTACTTAACAAATGCAATGGATCAGTATATATTTTGTTATTGTTAACTATGTGCTATGTACTTCCCCTTACTATCTTTGAAGAATTAACAATCGGCTTGAGCCATAAAAGAGGATAATTGAAGTCCATATGGTCAAAAAAGGTGTCAACACAACAAAATTCTCCAATGTATAGTCAAGTTTGGCACTTCATTGGATAGGGTGCAACAGAAAATCAACTGATTCAATCCCCCTTTTAATTACATGGAAATGTATCATCTATTTGCACTTTCATCAGGATTTGATTAAAGTCCAGAGAGTCAGACAAGGTATCAATCCTGAAATGAATTTTGCCAAACTTGTTACTTAGATTAATTAAGAACAGAAATTGCAGTTGATAAAGCATCTAATTAGTCCTGCAGATTCTAGCTCTATCTAAAGTTTAAGTTCCATATCAACCTAGAAAGCTTTTAGCATATCAGATACATACCCATTCGAGTTTTCAGCATCCAAACTAGCTCCTCTGGCAATAAGAACCTGAATGCCCACATCTAATAAGTAACCACAGTAATTAGCATACCAACAGACAAAACCAAATAGACATGAAACCAACTTACTTCACAGCAAACTGCACTTCCACCACAAGCAGCATAGTGGAGGGGCGAGCTTCCAGCACCTGCAAAATGAGTTTATTATACTCGTTAAGCTAAACGTGACATCAATATGGTCACAATTTGATCATACATCACGCATTAGCTCTATAATTTGCAATATGGAATAAACTTGCATTGTTCTAAATTATCGATATCTTTGATTGCTAGATCAGGTTAAAAGATATGGTAATTGAAATCGGTAGTGAGAATTATCACTCTAATACGCTGAAGTACAATACAGTGTACAGAAACCTTTTATTGCAAAGCAAGAAAATTCAGAACTACTTCTTTCTCATGGTATTCAAAAGTGATGACTGGAATTTGAGAACCGAATGGAAGCAAAGAAGGAAAGACTGAAAGCAACAGGGAGCACTCCGTATAAATGAGTTTACCCATCAATCCATCAGCTAAGTGTAACATTTCTTTTCCACATCATTTGCAACTAGTTCCTACACATCTCCAAAACCTTATACAAAAACCAGTATTGTCTTCCTTTTAAGACATGCTAATAGTATGTCCCATCTTAGCACAATTAAAAAATGAACCTCCATCAAATCTCTCCTCCAAATTATGTGCTGGAAGTGCAACAATCACAAAGACATCTTTTGGCTGGTGCAGATTCTGGAATTAGTTTCCCACAGTACTAGCACTGCATTATGGGTAATGCTCAGTCTCATCTACAAGCATCAACATGTAGTTCCTCCATGATCAAGTAATTATGACTTGTCTTTCTTTAACCTTGTTTCTATCCAGTGACTAATGCTTCCTTTATGCAAAAAAAGTCATCAACACCATCAACTTATAAAATTTCTATGTATATCTCAGGTGAATTATTATTTTACTGCAACTTGTGAGACCTTAGATGCAATATCAGATTATACGCAATTGAAAGCATTATATGCTTCATGAAGTTCTTGATCTATTCTCATGAACCTAAACTCCCAGCCATATCTACTATGACTACTCTGTTCTGTGCACGAACTTTCAACACTTCCTCATATGCCAAGTATCTATCAACCTAGAATCTAACATATGCACCCATCCATAACCTAGATCAGGAAAATATGAAGTTCCTTTTGTATGGCAGAAACATTAAACATAAGCAATAGAAGAAAAAAGTTTAAAGATAAAAATAACCACATAAAAGCACGCAAGATAACCACAGAAATATTTTAAAAGGATTTTTGTTGTAGGAACTAAAATACAACAACAGTTTGTTATGACAGCACAAAGAAAGGTCCAAATGGAACATCTCATCTTATCATGAGCAGAGAACTATATTACATGAGCACATAAATAATGCCTAAGACAGACGGACAAATGAAAACAACCATTATCATTTACAAATTTTCCTGAACAGGTTAAAACTTAAGACTATTTGCAATAAAATAATGTGAAAAAGAAGAAATCATCCCTCCTAAGAATGTTAGCGGCCTTTGTGTGAATTAAAAAGATAGGAAGTGAATTAAGTAGTAGGCCCACTTAGGTTAATACTAGGGATGTAAGGATGGATCTCACAACCAAACAATACCAGTTCTCATTATTCCAAAACAATATGAACAAGCCCAAATTTTCTTGGTAGGCATGTGGTCACATATGTCGAGTACGTCTTCCTACCTAGCTATGGATCAGCTACATGGAAACTTCTTCTTTGCAATTGAACTGTTGAGTGCAACATAAATAATTAAAACTAAGAGCCAGCAAATCCTTTTTATTGTTTCCCAAATATTATGATTATATCTCCATCTTCCAAAGCTCTCTAAAATGGGACTAGCATGCATCATTCTAATAAAATCATGATTCTAGAACCATAACCAGTGGTATGCTTACGAGAATAATTTAAAACAACCAGAGTTACTAGAAACAAGAACTGACATGCAATTAGAGAACCTAGACACACCAGTGTTGTAGTAGGATTATAACTGAAACAATAAGTTTAACAATGTCCACATAGATACTGGCAATTCCAAGATATCTGCAACTAGTTTAAAAGCAGCAACCACATGACTGTACAAGAGACAACTAAAGGTATGAAGCTTTTGGGTGGAATCTTAAAGTGACCAAGAATGAGGATGACAACAAAAGAAACAAACCTATCAGATCAATTGTTGACCCGTCTTCCACCGTGACCTGGGAAACAGAAGCACCCAAGTCTAAGAGTAAGTGCATAGTCTCCGCATGCCCATTTAGTGCTGCCATATGAAGTGCTGTGATGCCTCCATCTGCCTTTTGGTTAACTAGTTTAGACAAGGAACTGCCAAATACCAGTAGAAGATATAATTTTTTTTCTAATAAAGATTTAGAGAATGTCCATAAGGATAAAAATGTACCTCTTGTCAAAGTCGGGAATAGAGGATTCATGGGTTGATTTTCCCCTCATCATATTCCAAAATTCAGGTATGCTTGGAACATAGTCGGTAAGGAGAAGACGGACGCAACAAGTGTGCCCATTCAGAGCTGCTAAGTGGAGAGCTGTTCCACCATTGAGATAATCTGTTCTGTGAATCTATCATACAATTTCCGAATACTACCTGAGAGTTATTATGAGACCACCATGGAACAAAGAAACAAAAAAACAAGCACCATGGGAGAAGAGAAAAAGAAAAGCAGCTTACATTAGCTTTGAAAAGCATAAGAGTCTGAACAACCTCCCAGTGACCATATTGACAAGCTTGCATTAATGCAGTCTGCAACAGAACACAATTGTTGATAGTAATAAATGTGAAATTTAAACTTTTTCTCCTTCCTGAAGACAAAGAATGTACACTAACTAATTTCAACATCCACTTTTCCAGAATAAAAGATCACCAGATATTTAACAAGTTTCCGGCCATGTAACACACAACAAAACAAGAACAATCAGAGGGATAAGGATCTAGGTTTCACCTGTCCGCTTATGTTCCTCAGGTTAATGTCAACTCCAGATTCGATCAAAAGAGAGACAATCTGAAGACCAAATGACCAAATGAGCTTCTACAGAAGCCATAGATTGACATAAATTCTGATAAAAGACATCAAATTGAACAGGAGCCCGTGAGAAATTACCTCATGGTGGCCCTGAGCTGCAGAATAATGAAGGGGTGAGTTCCTAACACCAAA
Source organism: Musa acuminata AAA Group (assembly GCF_036884655.1). Taxonomy (NCBI): domain Eukaryota; kingdom Viridiplantae; phylum Streptophyta; class Magnoliopsida; order Zingiberales; family Musaceae; genus Musa; species Musa acuminata. The sequence goes on from NC_088351.1 coordinate 3,033,706, forward strand.
GGTCGAGTACCGGGCAAGCCGGGGATTGTATTCCAGCAGCGCTTTGGCCTCCTGAAGGTCCCCATCTCTTGCCGCGGAGACCAGTCTCTCCCCTGATGCAGAGCACCCGAAGGAATTCCCCATAATACTTAGAAACCCCATAATCCCCAAAAGCTAGCAACCAAATCGGAGAACAATGGACAAAAAATCGCTACTTTTTTTGTGGCAAGAACACCTTTCTAAATCCACCAAGAGCAATCTAATAGAAAACTCTCAGGATGGGGAGATTACCACCCAAAACAATCTCCACCAAGATTCAAGAACTCAAAGAACAAGAAAAGAACAAAAGAATCCTTCTGATGACTAAAAAGACCCCTTTTTTACGAGGAAAATGAGAGCTCGAACGCGAATCCCCCACCATTGGCATGCATCATCGAGAAAACATGTCCCCAGTCGCCATCCTTTGTCGCCCGGGCCTGCTTCCAGATGGGATTCAACCCAAAGACGACGCCTTTTTCTTGGCTTGTTGCAAGGAAAGAACAATGGAATACCAAACGGCGCTTACAACAAGAGGAAGGAATAATTGTTTAGAACAACAAGGACATAGGAATGGTAGAAGATATTATATATATAGGATGAGAACACAAGAAAATAAAGAAAAAGGCGACAAGAGGAATGGAAAGGAGAAGAGAAGGGAAGGGAAGAGAAGGGAGAGAGAGGGGAAAAAAAAGGAAAACGGGGGAAGAAAATGGTACAGAGAGAGAGAGAGAGTTGATATTGCAAGCAAAATGATCCTGTAAAGGGAAGCACGTCTCCATGATCGGCGTGGACAGCACCAACTCAAGTCAAATTGCCTGGGTCAACTCCTGTTTTCTCCAGTGAAGATATAGGAAGGTTGACATATATCTGTAGATCCCTACAACAGTCAACTCCTATTGAATCACCCAAGAAACGGTTCAGGGTTGACGTGGTCTCTCGCTCACGAGGACTGTGCATGGTTTAACAACAACCATTGTACTTGTCAGCGGTGATTCAGGCTGCCTGTAGACTAACTTGTCTTTCCTAAGAATAAGTAGAGGATTTAATATACATTTATATAAGAAATCTTGGGCATTGATAAATAAAAAGAATATAGGATAAATGTTGATACATATATCATCAATAAAGATTTCGAGGGTTACATTTTTTATCATGGGAGTGGGGCATGATTGTGCCTGACCACATCACCCCTGAAAATTTTGAAGGGTATAAAAAATGCTTATATATATATATATATATATATATATATATATATATATATATATATATATATATATATATAATGTAGGTTAGTTTCTATACTTGAGTGAGGTACTTTGCCGTTGATGCATTAGTGTCTCATATTTCCCATTCACTTGGTTCATGATTAATTACATATTGTTGAATATCATCATATCCTAAACTTGAACTTCCTAGGTGAGCTAGGGCTATCAGAGAAGTGTCTCGTACTCAACTTCGTTATTAGATATTTTAAACTTGAATCGAAAAGCCTACTTATACACTTTAAGAACGAGTTCGATATCGCCTCCATCCGAGGTGACAGAGTCATCCACAAATAATGTCCTTGCAAGAGGGGCGTGCTTGTCAACCTCGGACGAAACGAAGGAGGAGTTAGTTCTAACATAAAGTCCATCAATACTTAGGCCTTTATGATAATCATTGAGACATCGGATATTAAACTCCCCTAGCTCTACTAATCACCTTAGCAGCCGACTTGAGATATCAAATTGAAAGAGAACCTATATAGCATGTGCCCGAAAATAGAGGTGAATATTCCTTACATTCAAGAATAGCACAAATGTGAGCTTTTAATATAGGGTACCACTTCTCGGATCTACTCATTTTGTAGATGAGCCTTTAAACTACTGTATCATTTTGTACCAACACCAAACTGATAGCTAAGTTGGTGGTAGCGAAATAAGAGGCTTAGAATATCACCTAAGTTAAAGGAAGTGAACTGTGTGGTAACTCGGCGATATGGTTCTTCAACTTCTCAAATGCATCTTGACACTTATTGATTCATAGGAAATCTTTCAAGTCCTTCAATTCCCAAAAGAATGACAAACACGTATCATCAAATTAGGATAAGAATTGATTGAGCAGTGTTAGCCGATATATTAATTATTGAACCTCTTTTACCGATTAAGGTGGATGCATATCTAATGTGGCTTATACCTTCTCGAGGTTTACATTTATTCCTCTCTGATGTATGATGAACTTGAGGAACTTTCTCGAGTTAACTTTGAAGACACATTTGGTTAGATCGAGGCACATGTTAAACTTTTTCGGAACTTCAAAATATCTCAATCATATCTGCCAGATATGAGGTGGTCGTCTTGCTCTTAACCATCATGTCATCCACATAAACTTTAACATTTCTCCCGATCTTATACTTAAATATTATATTTACTATCCTTTGATATATTAATCTTATATTTTTTAACCCAAATGACATGACTCGATATAATATATATCGTAGTTTGTGATAAAGGTAGTGTGTTCTCGATCCTCCAATACTATTCTAATTTAGTTATACCATGAGAATGCATTTATAAAGGTGAAGAGTTCATAACGTAAGGTAACATCAACCAATTGATTAATTAAAAAAATGGGGTAGTTATCCTTTGGGAATACTTTATTACGATCGGTACAATCAACACACATCTTTTAGTTTATATGAGATTTTTTTAATGAGTACAACATTGGAGTTATTTTGCTACTGCACTTGATAATAAACTCTACTCCTAACAACTTCTCCACCTCCTCACAAATTGCTTACTAGTAGTTAAGGGCAAATTTACGAGGCCTTTGCTTTATTAATCATGTCTCAGGGAAAATATTCAAATGGTGTTGAACGAAGTTAGGTTTGATTCTCGACATGTCTCTCGATGACCATGTGAATATCTTAGAATTTTTCTATAGAAAGTTAATAGGCTACACTTGATTCTTCTCAAGAAGGGTAGCTCCAACCTTGATAGTTCAAATAGGTCAGGCTTTGTCTATGGGAACCTTGATCAGTAGCTCTATTGGCTCAAGATGTAGGGCGGACCTAGTCAAGTCTCGGGGGTCCATAGGTGGTGTCTTGGGTCGGGATTTCTTCAACAAAGATATCACTGTTAGGTAGCACTAGCATAACTCTCTTGGCTTGCTTTTCAGCTCTCCGATGCTAGCTCTCAGTAGGAATTTCATCGTCATGTGGTAAGTCGACACCATCACCCTTAGTTTACTCAGTGTGGGTTGGCCAATGATCACATTGTATATCGAGGGGATATCTATCATAATGAATTTAATTAATATTTTATTAGAGCAGGGCTTACCTCCAAATGTGACATGTAGATTTATAGTCTCGAGAGGCAAAATAGAGTCATTAGTGAACCCCATCAGTGAAGAAGTTAGCGAGGTAAGATCGTTGGTTGACAACCCAAGTTTTAAGAAAATATCAAAGTAAAGGATATTAATAAAGCTATATATGTAGATAATGACTCTTTTCACCCAAGCGTTGATCATCCTTATAGATACTACTAAAGTATTATCATAATTTTGGTCAAGGTACTCTGCCTCTTCCTTTTTTAAAGTTATTTTCGAGTCACCCTCTATCCTCGAGTATTTTTCAGTGGTGGCTCGAGCATAAGCCTTATGGATCGAGGAGTTATCTCTTCCTAGGGTTGGTTCACTAATAATGATATCAATTTGCTTCTCTACTAGCCCCTAAGATCAGGATGAGGGTTCTCAATGCTTTCAGATGAACTACCCGAGGTGTCCTCGATGTTTGAGCTTTTAAATTTGCTCTTTCAAGTTGTAATAATCTTTAATGTCATAATTGTAATCTCGATAGAACCGATAGTACTTGGACTTATCTCTTTTCGTTAATAGGGTTTTCGTTGGGTGGGGTCCCATTAGAGCTTTTTTTTTTATATATAGAGGAAAACTTTAGTTCTAGTTATATTTAAACGGGTTAGCTTAAACCTCTAGCGAGATAGCTTTGGTCATTCATTTCTCTTCTATCAAGGTGACCTCGGGATTGGGGCTGATTGTGGCTACTCCTGTTTTGGCCTCTTGTGTGACTCTTCATGCTTGCTTAAGACCATTATCTCAGCAATAATTTACTGATTGTTCCTTTGAAATATTTTGGGTATAATTACTAGTAGTTTTTCTATCAATGACCAAAAGAGACGAGAGAGCCTAAGCCCCATCATAAAGGTCTATATAATAAATGAACATCTAATATACCTCATATCTTATTCGCGAACCGAGTGATAAAGTTTGTAAGCATTTCTTCTTCCTGCCACATAAGTCCAAGGAGTGTTGCCACTGAAGGCCAATGATGTACGTTCCTAAAGAAATGAAGTTCAAACTCCTTCACTAGCTGTGCGAAAAGAGCATATAGAAAGTAGCTTTGAGCGAGTATATTGTTCTTATGCTAGGCCTGGTCTGACAAGTATGATATATTAGGGTGTTTGAGGTGCCATATAGTGACATTTGGGTATAAAAAATTGTAATGTTCTCTATGAGATCACATCGATATTATCGTCAAATACCTTCAAGGACGGGAGATGGGATATGAAAGTTTTCTAAAATTAGTTCCTCCTAGATGTTTGAAGTGAACAGTGATTGACCCAAGGTGGGGTTAATAAGCGCTTCCCCTTTTGGTTGTTGGAGTGTTCATCGCATCTCATCCAAACGTTGATCCATCTATCTTTTGATTGGGCCTTGGATTCAAGTGGGACAGACCGAGAATGGTGTGGTCCGTTGAATTCTATGATCATAGACTATGGTGCCCCCTTAGCCGACGATTCGATAGACCTCAAACGCTCTTGGAATGTTGACATCACATTGGGTTGGGGAACCTTGATGGGTGTCGATGTAGCTAGGGAATGAGGTGAGCTAGTGGCACCACCCATTGGGCTTATATCAAGCCTGATAGCATATGCACTTGTTAAATGAGGTTTAAGAACATATTGATAGGGATGAATAGGTGGATCGAGGCCATTTTTAGAGGTGAGAGACCTGGGTCATTGAATAGGCATTAGTAACTCATCCATGTCTACATCGAAGTGGATGTACTAATGTACGAAAATGATAGCTACTGCTCCCCTTAGGTGAAAGTACTTTGGTTTGGGGGAAAAGCCTCTTTACTCAAGTGTTCATTGAGAGAATTGACGGACGGGTGTAATATCGGGCTATTCTTCTAGCATTGAAAATGTTATGAGAATGTGTTATTGACGTCTTGATCTGCTTGACATAATTTTGACTCGTATGCAAAGGTTGTCTGAAGTATGGTCGAGGTATCTCCGAAGTAGAAACGTCGAGTTCCAAAAGTGTCACTTGTACGAAGATCGAGGTTGAAAGAGGTTTTCTAACTCAGATCTCTTTCATATTCAAGTTAGTAACTCAGGTAGATGGGTATCATAACCTCCAATAATTATGTTAAAAAGTAAACTTTCTGATAATGAATGAATAAGATATTTTGTTAAATATTCTTTGAGAGAATAATCTTTAATAGTCACATTGTTATCATCTAAAACATTGTTTTCAGTGTAGGAGATCATTAGAAAGAAAAGACCACTGTGGAGTATTTCCAGATAAAAAATTGCAGTGTTTTCTATATGGAGTTGAACTTGAAGATGGCAGGGAGGAATCTGCTGCTCTTCTGAAGAAGGAATGAATGATACAACAGAAGATAGAATGTGTGATGTTGATGAACACATTGTTCCTGTTTGGTTCAAAGTTTCATATTGAGACTGCTCGATTCAAGGAAAGGAAAATACTTGATGGATTCAAATTAATTATATTTCAAGTTGCAAATAGGTTTGACTTCAGATAAATTTCTTCATCTTTATGAGGAAAAAAAAGAAGAAATCAAGTAAAAAATTTGAGTTTTTTTGCAGACACTACCAAGAAAGCAAGTAAATTTTCGAGTATCAAATTGCCTTCTTGAAAACCATCTAATATTTTGGTGACAATTAACTTCCTAAATTTCTCATCATAATATTAATGAGTCCATCTCACCATATCAATGAGTTTTTATTCTTACATCTGACAGAATAAGATATAGTAACCAATTGATGAGTATCCTTTGTGACAGAATATTATCATTATTGTTATTTCTGTGAACTACTTTTTGTTGCTCACATGATATCTGTAGTCATTGAAGGAGGTAGGGATCCTTTGTGATGCAGAAAATAGCTGAGGAACTCAGAGGCAAATCCATCTTTTCCTACTTGCAGAACCACATTGTTCATGCTTTAAAGGTCATGAATTGGTCCAACCATGCATGGTTTCTTGGGTGGGTCTGTGGATTCAGTAAACACCACACACTGTCTTGGAAGATCAAGAGAGACAGCCATATAAACAAAGATGAGGACAGGGTAGCCAATCCCTTGTACAGCTTTCGTTTTCTGTCCTTTGTTTCATCACATGATCATGAGTGTGACAAGTCTACTGGTCCATTAAATGGTTGTAAAGACAGGCTTACAAGATTCAAAGTTAAAGCTGAGTTCTGAATCTGAATTTGAAGTAAATGTTTGCATCTCATCTGCTGCATGAGACAGGTGTTCTTTTCTTTCTTCTCTTTCTAAGCTGAAAAATCTTGACTTCAAGAAATCAAGTCTAGTGAGATTGAAACTAAATGATAAAGATAAAGTGCACTTGGAAGAGAACAAGAACTTGGATCAGCACTGACAGAATAAGACTTGTTATTAACAAGAATACAAGTCTCCTTTTCAGAAACCATATAGATGGAAGCTTCAATAGCATTGGAGAAGGAACCACTGTGGCTATCAACTGACATCACTTGTTCTTCTTTACCTAAAACAATGCCACACTCATGGAATTACAAATTAACTATACTTCAAATCTAAATGATAATCTTGTTGTACCCTCTTAGGCTGACTGATACTGGAATTTAGCAAGAACTGTTTTCTTATTTGGAATTCAGATACTTTGTGGGTGAGTGAAGTAGATTCTTTACTGATCTTTCTCTTAAACAAATCAATGGCAATCACAAAATTCCATTTAAATGTCAGCTTTGTGTTGAAGACTCCATGATCCCATAGCACACAAGGCCTCCCATGAGACCCCAATCCACCTCCTTGCTCAAAAGCCATGAGCTTTCTCACCCCCAGTTATGTATGGATTACACAGTGGTGAAGAGGAAGATGAACTGCCATGATCTCCATCTCCAGTCTCATGATCATGTGTTGAACAAGTACCATTAGGCGAAGAACTTTACATGTATAAACACATTCAATTCTATTTGACCAGCTGGGGGCCTTTCTTGTGGTGGTCTTACCTTCCCTCCCTGTACAGTAATCAATTCTTGTTTATCAGGTCCCATCAGCTGTCACCTCTTCATTTTTTCCTCCCATTAAGGATCACATCTTCCTAAATTGACCTGCAAATTCTGCTTCTCTTTCCTTGCACCACCACAGAGATCAAGTTCTGTGAGCCTAAGTGCTCAATTCAGAAGAGAATGACAGGGGAATTTGGAGATAAAGATGATCCAATTGAGCTGCAGACAAGATAACAAAGGCCTGGTGAGTCTTATCTTTCTCTTTTCTTTCAATCTTTGTGCCTTTGCCAATACCAAAACATGGACTGGGTCTTGCATGAAAGCATCAAAGGAGGGGACTTTTCTTCCCCAATCCCACTCCCATTACCAGTCCCACCACCTCCTCCTCCTGTTATTAATTCTGATAGAAGGATTAATCTTAGTATCCTTATCATATTTCTCATACTAGCAATCATCATCTTCATCACTGGGCTCCTCCACCTCCTTGTGAGATACCTTCTCAGGCCTACCAGCAGGGAGCGAGAAGACCTGGACAATGCTACAGCACTGCAAGGACAGCTGCAGCGGATGTTCCATCTCCATGATGCAGGGGTGGACCAGTCCTTCATCGACACTCTCCCAGTCTTTCTCTACAAATCCATCATATACCTCGAGGACCCATTCGATTGTGCTGTCTGCCTCTGTCAGTTTGAGGCTGATGACAAGCTCAGGTTGCTCCCAAAGTGCAGCCATGCCTTCCATGTACAGTGCATAGATACTTGGCTCATGTCCCACTCCACCTGTCCTCTTTGCAGAAGAAGCCTTCTTCCCGACCTCTCTCTCACCGACAGTTTTGGTCCCGTAGTCCTTGTTCTTGAGCCTGGAAGTGAGAGCTCAAGAGAGACTGCTTCTGAGAGGGAGGGCTCTATGCCCAATGTTGACCTTGGTTCTAATGGAGACGAAGACACTGGGCCTTCCATCGTTCACACTTCCCAAAGGCCGGTGGAGATGGCAGAAAGGGAAGAAGTTGGTATGGCACTGCCAGTTTCAGAGGCTTCGGAGACAAAGGTAGTGCCCGTCAAACTTGGCAAGTTTAGGAGCGTGTATGTCGGTGAAGGAAGCAGCACTGCCAACGGTAACTTGGACCAGAGGAGGTGCTTCTCCATGGGTTCGTACGAGTATGTGATGGATGATAGGGCATTGCTTCAGGTTCCCATCAAACCACCAAAGATGAAGCCCGAGCACCGGTTTGCGGTGTCGAAGTTCGGTTGCCATTCGAGAAGGGGTGTGTTTAAAGGATCGGATGCACTGAGAGCTACAGAATTCAGAGGTGATGCTGGTAATGTCGGTATCAGCAGTCATCTGCACATGAAAGAGAGCTTCTCGGTTTCCAAGATATGGCTTCAGTCCAAGAAAGAGAAATCTATGGCCGGGGATTCTTCCCGGCGGGCCCTTTCTTTCAGGACTGGCGATGAATTGTATCTAATAAACGGTATCAGCCATGCTGCTACTGCATCTGAATTAGATCCCACAGCTGGGGAGAAGAGTGCAAGCGAAGTAGATTTAGATGTGGAGGTAGGAAGATGCAACGACGGCGTCGGATCTTGGTCTGATGGGGCATTCTCATTTGCCAGGAGAACATTGCTCCGGTTAGCAGGAAGGCAGAATTTATGATTGTCTGTGCCGAGCATTCTTGCATTTACGAGATGCAGGAGGTGATCAAGAAAGACAGAATAAAGATCATTGCACACACCCTTTGAGATTCCCTTTCTTTTTTTTTGTCTTTTGCTTGCAAATTCTTCAAGAAACTGATGGAATGTCATATACATGTTTCTCATCAAAATCTGAAACTGATGTGTTGCAGGAAGTGGAATTTGTTCATCAGTTTGACTGTAAGCAAAGTTGTCATGAATTGTGTTATGTCACTGAATGTGATTAGATCCACTTATTCTGACCAAAATGAAGTAAATAGCTGCAAGACAAACAGCAGAAAATTAATATGATATATGCAGCAACATTATTAGACTAAAATAACCAGACTTCTTCATGAAAAGAAAGACTCATTCATGAAAAGAAAAAAGATGCAGCAAATTCCACTCTCAAATTCAAATGTGCTTCTCTTCCTTGTCTAGTAAGTTGGTACTGTTTCAACTTAGAGCTAGCAGAAAGGAGCTCTCCATTCAACTTACAAGTTTCACCTCACTGTAAACATCAGTTATCACTGTACTCATGCAGATGAGACAGTTCCCCATGTAATTCTTTTTAGCTAGAAAGGTTGCTACACTTCAATGTATTCTCCTATATGGCAATTAGAAACTTGTGTACATTTGTCCTTCATAAAAATGTTCAGATGACTATGGTCAAGTGAAGTAAAGAAGGATCAACCAAACTCTTTTAGTGTAAGGCTGATCCTTCTCACTATATCATGTGTACCAGTGAGATCAAAACAACTTCATGTTCATATCTTGTCATATGGTTTAACCAGAATTGAAGGATCAAAAAACATGAATGCAGGTAAAACGCTGTGAGTTTAATGTTTGCTGAAGTAGTTTAAGGTTTTGAACTCTTTTCAACTCAAATAAAGAATGCAGCAATGAGTAAACAGAGGTACTTCATGTCACTTCTGGATTGTTTCAACAGCATTGCAGATTCTTACTGAGGAATAAAGACAAAGTAGATATCAACTCACAGTCTCATTTTACCAATGCCATTGGAACTCAGAATTAAAAGAGGGAAGCTGCTCCTGAAGCTATTGTGAATGAATTAAGTGAGGATTATTCATAAACTGGACTGATAGAATTGATTGCTTGAGTTATCAGTGCTAACAAAAACCTACTTCAGGAAATTAATTCTCTTTTCTTTCTTTTCCTTTCCTTCATTCTTAAATACCAAAATCTTTCAAATTATTTATATTCAAAGTATTTTATTCATATTACTGATTCAACATTCATTTTATTCATTTATTTTATGTTTTTAAAATACTTTTATAAGATTAAATTATATCATGTTATTTTATTTTTCTTTTATAAAAATTTTTATATCATTTTAGTTATAATTTACTTTATAAATAATGAATGATAAGCTTGAGGTCAGATTTTTTTCTTTTTGCTAGGTTGAATTTAATTGGTTGATTTGGGTTATTTTTTTTGCATGATAGGGAGAATTAGCATTTTTCTTAATTTTCTATTATTTCAATATATTTTATCGATTTATTATTCAAGTCCGGTCTGGCGCGGTCCGCTCCGGTTTATTTTTATAACGACAGACCGGACCATGTTCGTTCCGGTCCGAATATCCGAAACCCTAGAGCATACACACGTGAGAAGCACGTGATACCAGCGTCTCCGTTCCCTTCCTTCTCATATAATTCTTTTGGCCGACTCAACGCCGCCGCCTCTTCCTTCCATTTCTCCTCTGCCGTCAGTCGCCTCGTCCCCCGGTCGCTGCGGATCTGTAACGAGTGCGTCGTGGTTTGAGCACCCTAAAAGGTCGGAGTTCATGCCTTTCTCCGTTCGATTTGATTTCCGTGTTGTTTTCTGTCGTAGGTTCTTTCGAATTCCTTCGCCTTTGTCTCCGATCTGTTTTTCTCTAGATTCCGTGCCAAGGGTTTCTCAGAAATTCATCTCTCTTAGGTTATTTTGTTCTTTTTCGGCGCTATTTGGGGTTTCTTCCCCTTCCTTCTCGATCCTGTCTTTTTCTTGCTGATGATAGGGTTCATTTCGACGCAAAAATTACCGCTTACTAATTAATTTGGAGATTGGGTTTCTTATCGGCAGATCGTTTCCTGTGGAATTGTAGGGTTCTTTTCACGGTTCGAGGTAGAAGAAATCAGCAAGAGCGATGGCGTCTCGTTTCTGGACGCAGGTGCGATTGGGTTGCGAGATGCGAGTCCTAAGACATTCCTTTGGTTTGTTGTGCTTAAGAACCTTTTTTTTTTTTGGTCTCAGGGCGGTGACAGTGACACCGAGGAGGAGGAGGAGAACAGTGAATATGAGGACGGGAGTGAGACTGAGCAGCCGGCCGGCGATGGTGCCGGGGCCAACGCCAGAAGCCGTTACCTCCGAGATAATGCTAGCGATAGTGATGACTCGGACGGGCAGCACCGTGTGGTCAAGTCGGCCCGCGACAAGCGGTTCGATGAGATGGCTGCAACTATCGATCAGATGAGGAATGCTATGAAGATCAATGACTGGGTTAGTCTGCAGGAGAGTTTTGAAAAGATCAATAAGCAGCTTGAGAAGGTCATCCGGGTTACAGAGTCTGAGAAGGTCCCGAACCTTTACATTAAAGCTTTGGTGATGCTTGAGGACTTCTTGGCTCAGGCCTTGGCTAATAAGGATGCTAAGGACGCTAAAAAGAAGATGAGCAGTACCAATGCTAAGGCTCTCAATTCAATGAAGCAGAAGCTGAAGAAGAATAACAAGCAGTACGAGGAGCTGATAGCAAAGTACCGGGAAAAGCCAGAGAGTGAGGATGAAGCAGCTGAAGATAAGGATGATGAGGAGGACGATGAGTCAGGCTCGGAGGTTGAGGAGGATCTGTCAAAGATCACAATGTCTGATGAAGAGGATGAGGAAGAGGAAGATGACGATGAGCAGGCTGAGGGTGGTGGGACCTGGGAGAAGCAGATGAGCAGGAAGGATAAGCTCATGGACAAGCAGTTCATGAAAGACCCTAGCAAGATCACGTGGGATATTGTCGACAAGAAGCTTAAAGAGATTGTGGCAGCCAGGGGTAAAAAAGGAACAGGGAGGGTAGAGCAGGTTGAGCAGCTTACTTTCTTGACTCGTGTTGCCAAAACACCTGCTCAGAAGCTTGAAATTCTTTTCAGTGTGATATCGGCACAATTTGATGTCAACCCAAGCTTGCTTGGCCATATGCCTGTAGGTGTTTGGAAGAAGTGTGTTGGTAATATGCTTCTTGTGCTTGACATCCTTGAGCAGTATCCTAATATTGTAGTCGATGACACAGTTGAGCCTGAAGAAAATGAGACACAGAAAGGTGCAGATCATAAGGGAACAATCCGGGTCTGGGGAAATTTGGTTGCATTCCTTGAACGCCTTGATTCAGAATTTTTTAAAAGTTTGCAGTGTATTGATCCACACACTCGTGAGTATGTCGAGAGGCTTAGGGATGAGCCTTTATTTTTTGTCATTGCTCAAAATGTTCAAGAATACCTTGAAAGGATTGGAGATTTTAAGGCAGCTTCTAGGGTAGCACTTCGCCGACTTGAGGTTATATATTATAAACCTCAGGAGGTCTATGATGCAATGAGGAAATTGGCAGAGCAGACTGGGACAGAAGCTGGTGGGGAGACGGGAGATCCAGATGAAAGTGATGAGAGTCAGACAGTGGAGGAAAATAGGGGCCCACCAGATTTTGTCCCAATCCCTGAACTTGTGCCTAGGAGGTCTACATTTCCAGAAAGTAGTAGAACATTGGTGGATGCATTGGTGTCTCTTATCTATAAGTATGGTGATGAGAGAACCAAGGCCAGGGCTATGCTGTGTGATATATATCACCATGCTATATCTGACGAGTTTCCTGTAGCTCGTGATCTTCTGTTAATGAGTCATTTGCAGGATGGGATTCAGCTCATGGATATATCTTCGCAAATCCTGTTCAACAGAGTAATGGCACAACTTGGGCTATGTGCCTTTAGGGCAGGGTTGATCCAGGAAGCTCATGGCTGCCTCTTTGAACTATATCAAGGTGGTAGAGTAAAAGAGTTACTGGCTCAGGGCATGTCGCAAAATCGTTACCATGAAAAAACTCCTGAGCAGGTTTTTTTTCTCCGACTATCATTGATTTCTCTGTATTTTACATAATATGAGCATCTCATCTTGGAATGTTGTATGTATCACAAAGTGAATTCTGAACTCAAACTATTTATTTTGGTGTATGTGTGGATAAAATCTTCTAATGTGCTTGTAAATTTATGTTGTATGTACTGATCAACAAAGGCATGATCTAGCTTTTGATTCTGTCATCATAATGTATTATCATAATAGTTTAGAACATGTTAAGTACTATTAATAAACATGCCAGCTTATATGAACTAACTAATTGTACATAAAATATAGACGTTAGATTATAGAATGATTGCTATGCCAGAACACCAATCTGATCTGTTGATACATGCATCTAGTTGAACATTAACCTACCTATTTCTGATTGTTGTAATGTTTTTAAAAACCAATGAACATCAAAAACTGATGTGTACTACTCTGTGCTAACTACATTTTACAGCACAGTCTGTAGTCGTTTTTGAATTAATAGAAATTCTTTTCTTATTGGGAAATAAAAGTTAAACATTAACCTACTTCTGATTGTTGTAATGTTCTAAAAAACCATTGAACATTAAAAACTGATGTTTACTACTATGTGCTAACTACATTTGCCTGTCTTCTAAGCAAGTGTCATTTCAAAGTAGGTGTGGATATAGTAGAATTAATCTATAACATAATTATTTAGTGAATACCTTTAGCCATTGGATTCCAAGTGGTTTTTTTGAAAGTTACAAAGTATACAGTAAGTGTTCTCAGATACACATCCAGAATATATCCTGAAAGACTTCTGTCACAATCTGACTCAATGGGAAATTGACCCATTACTTGAGTTTGGACCATTGATTCAAATGCTTAAGCTCATGTTAGTAAGATTTGATTAATAGGAGGACAACCAACTAGTCTTAAAAATCAATTTGAATCTCCTCCTGCTTCCGATGTGACACTAAATAAGGGTCATGTAAGAGCTTAACTTATTCATTGAGAGCTTAACTTATTCATCGAGAATCAGTATCTTGGCATGGTGTATGTGAGGCCTAACCTAGCAAGGTGTCTCCACATCATTTCATACATTGTGCTTCTCTCATAGGGTTGATGTTTTCTATTTATCTCTATTGTCTTGGACTGCTGCCACTTTTCACTATTGACTTACCAATTTTCATCATCATTCTTTGTCCCTCCAGTTAGATTTCATGTATTTTCTTTATTAGCTCATTCAAGGATATCCAGGGAATCAAAATGATATGCTTCCCCAGTGGAGTAGCTTATGGGTGCATGTACCTATGTGGTAACTGCAAGATATTATGGGAACCAGAAAACCGTATGTTTCCTGCTGTGACAGTTATCAGCTTAAAGAACTTTGGTCATCCTGTTTTGAAGTTGAAGCAGCTGGTGAAATGTCAGTCATAATTGGCATTCCAAGTCTCCAACAAGATATATTTAATCTGTTGCATGTACTTATATGATATCTTTTATAAATCACTCATTGCAAAGGTTTTCTTTTGCTTTTCTCTCTCTTTTAGGCCAGAGTTGGAACATCTGCTAAAACATAATTTCTTGCAATAAAGCTTGCACCTCAACTTGCTTTTCTTTCTAGGATATCTTGTTTTGAATGTGCAGCATTATTTGATCGTTCAATAGCTATCTTTCCCTTTACTAAATCTCCATTAGCATTGTGGCATTCCTTATTCTTGTTGGCCTAATGATGATTGTGATAGCATTATATGCCTGCTTCAGATTTCATAGCACAATGATTTTAGTTCTCCTTTTGATGATTATGATAGCGTTATCAGCCTTGGTTGAACTCAACTTTTCTTGTATGTCGACTCATTTAGTTTTATTTCATCAGGAAAAGGCTGAGAGGAGAAGGCAGATGCCTTATCACATGCACATTAACCTTGAGCTCCTTGAAGCGACTCACCTGATATGTGCAATGCTTCTTGAGGTCCCCAACATGGCTGCTACCACATATGATCCAAAGCGCAAGCCTATTAGCAAGACATTCAGGAGGCTTCTTGAAGTGAGTCAGAGGCAGACATTTGTTGGTCCTCCTGAGAACGTAAGGGACCACGCCATGGCTGCCACAAGAGCCTTGACCAAGGGAGACTACCAGAAAGCATTCAATGTCATCAACTCTCTTGACGTCTGGAAGCTCCTTAGAAACCGAGAAAGTGTGCTAGAGATGGTGAAGTCCAAGATCAAGGAAGAGGCTTTGCGGACTTACCTCTTTGCATTCTCGTCCTGCTATGATTCATTGAGTTTGGGCCAGCTTACTTCAATGTTTGACCTCTCTGAGGTCCATGTCCATAGCATCGCTAGTAAGATGATGATTATGGATGAGCTGCATGCTAGCTGGGACCAACCAACAAAGTGCATCGTCTTCCACAATGTGGAGCAAACCAGGCTGCAGGGTCTACTCTTCCAGATGGCAGATAAGCTTGTAATTCTGGCTGAAAACAATGAGAGGGCATTTGAGGCGAGGACCGGCGGGGGCCTTGAAGGTCTTCCACCAAGACGTCGAGAGGGTCAGGACTATACCGGCTCAGCATCTGGCAGATGGCAAGACGGCTCTGGTTCTGCCTCGCAAGGTAGGCAAGGTGGTGGCTATGGAGGACGCGTTGGATACGGCGGCAGGACAGGGGGTTCTGCACAGGCAACTGGCGGAGGTTATCAGAGAGATCGCAGCGGACAGGGCTCACGGGGTGCTGGTGGCTACTACGGGAGTGCTGGGAGGGCAGCTGCGAGAGGTTCGCAGTTGGAAGCTTCTGCAGGCATGGTCAATCTCAGCAGAGGTGGTAGAATTTAGTGCCTGAGACAATAAAGTAGATCGATCCAAAAGAAAGTAAAGCAAGCCCCCCGGTTTTTTGTCATCATTTTGCTCCTATTGCTTGGAAGATACTCTCATTGACTGTTATATTACCCTACCCATTAGGTTTCCATCGAACTAATATCTCTTTTTTGATTCGATGTACTGTGGATCGTGAGAACTTATTATGACTTGCGTTTTCTTGGTGAAATTTGTTGTTCATGTCTGTTCTCAATATTCATAATTTCCTTTACTTTTTCTGAAATAAATCCTTGATGCCAACATTGAATCTAAGCCTGCTTTTACTTGTGCTGAGGTGGGTTAAGAAGATCTTCATTATGGATAATATTAAGAAGATCTTAAATCCTTGATGTCAGCATTGACTGTTCTTCATCATGCATCTTTTGATTCCTTAATTTGGTCGTCACCGGAGTAATTATTCCCAGAAAAAAAATATAGATAATTAATATGGGTTCAAAAGAGAAAAAAGTATTCATTTAATGGTGCAAAAAAGTGATTGATATAAAAAATCTCAGATGATTGGAACAACTTATCGTGTGTTATTGGTGACCACAAAAACTATATATTACCGCTAGAAGAGATCTGATGTCATGATTATGGTCAGCATGAGTACCATCAATCGAGTATTTGGAACTCTACAGAAGAAGAGTTGGTGGCAGGCAGCCATCGCAAGTCGAAAAAAAAATGTCACACAGTTTGTTCTTTCTTGCGGACTTAAATCTTCTACGGGATCTTTTTCCTCCATAATATTCTTCTTAGCAATCAATTCATCTTCAGGCAAAAGCAGCCTTCATTTTGAGATGTGGCACGGCGTGGACGCCGAGATGAGATCAGGAAGCACAATGGCATATTCCAACGCCACTATTGGCCTTTGCCATGATTTCTCACGACAAGGATATATCTATAGTTGACAGGTCTCCCACGACTCTGCCATCTCCAATATTCTCCGGTCTTCTCGCCAAAGATTCGGCCAAGGATCTAAGTGGATAAAAATAATAGAGTTGGATCTCCTCACGTTTATCCTGTCGCCCCATTGGACAAGACGGTAATGCCCAGTGGCCAGTGGTGAGGGATAAAGATTTGGACCTCACCATGGCAACAAACACTGCACTCGACAAGAACACATGATTCTTTTTCCTCGACCACAACAGCACTACACTGCACTCATCTGTTCAACTTGTTATCCTCCTCTGTGCAACTGGGGAGGAAGACCAGATGCAGAATCTGTGCAAGGGAAGAGAACCATCAGATGTGCATGCGTCCTGCTGCTAAATTCATGTTGGGTTTAGGGTTTCATCGACTTGGAGGAGGCTGCTGTTCGATGAAGTGGTCCTTGTCTCTGAAAAGTTCCTGGAAAATGATCCATGGGGATGAATTTGCATTCTAGGGTTCCAAATGCATGGGGTAAACCTAGAAAATGACATAATGTTAGAAGGAAAACATGAGCCGTGTCGGATTATGTATCTGTTATGGCCTACAAAGAAGAGAAAAGGAAGAAAGAAATACTTTTAGGGGATATTTACAATGGAAAGGATGAATTGATTTCTGCCTACCAACTCTGCTTAAGGTGTAAGTCGATTATTTAGACATCTGAACCATTATGATTATTTTTTTCCTCGTAAAAAAGTTCCTAAAGCTTTCCACAGCCGGTGGTGTCTCCACTTCTTCATGCAATAAATCCTCCTCCTCGATTACCAAAACCCAGTTCAGCCAATTTCCGATACTTCATGCGAGAACTTACTTGCTCGGCTCCTGCAGAAGAGATGTATCATTCAGAGAGCCCCTTCAAATGACACTCCAAGGTCTGTATGTTTGTGTGGCTCTGCTGATGCATGGACAAGGCCTTGAAGCAGTTTTATGACATCGACTATATCATCAAGATAGTACTTAGCCTTGCTCGGCTTCTTGCCAACGGTGCAGGCAAAGACTTCAGCTAATGCTGGAACCAATGCCTCATTTGTGGAACTAATGATGCTCTCAAACATGTCTTCATCAGACTGGTCATCACCAATGCACAATATGAAATCCGGTGGCTTTCCGGTTCTCAACATGGTCGACAAAAGGTTTTCAACCACCACGCCTTTGCTTATCCCCTGCAAATGATCCCCCATATGATCTAGTTGTTAGTTGCTGTTGTCCAAATCAATTTAACAGAAGAAACAAGAAGTCATGTTTAAAAAAGCTGCATCTAAATAAAAAAAGGAAGAAACAACTGAACCAATTCAACACATGGCTCCACAGAGGTCCTGATTTGTTTTAAAAAAATATGGCAACAAAAGGTGTGGGCACAATAAGACTGTCATATGCATTCAGATACATGTTTTGCCACACATGGTGATGGACAGAAATTGTCTGAAGTCAATCCTAATCCATACCCCTTTATTTGAAATTGTTACTTATTAGACCGTGAACATGTTATGGATGTGACATTGATGGTTATTCTTTTGGTTGGACTGGAAGCAAACAACTAAAGCAAGGTGGCAGAACCAAAAATCCATGTTACTCCATACCTGGGGGTTCACCTCCACTATATGCTGGCCCCTTTTCACAACGACGGGCTCGTTGGCAAGCACGTTTTCTAGGTGATCAAGGAGTTCTTTTGCCTGGCAAGATCCAAAATCTGGATCAGCATCTTGATGATGCCAAACTAAGCCGCTTTCTTTGAATTCAATGCTGGATCCATCCGTTGCCTCAGTGTACAGCCTCATTACAGGTTCCGCAATCTTCTTCCAATTAAAATCTGTAGCTAGCATGAATGATTCCCATGGAGAATCCCGATTCCACCTAATAGCAACGAAACATAGCCCAACAATAATCTGTTAGCCATTAAACAGTGACAACTCCATACAAATTTTATAGCCTGGAGATACTTAGCAATAGCATTATAGTGCCACCAATCAGTTCAGTATCCTCCATATATGGTTAAACACACAAGACAGTTCATAATGTCGTTGGTGCTTATGTGCATAGTTTAAAGGATTTTCAAGTATTTCTTATGTTCCACTTGAACTTCTAAATAGCAAACTATGACCATGTCATCTAATTTGATTACATGGAATGCCAAAACAATATTTGGTTCACGACAATCACAAGATTTTGCTACGATCATTCTATATGATTTACATCATCATGCAATCTTCCATGTACATATCAGAATGGAAATAAAGTGATAATTTAATGTGATTTTCAACAAGCACATTACTGGTCTAGTAGACTTATAACTCCCTATAGAGGAATATATGAGTTCCTGTAAGTCAAATCAGTTTGCATCTGAACTGTCTACCTGTGTGCAAGACACTGTATTTTCTTTTTTAATATCTGATTTTACTCGGTTTCAAAATTGAAGTGATAACCAACAAAAAGATCAGTATAGGACAAGGTACTAAGGGTACTAAAAATTATAATAAGAATTGAATATGAGTGATTACCTTGTAAAATAGCCATGTTCAGCAGAGATTCCTAACTTCTCACAAGGGGCAAACCACTTGCTCAGCTCATCCTTCCCTCTACCACTGACCACAAAGACTATGTTCTTCGGGTCGCTGCATAATTCATTCAAAACTGAAATCACCTCGTCACTTGGGCCTTTGTCGACGGAAGTCTGAGGCATCATCGTCCCATCATAATCAAGCAAAATGAGTCTACTATTTGTATTCCTGTATGCTGAGACTATGTGCTCGACTGATAGCTTTCTGAAATTGGGACCCAGTGCAACTACTCGGAAGCTCATCCCAAACCCAATGCCCCAACATCTCCTGAGGAAATGGTCCTTGCAAGCCCGCTGCAAATCCTGATCAAAAGACCTTGCCCAGTAAGAAACATCATGAGAGCTAACATACTTGTAGTGTTTCTCGTGCCGCAACTGCTTCTCAACCTCTGGCATTGTGATGGCCAAATACATTGCATCTGCCACAGCATCCACGTTCCATGGATTTACCCTAATAGCTCCGCTTAGGGACGGTGAGCACCCGATGAACTCTGAAACCACAATCACACTCTTCTTTGGAACACCTCCAGGAGCAGGGCTGCATTGTCGACACACTGTGTATTTGTAGGGTACCAAATTCATACCATCCCTCACCGGGTTCACCACACAGCACTCTGCCATGGCATAGAAGGCTGCCTTCTCATGTGTCTGCACAGTGCGATCGATCAGCACAATGGGCTCATATCCAGGCTTTCCAAACCTTTCGTTGATCCTCCTTGTGATGGAACGGGCCTCTTCCTGGACCTCCTGAACATCTCTTCCTTGGCTCCTGGGAGGGTTGGCGATCTGGACCAGCACAGCCCGTCCCCTTAATTCCCGATGCTCCTCCAACAGCTGCTCCATCGCCAAGAACTTCAAGCCTATACCTTTGAAGAGATCGACGTCATCAACCCCAAGTATCAAGATCTGATCTGAATACTTCTCCTTGAGTTCCTGAATCTTTGCGGTCGTCTCCGATGAAGATATCACCGATTCAAGCTGGCCCAAGTCAATCCCGACAGGAAGGATCTTGACGGTGACAGTCCGGCCATAGTACTCGATGCCGATATACCCTCTCTTGGACTGGTAGTCGAGGCCAAGCAGTCGGGAGCAAGAGGAGAGGAAGTGGCGGGCGTAATCGAAGGTGTGGAAACCGACAAGATCACTGTTGAGGAGGGCCCGCAGGAGCTCGTCGCGGACCGGGATGGTACGAAAGATCTCAGAGGAAGGGAAGGGAGAGTGGAGGAAAAATCCAAGCTTTACTCTAGGAGAGCGCCTGCGTAGGAAGGTGGGGAGGGCGAGGAGGTGGTAGTCGTGGATCCACACGAAATCATCGTCCGGGTTGAGGAGCTCGATGAGGCGCTCGGCGAAGAGCTTGTTGGCAGAGAGGTAGGAAAGCCAGAGGGTGCGGTCGAAGGCGAGGCCACCGGTGGAGGAGGGCGATAGGGGGAGAAGGTAGTGGAGGAGAGGCCAGAGGTAGTGCTTGCAGAAGCAATGGTAGAAGCGGTGGTGGAGGTCGGCAGGGAGGAAGACGGGGAGGCAGCGGAATCTGGCGTAAAGGAGTTGGGAGACGGCGGCGCGGTGGGCGGGGCCGACGGCGACAGGGAGGGTGCCGACGTGGAGGACTTCGGCGTCGGGCGGGAGGCCAGATCGGAGCTGGAGCCCGAGAGCGTCAGGGTCCCAGGCGAATGCCAGCCCGGAGGACTCCGCGGGATCAGCGGCGACGCGGAGGGGGAGGCGGTGGGCGACGACGATCCGCCGGTCGCGGGCCGGCGTGGGTGAGAAGGAGGAGAGCTGGTCGTCATCTCCAGGTGCGGCGTCGGCGTCGGCGTCGGACATGAGGAGAGCGGGGGGCAGTCGGGGAGGGCGGCGAGGGTCGGGCTCGTCGGCAGCGACGTCGAGGAGGTTGGAAGATGAGATGGAAGGCATGGCCGTAGTGCCCCGATTAGGGTTCGCTATCGGTGGGTGTTACAGAGGGGGAGGAGGAAGGAGAGAGGCGGAAGCATTTGATGCGACGAGGTTTACCACAAGGTCTCATCTCTGGGATCACCGTGATATATATATAGGAAAGGGGCGGATAGGCGGAATAAGGTATCCCTGCGAGGATATCTCCTGCATTGGAGTCATCTCTGAAGGATGGATAGAGGAGAGGCGATAGGAATACGGAGGTGGAATAAAGAGGGAAAGAGGATAAACTCGGAAGACGCTATCCATCCATCGATGCATCCATCCGATACAACTTCTCCATAAATTCGGTAAAATTGTGCCCTTGCATGGATCAGATTTGCCCTAATAAATCCAAAATCTACATAGCGGTAAGAATTGACTGTGGCTCATAATACGCACTGTTTGGTCCGGATTGGGTAGAGGGAATCGATGTGGGGGATTAAGAGTGTGGATGGAGCCGTGTGGGACAGGCGTTAGGAAGGACCCGTGCAATGTTGGGCTGGATGATTCATTAAAGTCACGTGTGTTCTCATTGTCCAGTTGTCTCTGTCGCATGCTTTGGGTTTCCCACCCGTCCATCGATTTATCATGCCATTTTTATCCTGCATCTACCACTCCATCTATCCACGTTTAATCTAAACAATTACAATTACAATGATTATGATATGAGTTCCAAACTCATTTCTTAATTTTTTGTTTTCTGTAAAATGCGTTGGATTAAGTCCTTAAAAGGACACAGAGTGAGAGGGGTGGTAGAAGAGTCGGGAGGGAGGCGCGCGGATAATTACGTGCACCTCCTCGAAGACTGCGCACCTTATCCGACACGTGTCGGTGGGGTAAGTGTGCAAAGGACGCGTTCGGTGAAAGTACGTACCTAATTCTCCGCGAGAGAGCCACGTAGGACGGGAAGGCTTTAGGGTCGTGGCAAGATAGGATCGGCCGGCCGAGCAATGGGACGATCCAAGTGGGCCCAGAGTGGTGGACCCTTTCCTCCAACATCGCGTGCCGGGATCGGATTGAACGGATAGACTTGCGCGTCCGTTCCGCGTCCCCGCATAGAGCTTCTATGCGGGAAGCATTGCTCGCCTGGATCGTCGAAGTCGTCGAGCAGGGAAGAGGCATCCTCCCATTCGCAGTCGACGGTGGGCTCACGAACCAGTAGATGCCATGTTCCCTGGCTCGGCAGTGCGCCAGGTAGCCGCCACACGCCATCATCCTCATCCTTACCCCCACACGGCACAACACGTCACCACCGATGAGGCCTACCCACGTTATCCATAACAAGGCTTCCATTTCCTCGAGGCAAAATAGAAAAAACACAACATATAGGTTTGAGATATTAAAAAAAATGATAGAGGAATTAAGTGAAGAATAAATTGTAATACTTAAACGATTAGTCAGATCATAGTCTATCATTTTCATACATGACTTTGTAAATCCTAAGGTAGTTATGGCAAATTCAGTGAAAAAAATTGCATCGGAAGTCCGATTAGGAAGCTGACGCTTGTCAATGTTCTTAATCGTCTCTAGAGGTCACACATTTGTTTGGCGATTTAGGTGGTATGTTTTACGAACTACATATCCTACCTAACACACCTACCTTTCTTATGTGTCGTATGAAAACGATGAATATCTTCGAAATTAATGGAAGAGGTAGAGGTGTGCATTGGATCAAATACCTTGTGCACCTTATTAGTCTCTGTCGTTTTCGACGACATCGAGGGTAAGATTAAAGAGGAGGCAAAGTTACATAGATATTATAAATTATAGAAACCCTACATGCTACGTTTCGTCGCCGGACAAGGGACACGAATCCCCAAACTGGTGCACTCCTCGTCCACTGAGTGCGCGACACGTCTCCCATTCATATCAAGAATAATGGCCGGCAGGATTAGGTCAAAATCATGTGTCACTCGATCACGGAGAATGCATGCACTTCTCAACTTCAACTACAAATTATGACTTTCATACGAGGTCATAACAACAATCCTTTTGATTTATCTCTTGAGAGAACACGCCGAGAAAAGAGACTCAAGATAAGGGGGCATGAATGATAGATAAGAGACGAGAAAGTAGGATGAGGGGGAGACGGTTTCGTCCACATGTCGAAGTAAAAGAAGTCTCAGAGATAAATATTGACCGCTTTCCAACCTCATCCAAGAAAAGATGGCCCTGCGAATCTTCCACCAGCAACAAGTCAACAACCATGTCGTGAACATAAAGACAAGTGCCGTTCTCTGTTCTTCCACCATTAAAAAGTGCTTTTCACTTGTGCACGTATCAACCACTGCTCCGTCGCTTTTTACGTTGTACCATTCATTAACTTGGGATGATTTTATTAACGTGCACACCTCCTTCGAACATTGACACCTATCGACTTTTAGGGTAGTTCCTATGTCCTCATTTTTAGGAGGGGGCATCGATATAGGTTTCCCAATATTCGATTCGTATCCAAGTAGTTTAATTAGGACGAATCTGCCACTTCCTATAAAAATTATTGGGTCAAACCTTCACATGTCAAAATATTGGGTCAAACCTTTCTTGCACTCGATATTTACTGATCTGATCAAGTACTGGTAAAGAAATCATAACTCCTATAGCACTTGAAATCTATAATTATCATTGGTACCAAGATTAGGAGTTGTTACTGGACAAGTATCAACAATTTTGGTGGACCATTTGGATCTATGAAGTCCAAGGACTACCCAACTTTACAAAGGACTACAGGCGTCATGTACTTAAATGTGATTTAAGATAATTTTCCTGATAAAACTTCTGCCTAATCCTCCTCAGCTCCATACCCCTCATCAAGAGATTAAAACAAAATAAAAAAGGGAGTGGCCATATCTGCAAATCACAAACAAATGTCATGAAAACCACCCGAAAATCATGGAAAGCGTGCAATGCCCACATACAAGATCCCCACACTCTACCCACCAGTTCCCTGGTCATTGGCTATCTAGCTTTTGTCAACAAATGATTCAACCTCCTTGCCGCTTTTCATTCTTGTTCAAATCGAAAGAAGATAAGACTGCCTACTTGTCCGGGAGATTCAACTCCCATGTGTTGGCATTAATGGTGGAGAAAAACGTGGACCTTTACACTGGCAGGGTGGGGCTCCTCTCTCTTCCCCCCCACCCCCCACCTCCCCTCCTCCACACATCTGATCCATGGAGGACTTGTACCGAAACCAGGAAATATCTGGAACGGAGCTCGCATTCGTGGCTTAACAGCAGCAAGTGAAAGGCAAAAAGGGACGGAAGAACAGAAACAGGTTGAAGTGCCTAACTTTTGGGTGTCACTTGGGGCATGGTCTTAACTTGTCATGAAAGATAAGAGCAAAGTGTAGAAGTCCAAAAGCCAGTAATGTATCGGAAGCTAAATGTTCAAGACAAGCACGATGGGAACATGGGCTTTAAGTCCAGACTAGATGGAAGTTAAATGTTGAAGCTAAACATCCGAAAATACTCCAGCTGAGTCAATAAATTGTGTTATAAGACTTAAGTTCATACTAGACCTTGGGAAGAATTTGCTACACCAGGAACAGATATAATTGAAATTTCTCATGAACTCCAAACCCAAAACCTTGAGAGCAAATAATTAGCATCAAATCAGCACAAAGAGGAATTTCAATAGGTGGCATGAAATTGACAGATATCAGAATTCCTAGAAGTCAATGTAAACAGAATCTAAGAAGTCAACGCCTAATTGATATACTGAACGAACTCACCTTCATTGCACTGGTCGAGCAGTCTCCAGAGAGTCGCTCACCACAAACTTGTAACAGTAGCAGCTCTTCGTGGTTGCTGTCCACGACTGCAGCTAGATGTCTCTCCTGTTTACCACTTTCAATCACCTGGATGCATAAAGAATCACAAAATCATCAAGCAGAAATTCAAGCTGCTTATAGAGGATGAGTGGAGACAAGTTAAAAAATAATGTAATCATATCAAAAGAAAAAGTCAGGAGGAATTCCAGTAAATGATGGAAAAAGACAGATAAAACAGAAATGCTTGCAACTGCCAGAAGTCTCAGCAGGAGTACGACCCACTGTTTCAAAAACAAACGGAAAAGAAAATTTATATTGCTTGCTTCTGCAGAGATCATTTGTCAATTTATTTGATAAATGGCATGACATATTATACATTATTTGTCAAATTTATCGTAGAGTGATGTACTATTGTTGACTAAAACGATATAAGTTGGTAGCTAACAGAACATAGATACACTTTGGTCTGTAGATTTTGCTTCTTCAGGACCCAGTACCGTGAGCCCTTACAAATACAATGTTCGATACGGATCTTCAATATCTTTCAATGTTTGCCTGGACAGCAACCAAATCTCCAGAGAACATTTACACAGGACCACATTGAATCTTTCTATTGTTTGCTTAGACATTAGCCAAATCTATGTGAAGCATTCACATAGGACCACATTCTCACTTGTCACTACCAAATATTGGTGAAGCTCCACAAACAACTTATAGTTTGTAATAATAACAAAAATTTATCTGCCACATCAGCAAGCAAACAGATACCCTCTTTTCTTCTGATGAGATAGATGAGCTTAAAGACACTAAAGGTGTTGATGATTTAGCTTCATGGTGAGACCTGATAAAGTCTTGGGACTTAAACTATGCATGAAATGTATATCCTAAAATATATTTTCCAAATTAACCACCAATCTCCGCTTCATCTTATCCTGAAGTGCATTTCCTCATGACATTCTTTAATCTGAGCTTTTCTCTTAGCTATGTCAACCAACAAATTTCTGATATCAGCAGTACCTTTCTAAAATCCACTTTATGAGCCTTTTACTTGTCTTAATTGCCGAAGATATTCTTGATACAGTGATCAGCTCAGACCCACTCCTACAACTATGAAACTGAAATATATAACTCATTCACAACGCAAATGAATTCCAGCACACCAACAAAACGTGGGCATTGAGTCCTTTTTATGCCAGTCATTAGGTGTCAGTTCAAGGAGATGAATTTATCACTTTCTTATTATAACACACTGACCAAAAAAATGTCTATGCAAGGATTGTCATGAAATCAAAGCTTATATTACTTATCAAACCATTTATGATGATCTAAATACTTTTGGTGGTTCCTCTGTCATCTGTAAGTTTGTAAATATTCTCAGAAATCCATTAGGTGAAGCAGAATACTCAAAAGGGTAACAACTTTTGAAATATTATACTCTCCAATACAACAATTATAGATTGATGTGGGCACCCAAATCATTGATGTCCAATGAACACTTCTAATCTCAAGCATAACTAAAAACAAGACTGTTTAAAATGACAAGAAGCAATTCTAGAAGTAATAAATGCTCAGATTTATATCAAACATTGATCTTACCATGTTCTAATAAAATATAGACAATTAGATCAATGAAGGCCAGAAATCATCTACCAAGTACGACCTTAAAGGGCCAATACCTAATAGTCAACCAACTTTATGAACCCAAACAAAAGACAGGGCAACATCATCTCAAGCAAAAAAATTCAAAAATGAAATGCAGATAGAAAGATTTTGGAGGTCTCATATCTCAACTTAAAAAGGGTAATAATAATGACAGTGTGCATCCTGTTTCATAGCCCGTAGTGTATGGGCTTCAAGTTAAGTTCTATTATGAGAACAAACCAATCTGTCACTTGACAACAGTAAATATCGGCTTAATCATTATGTCTGATTAGTGTTCTTTTATTTCTCCTTTCTTACTAAGAAAAGAAGTTTAAAATATGCTTGCAAATATCTCAGCCTTCTTTCTAAACTATGGAGCAACATACAAGAATGAAACATCAATCTGACTAAACTTCATACATATTTCTGCTTTGCATCAGCAGCTTTTTGTTCCATTGGATAAATTTTGGAGTGAAAGAAATACTGTAATCTAAGGAAATTCATGGAGACACACAGGGTTCAACGATGCTACAAGTGATCCACGCCTCGTGATGCAAACAAGGCACGAGAACGTGTTCGGAAATGAGATAGAAGCACTGGTTGAAAAGTTAAGTATCATGTGGCAGAATGAAACACCAACCCAAAGTCCTTTCGTGGAGGCGAACGCTGCAACACCGTAGGATGAACCCTCTTCAGTCCCTCACACCGCAACGCCATTGCCTATGTCATCCAACCCCCTCACTCTCGATGTCCGTCTGATGAACCCCGGTCGGGATTAGGGTTTCGACAGATTGGTGGACGGATACTTAACGATCTTGTTGTTCTCCACCTACTCCTTAATCTTCTTCAGCGTCTTCTTCATCCAGATCGGAGAGCTCCAAGCCCTCGCGATCGTGTACATGGCGCAACAGAGAGATTTGAATTCGAGAGGAGGAGAACGGCGAGCCGGGAGTTGGGCTAGTTTGGACCTTCGTCATAACAACTATCTTGACGGTTAAGCTCACTAGGTCGGTGCGTAGAACCTCAGAGGTCTTATTTAATGAGTTACTTTACGTCTCGACCAGTGGTTGCTTTGTCTGGCTTACCGATTTCAGGATACAGTTTGCGCCATACTTCTCCCAATAAAAATCTAGGTAACAAATTGGGTAACGTAAGTATGGGTGTCAAATATAGATTTGTTTTTATTCAACTCGCAAACAAGCGAGGCAGTGATGTTCTCACCTGTGGGGCTCGCATGGACCTCACGGTTTCATCCAATGACAAGGCAGGTAGATTGGACAAGTAACGTCTCAGTGGTCACTGAGAGCATTTTTCTAATCAGCGAAGTCGCTTCGCGTGACACCAGAAGCGTGGATAGGAATCCACACTTTAATTTTTTATGATCCAATGGTTGAAGGCATTATAATAGGTGGGGTCCAACTTAATGGACGGTTGGATATGAGATTGGACGATTCGTCAACAAGGTCTATTGGAGAAGATCCGCCCCAAGAAAGCATAAGAAACCCCACTGAGAGTTTTGGGGAACTCCGATTGAGCGCAAAATTGCGACGCATGAAATGGGTCACACCGTCCTCTCTCCTGCCACTCTCCCTCCCCGAATCCAACTGCAAGCCTTCAAATTAGGGTTAGGGGGTCGAGAACCGCCGGCTCGTCCTCTTCGTCTCGCTTCGCGCCCGAGATTTCTGCGCGGCTGGAAGCCTCTTCGCCTCAAGGCGGTTCCGCGGGCGGTGCGAGAGGAAGGCTTATCGCCGTGGGACGATAAGCCGTACGAGCTTCTTCCCGGTGGAAGGAGGTCGTACCTTGACGAGCAGGATGTCGTGAGCTTCCTTAACCCACCCAAGGAGTTTATTCCCATCGATCCCGCTTCCTACCACCCGGCCGCTTATTTGTGGTGAGATTCCGCTGGCAGCATCGTGCTTTCTTGTTATACTTTGCTTTCTTATATTTTTAGGGCTGTATATATGATTTTTTTGTACTTGTTTTATTGGGCACAATGTGTTGATGAAACTAATCATATGAAAATAATTAAGTGCCTCCGTTCTAGTCATGCTCCATATGCCTCAACAGCGAGAAAAGCTATAACTATTGAACCAACAAATGAAGAAAATAAGTAATTGTTGCTGAAGACAATAATCATACTTTATTTGTAAGAGTGTGTAAGGGTCTTGTGGTCTTTGCATATTGTCGAAGATTATGTAAACTTTATATAAGTGAGATTTTTGGCACCTTGGCGCCTTCTGTGTCTAGTGCCGTTGACTATACTGGTATAAAGAGACTATCGAGAGGTTAAATGTGTATTGAGTTTGCTAAGGACAATGAACTGCAGCACAGATGTAGTCAATGCTATGTTTTCTTTTTATGAAGCGCAATAAGTTGTATTGCCAGGATGGACTATATGTGAACGTCGGTGTTACTATATGTTAAACACTTTTGCATTGAGGTGGTACCATTGATAGGCTCCTTTGCAGCTGCAATCACATTTTTTAATAGTGTTTTCATTTAAGTTTTGTTTGACTTCATAACAGGAAGAAAATCGGAGATATTCCTGAAGAAAGGCGACATAGGTTGCTTTCTATTGTTAAAGGAAGGTATTCCACTTAAATTATAGTTGATTGCTGAAATCTATCCTTGTGCATAGAAATAATGATCACCTTGCTGTAGCTATCTATATTTTATTTCCATAGTGTGGTGTAATCTCATGTACTTTTAGACAAAAAATATAAGTAATTGATACAGATGCTTTTTATAGTGCAGACTAGTATCAAGATGTTGGGAACTAGCTGGAACACGTTATCAGGATGCTAAATTGGCAAAACAAAGTGCATCTGCATTGTTGA
The DNA here is from genome assembly GCF_036884655.1 of Musa acuminata AAA Group. Lineage (NCBI taxonomy): Eukaryota > Viridiplantae > Streptophyta > Magnoliopsida > Zingiberales > Musaceae > Musa > Musa acuminata. The sequence goes on from NC_088351.1 coordinate 3,063,267, forward strand.
CCTTTGAAAATAATTCAACGGCATTGGAATTTTGGAACTGTCGAACAAGTGGAGGTACTTTTCCTTGATAAAGTGTAAATCTTGATGTCAAAGATTACTTTTGAACTCAACTCCATAAAAATCCTTCTGTCATTATTTATTTATTTGTTCTAGTCACGGATATCAAGGATTTGTTGTGCCAGCTCAGCTGTCATGCCTGTTATGGGCCCGTTGGCCATTAAAATAGGTTAACATGATATGCAGATCACAAGACATATTGACAATTATCCAACTTGTGCTGTACTTGTGTCGCCTCAGATGTGAAATTATATGCTTAATATTGTATGTAGGCGTTTGCTCCACCTGGCCTTGTCCAGCCATGATAACCCACTTCTATGGGTTGGACAGTTAAAACAAAGTAGGTTATTACAAGGTTGCTTTTACTTGACACCAAAATTTGTCGTAGCCTACTTGAATTTATGGCATGGAACATTTCTTTTGTTAGCTATACATTCATCTTAAAGTTTTCAATTGTAATTGCACTTGCATTTGTATTTGTCATAACTAAGCTATTAATCTGATAAGTTATGTTTCTTTGATGTACTTTCTGTTACCTCGTCTTAACACCTGGTAGATGAGGAAGACCTCTTATCTGCCAAGTTTCACTTCCCTCACATTCTTGTTTACCTTGAACCAGGTCCTTTGCCTGTTGATTGGCTTAATGACTTCGGAAAGGTCTGTGCTTCCATCCAACATCTCAATTCTTTTCCTTGCTATAAATCTTGGTTCAATTTGTATCGGTTGTGTGCATAAGTTCTTATTGTTCTTTATCACTTAGTTCAGGTTATCTTCCATGGCAAGGATGGGGATACATATGGACGAATAATTATCGGTAATATTTCTGCTGGTGGATATGTTCCAATTTACACCACGTTCTGTATATCAATTGCATTTGTTCTTGTTATTTCCTTTGGATCCTTTTCGCTGAAGAGCAAGCAGCAAGATGACTGAGCCATCTCAGATCAACTATACAACTTGCATTTTGATTTACTGTTACTGACCTAAGTCCTGAAACTGTTATTAAAATTTTACTAATTTTAAAAGTTTCCAAGAATTGTTGTTCACCTATGAGATTCATTAACTAATATTTGTTTGGATGAGCTGAAAGTTTTTAGAATTTTGTATATCTCATCGAATATTGGTGCTCTGTACTTCTGTTAGTGGTCACTAAAACATAGTAATCAGTTTATGCTTTTTAACGCTTCAGGTGGATCAATACCATTCGGTTTGGGTAAATATTATAGTCCTCTGTACTTCAAGGTGACACCACTCATGGAAGTTATGTCAACGGAGCAGCCTTGTGATGTGGCTTATGAGTTTGGAAATGGGCTTTTGGATCCATGGAAAATTCCTGCAGGCTTCCCGAAACCAGGTAAAACTAACCAATTAGTGGATAACAAACTACTAAATAGCATCAGTTCTGGCATTTGATGATATGAACCACTGTGTTAGATAATTAGGTTTTACAAATTGCATCTTGTATAATGGCAATCACACTGTACTTGACTACAGGCTCTGTTTCGTGTTGTTTGTGGTGATGTTAGCTTTACAAAAGTTTGTTGGTTATTTCAACATTCAATCCATATGCTTACACCAGTAAACACCATACAAATTTTTAACAGATCTGATTAGACCAGAAGTGAGGTCTGGCAGCTACATACAACTGCACGTGTTTCTATTTGCAACATCATAAGACATAACTGTTTTTAATTTCTTTGTTGATGGTATTCTCAAAAGCTTCATTGCAATCTCGATCATATATGTTTGTCTTTGTTGCAGTACATTATATAGTTCCTCATAACTTATGTTAACGTCGGATTTTCATTGCAAAACTTACATGCCATCAGTGCTATTTCTGCAAGCTCATAAAGATTTTTAACTTGTACATCTGTAGATCATGCTTGTTTCTTTTTTTCAAAGCCATATTTAGTTCTTTGCTGCTCTCCTTGTAGTATATTTTATTTACTTCCATCCTTATAGGAAATTTGATGTGCTCCTATACAATGAATACTATGGTTGAAATGCCACTTCCCTCGGTACCTTATAAATGCATGTCTTATGACTGATATATGAGTAATACCACATGGTTCTCATTTTCTTCTTGTTGTTCACAGCCGAGCATCCGTGGCCATTCAACGATCATTTGGTTATTTATGTACGCCATGCTGGACCAGGAGTGATGGTAGGGCAAGCATGGCAAGAAGGGAAAGAGTTGGAACAAGTGCCAAAAAAATTATGTGGTGAGATATTGATGGTAAAATATTTTGCTGCCTGTGGTCAGTGGAATGAAGGTTGTGCTGAATCTGATTGATTAAATCCATTTTTCAATAGATATCAAATTGTGTAATAATTTGAGGACCTTCCATGAAATTCCAAGGTACCGGTCGATTCTCTTTTAATATAACAACTATTTTCATGCTTCATTCATTCTCCGTGACGTACACGTGAAGCCGCATCCATCCAAAGCTCTCTATTTTCTCGGTCTTTCTTTTCTTGATGGGGTTGATTTGTCCGTCCTTCTCTGTTTTGTGCACGGATCTCAAGACTGATCGGACGGTGCCGTAGAGGATAGCAATTCCTACTACCCGCACGCTCTGAGGCCCACGCTCGAGGTACCTGTCGGCACTGAGCTGTCTTTTGACGGTAGCTTTACTGGCGGAAGTGGGTGCTCGTCGGCATGTCGGTGGAATTCTGCCTCCAACCCTGACACAATTAATGGCCGTCACGACCACTTCCGCAAGCCATAAAAACTCTTCCGCACACTATCACTTGCCACGTCGCCTCTGCTTAGGTGGGTCCCAAAGCCGACGGTTCATTCCTCACGTTCTCCTTCCGTCACCGCGGCGGAAGAACACTAACACTTTTCTCACCTTTTTCCTTACCTGCTCTTTCTACCTTCTTACGAATAGAAGGAAGTTGGGACCCACTCATCACCGCGACCGAAGAAGGCCATGACTTATGCACCTTTGTTTCTTATCCATGTCATTTACCTTCTTGTGACCAGAGAAAATATGGGACCTACTCAGACGTCCCGAATCACAGGGCGATTGAAAACTGAGTATTTGACTTGACAGTAGGAAAGGCGACATAAAAGAAGGGAGAAGGTTTCGAGCTCGAGTCGTTTCCGTACATTTCCTTGTCTCTGCTGAGCTAAGTTTACAGTTCACGATAAAAAAAAAACAAATTTATTGCAATTAAAAATCCAAAAAAGCTTTTTCTCGGATTAATTAATCTTGCGTCGTTCTAAGTCTCCCCTCGGTCTTCCCCATCGGCCGTAGTCACCGTTGACGGGATCCCTCTCTCTCTCTCTCCCCGTCGGCGTCTGGATTAGAGTCGGCCTGAAACATTCTTTCTTCTGCTGTTCCTAAGACCCCGCCGAGAAAAAGATCCGGCCTTGGCGGTTTCGGAGGTCCAATTGAAGTGAAAAGCGAGTCTTCTGTGGTCTTGTACGTTTCGGTCGCTTTTGGTCGCGAGCTATGAGGAGGCATGTGATTTCTGAGATCGCCGGTTGATTGCCGATCGGATTTTGTGGTTCTCCAGTGGCCGAGACCGGATTTGGAGCCATGTTTGGGTCGAGGAGGGTTGACGACGAGATGGAAGTTAAGAAGGAGCGGGCCGTAAGGTCAGTTATCGTTTCTTGTTTCTCGTACTTTCGAGAAGATTGAGTGAAAAGATCTTATCTTGATGCGGTCCTCTGTCTAGGAACAGAGGTGTATCTGAACCAAGGATCCAGTTCTTAGCTAATAGATCATGAATGAACAAAATTTTAGTTTTATTCTGTTATAATTATGGATTTGCTTCGAAGTTTTGCTTGATGAAGCCTCGGGCCGAATCATGATACAGAAACCCTTGCCTCTGCTGTTCCTGATATTATGGGTTGTTCTCTATGATTCCCATCCAAAATTTCGTAGAGAGATGAAACTAATTCTTTAAATAATCCTATGAGCATATTCAACCTTTCTTGGTTTCTGGTAACATAGCAGAACATGACCACTTCTGTCATCTTCTTGATCTGTTAGTACTTTTGCCGAGGCTTTTAACTTGCTGTTTGTTTATGCAGGTTCTATCCTAATGACAAGCAAAACCCAGCTAAATCCACGTACCAAGGACTGAAGCCTGATGGTTACATATCCAGTAGAGTTGGTAATTTCAACACCGGGAAGTCCATAGTATTTGCCGAGGACCACGAGCCTTGGAGGAAGCGCATACTTGATCCAGGAAGTGACATTGCATTGAAATGGAATCGGATTTTCCTCATCTCAAGCTTGGTCACTCTGTTCATAGATCCATTGTATTTCTATTTGCCTAAAGTTGAACTCGAGACAAGCAACAATAGTACATGTATGAAGATGGATGAGAACGTAAGTGTAGCTGTGACCGTTTTCCGGACGCTTGCTGATCTATTTTACATACTACACATAGTGATAAAGTTTCGGACTGCATATGTGGCCCCAAGCTCAAGAGTGTTTGGACGAGGGGAGCTTGTTATGGACCCTAAAAGAATTGCTATGAGATATCTGAAATCAGACTTCATTATAGATCTAGCAGCTGCTCTTCCTCTGCCGCAGGTTTGTGCTCATGCTTCTTTCAAAGTCAATCTCATCAAGTGAGTGATGATTTATGATCTTTTTAGAGATTTTGCTGAAACCAACACTAATTTTCTTAACAGCTAAGATTTTTTTTAATTCAAAGAAAGGTAAATATTTCGACATTAGTTGGTTGCTTTATGTTGCTGGTAGATCAAATTAGGCATCCGGTGATATGTAAATTGAGATACAAACACATAATTCTCATCAGCAGGGGATAAGGCAAAGGTTAAATCCTAGAGATGACATTATTATAGTTGTTTTTTTAAATCCTATAGTCAATTCTTATGAACCGGGAAGGATGTTTTGTTCTTGTTTGAAGAATTAAACATGTTTAGTATTTGTTGCAATGAACCTACATGTTATCATTGCTGCAATGAACCTATCTGAGGATGGCAGAGCAAATAATGGTATCAGTCAGTGATCTGGGGTTTATAGTATTGTTAGTTGCGATGATGTAGTGCTTCTGAGGTGATGGTCTGGTGATGAAGGTCATCGGTGGTGGAAAGGTGTTGAAGCTGGATATGTTTTTGGTTTCTGCCAACCTTATAGATTTGACAGTTCGATGGTTTCAGAAAGTGAATAGTTCCTTTGCTATACTTATGTAAAGGTTGTTAAATTATTCATGTTTTTTTCTTACATCAAATTTTCTGTTATTTGAGATCACAACTTTTCTGACATCTTATTATCTTTCAGATTCTTATTTGGTCGGTTATTAGGAACTCAGGAGCTGATCACAACAATAACGCCCTTGCTTTGATTGTTCTTGTACAATACATACCAAGGCTTTATCTCATATTTCCTTTAAGTTGTCAAATAGTCAAAGCTGATGGTGTTGTCACGAAAACTGCTTGGGCTGGTGCTGCATATAATCTACTCCTTTACATGATTGCTAGTCATGTAAGTCCATATTTTCTTTTGTCAGTCAGTCACTTGTGCTATCCTTGAGAATCATCATACAATGTTCTATGAACACATGTTATAAGCATGTCCTTTTGTTTCCTTTAGGCTTATTACTGAATTGCTTTTCAATGTTGCAGGTTTTAGGAGCTTCATGGTACTTACTGTCAGTTGAACGTCAGACAACATGTTGGAAATCAGAATGCATGAAGGAAAATGGCACTGATGGGCCATCTTGTGTTCCTAGTTTTTTGGATTGTAGCTCCTTCAATGAATCAGTTAGTCACAATTGGGCTAACCTTACAAATGTGTTCCACAATTGTGATCCTAGCAATGATAATATCACTTTCAAGTATGGTATTTTTGAAAGTGCATTAACAAATGGAGTTCTCTCTACAGCTTTCATCAAAAAGTACTTCTATTGTCTTTGGTGGGGTTTGCAAAACCTGAGGTATAAACTTTGATACACTCCAAATTTATGAACTTGAATATGTTCCTAAAAAGACTTTAATAGAAATTATAAGTAAAGATTTAAGTACTCTGAATTTAACTAAATATATGACTTTTTATACATCTCAATGGCGGCAAAAAATCCATGTAACCGATCCCAAATAGTTAAAACTTACGGCTTTGTTATTGTTGTTGATATAGGAAACATGATCTGCATTATCTATCTCAATTACCATCATTGGACTGTATGTTTGACTTTGATTTAGAACTCTTTGTCTTGGGAAACACTATAAAGTCAAGCTGAAACTCCATCCTGACATGCTTGTATCAATCTGAATCGACCATTTGTGTATCTGGGTTGCATCCAGAGCACAGGCATCCACATACTGGTGCAATAATTAGTCTTGCTACTAACCTTGACCACAATCGATCCCTATGTATTGAACCATTGCCAGCCTTACAAAAACCCCATCAGTTTTAGATGTCATTTAGCAGGGACATCTCGTGCAGGGTTGTTTGATGTGTTAGTGGTATGGTATCTTCACTAATTAGTACTCATAGTTAATGTACTGTCTCATAATGCAAATATTAGTTTTATTATAAATCTCCACATTCTTAAATGCACATGTCTTGACAAAAAAGTAGATGGTTTAATGTTTCAGTTAATAGTTGTTCTCATGAGGCATTACCTTTGTTTTATCAGTTCCTATGGTCAGACTTTGACAACAAGCACTTTCATTGGGGAGACATTGTTTGCTATACTCATCGCTATTCTTGGACTAGTTCTATTTGCACACTTGATCGGAAATATGCAGGTACTGCATGAGGCTCTTTCTTATATTTTAATGTGTTATATAACCATCTAGTGCAATACCAAGTGATTTGGTCTGTCTTTTGACTTGGCATGAGAAAGACTCGGCTTGTACAAAAATAACTATTGTTATGAAAATGATTAGTTGATTCGTTATAGTTCTAGCATGACATCAAATGCTTTTTTTCCTAAAAAAAAAAAGCTTTTCTTCTTTTTATTTTCAAATTTGGCCTATTTAATTGGTCTTTTGGCATCCACATATTGCGTCATTATATACTTTACAGAGAAAATTTTAATTCGGTTTTTACTAGAGTGAAGGGTTTCTATATTTTATCTTATCTTTCTACATCCTGCATGCTTGGCATATCAACTCAAGTTTTATATTCTGATGACATGCTTCACTGCTGTCTGTCTCCTAAAAACATGAGACCTTTAGGGTCGGCTGCTGTTAAATTTATATTCACCTCGGTGGTAATTAAGATGTAGACATAGCTTCGTGATATCATGTGTGAAAACAGCCAGGGAAATATCATTTTTTATGTATATTTCCCTCTCGCTGCACTGATACCATGTTTGTCTCAGCTACCAAGATTTGTCTATAAAGTATGATAGATGTTTTGATGTGGATGCATCTGGTTTGTACATGAACTTCATGTCAGTAAATACTAAGTGGAGATTTTGGATGTTTCTGTCATTGTTATTAATTGCAAAAAGATAAAAACATGGATACTGACTGTGTAAAGACACAAATTTTGAAGTTAATAAAGGTCATATTTGAGTGCTTGTGTTAAGTGTCAATACAATACGAAGAAAGTTTATAGGTTCTGAACTTATAGCTGCCTATAAGCATATCCTTTTCGATCATGACAGCTAAGAGCCAGTCAAATTCTTAAACCAAATTAATGCTCCAGACATAAGAATCATTGATAAAGCTAAGAGTCAATCAAATAGTTAGCCTACACTCTGATTTTTCATGTTACTAAATGTTTGACTGTATTATGGTTTTCTACTTTTATCTTTAGAATGAATGTTTTGATGATTGTAAGTCGAAGCTGGCTGTTGGTACGTTGTAGCTGGTGGAGTAAAGAACAATGCTTCCCGGAGCAGAGAATCCTGGTTTAGAAGACTCGACTTTGGGAAGATAAGAGTTAATATAATTGTTCAAAACTATTTAGACTTTCTCATTTAACTCATTATTGATGACCTTTCTGGTTTAGGGTGTTAATAGAGTCAGAAAAAGAGATAGGAATATCTTGTCACGTAAAATAGAAAACAAGGATGATTACCAGATCAGATCTTCTGTTCTAAAAATTTCATCCAGATTCAACATAAGTATAATCTAAGCGCCATCAGTGAGCCATTTCATCCATGTAATTCTGAATTTATTTATGAACTGGCTAAATGATGCTCATCTTTTCTACTATTTCAGTTAGTAACTTACTTCATGAAGAGATTTGCCTTCTAGTACAATTTTTCTATGTAGTTCCTGGAAAATTGCATAGACATATCTGCAATCCATAACTGATTGTACCTTTTTTCTGTACCTTAGACATATCTGCAATCCATAACTGTAAGACTTGAAGAGTGGAGACTGAAGCGGAGAGATACAGAAGAGTGGATGAGGCATCGCCAACTTCCTCATGATCTGCGGGATAGGGTTAGACGATTTGTTCAATATAAATGGCTTGCTACACGTGGAGTGGATGAAGAATCTATATTGCAGGCTTTACCTGCAGATCTTCGTCGAGATATCCAACGTCATCTATGTTTGGATCTTGTTCGACGGGTATAAATCTGCTTCATTTTTTTCCTCTATTTTCCAACATTTATAAAGTGACATTTTGGATTATTGTGATTGTTACTCTAAACGAACCTCAAGTTAGCAATTTACCTTCTTTCTATGACAATAGCTGAAGTACACAAAATTCTTGTGGTTTCATGGTGAAACTCTTGTTTGTAATATCTTTCTTCATCCCTGTGGAAAGTAAGAAATGTAATCAGGTAACAGATAGTGAGCTGTCTCTTAAGCAAGAATAATTGGAGGAGATGGTAGGGGATAGATGCGACAGGATGTATTAAATTATCAATCATCATCTTCATCAGACTCTTCCTAGAAGAGGTTGAGCTTTAGAGTAGTAAAAGAAAGGTGGAATTCAAAAAATTCCTATAGGAGATTCAATAAACTTTGTGCCAAGTTCCTCATCAAGGCAAATTGGGTCAAGAGAATTGCCTGCTTGGAATATGGGGAGCAATCTCTGTATTTGCCTATGCCTAGGAATAATTAAGTAGAGGAATGATATTCTTTTGACCATGGAGCATGGTGTAAACAGAAATTAGCTAACCAAACACAACCACCAAAAAAAGCCAGTGTATTACACTTCAATTAAGTTAACCTAGATCCATTTTGTACATCCCTATTCTTTTATACATTCAAAAGAAAGAACCACCCATTTGTTTTACACTTCCCTCAAAACATTGTTCATTTTTGTATGACCTTTGATTTTGTGTAATTTCAAGTGTTTAATCAGACTGCAACCCTGACAGAGATAAGTGAATGCTATTGTTAAATTTTCAAAAAAGAAAAAAACTGCAAACTGATGGCTAAACAAAAATTTAAATGTATAGTGTATAACTAAGAGGTGTGTCATAATGTTCATTTTGAACATATCAATCATACCAAACACCAGGAATATTTTAACTTCTTTTCTACTGATCCCACGATGCAGCCGGTTGAGAACTGGTTTTTGTTGAACTGGTTTCTGGTTTCTATTCTTGTATTGGTTCTTTATTGATGTTTTTGTCCTTGGCAGACTCCTTCAAAACAATTGCATCCATAAAGGACACTTGGAGTTCATTTTATGGCTTTGCAATCTTACTTCTCTCTTGCAAATTATCCACATCTCGAACATTCCCACGATTCTGCAATCTTTAACGAAGTTCTAAGTTTTCGCTAATGCTTTCTTTTCACAATTCCAAATTGCAGGTCCCTTTTTTCTCACAGATGGATGATCAACTTCTAGATGCCATATGTGAGCGTCTCGTATCCTCTTTATGCACAGAAGGCACCTACATTGTTCGAGAAGGCGATCCTGTGACGGAAATGCTTTTCATTATCCGTGGCAGATTGGAGAGCTCTACTACTAATGGAGGCCGAACAGGTTTCTTCAATTCCATAGCACTCAGACCTGGTGATTTCTGCGGTGAGGAACTCCTTGCTTGGGCTCTTCTTCCAAAGGTCACGGTGAACTTGCCTTCCTCCACAAGAACTGTAAGAGCACTTGTCGAAGTCGAGGCCTTTGCTTTACGGGCAGAGGACCTCAAGTTTGTTGCAAATCAATTTCGGCGTCTCCACAGCAGAAAGCTGCAGCATACTTTCCGGTTACATTCTCATCACTGGAGAACATGGGCTGCCTGCTTCATTGAGGCAGCTTGGCGCCGCTACAAGAGGAGAAAGATGGCAAAGGATTTGAGCATGAGAGAGTCATTCAACTCCCAGACAGATGAGCAGACTGCTGAGGAGACAGTGCTGGAAGAAGATGAAGTAAACACATATTCCACAAGTACTTCTCAACCAAAACAAAATCTTGGGGCCACAATTCTAGCTTCTAAGTTTGCTGCAACCACTAGAAAGGGAGCTCAGAAGATCAAGTTACAGAAGCCAGAGGAGCCCGACTTCTCCACAGACCCTTATGATTAGTTATCGCTGAACCTGTTATGATGGCAACTGCTTTCTGCTCACTGCAATTACAATTACAACACAAACTGGTTTGAGTTAGGGTTTCTACCTTGTAAATTACGATGCTAGGGATGTAAATCTTCACAACAAACCAATCTATACACATGGCTAATAGGATGGTCCATCATCACCTTAACTGAATCAAAGAAAGTGTTTAATCGGCTTGGCATATCTTGTATTTTAGCATGGGTTTTTTTGGCTTGGTGTTGTATAATCATGTCTAGGATGCCAAGAACAGTCCATATTTGTTATATGATGACACCTATTCATTTCCTCCTTTTATCTTTGCCCACTTTTGATTTCTATCTATATCTTTGGATAAGAGTTAAGAGCAGCATAAATGAGGGTATTGCTTTGACAAATTGGTGAAACATGCAGCATACTGTTGACTGAGGTCTACAATTCAAATCTGATGATTCCAAATGAATCTGTCACTCCAATGTGTGCAAGAATTATGGGTGAGTGACAACTCCCATGAAACATGGCCATCACCTTTGTAAAATATCTGTGATGTTGTCTGCATTTGTCCAGGATCCTTGTTCATTGCATATGCTTGCTCCTCACCAAAGGAATCAGCCTTTTCTTGTGCAAGGTGGGTTCCTTGTGTTGTCAAGTTTTAAGGAATCCAATGGCACAAAAGCTATGGAGCTAATAGGGATGTGAATGAATGACTTCATAAAGAGAGAAAGCATAGCTTTTTCTGAGTGCATCCCCACTCAGAGATGGTCATGATGCAGACTTCCTTTTCCACTTTAACCTTTTGTGATGATGGTTCCTTGTTCTCCCAAAAGGAGTTCCATGTTCATCAACTGCCTAACCCTTGTAAAAGGCAGGACCTTTATTTGTCATGATCACAGATATTGGCACAAGGCCATCTCATAGCCTAGTCAAGTCCTTGCATTTTCCCCTCCATGGCAGATTTGTGAAAGAAGTTTTGATGTGAGGCATGACATGACCTTTTCCTGAGTGGGGGAAGTGATCATTAAAGTATGATGGTTTAGATTTGGTTTGGTAGAGATGGAATACCAACTCTCAAGGAAAGTTCAGACACCCTTCAAAGCAACATGCTCAGCTGCTAACTTTCATAAAAATAAAAACTGTTCTTTTTCTTCTTCCCAGGACATCATGCAGTATCATCTGAGCTCATGATGGTGTTCATGGACTGAGTCTATTCTTCTTTCCTTCAAAGTTTCCTTTTAATTATTTCATCTTACCTGTTCTTTTTGATGTTTGCCATTGTCTCATTCTATATGTAAAAGTGACAAAAGAAAAGCCAAATTTATGCCCCCACTTTTTTTTTTTTTTTGCTTTTTTTTGGGAAAAAAACAAAGAGGACATAATGTCTTTACTTGGAGAGTTATTTGGACAAAGACCTTATTTATGCAAATAAAGGGAATGTATTGTTTCCATTTCTACAATCCATTTCATTGACCAGCAAGAATAAAAAGCACAACCCCCTACTAATTAAATGGAAAGCAGGTGTTAGTTATCATGTCATAAAGACATAGGTAGGGCACAATTGTTGGGAACTTGACTTGATCATATCCATCTTAGTCTCTCTAATAGATTAGAAAGATTTCCTTTATTGTAGATAAATTAATGCTATTGGGCTTGGTCAAACATCCAATCCAAACAAATTAAATAGCAATAACAAAATGAAAGTTCCAATAGCTTTAGCATTATGTGATGAGATTGTTTCTTTTGTTGCTTTGCCAACTAGATGATCAAGTTTGAATTAACTTCTATTAACTGCATCAAACTGACCTTATTTCAGCCTGATTTAATCCATTTCTAGCTCTAGCTTTTTGGAATGGTATGTTTGGAATATAAGGCATTGGAAGCAAATTTATCTATTTTCTTTTTCTTGCAAATGATGAATTCTTGGATTCAAATTTAACATACTATCATATTGGGCACAAATTCAACTAAAACGCTTAAATGTTTAAGTTACGAGTCAATTCTAATATATATAACTTGATTTCTTCGATCCTTAGTGTAATCTATTTTTAATATATTTTTCTATCCATGTATAGGTTGTTTGTTTTTTCCTACTTAATCTATACATGTTTTAGGACGATTCACTCGTCAACAAATATTCATCATCGTTATTTGACTCATCGTCATCTAGATAAACCCTAGTTCAATCGATACCATGTTTTTAATTTATTCAATCAAACAATAGCTTAATTTTGACTAGAAAATCTATCTTAGTTCGATCATTCTTTTTTTTTTTATGATTAATTCAAATCAAATTTTATTCACTTGTGTCTAATGTCAGTCTAAGTCAAACTAGTCAACATGATCATCAAATCAAATATATGCGCATGTTATGTATATACAGGTAAATAATAAATATTGCTCATTCAAAGGGTGTTTCCAGTGAGAAAGAGATCTCAATTCATGTGGTGGTGTGGTAATAATTAAAAGCTAAAAGTGGAGCTTTGACAAAAGCTGCTCACCGACTAATAGAGAACTCAAAGCGAAGTGGTTTACCTCTTTACCATTTACCAACCCTACCGCTGCTCGAGAAGCGCGCAGCCAAAAAGCAATGGCAGAGGAAAGCCAGCGGGCGTGCGAGTCACGTCTCGGCGACGCTCATCATCATCTCTCGCACTACTTTCCCCTTGTAATCGAAGCCTTGGCTGCATCTCTCCATACAAGTACGAGATCGATGCATGGACTTGTTTGCATCTGAAGTCTGAGAGGAAGAGCTCGGTGCAGTTTGGGTAAGTAAAGGACTGATGGAGAAGGGCCGATGGGAAGATGTCAACAAGGCTCTACAGAGTGCTCATGATGGCTGAAAGCAGACTTGGATTGCAAGTTCACTCTCTCACTGTAGATTTTGTGCTCATACATAGTATAGTGGGGTTATCCTCAACACGAAACACAAGATTAACGTGTAATCTTAGGCAAAAAGGAAGAAGATTCTTGTTGGTCCTCTCTCTCTCTCTCTCTCTCTCTCTCTCTCTCTCTCTCTCAGTGAACTACACCCGCAGTTAATCACCTTGGAACGGGTACATCATCTCTCTTATTCAAAGCTGCCTTCTATACTATCTCGCGTGTAGGAGAGACTGTGTCGTACGTCCTTCTTCTATATTGTCGCACTGTATAGTTCGTATTGGTTGGGGCTGCAGAGAACGAGTGGTGTCCTCGTTTGTGGTTGTGTGTGTACATATTGGAGAAGGAGAAAACGGTGGGGGAATCGATGAGGACGGAGGTGGCGACGATACAGCAGATGCTGACGCCGGAGGCGGCAGCGGTTTTGATGCGGTCTGTCGAGGAAGCGCGCCGCCGACGCCACGGCCAGACGACGCCGCTCCACGTGGCAGCCAACCTCCTCGCAGCTCCCTCGGGGCTCCTCCGCCGAGCCTGCGCCGTCTCCCACCCGCTCCTGTCTTCCTCCTCCCACCCCCTTCATTGCCGGGCCCTCGAACTCTGCTTCTCCGTCGCGCTCGATCGCCTCCCGGCTAGTGCCAGTTCAAGCAGCGCCGACGCCGAGCAGCCGCCACTCTCCAACGCGCTGGTTGCGGCAGTCAAGCGCGCCCAGGCCCACCAGCGCCGTGGGTGCCCCGAGCAGCAGCAGCAGCAGCCCCCGCTGCTCGCCGTCAAGGTCGAGCTCGGCCACCTCGTCGTCTCTGTTCTTGATGATCCCTCCGTCAGCCGCGTCATGCGCGAGGCCGGCTTCTCGAGCCCCGCCGTGAAAGCTGCCATCGAGCACTCGCTCTTCTCCGATTCTGACGCTGCCGCCGCTTCGCCGAGCCTTCCGGGCACGAGGAACGTATACATCAGTCCTCGGTTGCAGCAGAAACAGGGGAGGAGCAGGCCGGACGCAAAGAAGAGGGAGGAGGTCAAGAAGGTGTTGGACATAATGACGAGGGTGAAGAAGAGGAACCCGGTTCTCGTCGGCGACTTCGAGGCAGCGTCGGTGATGGAGGAGGTGCTAACGATGATCGAAAAGGAGGAGCTCGGCATGGACAACCCAGCAACTTTACGTTTGGCTCAAGTCGTGTCCTTGGAGAAGGAATTCTCGTCTTCGGAACGAAGCTTGATACCCAGAAAGATCAACGAATTATATGGCACTTTGGAACACGTGATTCGTGCTCGCTCCACCAATGGTGGCATGGCAGGTCTAGTTCTCGATCTGGGGGACTTGAAATGGCTTGTGGAGAGCCCCGGCGGATCCGGTGCAAGCTCGGTTCAGCAGATGGCCCGCGCCGCACTGACGGAGATGGGGCGGCTACTGTCCAAGCTCCGAGAAGGCGACGGAAGCAGAGGCCGAGTTTGGGTGGTCGGGACTGCGACATGCGCGACGTATCTGAGATGCCAAGTCTACCACCCGACGATGGAGGGAGACTGGGACCTCCAGGCCGTGCCCATCCCGCCGAGGTCGCCACCGCTGGCCGGCTTGTTCCCAAGGCATGAAACCGAGATTACACTCTGTTCCACCTACTCTGTTGCTCTGCTCATTCTGATCTTGCGACGACTCTTGTATGATTCCAGGTCCGGAGGCAATGACAGCGCAAGCAGCTCGATCATGGCAGCTGGTACCGCTGCCATCGTCCTGACTCGACCATTGGAAAGCGGCAGTTGCTCGCAGCCGGCAGCTTTGTGCCAACTTTGCATGGCGGGCTATCAGCATGAGCTTGCCAAGCTCGTACCAAACGAATCAGAGGGCCGCTCTTCAAAGCCCGGACAGCAGTCAAAGGGAAGTCTACCCCGGTGGTTGCAGATCGCGGTTCCCAGCAGGACACCCGCATCCGATCACCACCTTCAGGTTTGAACTTTGAATCGATTGCGAGTCTCAAATTCATCTCCATGGATTCAAGATACGAGCTAAGGTTACATCGTTTGCACAGATCGAGGAGCAGGAGCTTCTTCAGAAGGAAAAGGCTGAAGAGTTGCTGAGGAAATGGTGTGGCAGATGCACTCGCCTCCACATGAATCTTCGTGCAAATGTTATCACCTCTGGAAGAACTCCGGCCCCAAGTCTTCCGATGCTAATCTCGAGAAGCTGCACCAATCTTCCACAGCAGCATCTTGAACCAACTCCAACTCGAAATGACGGTGATGGCAGTCTGAAGCCGAACTCACTGGAAGACCATATAAGCCCGGTGAAGACGGACCTTGTTCTCGGGCTCTCGCGGCCTCTCAGTGCCCCATTGCAGAAACCCCATGACGAGCGCACGGTGGCCTTGTCGAAGAGATCTTGGGATCAATTTAGTGACCAACAAAGCAAAACAATCACAGGTATTCCAGATGCTGATTCCCTGAAGAGGATCTCTAATGGCCTGACCAAGGCCGTCAGCTGGCAGCCGGAGGCCGCCTCTGCCATCGCCGCTGCAGTGGTGCGATTCAAGTCCGGGAATGGTAAGCGGCGCAGCGTTGGGACCAGGGCTGGTTCATGGCTGCTCTTCACTGGACCCGATAAGGTTGGGAAGAGGAAGATGGCTGCTGCCCTGTCGGAGCTCATGTTCAACGCTGCACCGGTCAGAATCAATCTCGGTAGCCCATCGTCCGCTGATGGTGATGATGGAGAAATGGATGTCAAGACTTTGCTGGACCAAATCGCTGAGGCCATCCAGCAGAATCCCTGCTCCATAATTGTGCTCGAAGACATCGATCATGCCGACGATCTCGTAAGGGGGACTATCAAGCGTGCCATCGAAAGCGGTCGACTCCTGGATTCTCGTGGCCGGGAGGTCAACCATGGCGGCATCATCTTCATCCTCATTTCAGATCGGTGGCCTGACAATCTCAGGAACTCAGAGGACTGCCATCTCCAATGCAGAGGGTGGCAACTGGAGCTCTCGTTCGGGGAAAAGAGCAGGAAGCGACATCCCGATCCGCCATCGAAGAATGAGCAGCCGCCGAAACAGAGAAAGCAGTCTTGCAGTCAGGGCCTTTCTCTCGATTTGAATTTGGCTGTCAGCGAAGATGATGATGATGGCGAAGAGGGTTCGTGGAATTCCAGCGACCTCACAGTGGAGCACGAGCACAAGTACGGGCAGCTCGCCGTCGACTGCCCAACATCATCGTCGAATGCCTCTGAGCTAATCGATATAGTGGATGAAGCCATCGTGTTCAACCCCGTAGACTTTAGCACATTGAAGAAGACACTCTCGGAGTCAATATCCTCAACATTCACAAGAATCATGGGCACCGGTCGACCATTACGGATCGATGAGGAGGCACTCGATCGAATAGTTGGCGGGGTTTGGCAAAGCGGAGCCACCACGGTGTTCGACGAATGGACCGACAGGGTACTGGTGCCAAGCATCAATCAACTGAGGAGCAATTCAGAGGTCAACAACCGATCTACGGTACGGCTATCATCGGTGAAGGCGAACAACGATACAAACAAGGGCGGCTGCGCCGGGAATTGGCTGCCGAGCTCCGTCAGCATCGCCATACATGGAGCTTGAAAGCTTAGGATATAATCGAAGGATAATTTCCTTTTTCTTTTTCTTGTTCATAGCGATTACATTGATTAGTATCTCTCTTCATGTACTAATTAATGACAATGGAGTACGTTTAATTCCACGTAAATTCTCATGCACCATTGCCAAACTTACCGGATAACTACGTAGTGCAGAGTGTGGAAGACGTCGAGCATCATGTTGTCGACACTCGGGAAAGAGCATGGAAGCAAGAAGCAGCAGTATCACTGTGGGTGCAGCAGCACGTCTTCCGAGAGAAGACAAGTGGGTGGAGTTGCTTCAGAGATGGCAGAGGCCATGGCGAGCACATGATCGATGAACACCGCTTAATCTTTTGACCCATGAGACGATTAAAGCGGAAGCACTCTCAGGATTAACCTTTGCCCAGCGAGACCAAAAGCTGCGCTGCCACATACAGTCGGTCCCCTTTCTGCACTCCAACAGTCTTTGCTTTTCCCTTTCATTCCTCGCCTTATCCTTACTTTCTCTTATCGAGTAAGAAAAGAAATATCAGAGTGACTGAACAGAACCTGTGGTTTTTAGTGGTCCAATTGATCTTTTCTTTTTGTTCTTCCTAAATCCTCATTCTCATTTCATCTTTTGGACTCGCTCTCATCGCTGTTCGATGGTGATCGTGTCTGCAATGGACCACCAGAACCGGTGTGCATGGATACCAATTCATGGGGAAAGAAACAAGGTCTCGATGGCTCCACAAAGGAACACCGGTCATCCACCTGCAGTAAATAAGAGATCGGCAATGGAATCTAGTTTTAACTCATTCAGCAATCAAACTTTCCTCTTCTTCTCTCTCCCCTCAATGAACACCCATGGATTCTGCTTCTGCAAAAGGCTTGTCAAAGCGAGAAGAGGAGAAGAGCAGCTTTTGGACGAACTTTACAAACAAAAGAAGGAAAAGGGAATGTGACAGTGTCAGTTAATTGTTCCCACTTTCGTTCCTGTTTGCAAAGCTACGGCTTCAGCCCTCAACGGTGGGTTGGCAATCGATGGTGGAAGAAACAGGACGTACTGGCAGTCCATGCGGCCACAAAAGAAGGGCACGCCCATCGAGACCGTGCTGCCGTCCCAGCTTTGTAAGCTTTCGACCTCCAATGGCGTGGTGATGGCTTCTCCTGGCAACTTCCGGTCCTCTCTTTACCTGCGTCCTCGTCGCTTTCTTCAGCTTTTCCTTGCCGTCAGACCTCTCTCTCAGATCATTAAAAGCGTAAAGGCAACATGTTCATCGCTTGGATGTGACCAACCTGACACTGATATATGTTTTCCGGCCCTCTCTGCCCATCACCACAAGCAGGATTTAGATGTAAAGATTCTCTCACTGTGGATGTTAGATCCAATCACATGAGATAAAATCTAAATTGTTGATCTAAAATCCACTAATATACTGTAGAATCAATGTTTAATTCAGTGATGACTTCTTATCATTTCTATCTATTGGAAATATAGGACTAAATCCAAAGCTACATTCATGATTCTGTCAGCATGTTTAACTGCAGAGAAGTAATATAAACAGGCATTAGATTGTGTGGGTGTTAAATAGAGTGAGTGGAATGGTGAGGCAAGAGAGAGAGAGAATAAGACAGATCATGGGATGCTGGAGAAAAGGTTGAAGGAATTGATTGCCCACAGCCACTTCCACCCAAAACAAGACAAGGTCTGCTTTATGACAAATCCAGTGGGTGCACACAGATGCTTCCAACACCCACCTCACCTTAAACTCCTCCACCTTCTTCCCCACACCCCAAATCTGCCTTTTTCCTGACGAAAACAACACCTCAACTGCTCTCCTCTCTTGCAATCAGTCTCCTTTGCTGTGTGGAGGATGATCATGATGACCACACATCTCAGAGGCCTTCTTGGCCCATGTGAGGGTGTCACCCACTCATTTCCTCTTTGGTTGTTTACTGCATGGAACCATGCATCTGTTGTTTCTCCTCTCCTCCCATTCACTTGCATGGATTCTTTCCAGTGGCCCTCCACTGTGAGTTCATATGCCTTATCTTTTTGTTTCACCAACAACAGGCACTTCTTCCCTGTTTCTTTTACTGTCATATTGGGTTCCCACTGAGTGGATCAAACCTTGCTAATATGCTTGCCTTGTATTGAAGCAACATGATAAATGAGCCTCAACTTTCATCCACTTATTTTGGGCCTAAAGATGGGTTTATATATGGGCTATCATGGATCAAGATCATGGACACACTTAGCTAATTACATATACCCTATAGTTATAGTTAGACCTCTTTAGCATCTCGATTTCTATACCTAAAAAATTTATATTGAAATCCTTATTAGACCTTTTTACCATTTCGATCCTTAGAGTTAAAACAGTTTACATTGAAATTCTT
This sequence comes from Musa acuminata AAA Group, assembly GCF_036884655.1. Classification (NCBI taxonomy): domain Eukaryota; kingdom Viridiplantae; phylum Streptophyta; class Magnoliopsida; order Zingiberales; family Musaceae; genus Musa; species Musa acuminata. The sequence goes on from NC_088351.1 coordinate 3,082,589, forward strand.
ATCGTTATAAAAGTGAAACAGTTAATCTAATTAGGTAAAGCCAGATGACATTAGGATAAATATTTTAATTTTATAACTATAAAAAATTCAGTATAAATTTTATAAGTATAGAGATCGGGATGCTAAAGATGTTTAACTATAAGAATTTGAATATAAATTTTTTAAATATAGGGATCGGATACTAAATGTTTAACTATATGGGGTTTTAGATTGAATTATAATAATTTAATAAATATACTATTATCAATTTTAGTTTAAATATTTTGTTGAAGCTTAATAATCCCATAAAATCGGATCATGACAATTGATATGTCAAATAATATCATAGCAAAGTGGACATTGAGTCAACTAAGCCTCACATATACTATGAGTAGATTTGATTATAGACTAAGTTGGATCCTTTAGTGCAAAGACTATCATACATTCCATCACGTTGGATATTATGAGCCTAATGCTACACATCCAAATTAGTTAAAGCAAAAGATTATAGTGGAATATAGATTTTTTTTATATTTTGTTATCATTTTACGGAACACGAAAAAGTGTCCATCCAAATAGTTGAAATATTATGATTTATATTTATTATTATAATTAATTTCTTTGTTGTATGATTGAATTATTTTTCTTTAATAGTTATTTAATTTTGTTCACATTTTTCGTTAATGAGATATTGCCACGTGGATATTCGGAGGTGCGCGCGGTGAGTGCTCGCCTTCTCTTTTTCCCTTTGCTCGACGCAGCAGCGGCAGAGAAGGGAATGCGAGAGAGATTAGAAGGCTGGGAGGAACAGTAGGTCGAGGGGCGAAGAAGCAGCTCTCCTGCGAAGTAAGTTCTCTTCGTGTGTCGAGAGTTGTTCTTATTTTTAGGTCTATGACTTCTTTATGTTGTCATCAAGCTCCGGTTCCTCGACATGTCACCCGAGAACCTCGATAGGTTCCTTTGTCTTGAACCACTTAGCTTGATTCGTTCGACACGGATCTGATGTGGAAGAGAATTGGTATTAGGGTTTCTTGTGTTTTCTGATTCCTATGTCAAGTTGTTCCTAGAAACAAGATAGTAAGATAGATGTTCATCTTGTGCATTTAGCTTTAATCATACTGGATGCACATTATAACATTGTGGTCTTCCAGTGGATGTAGTCACAGACTCATCTGTGGTTGAACCTCTGAATTCTATAGTGATTTCCCGGCGTTGTTCAAAATTCTTCTTTTCACACCGTCTTTGCAAACTCCAGTTATAATGCACTATGGGTAAGAGAAATCAATGATCGTTGTGCCAGATCTTTTTATTTATGAAAAAATAGAAAGGCCAAGAAGTGAAATATATAGGAGCCCTTTGATCTTTCATCTTAGAGGATTATGGCAATTCATTCGTTTTCATTAGCGAAATTTCCATGCTATAACTTCTCATCAGCATACAACTTTTCTCCATTATATTAACTCCATATGCACAGTTATATATATAGAGCCATTATTGCAACCTTGAAGTAGGCTTCTTTTAGTTCAAAATGAGGGAGGTAAGAGAAAGAAAAAGGGGAATCACGGAAGCACTGACCCATGGCAAACAACACCAAATGCTGCTGTCAGGGACTCATATGTCACCATGCATTGCGTTAAGTTTAAAAGCGTCAACTTAAATCATAGAACTTTGTTAGGACTTCATACTTTGAGCTCTTGTCGCTTGAAATTTTTTGCCTATGGTTTTAGTTAGTGGTATATGATTCTGATGGGATCATCTTCGCCTCCTTCGGTTTACGGGATTTGGAGAAATGAAGATCTGATCACTGATACTTGAAACATCTTTGAGAAACTCTTGGAGGTTTTACCATGAGAATGAGAATGAATTAGAAAATGATATATGTAGTGAGCATAATGTTCATATGAAGCTCATATTTGTAACAATTACAACAACAGTACCTAGTTGACCTTATGCAGCTATCCTGGTAATCTCTCCAGAGGAGCTTTCTTCCACTAGGGGGTAATGGGTTGCATCCGAGTCAGTCATAAGAAAACCTTGTTGATTCGGTGAGTTCTCACAGGTTGTGGCTTCAGGGTCTGCCACATCTCCATACTTACTGTTGGTAGCAGGAGATGTATTATAAGGTCCATCAGCCCGAAATGTGTAAGAGTCCATGTCCTTGTTGTTGTAGTATCTTGCCCAAGATCCAATTCTTTGCCAGATTGGCTTATTGGAATCAATACCTTTTAGTTCATGCCAATTCTTATGGAGGAACATAAGTAAGAATATGAAGAGGGCACAAGTCGATACCACTCCAGTGATCATAAAGAGTCCCCAGAAGTTACGGAAACTAAGATTATCTGAGCTGATAATGCTACCTTGTTTTAGACAAGCATTCTGATCCCCAAACCATTTCCTCTCTATCTGTAGGATGCTGTCTCCATCAGTCAAATTCAGGATTGCCCTTGAAACATCAGGAACCAGAGGGGAACCTTTGGGAAATACCTGCAGGAGTAGCAGGTGCTATCAGAATTAAGGTAAGCATTTGCACAATCATCTAATAAGCATTGTAATATGGTTCAAGTAACAATTAGTTTCCTCATTACCATCACTAAGTTGCAAGTATTTCTTTACATTTGCATTTACAGTTGAATATATAGTTCTGAAACAATTCATTGTTATACATGGAACTGTTTGATATCAAAGTAAAGTTTATTGTTTTTATCTCACTTCATGATGTTCATTTGACACAATTTTACTTGGACCAAGTTTGGTTGTGGCGGAGACTAAGAATGTTGCAGACCAATATCAGAGTTCCATGTAGATCCAATTTTCTAACTTTATCAGACTAAGAATGTAGTAGATCTACCAATATCAGACAAATACAAACTAACTTTAATCCAATTTTCTAGGAGACAGCTCATATTCATTGCTTTGCTAATTTGCTGATAAATTCAAGCCTCTGAGAACTGTTGCATTTAATAAGTAGATCTACTTTCTGACTTCTCTTTATGATTTACTAGTTTTCTTTTGTTGTAAGTATTTCTACATGTGGAAGGCTCACAAAAGAGAACAAGAGAAATAACTGAACTCACAAATCCAAATCCTGCAGTCTTATAAATCGGTCCAATCATAGTAAATCCCGTGCAGTGCTCTGCAAGAAATAGCTTGATGTATGGAATTTCATGGACAATAGCTGAAACACCACCATTCTGACTTCCCTTTGAGAGGGCCTCAAAATATTCCCCAGTTGTCTCATAGGCCCTCAACTTTGACTCATCAAAGTTTAGTTGCTTCAAAAGACCTTCCACAAATGATCCTTTATGATATCCGACATAGTCCCCATGCTTAAGGAGCTCATGCACATCAGTCACTGTTGGTTGAAGCTGTTGCACTGTGAGCATTGACGTCAAGCTAGCAGTGTAGCTTGATGTGAGTACCAACACCACGAATACCCATACAATTACAACAAACTTAGATAAGATATTCTCTATCTTCTCTCCTGCAAGCAAGCAAGAAAGAAACATTTGACACGATTCCTTTTGTCCAAGAAAGGGAAATGGTTCAAGCACACAGAAGGAGTGTCTTTGAAGGAAAAAAGGGCGAAGCATATAGGTGGGTCAACAATATTATGAGGCTGAAAAGTTCATATTATCCAACAAAATAGAAGTTTCTGAATGCTCTTTAAATTCAAGTGACATTTTTGAGTAACTGGTGCTTGTGCTAAAATTTAATACTCGTAGGGCAGAGAAATCTCTTACGCAACTGTGCGAGAAGACTAGTGTCGAGAAAGAGAAGAAAAAGATGGTCCCAAGCTGCTGGGAGAAGGGTCCCCTGAAATCAGTGTTTATCCTGTGCTCCATGACCCAAATGACAAAGCCTGTGTAGATGACAAATGCCAAACTTCCCAGCCACATATCCAGAGTCAATGGCTTTAAGAAAACCCATGCATTCTTCTTTGTACCATCTGTAACGGGAACTATCATTGATACACCTGATTCGGTAAATGGCAATGTGAAATCCACGTACAAAGATCTATTGTGTCTGATTGTTACATCCCCCACCACAGCGTCATATTTCTGTTCTCGTCCCATAAAAGCACAGGAGAAACAAGTTATTGTAGTAAAATATTTTATGGCAAATTTAACGGACACTAAATTTGTGCCATTTAAGTGCAAGTGGAAAATTGAAAATGCTTGTTCCACAATTTGAAACTTATAATAGTCCAGAAAATGATCATCTGTTCTATTTAATAGTTCAGACAATTCTGAGAAAAGCTGATTAAGCAGTCCATTACTTGCAACGCAAAAACTTGTCCGTATCAGTTATTATATGAGGAAGATTATAGTGTAATCCTTCTAACCACGTTATGTAATTAAAGACTATATTAAGTGGATTGAAAATAAAAAAAACATTCAATATATGTAAGAATTTTTAGTTGTAACTCTGCTTCCTCAATTTGTCAGGTAAACCATGAGTGGAGATAAACCATTTACAAACCACAACCAATATCCACGATAATTTATTGAACAACTAGAAATGAATAAATCGATTGATGCCAAAGTATCAGATTCTTAAACAGCATGAAATCTGTTGTTTAATTATACTAGATGCACTACTTGTTATTATCATTAGTTAGCTACATCTTTCTTGCTCTTATTCATTTCTCACCTGAAGATAGACTTGGTAGGTGAGATCATTATATGAACCTCCTAGCTCCCCTTGTATAGTCTTAAATGGAATATACTCATAAGGAATAGAGTAGCGTAACTTCTTTATTACTGTTTCAAAAACATCGATGCAATATCCATTTCCCATGGTTGAATTTGTAACAGGATCTGTTTCTACATTCATGAGATGAGGAAATCCTTGGGTGACTGGAACTCCAATCCTTAGCTTCTTTCCACTTACCGGAATCTCCCATCCCTTTGGCACTGCATTGTAGTCCCCTGGCCAGATCACAGTATTCAGATCAGTAATCAAGGTTGAATACCCTTTAGTATTATTCAGCTGTTTTGAGATTCCATATTCTGGGGTCCAAAAGCCTATCCCTCTTTCTCCTTTACCAACCACATTAATTATTTGGAATATAGAGGATCGCAATTGTCTATCGATGAGATAAAACTCACCACTTAAACCTTTAAATCTACTCTCCAGTATTGCTTTCAAAAGCTTTGGACCATTCATCGAAGCTCCTAACGTTTCCAAGACTGTTGAGTTTGGGACAATTCTCGGCTTTCTAAAGCTAGCAACTTTGATACCGATCTTCTCAGCTGCCATTGCCACGGCCCAAACTGTATCATAAGCCCATAGTGCAAATATGCTCAATTCGGCTTGCTGATCATTGGGATGATCTTGCTGAAATCTCCGCTTCCATCTGGTAGTGAAATCATCAAGTTTTCTTGTCTTGGGTACATACAACTTCACCCCTAAGGTGCCCTGCATTGATTCAATGACAGAAGGGTCAAGTGAGTCTATGATGTTTGCGAGACCATCACTCATTATCCACACAAACCCTCCAGTCATCATCCCTGCCTCCTTAGCATTTAAAAAGAGACGGGAACCCATAAAAGATGACACGTGCACAATGAAGATCCTTGTTTGCATGGTCATCAGTTTGTAAAGTTCTTCCATGATTTGATCATCGGTTGCTGATACTGGTATGACACTGTGATAGGGTACACGTGTATCTATTCCTTGCAAGGCATTTACCAGGATAGGTATAACACCCCTACCATAGTCAGTGTCCTCATAAATCAATACCACCTCTCTCCATCCATAAGCCTTGATAATGGAGGAGATGCTGTTCACCTGAGATGAGTCATTCAATGTTGTTCTGACAAAGTATGGGATAAGGGAGGAGGTCAGTGTGGGGCTTGTTGCAGAAAAAGAGATAATTGGAACCTGACTTCTGTCACCAAGCTCCGCAACAAAAGCTGCTTGAGAGGATTTCTGGGGTCCTATGATGACTTCCACCTCAGAGTTCTCTATCAAATCCAGAGCTGGTACATATGAAATTAACAGGTTTCAGCTGGAAGAAAACTGTAGTGGAAGAGCTTAATAAAATTCTACTGGTTATAAAGCATTGAACAATATGTGAAGGGAAAAGGAACCAAAAATAAATAACCCTTTTTCCATTTGAGAAAATTTAAAAATAACTTATGGGAGTAAGATCCTTAAATCCCAATTTTGTGTCAAGACATTTTATAGAAGTTTCTAGCATTATGTGTGATGGGGAACATCTAGATTTATAAAGGATTTCAGAAGAATTTATACTAGGCAAAACAAAAAATATCATTAATTAGTTGGTCTAGAAATTCTAAAAATTGTGTGAAAATGTGAAGTGTCATTTGGTCTTTTCTAGGTGTAAACATTGGAACTCTGCTTTTGTAAAGTGTGCACTTATATTAAGTGCACTCTTTTTCTTCTCTGCTATAATAAGTTCTAAAACTATTTAGGTCTCTTAAAAGTCACATTTTTGGTTTCTAGGAGGTATAAAAGTTTCCTAGGAGGTTACTCTTGGTGATCACTGCTTACATTGATTGTCCTAAGGCTTCTAAACCCCTACAAATAGTAAGCTTGTCAATATTATGAAGAAACGAAAAAATCTTGCATCGTCTCTCTTCTCTAATCTCTAATCTTAATCTTCTCTTTCTGATTTCTTTCTCAGATTTGAAGAAACACTTCAGATTTCTTTCTCTCCTCTCTAATATCTAATCTCACTCTTCTCTTGTTCTATTTCTCTTGCTCTCTCTCTTTTTCTCTACCCTATTCTACATCAATATGTTTGTCATTTCTATATCATGTTAAAAATACTGGACTGCAGACCTGAATTTTATCCTCTTGTTAAAAATACTTCATATGAATGTAAATCCAAGCGACAGGTGGATCAAGCTGTCAGCAGCATAGTATTATGTGGTACAGCAAATCCCATTCAAAATTAATGATAAAAAAATAAATTATTCGAGATTAACCAGTATTCATCTTTTGTGAAAATTATACATATAACCTTAGTTAATGTGCTAGATTTTCATTAGTAATCAATGTGAACACCTTCATGGATAAGAAGAATGTGGAGGATCTGAACCATTATTAAGTGTTAATTTTTGGTGAATAACAAAAATTGAAACACTATTGCAATTTTTTGATTTTGCTCAAAACTTTGTTCAACTTATGGTTGACTGGAGAACTTGTCCAATTACAAAAGTTCAGAAGAAAGACTTTGAAGGTTCCAGAAATAAATTTCAACTTCTTAAACTGACCTAGATTGTTTCTGATTGATGAATAAAATACTCGTAGCTGTATAAGAGTTTACGTTTTCATGGTACTCTTCCATGTTTTGTTCTCTTTCTGTTTAGTGTTTGTTTTGTTCTTTTATTTTCCCACTTTTTGCTAAAAGGGAGCAGGAGAAACGTACTGTGACAGGGAAAAACTTGCATTTTAAGCAGTGGATACTTGCTGTATCACTCTGTTCAAAGTTTGTGGTATTTATTGTCTTGTCATAATGCCATCCATAATTTATGGTCTATCTTCACATATTAAAGGCTCTTTCTTATTCTCATGGTAAGAGTAGTAGGTGACCATTGACTTTCTTTGTATGGAAAATAATAAAGAAATTGTCAGCTTACTTTTTAGAACAAATCAAAAATGCCAAGTTGACTTTCTTTGTTATGAAACTGCTTGACACTTTCCTAGATTCTTGTGAATGGTTTTCACATTGATCAAGATAATAGCAACTATACATGAGTCAGGCAAACATTCCTATATTATTTCTCTTGATTAACCTGAATGGATTCGTATTCTACTAATTTAGGTACAAGAGAGTGGGATGCATAACTGCAGAATTAGAGTTACTGCTGTTTTGTTCATCTTTTTCTCCTTGTTGTGGAAAGAAGATGGGCTTGGACTACTCAAAATGAGATATGGAAGAACAAAAAGCTACCTGCTGATGCAGCTTGGATCACATCACTCTTGGAATCCTTGGTGTGGAAAACTATCCTGGAAGTGTAGTTCCCATGCATGGCATAGAAGTCCTCAACTGCCATGGAAATACTGGTAGAACCCATCTTCCCCACCAACGTGCCCAGGTCGAGGATGACTCCTACATGGAAAGCAGCAGTCGAGTTCCTGCTTCCATTCTGAGCTGCTGCTGCTGCTGCTAGAACAAAGCATGAATAAACAAAGAGGAAGAATCGAGTTGTTCTCTCCATGAGCTATGGTTGTCCAAAGCAAACCCAAAAAGGTCTCCTTTATAGATGCTGGTAAACTCTGAAGTCAACTACCAATTTTATACCTGAACAAATTAAGTTAGGCTTTGGAGGGCAAACTGGTGATTATGCATTTTGATATCATATCGGATGGTTGAAACGGTGATTGTTGTTGGGGAGTTTGATAGATTAGATAGTATCCCTCTTTTCAGCATAATATTACATGATTCTATTTTGTTTTCCCTTTCTTGCGAGAGTTTTCCTTGAGGAGCAGAAGATGGAAGCTCTTCGGGTGGTGATTGAAGAGGAGAAAGATGAGGTAGTGCACGACCCTTAACAGGTAGGGATCTTTTAGGTTTTTCTTTCTCTCTATATTGTTGTTTTCACTGCACAAATGATTTTGGTATGATCACATGAACATCCTCTCTTGCTATATATCTGGATAAAGAATGTGTTTTCTTTTATACTATGTATTATGCATGCGAAATATTCATCCAAGAAACCTGATAGCATTCTGAATTCCTAGAGTTTCCTCCCACCATCATTGGGGTGGGAAAGGAATGTTGTTATGGCTGCGTGCAGCCATACAGCAACCCTATGAATAGGTGAAATTCTATGCATATACCTTTATATGATATCTTAGATTGTTACACATGGATGAATGCCTATCATGATGTATATGCATGTTATTGTGAAATACTTGATGTTGTTACATGAAGAGTTCCTGATGCTTGTGATATGATTATGTACGATATTGTGATGATGATTATGGACACTTGATTTTCTATCAAGGGTAGTAGGCCAATACTAATAAGGCGATTCCCTTCAGATGCTTATGAGACCTTAAGGGATTAGCGAGTCGTCAAACGTGATGATTGTTCGGTCTCCTGCTCGGGATGGAGGAGTTGTGTCGTCACCATAGCGGGTGAGACATCACTCCATCAGTTGTCGAGAGTGTGACATGATTCCTTTCTACCGGCTATCGAGAGAGTCGAGTCATCTCGATGAGTAAGACGTCTCCATCTATTATTGAGAGAGTGCATCTCGAGCGTCCAAATGCCATTGATGATATATGTGCGCAATGATGCATGATTGCATAAGTTTGATGATGTTATTTGTTATTATCTATAGAAGAATTCTTTTCTACTCTTTTTTTTTATTGACCCTATCGATTCATGCATAATATATGATTAGCTTTTACATATGATATTTATGTATATAGCATATTGTTGTTAGCTTACCCTTGACTTATTTCTTTTCTCTACTGCACATTTGTGCTTATTTTATTGTTTACCGGATTGCAACAAAGATTGAAAGGAGGATTCTTTCAGAGCTTGGGTGGAGAGTTACATGAAATGAACGAAAGACCAGACGACTTGATTGTCAGCTTGATGATATTTATTTTATAATATACATTCCTTGAAGATTATATATTATAAATGATTTGTAACTTTATAAGATGAATTTTGGGGTGATGGTTTACTCACAGTGCAATTTACTAGCTTGACAAAGTCTATTACACGTTGGTTTGGCACATGTAATATATTACACTATCTGGATGTATTTTATTGAGCTACATGATGTCTGACTAAGACAGTAATCCCACATATTATTATTACATGTTCTAAGATCTTTGGCACCGTGCTTCGACTGCGTATATGCAAGACCTGATGCTTATTAAGCCACTGGAATGTGATATCGTCATCATTAGGAGTCGACTCATTTTTTAATGGGAGTTAAGGAGTGATGACGGATTCTTTGTTGGTATCTCAATTGGGATCTCTTTTGCAGACTGCGACACACCATTTCCAGGCGTTTACTTTGTACATGAAAGATCCAAGAAAACAGATTGTCAAAGCGTTGACTAATTATTTTTCAGTTCCCGAGGTAAGAGGCTAACTATGATATAAGATCTATTTTTTCCCTTAAAATATTAATTTATTTTATAGATTTTTTTTAAAAAAAATATATTTTGGATATTTTTCAATCAATTTGCTCATTTTATTTTTTTTTCAAATAGCGCTTCTAATTTGAAAATTACTCAAAGTGTTCCTGAAATTTTTTTTCGTTTGCTACAATATTTTTAGCATGTTACAATGTTTTGGCCATCATAACAAAAATACCATAAAACTTAATTAAAAATATTATAAATGATATAAATAGAATCTTAACATTAACCAAACTAACTATAAACCTAAAAATATAATATTATAATGATCTATAAGCTATGATAACCAGAGAGACACGATATAATATTACTTATAATATTTTTTAATATCATTTATAATATTTTTAGTATATAAAAATACTATAAATGTTATTAAAAATACCATAAAGGACCCAAATAAAAATATTATAATAATTAAAAATGATATATATATATATATATATATATATATATATATATATATATAATTTCTAAGGAAATTGCCCGTGAAATACATATCGTTATAATCGTGGATATTTTAGTCAGAGAACATATCGTTATAATCGTGTCCGAGAGATTATAACGCTTCGTTACGTGGACCCTTTACAACGAATACATAAAAACCGAGGCGCCGAATTCTGTTCGCCTCAAACTCTCCCGCTTCAGTTCGCGGCCAAAATACGCCATCTCCTCTTCCGTCCGCTGTCCCGTAGGGTTTTCCTCATAGATCACTCCTATCGTTTCGGATTCCTCGTCAGGGATCACATCGGAGCAGTGGATCTCCGATTTCGTTCCTTTGAGGTTCTTTTTGTTCCTCTGTTATGCACTTCCTCTTCGTCGACGAATTCGGAGCGGGTTTTGTGCGAATCCCGATCGCTCTTCAGGTTCTTGGATTAGCAATCTCATCCTTTCCCGTTTCTTGGATGCACTTTGATTAGAATTTTGAGAAGGATAATTGTGGTACCAAATTTCTTTATGCTAATTTTGCGAACTGATTTGGAAATTGGGTTTTCCTTGAAGATCGAGGGTAGTATTCTCATTGTACTTTTGATCTAATTTACTGCTTTGTTAACTGATTGTATTTCTCAGATAAGCCACAAGCGATGAAAAAACCCGAGTCGGCGCTCTACTGTTTAGAGCGCTGCTCTGTGAGGATGCGAAAGCGAAGGTCTGTATACAATGCACAAATGGATCTAAAGCTTAAACAAAGATTTGAAGACCTAGGCAGTGAGTTTCATAGATTTATTTAGATAAAGCATTTGTTTGATAGATCAAAGATGCCTATCTCAAACACTTGCTAGATCAGCCTTTGAAGTTAAGTCATATGGAAAAGTAGTCTTTAAAGGGTTGATTTCATACAAAGTAGGGTCCTGAAGATTCAAAGAGAAGAACAGACTGAAATGCAAACTGCCAAAGTTCAAGTGGAAATTATTTAAGGAACTGGGTTTTGAAGACACCTGTGGAAATCTAATTTATACAACCCAATCAGAAAGTTCTTGAGCTTTTATAATTTACATCAATGAGGCTTAGAAACATAATAGGAACTCAAAAGTGTAAATTGCTGAGCACTTCAAGTGATAACTAACATAGATTATGTGGAAGTTTGCCCTATCTGAAAGATATATTAAAAATGTCCAGAAATTATGTAATATAATCACAAGTAAATGACTTGGCATGAATTGAGTTCATTAGAAGCTAAAGCAAATGTCAAATTCTCTTTCACAAGGAATGCAAATAATTTGGAAGAGTTTTGGATTTTCCTAACCAACTAGAATGGAAAAGAGAACCTATTGAAACTTTTCTTTTGCTTTATGTTTGAAAGTTCAAGAAACAGATTATTTTTTTCCCCTTTCGAATGATCTCTTTTTTTGCCAACTATCGTTTCTGCCCCCAATATTTTGGAATTTCATTAGATGGAACTATAGTTTGAGATTGTTGTTATTTTCTGTTGCGCAGAAAGACATGCATGCATGCACAAGCAGAGATGTAAATGCATATTCGATTTTGCATATTAATATTAGGAAAGGCTTATAGCAGAAAACTTAGATGGATAGGTTGATGTATTCAGATGATTTTGTTAGCTCATAGGCTAAAATGTGACTGAGTTTGTGGTTACCACAAATGATGGAAGGCTCCAATCAGCCCCAGCTTGAAATCGATTGTGAAAAACCATGCTCTTGACAACTGTACATGCTTACCAGGTTTGATTATCTAGTTTGAAACTGGAACAACAAAAGTTTGGAATTCCTTCTTTTCTTAACTATTATGGTCTTTGAAGTTATGTTTAAAATTTATCTTCTAATTAAACTAGTATGCCTTTGAAGTCTTCCTGGAGAATTTTTTTTTGCATTATAAAATCATTTGAGGATCTTGATATGCTTTATTTATTTCTTTGGATTAATTTTAAATTTCTTTTGTTGGAATTAGTTTTGGATATTACCTTTATTTTCTTTCCTTTTGCTTTTGCTAGTTTGATGATGAGGCATGGCAATGGCAAATTTAGCGAGAGCTGTGTTCTTTTGGATCTTGCTTTGATGAATGAGCCTACTGGTACGAGTCCCTAACTTGTGTTAAATTAATGCACATCGAGTTATAATATATATATTTTTTAGCTCAACAGAAAATTAATTTTTATTCAGCAAGAAAGCGAATATGCCCATCTCCTTTCTTATTAGAAGAGATCAAAACCTCCAAGTCCCAAGGAAACACATCATACCAGAATTCATTATAATGGTTTACCCTTTCAAACTTTGCTAACCAATGCGCAACACAGTAAGCTTCTCTAAAAATGTGCGTTATCCTATATATATTCACTGAAATGTTGAAGCAATCTAACAATATCTCGAAGTATGTTAGTGATCATCCAAGGAGGAGTTATCTTGGTATTCAACATCGTGATTAGGCTTTCCGCATCACATTCGATGTGGATTCTTTGTATGCCCTTATTTCTTGCTGCCAATAGCCCTTCTTTAATTGTGACAATTTCATTATGTAAGGCAGATCTATCCATGGTATCCCTGCATCTTGTAAAAACAGCAAACCCCTCATCAGTTCTCAAAATAAAACTTATATCATCATCCTGCTGTATTGAGCTTGTGCCAACCCTTCTCTAGTTTGCTAAGAGTCACATACACACTACTCTCAGATCCATTGGAACATGTGGTGCGATTACAATCTATAATGAAATTAACTAAAATTATGTAAAGGTTAGGTCTCACCCGTTGAGTTTAGCATCATTTTGGACCTTTCATATTATCCACAAAATATTTACAATAGTGACTTTCAAGATCAAGCTATTATCATGGGCCGTATCATTACCTTCCACGAGCCAACAGCCTTGCTTTCAAATATTTAAGTGCTAAAATTGTATGGCAAGCTTCTATCGATATAGTTGACACACTTCGAAAGTGACAACACATTCAAAAATAAATAAATGAAGAGGAATCTGCAGCCTGATTACACGAGGGACTGTTATAATATGCAGTTATTGTTTGATAGTCATTAATTGCAAATTGATTGCCTCTATCGTGATTGATATCAATCGATTTTGTCTTCACCATCAGTTCCCCTTGTTAAATCCTTTACAGGATAATGCGTCTGAAATTGTCCTTGTTTGCTTTAATTGTTTTTTGCTTTCCTAATATTTCCTATGGCTCTCTTGCTGAAACTTTTTTCTAGCTTATGACGTATTTTACAGTCACGTAACACAATTTCACTCGTTATATAAACTTTCTGCATAAGATATCTGATGCCTTCTATAACCATACCAAATGAATCGTTGAGGAAAATAGGTTTTGTAATGTTTCCTTATGCATTTCTTCATTGTGGTGTTGGCACCACGATGAAGTCTTATTATAGGTTTTGGTCTCCTTTCTCCACGAATAATATTGAACCTTAAGACTCATGATGCGTTTATAGAAATAAAATTTGATTCTTTAAAGAGTATTCTTCTTATTTAGATCCCTAATCTAAATTTAAATATTAATCTATCAAAGAATTTAAATTTAATTAGGACCCTCCTAAATAGTTAAAATCTGATTAGGATTCTTAAATTATTTAAGAATCTTAACGAATATAGCATGTGAGTCAACAAAATTGAGGGCTTTAAGAAGGGTAGCAACTTGTGTCAACACGGGGCTCCAGACGTTCCGAAGGCGGCATCCGGCAGCAACAATGCGGTTGTCTTCAGTCTTCAAAATGAAACCACTTGTAGTCGAGTCATCCGCAAAACTGAAGGTAGCATCACATTCCATTCCAAGCGGTGTAGGAGGTGGACAGCAAAATGTTAAGGTTATGAACAGAAGGCCCCATTAGACTTTTAAGTAGGTTTACAATTTGAGTGGCACCAATGGAGTCGAGGTTAGATGCCCAGTGACAATGCATGAGGTTATGAGACAAACGGGAGCAGGACATGAACAAGATCATCACGCTTCCTGGACCCAAGTCATTTCTACGGGCTATTGGATTCCGTGGAGGAGATTCCTTCTTCCGGCGAAGTAAAACTGAGCCGTGAATGATTGGATATGCTCACAGGGCTCAAGGAACCCACCAGATGAGGCAGCGCTGCACCAACTCCGGGTTGCGTATGTTAATTCATTTCCCCAATGTCTATAGCAGCAAACTCATCCCTCTTCAGGGTAGGACAAGGCAGAGGCTCGTTGACATCATGATAGTACTTGAGCAGTACAACCATTTTCTTCCAAAGTGAACTCTGCCGCCCAGCTGCAGCTTGTAGCTCATCCCATTCCGTGTAGATGAATCTTGCTAGGAAGATCAACAATGCGAGCACCGAGACAACTCCTGTGATGAGAAAGAGGCCCCCGAAGCTCCTGAAGGCTAGACTCGAAGATGCCAAGTTGTTGCTCTGGTTTGGACAACTTGTCGGATCCCCAAACCATGCCTTTTCGATCTCTGTCATCCTTTCCCCTTCCGTTATGTTTAGGATAGCCCTGGAAATGTCAGGCACCAGCGGCGACCCTCTAGGGAAAACCTACAGGACACAAAGATACAGATGCATGTTGAATTCATCTGCAACAAAGGAGAAAGGAGGTATAGAAACTTACGAAGCCGAAACCGTCGGTCTTGTAGGTCGGACCGACCATGGCGAAGTCATCGCAATACTGCGATAGGACGAGCCTGAGATAAGGTATCTCATCAAAGAATGCATCGACCCCTCCGTTTGCGCTCCCGTTGGACAAAGCTTCAGCGTACTGCTCAATCGTGCTGTAGTTTTTAAGCTTTTGCTCTTGAAATCTCATCCTTTTGAGCATACCAGCCACGAATGATCCGTCTTGGTACCCAATGGAGGCCCCTGATTTCAAAAGCTGGTTCGCGTCGGTCACCGTCGGCTGAAGCTGCTGCACGGTGAGCATCGATGTCAGGCTCGCTGTGTAGCTCGACGTCAGTATCAGCACCACAAACACCCAGATGATCACCACGAACCGTGTGAGGTTGCTCTGCAGCTTCTCCTCTGGAAAAACACAGAGCAAGACCGAGTGAGTTGAATTGGTTGTCATCATCCACTCGGAGTCACGATAGGGGTCATCACGATGAGGACATACTATGCGAAAAGACGAGAATGGAGAAGGCGAAGTAGAAGATGATCCCAAACTGGTCCAGTGGTTTCCCTGCAAACTCCTCGTTCTCCCGGTGCTCGATCACCCAGACCACGAACCCAGTAAACACAAAGAAGGCTAAGCTCCCAAGCCAGAGGTCGATGGTCAGCGGCTCCAAGAAGATCCACATGTTCTTGCTCTTGTCCCCCTCCACCGGCACGATCATCGACACTCCTGATTCAGTGAATGGCATTGTGAACTCCACGAATTGAGATCGGTTGGCAAGGATCGTGGTGTCGCCCACCACTGCATCAAAGTTCTGTTCCCATCCAAATTAGTTGGAAGACACACGATGGTAATCTCATTTACTATCGCTATTCAAGCGGTGTGGCACGTGAACCAACCTTCAGTTTAACTTGGTAGACGAAGTTGTCGTAAGATTCGGACGAATTGGGGAAGGGGATGTACTCGAAGGGGACGGCATATGGCAGCGAATCCATGACGGCCTGGAAGACGTCGATGCAGAAGCCGGTGACGGTGGTTCTGTCGGTTGCCGGATCCGTAGTCACCTTCACGAACTGGTCGAATCCTTGCTTGACGGGAACGGCAATCCGGAGCTTCTTTCCGTTGGTGGGCATCTCCCAACCTTTGGGCACGTCCTTCGGCTCGCCCGGCCAGATGACGGACCTCAGGCCCGTATCGTTTATGGACTCGAGATCCCTCGAGATCCCGTTTCCCTGAGTCCAGAACCCGATCGTCCTCCCGCTTTTTCCGTTGACATTGACGATCTCGAAGGCCGACGACTGGAGCTGGCCGTCGACGAGCTGGAACTCTCCTGCCAACCCCCGGAATCGAGTGCCCATAATGGCTTCCAGTAGCGCCGGCCCGGTCTGGCTCACGCCAAGCCGCCCCAAGTCGGTGGAGTTATTCCCGGAATGTAGGCTTTGGAAGGCTGTGCGGGCTGATACCGCCTTTTCGACAGCCATCGCGACGGCGCGGGCCGTGTCGTACGCCCACAACTGGAACACCGTGGGGTCGGTGGGTTCGAGTGTGGGGTTGTCCTGCCGAAATTTCCGCTTGAACCGGGCCGTGAAGTCGTCGATCTCCTCGGATCGGTTCACGTAGGGCCGCACGCCGATCACGCCCTGCATTGCCTCGGCAACCGTCCGCTGATCGAGCAGGTCGAGGACGTCGGTGATCCCATCGGTGGTGATCCACACGTAGCCGTCGTCCATCATGCCCAGCTGGTGTGCCCTCCGGAAGAGGCGGGCGCCGAGGTCGGGGAGCATGTGGACGACGAAGACGCGCGTCTGCATGGTCATGAGCTTGTACAGCTCCTTGTCGAGTTCGTCACTGGTGGCTTCGGTGGGGATGACGCTGCGGTAGGGGACGCGGGCATCGACAGCTTGGAGGGCGTCGATGAGGAAGGGGACGATGCCGGCGCCGTATTCGGAGTCCTCGTAGACGGGGACCGCCTGGCGCCAGCCGAAGTACTGCGTCACCGCGGCGATGGCGCCGACCTGGGAGGAATCGTTGGTGGTGGTGCGGACGAAGAAGGGGGTGTGGGCTGGGGAGAGGGACGGGCTGGACGCCGAGAAGGAGAGGACGGGGACCTGCGTCTTGTTGCCGATTTGGATGACGAAGTCGGCCTCGGTGGATGTCATAGGCCCGATGATGGCCTTCACTTGGACGTCCTTCAGCATCGCCACCGCTACCGCAAAGCGCATAGAGTGAAAGAGTTAGACGTCACGCCAAAAATGGACAAAACGCACCTTTCATTCCGCAATTTGGCCCTCGTTACACGGTGGATCAGAGCCCAAGTGGCCACATCCAGAAGGTACGATTTGCTTATTTGTATTTTATTATTTTTAGTAATTCGAACGACGACTTTGACAAGTCCAAGTCAAACATGGTAAATTTGACTTGCAAGCATAGACAACTACGTGACTGGAGTCATTTTTTGCTGATTGCTTGTCATTCCGAATGCAAGTTTCTTTATGGAATCGAAATCTCAATCACAGCCCCCAGTCCGTCTTGGGTTTTCCTAAGTATCTGTTATATGCCGTGAGATCAGTGGTGCCATACTGGGGAAGGGGATTGATTACCTGCTGCCGCTGCCCCGATGGCTTCGTTCTCCGAGTCCTTGACATGTAGAACCACCCTCGTGGTGTAGTTTCTATGGACGGCATAGAAGTCTTCTATCGCCATCGAAATGCTCGTCCGGCTCATCTTCCCCGGAAAAGACCGAAGGTAGAGAATCACGCCGACGTCCACCGGCACGGTCGAATTCTGCGCCGAAACCAGTACTCCGAAGTCATAGCGGCCGGCGAAGAAAGAGAAGCAGCAGAAGAACACAAAGGAAGAGGCCAGGAAGGGAAGATGGAGGGATCTTTCCATTAACTCCAACCGCAGCATCCCCCGAGCCAACCGAGTAGTACTCCCGTCCTTTTAACGGCGGAGGTTGGCTAGAAGAAGAAGGAACAAGTCAAAGTAGGACTTCGAAGGATTCCGGCCACCGCCTTTGAAACTTGAGGAGGGGGCTAACTACATGTTGCCTCTACTTAGCTGTTTTCGATCTTTATGTTTTAAAAAATTATATTGGTATCTTTATAGTTAAAAAATAAAATAATAAGATCCATTTACTCTAATGATATCAGGTTTTATTAACAAAAATATAAAAATAAAAAGATAAAAAAAATAATTTTAAGTCTAGTAATTGATGGCGTCGATGGCATTTGATAACACCACTAGTGTCAATGTTGGCAGATGATAACACTGATGGCGTCGGTGGTGGCGGACCCCTCCCCCTCCCCCTTTTTCCCGATGTCGAGCGATCGTCGCCCTTTGCCTCCTCGACCACTTCCTTGTCGCTACCACTCCACCTCCCCCCTCATCCTCCCTTTCTCCTTCTCCACCCTCGCCCCCAGCATCGAGCACATTCGCCACCTTTGTCATGGCAAATATGTCATTGTTTTCATGTTGGGAAATTTATGATGATATCACATACGCATCGAAAGAATATAAACAAAAATTATAAATTTTTCATATGAAACAAGTTTTTTATTATTGTACAAAGATTGATGTGCAAAAACCTGTGAAATCGAAAACTACGCGTAAAATAACCACGTAATCAAGAAGGGGCTGACCTTTTTTGTTGTCCACACGCCCTAAATATGGGTGCTAACTGAGGAGGAGAGGTGGAGAGGAGAATAGGAGGTGGCAGTAAAAAATCTTAGCCCTTTTGGTTCTTTCCTATTTATAAAGGTCCATTATCACTTAACCCTAATAGATCTTGTCATATTGGATATTAGATTTTTATCTAATTACTCAAGCCTATCAGATTAGTGGGTCTCTATATAATAATATCTTATTAGCTTTTATTTGATTTCATCTATGAGATTCAATAATTTAGGGGTTTAATGGATATCCAATAAGATAGGGGCTCTAGCGGATATCTCATATTCAAACCTCTATTTGTCGCAACACCTATCATATGTGTGTGACCCTTTGAGCTCAATATCAAGCTGGTCGTGAGTCATACATGTCAAAACTCCTTCTGGCTCAATAAATTATTATCTCAATAATAATTCACTCGACTCATCGACTACGGATGCACTAGGCTATTATGCCATAATCCCTACACGATATGGGGGAATTCAATCATTTGGATATATCTGTCTTGATTTACCGTATATCTATAGTCTTTCATCCATCTAATATCTCAAAAATTTTATACTGATCATGGTATTATCAGGTCTATATAGTTTCTCCTCGAGTCTTGTTCTAATCGGATTCTTCCGGAGAACTCTTTCTCTCTCACTCCGAATTACCTTGGCCAAGGATTTGTTTAAGCAAGAACATATGAAATATTCCTCTCATGATACCACAAGCGGATGATCCTCTATCGACACTCAATAGCCCTCATAAGGTTGATTGTCACTCTCGATGACCAAATGTGTTATATCTGAAACTTCTAAACCTATAAGTCAAGTATCAAAAAGTAGAGTACTCATACAGGACATCCTTGGTATCTGAAGTCTAAGGACCAAATACACCATTGGGACGATGAAATCATTGTTCGACAATAATGTATCATCAATCATTCAGTATTCCATGAGCATATCAATCAGTGAACTCATTCTCTAATGAGCACTTACATTGTAGTCCTATTGTCCCCACATGAGCAGCTATGAGATCAGCCGCCTCCATCATATGGATAAATATACAACATACCGGTTTCTTTAGTTATCTCGAAGTCCCTCTCGAGTAATATATGACCAAGATTATTTATGGTTTATGTTTAAAAATAAATCGGTCTCATTATCGTGATCTTATCATGATCTGATTCTCTTTGTACAGATCTATTGATATCACAATATATTTTATATAATAAACAATATAAAATGAGAAATTATTATAATAATAATAAATAACAAGAGTGGATGTGATATCTCATATGTTATCATGATTGGCTTGCAAAGCACCAATGACTAACATCTCATCGACGCTCTCTCCTTCGTCTGCCTGTCATCGTCTCCTAGTCCTGTTCACTCACCTGCCCTCCTCTTCAACTTCTTCATTGGCTGATGTTATAATTTGATGGAAAACTTAGAGCGCGAAGTCTTGGATGATGGTTATGTTATAATTCACGATAACGAAAGCCACTAAGTGTTTGATTCTTTTACACGATGGTAATAGATATTGCGATTGGGAAAACAAAAAACAGAAACGGGTGACATGTAGAAGATGCGAGGGCCACATCTTCCTCATCTCGATAATGTATCGGAAAGCGAGGCAAATACTATCCACTCAAGTCTCTATTGAGACATCTAAGTTGGTTAATATATTATTACACAAGTAATAAATCCTATATTCAAGTTAAAAAAAAAAATACTACTTGCTCAACATGACCCAAGACTTTGATGGAAAACTTGGAGCGCAAAGTCTAGGATGATGGTTATAATTCAAGTTGAAGAAAGCGACCAAGTGTTTGATTCTTTTAAACGAAGGTTATACCAACCAAATCTTGAAAATGATGGTAATAAATATATATTACGATTGGAAGAGAAAAACAGGGACGGATTGCTTTCTTGTAATGTTTGCAGCGTTGGCATTATCAAATCCATCAATTATGTTACCGTCGGATGCACTCGAAAGACTTGGGAAGAATGTAGAGAACTTTCTTATGCAGAAGAAGCACAATAATCTTCGTTAGTTATGTGACATGTAGAAGATGCGAGGGCCACATCTTCCTCATCTCGGAAAGCGAGGCAAAGACTATCCACTCAAGTCTCTGTTGAGACATCCAAGTTGGTTAATATATTATTGCACAAGTAGTAAATGCTACCTGCTCAACACGATCGATCCATGACTTTGATGGAAAACTTTGGAGCACGAAGTCTAGGATGATGGTTATAATTCAAGTTAAAGAAAGCGACCAAGTGTTTGATTCTTTTACTCGAAGGTTATACCAACCAAGTATTGACATCGATGGTCAAAGATATATATTATGATTGGAAGAGAAAAACAGAGACAGATTGCTTTCTTTCATGGGATGTTTGCAGCGTTGGCAGTATCAAATTCATCAATTATGTTGCTGTCGGATTCATTTGAAAGACTTGGGAAGAATGCAGAAGAAGCACAATAATCTCCGTTAGTTATGTGACATGCAATTAATATGGTTGGAAAATTCTAAACCTTGATTTGACTCAACTCATGGAGAGAAAGAAAGGGACGAGCATGCAACAAAATACTTTGGAGTTTGGTCATGGAGAATATAGCCTCTATTCTACGCTGTTTGTGTCTGTGAAGGAATCAACACGGCTCGGTTCGATCCCGGATATGTAAGGTTGCTCATGTGGAGACTCGGACAGCGGAAGTGAGTGTTAGGCGGGTTGAGCTATGAGTCTTGTTGTATATTTCTGCATCGCCAATCCCTGCAGGTCGAGATCAGGAGAGGGATTTTCCGACTTTCTGAAACTTAAGATAGTGTTGAATGGTAAGAGTGAGTTGAATATGTGAAAAGTCCTCCTCCATCTGATTAAGGAGGGTTAGCTTTTATACATACGAGAATGAGTCGGTCGTACGGGGTCAATTAATTATAGTCGGCTTAAGTTTCTGTGCGATCGTCGATCGACTTGCATGGATCGACATCGAGCGGTGCCGCCTCGAGTTTTCTGGGATGATTGTACCGTGATGATATCGTTTCGTATGGAGGGGATGGCGAGCGACTATCTACCACGTGTGTGTTGTGCGTCACATCAGACTTGAATTTTCACGTCCGTATCGTTATGTCAGCTTGTTTTGATCAACGTGGGCGATACCAAAATGTGCCCTATCAGCTTGTAACTCCAATCTATCGTGAATTAGGATGCTATCAGCATTGACTATTATCCGATCACTTCATGTTTTTTATTTGGATTAGAAAAGTCAACGATTATTTTTTTTATGACAAGTCCAAATGAATGGAGTTGACCTCATTCATGCGTTCTTAGTGTTGAAAGAATAATGTTGTGGTGACGCGGATTGCTTTTCTGTAGCTTCAAAAGTGTCATCAAACAAATTTGTTTGTCTTGTTTACTTGGGTATCTTTGGGGACAGAGACGATCCTTGTTCTTGTCGGGCACAGTGTGATGAAGCTTCACGGTGGTTTCTGCGTCTATTCATGTGTCATCATATTGTACTTCTATAGATTATCTTGTCGTGGGAATGTGTGTCCATCAGATGCTGTTCCATAGTGATGAGGGCAATAATGGCGACAGGATGTAAATGACGCCAGTGACCCTGAACCAACGCCTCACGCCCCGGTCAACGAAACCCCGGGACGCCGACCCAGGCGCATTAACGCCTCGACTGGACCTCGGCCGTCACAACAACGCCACCACCCCTCAGCCAACGAGCCCTGCTCTTCGCCCTCTGGGCTCGGCCAAGGCTAGGGAACACGTCAACCGAGATGCGCCATACCCTGCTGCAGCTCAGCCTCCCACGCAGCCCCAATGGCCGTGTCAGACGCCACGTGAAGTATTCACCTGCCCCTACAAACAATAACGTCAGGTAACACCCAGGCCCACCTATAAATACCCCCGAGTTCCAAACAAGAAAGGGGGAAAAAACAGACTAAAAGACTAGAGAACACTGCTGCTTCTCTTCTTCCAAAATTCTCTCCACATTGTTGCTAACTTGATCATCGGAGAGATCGGGCCGAACCACCGACCCGACCTTCGTGCAGGTACCAAGACGACCCCCCCCCCGAGCGCCAACGTCTCCGAGGCCACCCGACGGCGCCTTCCCCGAGGGCTCCCGATCGCAGCAGGACACACCACCGAGAGATCCCCCGACAACGTGATTAGGACCAAGCCGTGTCGGCCCCGAGGCCACGGCTCAAGGGTGTTTGCACTAACATTTTGGCGCTAGAAGGAGGGCCCCAGCATGTCGAGGGATCATCGGGACGGTCGTGTCGGACTCACGATTGGAGGGCCTTACGCGACCGAGGCAACGGGGGAACTCCCCCCGCTTCAAGAACCTCGGGATGAACGTCCCGCTACGGCTTCGGAGCGCTACTGGTGGATCTTCAACGACCCGGGCCTGTTGCCCCCCGACAGGGGCCCCGGCAATCCGTCGCCCGTTTCGTCCGAAGCCTTCCACGACCTCACTCACCAGGTCCAGCTACTCACCGACATGGTGCAAACCATTGTCCCCCTTGTATCTCGCCAATCGCGGCCCCCGGTTCCCCAACCATCGTATCAATACGGGGCGCCTAGCCGAGCTCCCACCCCGCCCCGAGAACCCCCCACGTCACCTTGGATGCCCCTATCTCAACCCGGGGAACAGGCGATGGTCTTCCTAGGTCGTTCAGAGCCGGAGGCGCTATCCTCAAGCTCCGCGGATTCCCTGCGCGCTCAGTTGCGCCTCGTCAACCAACGGCTTGACGATGTGCAAAAGGAGATCCGTGCCGGGTCACCAGGGGGGCCCACGGAAGCCAAGCATCAGGGATCGCCATTCGTTCCGAAGATACTAGAGCACGCCATTCCCCCAGGCTACCGACTTCCCCCCCTGGACACTTATGACGGCTCCGCCGACCCGTCCGACCACACGGCGGCCTTCCGGGCCCAGATGGCGTTATACGGAACTTCATACGCCCTAATGAGCAGGGCATTCCCCACCACGTTAAGAGGACCGACCCTCGCATGGTACGGAGGTCTGAAGACTGCGACGATCGCCTCATTCGACCAGCTCGCCAAGGACTTCGAGCTCCACTTCATAGCTTGCGCATGCCCGAAGCCTTCCATGGCGTTCCTCCTCGGACTCAGCCAGAAAGAGGATGAGCCCCTCTCCCTTTATGTAAATCGCTTTGCGGCAAGGGTCCGGGAACTCCCGGACGCTCACCCTTCACTGTCAATGCAGGCGTTTGTAACGGGCTTGCGTCCCTCCCGACTCTTCTAGTCTCTCGTCGAGCGACCCCCTACCTCGGTCCCCGAAATGCTCCAGCGCGCGAACCAGTTCGTTGAAGTCGAAGCCTGGACGGGGGAAAAACGACAGGAACTCAAGAGGGAAAGACCAGAGCCGGCTCAAGGACAGCTCCCTCCCAGACGCAAGCTCCACCAGCCTGATCCTCCCCCGCTACGACCCCGCCCGCTCCCGACGGGTGCATCGCGGACAGAGATCTTTCTCCAGATCAGGGAAAGGGGACTGCTCAAAACCCCCTACCCGATGAACAATCCGCGAGAGCTGGCCGACCGGGCGTAGGCTTCCACCGCCAAAACGGACATGACACTGAGGAATGCCGCGAGCTCTCACGGCAAATCTATGAGCTCTGCCGCGAGGGCCGTCTCGACCCGCGCGTACAGACAGGCAGTAACCCCCCGCCCTGCTCGGCCGACCCCCCCGAGCGCCTGATCAGCGTCATCACAGGGGGCCCAGCATCCGGGGGGGACAGCATGTCCGGAAGGAAAGCCTACGCCCGCTGGGCCAGGAACGAGGGCCCCCGTGGAACCCCCGACCCCCGGGTCGCATTCCCCCCGGAAGGCGCCGAACGACGAGAGCACGATGACGCACTCGTGATAACGGCCAGAGTCGCCAATGCCCAGGTGAGAAGGATTATGATTGACACTGGAAGCTCGGCGGATATATTGTTCCTCGACGCCTTCCAGAGGCTGGGGCTTACGAAAGAAGCTTTGGAACCTGTCCGCTCGGAGCTCACCGGGTTCACTGGCAACTCGGTCACACCATTGGGATCGGTCACACTACCTCTGACTCTGGGAACCCCGCCCAAGGCCAAAACAGTGATGTCCACCTTCCTGATAGTGGACCTGCCCACAGCATACAACGCCATCCTCGGCCGCCCCTCCCTCAACAAAAGCAGAGCCCTGGTCTCCACCTACCATCAGATTGTGAAATTCCCGACCCACGCAGGGACGAGAGAGGTTTGGGGAAGTCCCCGGGAATCCAGACAATGCTACCTAACGGCGGTTTCTCTACACAAGAGGGCGAAGGCCGAAGCACCCCTGGACGATCTTAGAGAAATGAAACGGCCAAGTCTGCACCCCGAGCCGTCAGCCCCAACCTACGACGTACCATTGAAAAGGGACCGCCCGGACCAAACCATCAAGGTCGGTTCGGATCTACCCCAGGGCGAGCGGGAACAACTAATCGGCCTCTTACAAGAGAATGCCGATATTTTCGCCTGGTCGCCATCCGACGCAACAGGCGTGGACCCAAAGGCAGCCCAACATCGCCTCAACATATCGCCTGAAGCCCGCCCGGTGAAACAAAAGCCGCGACCCCAGGCCCCGGAAAGGCAACGAGCCATCCACGAAGAGGTAGAACGGCTCCTTGCCGCTGGCTTTATAGAGGAGGTCAAGTACCCGCAATGGCTGTCCAATGTAGTTCTGGTAAAAAAAGCATAATGGGAGCTGGCGAATGTGTGTTGACTACACCGGCCTCAATCGGGCGTGCCCTAAAGATTGCTACCCCCTCCCGAGGATCGATTAGCTCGTGAATGCAACCGCAGGGCACGCCCGCCTCTCATTCATGGACGCCTTCTCCGGATATAATCAGATCCGAATGGCACCCGAGGACCAGAAACACACGGCCTTCATCACCAGCCTAGGAGCATATTTTTACAAAGTAATGCCATTCGGGCTGAAGAACGCAGGCGCAACTTACCAGAGGACCATCAACAAGATATTCGCCCAACAGATAGGGCGAAACATAGAGGTCTACGTGGACGATATGATTGTGAAAAGCCGCGTCTCGGGAGATCACCTAACAGACTTGGCAGAAACATTCGCCACCCTCCGAAACTATGGTCTACGACTCAACCCCGCAAAGTGCGCCTTCAGCGTCAAGTCAGGAAAGTTCCTTGGATTCATCATACACGAAAGAGGAATCGACGTCAACCCAGAAAAGGTCCAGGCAATCCTCGACATGCAGGCCCCCCGAACGCTTAAAGACCTACAGCGACTGAATGGACGGCTGGCAGCCCTATCCCGAATCCTGTCCCGGTCAGGCGATCGCTGCCTCGCCTTCTTTCGTGCAATAAGAAACCCAAAGAATTTCCAATGGACGTCCCAGTGTGAGGAAGCTTTCCGACAAGTCCAGCTACACCTAGCCAACCTTCCCCGCCTCGCGTCAGTCACCACCGGGGAGGAACTCGGCATCTACTTGGCGGCCTCACAACATGCGGTTAGCTTCGTCCTCATCAAGGAAGCTGGCGAACAGCTCCCCGTCTACTACACCAGCCATGTCCTGAACGGGCCCGAGGAGCGATACCCCCCAATCGAGAAGCTCGCCCTCGCACTCGTGTTGGCGGCCCGAAAGTTATGCCCCTACTTCCAAGCTCATCCGATCAAGGTAATCACCGACCAACCCCTCAGTCAAGTATTGTCAAAATTCGATGTCGCAGGTCGACTCCTCAAGTGGTCGGTCGAGCTCGGGGAGTTCGACATCCGCTACGCACCCAGGACCGCCATTAAAGCACAGGTGCTAGCCGACTTCATCGCTGAGCTCGTCCACGCTGAAGGGCGGCCTCCCAGTGAATTAGGCGGAACCTGGGTCCTACACGTGGACGGCTCGTCCAGTTCAACGGGGGCCGGCGCAGGACTCGTGCTATCGGCCCCCGATGGGCAGACGTTCGAGCGTTCCCTCCGCTTCGGGTTCCATGCTACCAACAACGAAGCAGAGTACGAGGCACTCCTGGCGGGGCTCAGACTATCCCGCGAGATGCAGGTCAATGCCATCAAAGTCCTCACCGATTCGCAGCTGGTGACCGAGCAACTTAACGACGGATACGAGGCCAGAGAACCCACCATGGCAAAATACTTAGCGGAGGTAAAAAACCTAGCCTCCTATTTCGCACACTTCACGGTATCCAGGGTGCCAAGACATCAGAACGACCGAGCCGATGAGCTGGCCAAGCTAGCCTCGAAGCGACCCCCGGGCACCGCCCCCGGGATCGAGGAGCTCCCCTCCCGCTCTATCCCGGTCTCGTGTGTGTCCGCGGCCGACACCCGAGCCACCTGGGTAGGGGACATGCTAAGCTACAAATGCGAAGGGACCCTCCCCACCGACGAAGCCGCAGCTCGATGTATTCACCGAAAGCAGGCATGGTACTCCGAAATGAACGGACGACTGTACAAGCGGTCTTTCTCCCACCCTCTTCTGCGGTGCCTCGAGCCAGAAGAGGCGGCGACAGTCTTGGCCGAGGTCCACGAAGGGATTTGCGGAGAGCACATCGCCAGCCGAACCCTGGCCTGCAAAATTCTCCGCCAAGGCTATTACTAGCCCACCATGGTCCAGGACGCGAAAGCCTACGTACAGAAATGCGACCCGTGCCAAAGGCACGCCCGGACCCCCCAACTGCCGGCGGTGCCGCTCTCCCCCATCAACTGCGCGTGGTCGTTCGCGCAATGGGGGCTGGATCTCCTCGGCCCCTTCCCCCCAGCCTCGGGGCAGAGAAGATACATTGTGGTCGCGATAGACTACTTCACCAGATGGCCGGAAGCTGAACCGCTGGCGACGATCATCGAGCAGCAGATCAAGAAGTTCATATGGAGAAACATCGTGACCCGGTTCGGCCTGCCTAGGACCATCGTCACGGACAACGGGACCCAATTCGTCGGCAAAAGGATTCAAGAATTCTGCGCTAACTATGGAATCCGGTTAAAACATAGCTTCGTAGCCTACCCCCAGACGAATGGACTGACCGAGGTAACAAACCGATCTATCCTGGACGGACTCAAAAAAAGGGTATCAGCTTCCCGAACGGCTTGGGTCGAGGAGTTACCCAGCATCTTGTGGTCCTTACGGACCACCCCCAAAACAGCCACCGGGGAATCACCCTACAGTCTCTCGTATGGGACCGAGGCTGTCCTACCCCCCGAGGTGGTATTTCCTACTCCTCGAGTAGAAGAGTACCACGAGACCACATCGGCCCAGGGACTGCGCGCCGGCTTGGACCTGATCGAAGAGCGGCGCGCCGACGCACACTTGAGGGATCTTTCTTACAAGAGAGTCGTTGCCCGGGTGTACAACCGCAGGGTGCGACCTCGACCTATTAAAATGAACGACTTAGTTCTACGAAGGGCCGAAGTCAGCGACCCAACCAGGGCTAGGGGAAAGCTGGCCCCCAACTGGGAAGGACCTTATCGGGTCATCGAGGTAGTCCGACCAGGCACATACAGGCTCGCGACAATGGACGGGTCCCGCTTGCCAAGAACATGGAACATCCGGAACCTTAAGAAATTTTTTGTTTAGAACAAGGGAAGTTCGCTCCGCCAATCAAAAGGCCTCTTTGGCCGGACAGTACACGAATGGTAGAAAAGCTTCCTCTATTTCAAAAAATGAAAAAATACAAGACTCGGCACCCAGAGGAAATACAAAGACTTAGCGCACAGGAGTCCGCATGCGACAGTACAAGAAGCCCATCCTTACTGGCGGGGGACCTCCAGGCGGTCGTCGAAGGGAACCTCCTCGGGCATGTCCACAC
Organism: Musa acuminata AAA Group; assembly: GCF_036884655.1. Lineage (NCBI taxonomy): Eukaryota > Viridiplantae > Streptophyta > Magnoliopsida > Zingiberales > Musaceae > Musa > Musa acuminata. The sequence goes on from NC_088351.1 coordinate 3,111,221, forward strand.
CTCGGTCCTCGGGGTGACAGGTGAAGGGGTCCTCGTCTACCTCGAGACCAGGATGGCGAGCACGGAAGCGCGACGTAGCGATTCGATACCCGTATTCGAAGGATACCCGCCCCGTCCGCGTCAGCCCGAGTTCGAACCCTTCCGACTTCTTGTACGCCTCGATGAGCGCCTTGTCCTTCAGGGGTCGAAGCAGGGTTTCCTCCGCCAACGCCTCCGAGGCCCTTTTTACCTCGGCATTCGCGCCCTCCAGCTTCTTGCTAAGGGCACTCGCCTCTGCCTTCACCAGACGGAGCTCGATCCGTTCTATCCGCATCATTCTTTGGAGCTCCTCGTTGGCTTCCTTCGAGGCGTCGTTGGCCTCTTTGGAGGCCTCAAGCTCCGACTGGAGACGGACCACTTCCGCCTCAAAACCCGAGGCACGCTCCTCGGCAGCCGCCACGACCTCCGGACCGTTTTTCGCCTGAATCTCCGCCATCTGGTGGCAGAGCTCGGTGTTACGACTAACGAGGCCCCCGACAGTACGGCCGGCATCCCGCACCCTGTCCATCAGGGCCGTCGCATAATGAAGACCCTGCAGGAAGAGAAAGTGTCAAGGAAGTCGGTACCAAGCAGCCAAACCCTAAGAGAAAGATATACTTACCCAGACCAGCGACTGAGCAGACTTGCTGAGGAGCATCTCCGAGGGCAGGGTGTACAAATCCCGAGCCAGGTCGGGATGGAGCGCCCCTCGGAGGAACGCCGCAGAGGGATCCCCTCCGGCCCACACCCTATCCCCCTGGAAAAGACCTTCCCAGCGGGCAACCAGGGGCTGGCGGGGCTCACCACGCGGGATCTCACTGACCAACCGCGTCAGGAACGGCTCCCCATCCCCAGCCGGGAGTCGGCACGGAAACGGGGTGGGGCCCCTTCCCCGCCGTACGCCGACCAGGCCCGACCCCGCCCTGACGAGAGCTCGCTCCCGGCCCCTTCAACACGCGTGTCTTCGGCTTCTTTGAAGGGCGCCCGTCCCCGACCTCCAAGGGGGCACCCTCCGTACCTGGCCGCGGTTCAGTCACCGGCGCCGGGGGAGGGGGTGTCGATTCGGCTGCCGAAGCCGGCTGTGGAGGTTGTGATTCGGTCTTCGGAGCTGGGGGAGGGGGCCACAAGGCGGTCTCCGGAGTCGGGGAAGGAGGCTGCGACGCCGGATTCCCCAGGAGCGACCAAAGGTTCACCATCTCTACAGGAAATGGAAAACGTTAGCGTCCAAAAATCAGCCACACGAACGCCCGACACAAATGTCACTGACATACCCTGAGGCACCGGGCTAAGGCCCACCGCGACCAACCACTGCTCGGTCATGGTCCGGATGGCCTGCGACTTTGGGAGAATCTCTCTGAGCCTCTCCCGAGCTTGGCGATCCACTTCGCCCAAACAGGGGAGGGTGTTGTCAATCACCCTCGCAGACCACCGAACCCCAAAGCCCCAATCCTGTGTACGGCTGACATAAAAAAACCTCCCCTTCCATCCCTTGTTATTGGAAGGGGCACCCCCAACGCGAAATCCAGTTCGAGCCGTTAAGAAGTAACCCCCCGAGCCCTTGCAAAAGCGGTAACAGGAAAGAAAGAGGCTGATGGTGGGGGTGATATGAGCATGATGGCACTCCCCCAGGAATACCACTAGGTAACGCTAGGAGTTCGGCGTCACCTGAGACGGAGAAACCCGCCAGAAAGACAAACAAGACACAATGAAGGGATGAAGGGGGAAACGCAAACCCGCCTCCAGAGCATCAAGGGACAAAGCGAAACCCTTCGGGAACGGGTCATACGCCCGCTGCCCGGGCTCAGGCGCACCGAGGGCATGATCTCCCGGGATGCAATAACGTTCGCGGAGTCCCTCCAGCGAAGATTCACTCACAGTTGAGTCGATATCGTGCGGCCACATCAAAGCCTCAAGCGACCGCGCTGTCTCCTCGTCGAAGGTCAAAGGGGGACCGCCCCCTCCAGCCCCAAGCGCGGGAGAAGAAGAGGGAGAGGAAGACGGGGAGGAAAGTAAAGAAGGAGAGGACGACATCTCGACTGACCTCGAGAAGAAGACAAAAACCGCGCGGAAGGTCGGGAAGAAGCTTGGGGACACAATGGCGGGGCTCGAAGGTGGAAGCGCAGCAGCAAGGGTTGGAGGAGAGGACAAGCGCCTAAACGTTTAAAGGAGATATCCCGCCGGAGTCAATGCCTCATCGCTTCCCGAGAATGGGCGGCAGCACACTCGCGCAGGTGCGCGCCCGTTACGTCACATCGAAGAATGCCCAAAGGCGCTCCGAATTAAAGGAAAGGCCTGACGTGGCGAACCCGGAGGACGTGGTGCCGCCCAAGGACCTCCTCAACCTCAACGCCCACAAACGTGCAATAAAAGTAACCCCCATCCACGAGGCAACAATTAACACGGCAGCTTTTAAGAGCCTCGATGCACGTGCTCGATCGCTCCTCGGCCCTTCGGCTTTACGCCACCCAAGACACGCTCGGCCGCTCCCTGGCCCTTCGGCTTTACGCCACCCAAGACATGCTCGGCCGCTCCCTGGCCCTTCGGCTTTACGCCACCCAAGACACGCTCGGCCGCTCCCCGGCCCTTCGGCTTTACGCCACCCAAGACATGCTCGGCCGCTCCCCGGCCCTTCGGCTTTACGCCACCCAAGACATGCTCGACCGCTCCTCGGCCCTTCGGCTTTACGCCACTCAAGACATGCTCGGCCGCTCCCCGGCCCTTCGGCTTTACGCCACCCAAGACACGCTCGGCCGCTCCCCGGCCCTTCGGCTTTACGCCACCCGAGACACGCTCGGCCGCTCCCCGGCCCTTCGGCTTTACGCCACCCGAGACACGCTCGGCCGCTCCCCGGCCCTTCGGCTTTACGCCACCCGAGACACGCTCGGCCGCTCCCCGGCCCTTCGGCTTTACGTCACCCAAGACACGCTCGGCCGCTCCCCGACCCTTCGGCTTTACGCCACCCAAGACATGCTCGGCCGCTCCTCGGTCCTTCAGCTTTACGCCACCCAAGACATGCTCGGCCGCTCCCCGGCCCTTCAGCTTTACGCCACCCAAGACATGCTCGGCCGCTCCCCGGCCCTTCGGCTTTATGCCACCCAAGACATGCTCGGCCGCTCCCAGGCCCTTCGGCTTTACGCCACCCAAGATATGCTCGGCCCTTCTACTTTACGCCACCCAAGACATGCTCGGCCGCTCCCCGGCCCTTCGGCGTTACGCCGCCTAAGACATGCCCGGCCGCTCCTCGGCCTTTCGGCTTTTTGCCCCCCGAGACACACTTGGCCCCTTCTCGGTTCCTTAGCCTTGCGCCACTCGGGACGACACCCCCTTCCGCACCCCCAGGGTCCGTGTCTCTGTAAACGACCTACTCTAAAACAAAAGTCATGCCTCGGACTCTCGCTACGACTACCGACGCATAGCTTCTTTCCGGGGGGGAATATGATGAGGGCAATAATGGCGACAGGATGTAAATGACGCCAGCCACCCTAAACCAACGCCTCACGCCCCGGTCAACGAAACCCCGGGACGCCGACCCAGGCGCATTAACGCCTCGACTGGACCCCGGCCGTCACAACAACGCCACCACCCCTCAGCCAACGAGCCCGGCTCTTCGCCCTCTGGGCTCGGCCAAGGCTAGGGAACACGTCAACCGAGACGCGCCATACCCTGCTGCAGCTTGGCCTCCCACGCAGCCCCAATGGCCGTGTCAGACGCCACGTGAAGTATTCACCTGCCCCTATAAACAGTAACGTCAGGTAACACCCAGGCCCACCTATAAATACCCCCGAGTTCCAAACAAGAAAGGGGGGAAAAACAGACTAAAAGACTAGAGAACACTGCTGCTTCTCTTCTTCCAAAATCCTCTCCACATTGTTGCTAACTTGATCATCGGAGAGGTCGGGCCGAACCACCGACCCGACCTTCGTGCAGGTACCAAGACAACCCCCCCCGAGCGCCAACGTCTCCGAGGCCACCCGACGGCGCCTTCCCCGAGGGCTCCCAATCGCAGCAGGACACACCACCGAGAGATCCCTCGACAACGTGATTAGGACCAAGCCGTGTCGGCCCCGAGGCCACGGCTCAAGGGTGTTTGCACTAACACATAGTATTGTAATCAGTCGATAAGGAGAGAGAGGATGTCAAGTGGATTCAACGTCGTCATTGCACCGAGACGGGAGGATAGAACGACCGGTTCGTCTCTTTGAGTCCTCCTGCGAGGGTAACTTGTTCCTATAAAGAAGTTGCCAAATGCAGAAGGTCAATGGCTGGCAAGATCTCGACATTGTCATGCGGGAATAGAAGGATTTGGACTCGAAAGACAAGCAATATATTAGACGATATAAGAATGCAGCGGATGCATAGTTGTTGTGGGAAGGAATTTTCATGTCAATCGTGAGATCATCGGCGACAGGCGTAGTCTTATTGTGAGGACGCCCTCTTGTGTCAAGGAATGGCCGCCGCCCCAAGAGAGGAAGGATGCAGAGGTGGCTGCACGAGTTGTGTTATAAGATAATATAGATCGGATCATTAAGATTCATTATTGCTCGATCAAAATTTTTGGATGTAATTAATTGGAGATACCGACCAATAGTTGTTGGCGAAATATAGAAACTAAATTCTACAAAATCTATAATCTGAAGATAATTTTTAAAAAAAAATATTTTAATTCAAGAAAGCAATCATGTGAATTTTGGATGATGAAAGCCAAATATGAGTGAGGACATAAAAGTTACGTGGCCAAATATAGTGGAGCTTCTGTAGTTTATAGGGCTGTAAACAGATTCGGATCCAAAGAGAAGAGGAACGCATGATTCAATTTATTTTATTTCATTTATATATATATATATATATATATATATGACACCACATATCAAATAAATAGATATTTGATAATATCCTTATTAGGGATGAACTTTGTGGATGTTATAGGGCTTAATGTGGAAGGAGGGTCACTCCTTATTAGGGACACTCCAATGAGGAGGTGCTACACACGGCCCTAGGCCCCTCTGAGCAGCGAGGGTGTGTGTTCCCCTTCCAACAAGCTGAATGTCGAAGGAGGGTCGAATGTCGCATGAATATCCTTCCAGTACTCCTTCCAATGAGCGCTCCAATGAGGAGGCACGACCCATGGCCCTCGGCCCCTTTGAGCAGGGAGGTCGAATCAAGACCCCCCCCCCCCCCCTTTCCAGTAGGCTGATGCTAAGGTATATCTACTTTCGTACTCTCGTCCACAGCGATCAAATTAAGACCCACTACAGTGGACTAATATTAGCACTCCCACCCACGATAGTCGAATCAAGACCCGCTACAACAGAAGTCGCTATGGCAAACTGATGTTGATACTTCAGCCCATGATGATCAAATCAAGACTTACTATGGTGGACTAATATTGATCCTCTTGCTCATGCGGTTGAGCCAACACCTGCTACTATGGACCTACACTCCTACCCAGGCGGTTGAGTACCTACCTTTATAAGTAAAAGAAGGGGTAAGCCCAAAAGAAGACCCAACCTCCCAAGCAGAAGGGAGAGGCAAAAACGGAGAAGGAAACCTCTCGAAGCAGAAGGGGGAGGTCAAAAATTAAGAGAGAATGAACTCTCGTGCGGAAGGGGGAGAACGAAGATAGAGAGGGAGGAAAAAAAGAGAGAGGTCTCTTAAGTTAACACTCATCTAAATAAAAATCGCCCCGATAAGAAAGTACACCTCACCCCAAATGGGCCTCGAACCAACCACAATAGTGCTAGTAACAAACCCAAAGCTAAACAACGATCATATCACCATGTAGGAATGCAGGAAAGATGACATCCTTTGATACCTCAATTCAAAGCGTTAAAGAACATCTTTTTCGGGGGTGGGGAGGGGGACAAATGATATGGATAATCCTAGACATTGCCAACTTCCTCTGCCACGTGGGCTAAAAGACAACACCCAGAACAACAAAGCACAAGGACCAAGGGTTGCACCGCTTACCTTGGCTTCTAGAAATGGGCCCACAGGACCTACTCCTGATTGATACATCAGCAGAAGCTATGCCTCTACATAATGATTGACGGCATGATCCGGCTTCACAAGCCTTCCCTTCCGAACGATCGGTAGAGGGACCATGCCCTACTTGACCCAAAAATGTAAAGGGGTCAACCGGAGGAGCCCTCCCAAAGGTCCACCCTATGCACCAGAGGACACACGCCAGCAAGTCGCTCTTATTAATACCTCCATCGTACAAGGTAAAGGGGGCTTTGTCGAATGCACATCCAAGCCACTTAGCACCCCAAGTATAAAAGTTCCTCAGGCCAAGCATGGGCAAGCGAGCAAGAGCTCTTCACTCTCTCATTTACATCTCTCTCACTTACATTGTTAACCTCTGTCTCTCTCTCTCTCTTTTTGACTTCAGCATCGGAGGGGTCAAGCCGAGATGCTCCCGATGCAAATCTATTGTGCAGGACCCTCGACGCCATCCGGTGGTGACATAACCAAAAAATGACCCAGTAATAAGAACGACCTAGCTCTCCAACCCAACTCCACCATATTACGGGTTGGACTGCGTTGGACTGCCCCCAACAAGCTCCCTGCACAAGATCACAATGCAATGCTAACCCTTTGTGTCAACAAGAGGGAGTCATTGCGAAGAATCTATACTTTTTGCATAGCATCAATCGGGCCAACTCACCCGTCGATGATTTTCGTATTTATTAAATGTTAAGTTTATGAACAGAGTGCCCCCTTGGACTTCCAAGTATGTTTACAATTGAGTGGCACCAACGGAGTAATGGTTAGATGCCAAGTGACAATAAAAGCATGAGGTTACGAGACAAACGGGAGCAGGACATGAACAAGATCATCATGCTTCCTGGACCTCAGTCATTTCTACGGGCTACTGGGTTCCGTGGAGGACATTTCTTCTTCCGGCGAAGTAAAACTGAGCCGTGAATGATTGGATATGCTCACAGGGCTCAAGGAACCCACCAGATGAGGCAGCGCTGCGCCAACTCCGGGTTGCGTATGTTGATTCATTTCCCCAATGTCTATAGCAGCAAAGTCATCCCTCTTCAGGGTAGGACAAGGCAGAGGCTCGTTGACATCATGATAGTACTTGAGCAGTACAACCATTTTCTTCCAAAGTGAACTCTGCCGCCCAGCTGCAGCTTGTAGCTCATCCCATTCCGTGTAGATGAATCTTGCTAAGAAGATCAGCAATGCGAGCACCGAGACAACTCCTGTGATGAGAAAGAGGCCCCCGAAGCTCCTGAAGGCTAGACTCGAAGATGCCAAGTTGTTGCTCTGGTTTGGACAACTTGCCGGATCCCCAAACCATGCCTTTTCGATCTCTGTCATCCTTTCCCCTTCCGTTATGTTTAGGATAGCCCTGGAAATGTCAGACACCAGCGGCGACCCTCTAGGGAAAACCTACAGGACACAAAGATACAGATGCATGTTGAATTCATCTGCAACAAATGAGAAAGGAGGTATAGAAACTTACGAAGCCGAAACCGTCGGTCTTGTAGGTCGGACCGACCATGGCGAAGTCATCGCAATACTGCGATAGGACGAGCCTGAGATAAGGTATCTCATCAAAGAATGCATCGACCCCTCCGTTTGCGCTCCCGTTGGACAAAGCTTCAGCGTACTGCTCAATCGTGCTGTAGTTTTTGAGCTTTTGTTCTTGAAATCCCATCCTTTTGAGCATACCAGCCACGAATGATCCGTCTTGGTACCCAATGGAGGCCCCTGATTTCAAAAGCTGGTTCACGTCGGTCACCGTCGGCTGAAGCTGCTGCACGGTGAGCATCGATGTCAGGCTCGCTGTGTAGCTCGACGTCAGTATCAGCACCACAAACACCCAGATGATCACCACGAACCGTGTGAGGTTGCTCTGCAGCTTCTCCTCTGGAAAAACACAGAGCAAGACCAAATGAGTTGAATTGGTTGTCATCATCCACTCGGAGTAACGATAGGGGTCATCATGATGAGGACATACTATGCGAAAAGACGAGAATGGAGAAGGCGAAGTAGAAGATGATTCCAAACTGGTCCAGTGGTTTCCCAGCAAACTCCTCGTTCTCCCGGTGCTCGATCACCCAGACCACGAACCCAGTAAACACAAAGAAGGCTAAGCTCCCGAGCCAGAGGTCGATGGTCAGCGGCTCCAAGAAGATCCACATGTTCTTGCTCTTGTCCCCCTTCACTGGCACAATCATCGACACTCCTGATTCAGTGAATGGCATTGTGAACTCCACGAATTGAGATCGGTTGGCAAGGATAGTGGTGTCGCCCACCACTGCATCGAAGTTCTGTTCACCAACCCAATTAGTTGGAAGACACACACGATGGTAATCTCATTTATTATCGTTATTCAAGCGGTGTGGCAAGTGAACCAACCTTCAGTTTAACTTGGTAGACGAAGTTGTCGTAAGATTCGGACGAATTGGGGAAGGGGATGTACTCGAAGGGGACAGCATATGGCAGCGAATCCATGACGGCCTGGAAGACGTCGATGCAGAAGCCGGTGACGGTGGTTCTGTCGGTTGCCGGATCCGTAGTCACCTTCACGAACTGGTCGAATCCGTGCTTGACGGGAACGGCGATCCGGAGCTTCTTTCCGTTGGTGGGCATCTCCCAACCTTTGGGCACGTCCTTCGGCTCGCCCGGCCAGATGACGGACCTCAGGCCCGTATCGTTTGTGGACTCGAGATCCCTCGAGATCCCGTTTCCCTGAATCCAGAACCCGATCGTCCTCCCGCTTTTTCCGTTGACATTGACGATCTCGAAGGCCGACGACTGGAGCTGGCCGTCGACGAGCTGGAACTCTCCTGCCAACCCCCGGAATCGGGTGCCCATAATGGCTTCCAGTAGCGCCGGCCCGGTCTGGCTCTCGCCAAGCCGCCCCAAGTCGGTGGAGTTATTCCCGGAATGTAGGCTTTGGAAGGCTGTGCGGGCTGATACCGCCTTTTCGACGGCCATCGCGACGGCGCGGGCCGTGTCGTACGCCCACAACTGGAACACCGTGGGGTCGGTGGGTTCGAGTGTGGGGTTGTCCTGCCGAAATTTCCGCTTGAACCGGGCCGTGAAGTCGTCGATCTCCTCGGATCGGTTCACGTAGGGCCGCACGCCGATCACGCCCTGCATTGCCTCGGCAACCGTCCGCTGATCGAGCAGGTCGAGGACGTCGGTGATCCCATCGGTGGTGATCCACACGTAGCCGTCGTCCATCATGCCCAGCTGGTGTGCCCTCCGGAAGAGGCGGGCGCCGAGGGCGGGGAGCATGTGGACGACGAAGACGCGCGTCTGCATGGTCATGAGCTTGTACAGCTCCTTGTCGAGTTCGTCACTGGTGGCTTCGGTGGGGATGACGCTGCGGTAGGGGACGCGGGCATCGACAGCTTGGAGGGCGTCGATGAGGAAGGGGACGATGCCGGCGCCGTATTCGGAGTCCTCGTAGACGGGGACCGCCTGGCGCCAGCCGAAGTACTGCGTCACCGCGGCGATGGCGCCGACCTGGGAGGAATCGTTGGTGGTGGTGCGGACGAAGAAGGGGGTGTGGGCTGGGGAGAGGGACGGGCTGGACGCCGAGAAGGAGAGGACGGGGACCTGCGTCTTGTTGCCGATTTGGATGACGAAGTCGGCCTCCGTGGATGTCATGGGCCCGATGATGGCCTTCACTTGGACGTCCTTCAGCATCGCCACCGCTGCCGCAAAGCGCAAAGAGTTTAAGGAGTTAGACGTCACTCCAAATATGGACAAAACGCACCTTTCATTCCGCAATTTGGCCCTCGTTACACGGTGGATCAGAGCCCAAGTGGCCACTTCCAGAAGGTACGATTTGCTTATTTGTATTTTATTATTTTTAGTAATTCGAACGACGACTTTGACAAGTCCAAGTCAAACATGGTAAATTTGACTTGCAAGCATAGACAACTACGTGACTGGAGTCATTTTTTGCTGATTGCTTGTCATTCCGAATGCAAGTTTCTTTATGGAATCGAAATCTCAATCACAGCCCCCAGTCCGTCTTGGGTTTTCCTAAGTATCTGCTCTATGCCGTGAGATCAGTGGTGCCATATTGGGGAAGGGGATTGATTACCTGCTGCCGCTGCCCCGATGGCTTCGTTCTCCGAGTCCTTGACATGTAGAATCACCCTCGTGGTGTAGTTGCTATGGACGGCATAGAAGTCTTCTATCGCCATCGAAATGCTCGTCCGGCTCCTCTTCCCCGGCAAAGACCGAAGGTGGAGAATCACGCCGACGTCCACCGGCACGGTCGAATTCTGCGCCGAAACTAGTACTCCGAAGTCATAGTGGCCGGCGAAGAAAGAGAAGCAGCAGAAGAACACGAAGGAAGTGGCCAAGAAGGGAAGACGGAGGAATCTTTCCATCTACTCCAACCGCAGCATCCCCCGAGCCAACCGAGTAGTACTCCCGTCCCTTTAACGGAGGAGGTTGGCTAGAAGAAGAAGAAGAAGGAACAAGTCAAAGTTGGACAAGAATCTAGCGTGTTTGTTTTAGAAATCGGTACAGTAGCTTTGACATATATGGTTTCAAGTGTAAGAAAGCCAGTCCATAAAACCTTGGACTTTGAAGGATTCCGGCCACCGCCTTTGAAACTTGAGGAGAACAAGTGTTGTTCCAGCTTAGAACGGTAAGTGCAGTGCACGAGTCTTTATTGAGACATCCAAGGTCTTAGGTTCAAGTTCATGTGTGAACGTCACGTATATAATAATAATATCTTTTAAAAAATACTTCCTGGTAAACGCGATCGATCCATGACTTTGATGGAAAACTTGGAGTGGGAAGTCTAGAATGATGGTTATAATTCAAGTTAAAGAAAGCGACCAAGTGTTTGATTCTTTTACGCGAAGGTTATGCCAACCAAGTATTGACATCGATGGTCAAAGATATATATTATGATTGGAATAGAAAAACAGAGACGGATTGCTTTCTTTCTTGGGATGTTTGCAGCGTTGGCAGTATCAAATTCATCAATTATGTTGCTGTTGGATTCATTTGAAAGACTTGGGAAGAATGCAGAAGAAGCACAATAATCTCCGTTAGTTATGTGGCATGCAATTAATATGATTGGAAAATTCTAGACCTTGATTTGACTCAGCTCATGGAGAGAAAGAAAGGGACGAGCATGCAACAAAATATTTGGAGTTTGGTCATGGAGAATATAGCCACTAGTCTATGTTGCTTGGAACCCCAATCTATCGTGAATTAGGATGCGTTCAGCATGACTTCCCTATTATTCGATCGCTTCATGTTTTTTATTCTGTATTCGCAAAGTCAACGATTATTTTTTTGATGACAAGTCCAAATGAATGGAGTTGACCTCATTCATGCGTTCTTAGTGTTGAAAGAATAATGTTGTGGTGACGCGGATTGCTTTTCTGTAGCTTCAAAAGTGTCATCAAACAAATTTGTTTGTCTTGTTTACTTGGGTATCTTTGGGGACAGAGACGATCCTTGTTCTTGTCGGGCACAGTGTGATGAAGCTTCACGGTGGTTTCTGCGTCTATTCATGTGTCATCATATTGTATTTCTATAGATTATCTTGTCGGGGGAATGTGTGTCCATCAGATGCTGTTTCATAGTATTGTAATCAGTCGATGAGGAGAGAGAGGATGTCAAGTGGATTCAACGTCGTCATTGCACTGAGACGGGAGGATAGAACGACCGGTTCGTCTCTTTGAGTCCTCCTGCGAGTGCCAACTTGTTCCTATAAAGAAGTTGCCAAATGCAGAAGGTCAATGGCTGGCAAGAACTCGACATTGTCATGCGGGAATAGAAGGATTTGGACTCGAAAGACAAGCAATAGATTAGACGATATAAGAATGCAGCGGATGCATAGTTGTTGTGGGAAGGAATTTTCATGTAAATCGTGAGATCATCGGCGACAGTCGTAGTCTTATTGTGAGGACGCCCTCTTGTGTCGAGGAATGGCCGCCGCCCCAAGAGAGGAAGGATGTAGAGGTGGCTGCACGAGTTGTGTTAGAAGTTAATATAGATCGGATCATTAAGATTCATTATTTCTCCATCAAAATTTTTGGATGTAATTAATTGGAGATACCGACCAATAGTTGTTGGCGAAATAAAGAAACTAAATTCTACAAAATCTATAATCTGAAGATAAATTTTTTTAAAATATTTTAATTCAAGAAAGCAATCATGTTAATTTTGGATGATGAAAGCCAAATATGAGTGAGGACATAAAAGTAAGTTACTTGGCCAAATATAGTGGAGCTTCTTGAGTTTATAGGGCTGTAAACAGATTGGGATCCAAAGAGAAGAGGAAGGCATGATTCAATTTATTTTATTTCATTCTTCATCCATCAATAGATTAGATAGAAATTTTCTTTTATTCAGCTACCTCTTGATCTTATCACACTGATCATTTTCTACATTCTATAGTAGACAAACATACACAGAGGACACCACATATCAAATAAATAGATATTTGATGAGATCTTCATCGAGAAGGCTTAGGGATGCACTTGGGAACGAGGAAGAGGAGAAGAAGATGAGACTATCGTCGTTAATGCAAGAACAGATACTAAGAATTTAATTCTTCCCATACAAGTTAAGGCAACAAAACTCAACCCATTCGATAGCAATCATCCTGCTAATTGGCTTACCAATTTTTCTAGGAATTTATTGGTTCACAGTGATGCGAACAAACAACAATAAATGACTCCTAAGAATGCATTGCAGTCTTTAAGCAAGAGACATGTTAGTGGAAACCCTAGAGATAAATTGCATTGTAAGTGAAGTAGCAGCAGTGAAATGAGCAAAACTTGATGGTTAAAAGTAATGGCTAAACAGGTTGAATCATCAGTTCATCATCCTGTCAAGCATGAAAGAAAGACTTAAAGAGGATAAGTAGGTTCATGGTCTCATTCTTTCAGGAACAACATTCTTATATGCATGCTGCTTTCCCATGTGAATTTTATTTCAACTCTCTTAGGTCTTATCTCTGTAGAGCTGTGATCAATAAAATCTTTTGAAATTAACTATAATATAAATGATTGAAGTATCATATGAAAAAGCTGCTAGATTTGGTTTTGGATGCCCCATCATATCATATACTCCTCACTTGGCTACCTAAAGGTCCTCTTAAATGAACTCCAATGTAAGCTAACCATTTACTTTGCTAGATTCCATGTCTTGATGTGACATCATATTTAGTTCCAAACATATTCTGCCTTATCTGAATTGTCATTCAACATCAGGTTCTCAGTATGGACAGGTCACAGTGGTCAGTGACAATAACTCAGAATCACAACTTGATGATGCTTCCTACTCTTTCATGCTCTATTATTCTGGAAGATCTTATTCATGCATGGATGTGTCTGTTTAGCCTAAATGAAATGTGGCACCAGCAAATCGAAAACACGGTGTAGTGATCAGCTAACATAAATCAGAGAGTCGAAAGCATGAATGGGAAGAAAGGAAGGAACTCATTGCAGTAACCCTAGTGAGTGGGAGAAGTCACAACAGTAACCTACTTCACCCACTACGTGGTGCGGTGGAGAATGATGTAACATACAGGAGGTGGAGGACAAAGCTTCTTCCCCTGGCGGCCACCACCACCACCACCACTCTCTTGTGTGCAACACGTTCTTATCCGGGTCCGTCCCGTGGAGGCAGCTCGATGCCTTCTCCTGGCCGCTCCGCCAATCCGTGTGCGACGTTGGCAACGGCAACTGCCGCTGCAGCGGCGCAGATATAGAGCCAACGTCGTCGACCCACTCGGGCACCGATGTGTGCGGCGATGGCGACCGCAGCTTCTGCGTTGGTGGCCGACTGACTGGCTGTGGGCGTCACCCACCTGTACACCCAGCGCATACAGCGTCGCCATCCACCACAGCCGCGATGCAACGATGCCCCCAAGCCTAGTGTCTACCTAATGGCTTCGACTAATTCAAGCCTAATATAAATGCTGCGGGAAGATATGCATGATAGGTCGATGTCGTTCTTCTGGATAAACTAGAACAAAGGGAAGGCAAGCAAATAATTCATTTCACAGGATCACCAATAGCGTGTAGGTCCCAAAATGATTTGATCCGGTTGGATTTAGGAGGGTTAATTATAAATTATATTATATAATTAGTTAACTTTAGTATTTCGATTCTTATGTTTTTAAAATTTACATTATCAAAGTAAAATATTTAACCTCGTTTCTTAGTTGATGAAAATATTATAGGGCTTACCACTAAGCACATACGATATTTTCATCGATAAAATCAACGATATAAGAAGAAATAAAATTAAATATTTTATAGAGTTCTTAATGTAACTTTTGAAAAATGTAGGGATCGAAATACTAAAAATAATTAATTATAGAAGATTATTTATAATTAGCCCGATTTAAAGCACATTCATATGTTAAGATTTAGTTTCATCCAAAACATATAAAATAAGCTAAATTAATCAACAATTTGAGTTATTATTATATCTTCAACATAGCCTTTTCTATCATAAAAAATTATTAAATTCTCATGTTGACATCCTTTTAATTTAAATTAATAATAAGATATAAAATATTAATTTAACATTGAATCTAAGAAGAGATTAATTAGATCATAGATTAGATATTTTAATTATGAAAGAATATTGATCATAGGAAAACTAAAATATACAATTTGTAAAGCTATCTCCGAGTAGCACAAGCCACAAGGAAACTCTCTAATGGGGAAATAGCGATAGGAATCAAAATGCAAGCAACGAGCACAAATTCTAAACTTCAAACATTATTCTCCATGCATCATGCATCATGATCACGACAAGTCCTATCTTCGTGGAGAAATGGAGTCATTGTGTGGTCGATTCCTTAGCACAGTGGCCGATTCCCCTCCCACGGAAAAGCCTCTCTGCATTGGGATCCCTATTTCTCGAGGTGGTGAAGGGTTCCCTCCGTTATTCCCCACAGGATGTGACGGCCATGTCGACGCCGAATCATCTTCCGTTCGAGTGAGATAGATCACTGCCACGTTGACTTACCGTGACATCATAAGGCCTACAGTGCTATGTATTGGGGCAATTGGGTGTTGGTGAGAGCAGCGTAGATGCCGAATGCGACGACCACGATGGATCCGATCCACTCCACTCCACTCCACTCCACACCTTTTTGAGTGGGGGGGATCATACGTTACGTTGTTGGATCTTAGTTAAGCGTCCGTCCGTCCGTCTTGTGTGCAAGAGGAGTGGCCAAGTAGCCGAGACTCGTGCTTGGTGTTTCATGGGATGAGTCGTCGTCAGGTGACAACCTGGACCTCATGATCGTTGTCTGGTTCTGTTTGATGACACCCTGCAACATGCCCTATCGCTGATGCCGTCCTCCTCCAGAAGAATGCTTAAAAGAAGGAGAGCTCCGTTCGAGTTGATGCCGAATGCTGATGTCATAAACCGAGAATATTCATCACATCAATATGTATACGATTAGATCTCAAATGTATGCTTTAAGTAATCTTATAATATTGAGATCATACATTTTATTTTTTCTTCTTATGCATGAAGTAATCTTATAATGTATGACTCGCCAACATCTTGCAGTCCCCTTCGCTTTGGTCCCTCCAATTGTTGATGTCGTCACCTTCCGAATATGATGCCCACTTCCCATCATTCATCCCCCCCCCACCAAACCAAACCACAAGTAATCGGAGACATGGAGGCAAAAGCGTCCCTCACACTCCTCTCTCTCTCTCTCTCATTATGATTAACGTAAGTGTTTGCTATGTAATGACAACTTTAATGATAACATAGTCCTCCGCTTTTCCTGTTATAAATATTCCTCCCCTCTTCCCACCTCCCGTCAACTTCTCTCTTCTGTGGACAACGGAGGGATACGTCCAGGATGAGGGCAGGGGCGGGTTTCAATGCGACGGCGGTGGCGGCGGCGGCCGCGCCGGTGGTGACGGGGGGAGGCGACCACTTGACCTGGCACTCACCGGTGCCGTACCTCTTCGGCGGCCTGGCGGCGATGCTGGGTCTCATTGCCTTGGCGCTCCTTATCCTTGCTTGTTCGTACTGGAAGCTCTCCGGGTACCTCGAGGGTGGCGAAGACACGGGCAGCGGCGTCGAGCTGTACGTCAAGCCCGTCGCGGCGCCCACGGTCTACGAGGAGAAGGTCGTGGTGATCATGGCCGGCGATGCGAAGCCGACGTTCCTCGCCACGCCCATGTCGACCCGGGCGTCCTCTTATGGTGATCGAAGCTCTCAGAACGACGATGATGATGATGATCACGATGCGAAGAAGAAGGAGGAGACTGGAAATGAGACGAAGACGAAGGACCAAACCCAAAGCCACCGTGAGAACCAGGACGCACAAGTCTGAGGCTCCTTTTCCCTTTGTCTTCTCCTTTTATTCTTCTTCGAGCCATCAAGGCTGTAAAATTTTCAGGTGAAGATGAAACAAAGAACTGACCTTTTAGCGAAAACAAATCAAAATGATCTCTTTTTAATTGAAACTATTCCGTCCGAATGTCGGATTCGATGAGGAACCGAGAAGAAGATTGAAGCTTCGCTGACTTGTCCTCTTGCATGTGTGAATGTCACTTTTCTGGTGGACTTCTTTTAGTGGGACGGAAAAAGTTGCACGTCATGAGTTGGTGCAGCTCGTGACTCGTCTTCAGTTGTCGCAGCCATTGCTGGCGAACCGCACAGCGGTGGCGGTGATGGCGTTCGGACAACTCGTCGGAGGACACCGGATCTTTGGTTTTGATTTGGGTTCGAGTTCGAGGGAGAGGTTGGACTATCACTTGATGTTTAGGGTGAAAGAAGAAGATAAAGATTATTTATTCTCAGCCCATTTAACAAGGGTCTAAAACAAGTTATTACAGGCTATCTTCTCGTAGAATATTTCATGAAATATTTTACTCGATTATGATCAGATATAAAAGTTTATCTTTAACACAATAAGAGAGGGATTATTTGTTTAACCATTTATGTTTACACTCATATACATTGGTTACGAGTATCAAAGGGACCAAGTCGAAAAATCTATTTCGACCTTAGTCTTCATACAGATAATACTTCGAGAGTTTAACGTTTTTATCTTAGAGACAACTCGGATAACTCTACACGTACGAATTCGAATCACGTGATCAAAACATCAATAATTTCTCAACTATATATATATATATATATCTCATTTTGAATTCGAATTTGAATTCAAATCCGTGCCAAAATCGTACCTTCTTCGAAAGCAGTGGGAGATGGACGGTCGAGATGAGACATCGACGGGTGATCACTCGAGTAGCAGAGGTAACAGCAAATCGGCGGTGGTTATGTTGCTGCCCTTTCTTGAACGCTTTCCCGCTAAGGTCTGCTCCGATTTCAATCTCGGATTAGGGCTTCCGATCCTCTGGTGACGGGTCTTTGAGGCCTCTAGTTGGTCTCGAGAAGACGCCTGCCGCATCCTCGAGCGATTCGCGAAGCGAAGCCCTCCACGATCTGGTAATCCATTCGAGGGCGTTTCCCCCACTCCACAACATCATTGTAGTTTCCGGATAGCTCTTGCAGCGCTAACTAGTCCGTAATCTTCTGATCTATTTGTAGGATAGATGCTTGATTAGCAGGAAAGTGCTACGGATGCTTTGGATTTGTGTCGGAGTTGTTACTCGACCAGAAGATTTGGATTTTCTGATGCTCTTTTTTTTGTTGGATCTGTTTTTTCCCATGATCCTTAGAAAATTTTGTCATGGTGATTACCTTAATCTTTTTCCAGACATGAAATTTTGAGAACTAAATGACCGTGTGTATCTTGAAGACTTGTACAGGAACCGGAGGAACAGGTGATGGGAACATCTGGTACCAGGCTGCGATTCTTTGCTCCGGGAAGATTCACGTGTGGGTTTTCTTGCCGACCTCCAAGCATTAGTCTCACAGTCTGCACTAGCGGTAGTGCGAAAAGGGTATGTGCTGGGACTCCAATACCATCTGGATTATAGTAGTTAGGCGGGAATGATAATGTTCGGCGTGCTAGTTGGTCAGTCCTATACGATGATGCTTTTGCTGTAGAGAGGAGAATGTAGAATTATACATTCACTGGATCTGGGTCAAATGAAATCTTGTGTCCTAGAAAGTGACTAGCTTCTTTGAACGCCTTGATTCTAAGCTGTTTCTACAGAAAAATCTGATGCCAAAAGCAAGTGCTTGGTAACTTGAAGGGGCACTAGTAATGAATAGATAAAATCCATCACATGTTGCAACTACATGCACAGGATTTGCAGGGGCCAGCAAATGGTTGTCTGCTTATAGAATTAGCAGCAAGACCTTCGGTCGGATGCATTGTAAGTGTGATACAGCCCCTGAGATTTACTTCTAGCGGTGGCTAATGGCCTCGCTAAAAGTTTATTCTCCAGTGGTTGTTGATGTAAGGAGCCTGCTGTACAAGCCTACTGTCTCGTATTTACTACAAGATAGTGTGGCTTAAGTCTTAGAAATAGCTACTGAAGGTCATATTTGCCTTGCAAGCTCTGTTGTGTAAACACTAATAGCTCCATTCAAAGTTTTGACCGAATTAATCTATTCCGTACATGATATTCACACCAGGAGTCTAAGATTTTCCAATCATATGAAAATTTTATTGTGCATTATTTCCTATTAAGAGCTTCCCCATTCATAAAAAAAATTGTGCAAGTGCCTGCTATAGTATAACTGTAGATCTTATTTTGAATCAAGGCTTATAATCTTCATTTGATACGAGTTTCAATACTTTGTCAAACTGATATGGTATCAGCATATCAGATAGTATACAAATCTGTACAGGTTTTAGTACTGAAAACATAATAGTAAAATGACTACCAATTGATTCTGAGCTGTGTACTGGTCCTCCGGATCGATAAAGGCCTCTTAGTGCATATCAGGCCAATCGGGTATTTGAAACCTTGCTTTCAATCTTTTTTTCATGACATCCCCATACTTATCTCATATGAGGTGGCTCTCTCGTGAATCTTATTTCTGCTGACCTCACCTTTGGGCTCCCACAAGTCAGGTTTAAAAGAGAACCACTTCATATGAGAAACTCTAGAAATGGAACTTTGGTGTGTGGATTTTGATCTCTTTTCTAACAAGTCCAGTGGCCCCTGTGTTAATTTTTATTGTTCTATAGATCAGGTTTAAAAGGGATCAGTTAATTGTCTTTTTAGTGCTTATATGATGGCTTGTTTCAGGAATATGTATTATGAAGGTTTTCATGGTTTTGAATAGGTGATCTCTTGTCTATGAAACTTGAAAGGCTTTCACATTGTTTTTAGATTTGGTATATGCAGGAGATGCTACCGGTGAAGAGCCAAAATGTGAATCTGAAGCATTTGCTTTTACTTGATGTTATTTTTCTGAAATATCCTTTAGAATATCACGCTACAAAACACAATGACAAAAAAGATCCTTGTAGCTGACCACAAATAGTTGGACATTATGTCTAATGGGTTATACAAAAGAAATGGGGGATGCTATAAGTGTTGAGGTGGTTCTTGCACAATTTCCCACTGTTGTCTTACAGCAAAAGCGAATTGAAATTACATCTTTATTATTTTTATTTTTAGCTTCTTGTCACTATCTCCATTTGAGTAGTAGAGAGGCATGAAGCTTGCATAAGGATCCTGCATGAAGCTTCTTGTCACTATCTCTCATCTTTGTTCTGCCTTTGTGGCCAAGAACAATAATGGCTGATTGTTTCGAGTAATTAATTGCTGCCACCATGGCAAATCTATCAGATGCATTTCTCTTATGTTTTCTCATTTACTATTTTAGTGGCTAAAATTGATTTGAGTTCGAGACTCTAGTCATCTGATGACTGCGGCGGATGGTCATGCAAAATAAGACCTTTGAGCAATGAAAACCTAGATGCTCTAATGATGTACCTGCTTGAAGACTGAAAAGTCTGGAAACACTTGGCACATGAAGCGTTGGATTTCCTATAGCACATATGTAAGGCTGCACAAAGCTGCTCTGTGACCAGATTGTATTGTCACCATCTGGAACAATGCAAGTCACCAGTAGTGAAGAGGTTATTTTTTTAAAAAAATTGAGAAGATCTGTCTAATTGATTGATAATTTTTGCTTTCCCCTATATACTACTTCATACTCAACACAAGCATCATGATGTTTCGGCTTAAAGGTGCTTATAATCCTTGTAGGATTGAAGATATTTATCATCATTCCATAGGTCAGATTAAGAAAACAACAGTTATTTATAGATCGCTTTGTTCTTTTTACCATTGAAAATATTTAATATGGTCACACATGGCTGATAGCTCCAGATTGTCTTTTTTCTTGTCTGTAAATTTATTTTTCTTCCAATTGTTTCTTTTGTATATGGAGGGGGCCCTACTGTTGAATTCCAATCATATCTTTGGAACATTGTTTTACAGTTTATGTTGTCTTCTTCTGAATAATTGATTTGGAGTGGCAAATCTGTATCCATATTCATCAGTGTTAGGTAAACACCTTTTTCTTAGCCGTGACCCGGGGGGTCGTCTCGGCTCGTTCGGGGGTCCGAATGGCGGGGATCTCCCTGGGGCGTTGCTCGTTTCTGCCAAGGCAGTCGGGTGCGGCCTCGGACTCGGGGCGACGCTGCGACTTCCTCCGGGCGGGGATTCTGCGTGTCCGGACGGGGGCCTTGGCTCGGTACCCCTGCACAAAGGTCGGGTCGGGATGCTCCACCCGACCCCTCCGACGATCAAGTTAGAGAGTGACGTGGAGGTCGTTTTCCTTCTAGGAGGTCGAGTCCCCTTCTCCTTCTGGCTTGGGGGTGTTTATAGGGGGACTCGGCATTACCGGGCGCGCCATCCCGTCAGTCGGGGCCGTACCTCTGATAGCGTCCGACATCGCCGAGGATGTTGCGTAGGGGACCGGGGAATCGTAGGGTATGGGCGAGCTTCAACCGCTACCTACTTCTGTCTCGTCCTACTGTGCTGGGTCAACTGAGGGGGCTGTGGGCTCAGCGAGGCTGACGTCCGGACGCAGACTGTCACCCTCATTGCTATTCCTGGGGCGCCATGCCTGTCCACGTGCGGGGGACGTTGCCAGGAGTGGGGTCCGCCATTTTTTGCCATATCATATCCCCCCCTAGAAAGGAAGCCATGGCTCGGCATCGGACGGCGGGGATTCGAGGCGTGGCTTTGATCGGTAAGCGACGGTTCTCTTCGCGGTTCACGATTGAGGCACATGTCCGGGGCAAATAGGCCACGCTGCGTAGGTGCTTTCGGCGACATGCGGCCGAGGAGCACGTCTCGGGCGGGCTGGCCGCGCCGATGATGTGGTCTCGGGGACATGCAGCCGAGGAGCACATCTCGGGCGGGCTGGCCGCGCCGAGGAGCATATCTCGGGCGGGCTGGCCGCGCCGAGGAGGTGGTCTCGGGAACATGCGGCCGAGGAGCACATCTCGGGCGGGTTGGCCGCGCCGATGAGGTGGTCTCGGGGACATGCGGCCGAGGAGCACGTCTCGGGTGGGCTGGCCGCACCGAGGACGTGGTCTCGGGAACATGCGACCGAGGAGCATGTCTCGGGCGGGCTGGCCGCGCCGAGGAGGTGGTCTCGGGAACATGCGGCCGAGGAGCACATCTCGGGCGGGCTGGCCGCGCCGAGGAGGTGGTCTCGGGGACATGCGACCGAGGAGCACGTCTCGGGCGGGCTGGCCGCGCCGAGGAGGTGGTCTCGGGAACATGCGGCCGAGGAGCACATCTCGGGCGGGCTGGCCGTGCTGAGGAGGTGGTCTCGGGAACATGCGGCCGAGGAGCACATCTCGGGCGGGCTGGCCGCGCCGAGGACGTGGTCTCGGGAACGTGCGAAAAGATCGTCGTTCCTCTTTGGCGTCGAGGAGTCGCAGTGGCCGTTCTCCATGCCCTTCCCTGCAGCGACCTTGGGTCCGCATTTATGATGGGGTGTTCGTTGACCTTCCCTGATACGACGAGTGAGTGTGTGGATGAGCTGTTGGCCGCTATGGGGAGACGAAGGGACGTCTCTCCTGGCGGGATTTTTCCTATATAAACGACGCACTCGGCCCGTTTCACGATTCTTGTTGCTGAGTCTTGGACCTCGTTGTCCTTTCTGTCATCGCGCCTTCTCCTTTCCTACGCCGTCACTCCCTAGTCGCTCTCTTACCGTCCCTTTTGTTCGTTCCAAAGCCGGTAAGGATGCCCCTCTCGCCTGTCTCTCCACCTTTGTCCCTCGATAGAGCCCGGGAGCGCACGCCTCCGCCCTCCCCAAACGAGGAGGCGGCGCGAGCCCTTGAGGCTCTAATGTGGCCGCACGACCTCGACTCGGTGGTGAGCGGGTCGTTGCTGGAAAAGCTCCGGGAGCGTTATCACATCCCGGAGGAGTTTGTTCTGGTCGCACCTGATCCGGGGCAGCGATCGTACGACCCGGTCCCTCGAGGTTTCGCGCTGACTCAAGATGCCTTAGAGGCTGGGTTGCGCCTTCCCCTTCACCCTATCATTGTCTCCTGTCTTTCTCTATGGCGGATTTCGCCTTCCCAGGTGGCGCCTAACTCATGGCGTTACCTAGTAGCGTTCATAGGGGAATGTTATTATGCTAACATCACCCCTACCCGAAACCTCTTTCTCTCTTGTTTCCGCCTTCTCAAGGGGCCGGGGGGCTATTTCATGTCAGCCCGGGTCGGCTTTCGCGTCGGGGGAGCCCCTTCGAACAACAAAGGGTGGAAGGGGCGGTTTTTTTACGTTAGCTGGTCGAAGGATTGGGGCTTCGGAGTTCGGTGGGCAGTGAGGGTAATAGATAACACAATCCCGGACTTGAACGACGAGGAGCGTCGGGACCTGTAGAGGCTTCGGGCAATCCTTCCCGGTTCTCAGGCCATCCGAGCTATGACCGAGGAGTGGCTGGCCGAGGCGGGTCTTAGCCCGGCTTTCGGGGGTACGTTTATAGCGGGTGTTCTTCGTGTCTTTCCTGTTCCCACAGTTTGTGATAGTTTGCTTGTTTCCTTTGTAGGAATGAAGCTTTTGTCACTCCGCGGTGGCCGCTCGTCGTCGGCTTCTTCCCCACGCCCGTCTGCTGCTCTCTCTCCGCGCCCCTCAGCCGACCCGTGGCCCGGCTCGGCGGACGCTCCGTTAGAGATCCTGGAGGGGCGCCCGTCAAAGAAGGCGAAAACAGCCGGTCCCGGGAAAGCCAAGGCGGGGGCCACCCCTTTGACAATCGTTGGCGCAAAGCGGGCCGTTCGGGATGAAGGGCCTTCCCGAGTGGACGGGTCTAGCCATGTTGGGCTGATGGCCCATATTCAGCCCATGTGGGCTTTATCAGCCCACAGCCCACACCCTCTCTTAACCTAACCCTAATTAAGATTAGGGGGGTGTGGTGGCTGCGTTTTAGAGGCAGATTAAGGCTATAAAAAGGCAGCAACAAGGCAGATCTTTGAGGCCACGGGATTCCAAAGAGAAGAAGGAGATCAAGGCAGAAAAGGAAGAGAAAGAAAAGGAAGAAGACAAGGACAACGCAGAGAGACTGTTCACAATCATCTAGTAGTGTTCTCATCTCAGGTTAGATCAAATCTACAGTAGACTCTTGCTGTGATTACTTGGGGAGGTTTTAGATATTGTGGGCAGTGACGTGATCCTTGTATCCCAGTTATTCTCTTGTGGTTGTTGCTTGGGTTTTGGGCAAGAGATTGAGATTTGTATATTCTTTATTCTCATAGTGGATTATCTCTAGTTTGCCCCGTGGTTTTTACCCTTCACATTGAAGGGGTTTTCCACGTATATCTTGGTGTTCTATTTGATTGTGTTTCCATTTTATTCCGCTGCGTATTTTGGTCTTCTAGTATTCGTTCCTATACAAAGGTTATTCCTCTTTTTATCCCCATCAAGCCAAGGGGCGGTCGGGAAGAGGTCGAGCCTGCCTACGGTGGACGACCTGTGCGGGCTACGCACGGGGGCCGACGAGCCTCTATGGTCGTTGGTTATGGGCGAGCTTCCATCGGGGGAGGCTTCCGACCCGTTAGTCGCCCGCTGGAAAGGGCTATCCCGGGGGGACAAGGTATGGGCTGAGGGAGATCCCTCGGCTGCTTTTCTTCGAGGCGTGCTCCACCCCGACTTGGCTCGGGACCTATACACCCTGCCCTTGGAGGCCATGCTTAACAAGGCGGGGAGGTTTCTGACACTGGTAAGTGTTTTGTTAACTCCGAGTGTCTTTGTGACCGTGTGCTGACCCTCTTTTTTCTGTGGCAGGGCCTCCATTACTCGACGGCGCTGATGGACCGAGTGCGTGACGCTGGCCAGGTAATCTGGAACCTTAGCGAACGCAACTTCGAGCTGTGCCGTTAGCTAGAGGAAGTTCGGGCCGGGTCGGGGCCAGAGGCGGTGGCGGCCGCGGAAAAACGCGCGACTGACTCCGAGGAGGAGGTGGCGCGCCTGAAGGTGGAGCTCGAGCAATCGGGCAGTTCGGTCAAGGAACTCGAAGAGTTTCTCCGTTTGGATCGGGCGGAGCTGCGCCTACTGAGGTCGGAGGCGCTTGGCCTTACCAAAAGGGCGGAAAAGGCCGAGGCTGAAGCCCGCGCAGCTTCGGACGCGCTAGCCGAGGAGGTTCGCCTTCGCCCGTCGAAAGATAAAGAGGCGATCGAAGCTTACAAGAAGTCCGAGAACTTCGAGCTCGGATTGACTCGAATGGGGCGAGTATCCTTCGAGTATGGGTACAGAATCGCCCTAGGTCGCTTCGGCTCATGCCCTCCTGGCTCCGAGGTGGAAAGGGACCCCTTCGCCTCCCATCCCGTGGATCTAGAGGTGGACATGCTGGAGGACGTGCCATTCGACGACCGCCCGAAGACTCCAGGAGAGTGATGAGTGTTGTTTTTTGTATGTCGGAGTCGAGGTCGAGGGTATGAGGGGTTTTCTGTATGAGTTTTGGTTTCTGTTCCTCATGGTTATGGTTATGTATCCCCTCCTTTTTAATAAGAGGGACGTGCCATTCTTCTGGTTATGGTTATGTATCCCCTCATGGTTATGGTTATGTATCCCCTCCTTTCTGTATGAGGTGGACATGCTGGAGGACGTGCCATTCTTCTGCTTTCTGTGTTTGCGTAGTGCCTACGTCTTCAGATGAAGTATTTTCTAAGGTTCTGTATGTTCCAAGTCCGGGGCACGGGGTCGCCATCCATTGTTGCGAGTCGGAACGACCCCGGTTGGGATACTCCGATGACCCGATAGGGTCCTTCCCACTTCGGGGCCAGTTTCCCCCTTACTTGGGTTGGGTGGCTGACCTCGATTTTGCGCAGGACCAGATCCTCCATCTTTATCGACCGGGGTCGCACCCTCTGGTTGTAGACCCTTGCTACGGCTCTTTTGTAAGAAAGAGCTTTCTGGTGTGCGCTGGCCCGTCTTTCCTCGAGCAGATCCAGGTTGGATCGGAGTCCTTCACCCGAGGCCTCTTCGCTGTAGCCTGCTGTCCGCGGAGTTGGGACGGCTACTTCGGATGGTAATACGGCCTCGGTCCCGAACGTGAGGCTGTAGGGAGACTCCCCGGTCGGGGTCTTGGGGGTAGTGCGCAGCGCCCACAAGACGCTCGGGAGCTCGTCGATCCAAGCCGATTGGGCAGCGGACACCCTCCTCTTGAGACCGTCGACGATAGATCGGTAGGTTACTTCAGCTAGCCCGTTTGCCTAGGGGTAAGCCACCGAGCTGAATCTCAGCTGAATTTTGTGCTCGGCGCAAAACTCTTGGAACCTCCTGCCGGCGAATTGAGGTCCTTTATCGGTGACGATGGACTGGGGCAGGCCAAACCGAGTTATGAGGTTTCTCCACACGAACCTTTCCACTTGTGACTCCGTAATGGTGGCTAGGGGCTCGGTTTCGACCCACCTGGTAAAGTAGTCCACTCCTACGATGATGTACTTCCGCTGGCCGGAGGCGGGTGGGAGAGGCCCGAGTATGTCCAGCCCCCACTGCGCGAATGGCCAAGCACAGTCGACGGGGGTGAACAGGACCGCCGGCCGTTGGGCGGTGCGGGCGTGCTCCTGGCATGAGCGGCATCGCCGAACGAAAGCTTTCGCGTCCTGGCGCATGGTCGGCCAGTAGTATCCTTGTCGGAGCATCTTGTGCGCCAGGGCTCGTTTGCCTATGTGTTCCCCGCAGGCCCCTTCATGCATGTCGGACAGAACTGTCCGAGCTTCGTTCGGCTCTAGGCAGCGTAACAAGGGGCGCGAGAAAGATCGCTTGTACAGCCGTCCTCCTTCTTCAGAGTACAATGCCTGCGTCCGACGCAAGCGTCGAGCCGCGGTTTCGTTGTCGGGTAGGGTTCCGTCCCGCTTGAAGCGTAGCATCTCCTGTACCCAAGTGGCCGGCGCGCCATCCGTGACTGTGGTGACGACCTCTATGGCTCGGTGGGGGAGCTCTACGGTCTCGGGTCGAGCCCTGGGGGCCGAGTCGGACGCCAGTTTTGCCAGGGTGTCGGCTCGCTGGTTCTCGCTCCTGGGAACATTCGACAATTCAAAATGGACGAACTTGGTGGCAAGGTTTTTTACCTGTGCCAAGTATTTCGCGATGGTCGGGTCTCGGGCTTCGTATTCGCCGTCGAGCTGCCTAGCCACCAGTTGTGAGTCGGTGATTACGCGTATGTCGGTCACCCGCATCTCCAGTGCCAATCGGAGCCCCGCCAGGAGAGCCTCGTATTCTGCTTCGTTGTTGGTGGTCCTGAACCCGAAGCGGAAGTAGCGCTCAATCGAGCGGCCGTCAGGTGTCACCAGCACCAGCCCTGCGCCGGCGCCCTTTGCGTTGAGAGTCCACGTGTCACGCGGTGGCTCGAGTTCTTCGCCTGTACTCGGGGTCAGCTCCGCGATAAAGTCTGCCACGGACTGGGCTTTAATGGCGGTCCGAGGCGTGTACTGTATGTCGTGCTCGCCGAGCTCCACTGCCCATTTGAGGAGGCGCCCTGCAACGTCGAATTTAGACAGAACGAGTCGAAGCGGCCGGTCAGTTATTACCTCTATCGGGTGGGTCTGGAAGTAAGGGCGGAGCTTTCGTGCCGACAGGACGAGCGCCAGCGCCAGCTTTTCGATTGGCGGGTAGTGTCCCTCTGGCCCGCTCAGCATGTGGTTGACATAGTAGACCGGCAGTTGGTCGCCGGAGTTTTCTTTGACTAGAACCGAACCGACCGCGTGCTGGGAGGCGGCGAGGTAGAGACTCAATTTCTCCTCTGGGGAGACTGATGCGAGTCGGGGGAGGTTGGTCAGGTGTTGCTTCATCTGCTCGAAGGCCCTCTCACATTCCGTTGTCCATCGGAAGTTCTTCGGATCCTTCAGGGCCTTGAAGAAGGGGAGGCAGCGATCTCCCGATCGGGAAAGGAAACGTGATAGGGCGACTAGCCTCCCGTTAAGGCGCTGCAGGTCTCTGATCGTCCGAGGGGGCTACATGTCTATGATAGATTGGACCTTTTCCGGGTTGGCGTCAATCCCTCTCTCGTGTATGATGAATCCGAGGAATTTTCCCGAGGTTACGCCAAAGGCGCACTTTGCAGGGTTGAGGCGCAGGCCGAACCTTCGCAGGGTGTCGAATGTTTCAGCCAGGTCGGAAGAATGAGCTTCGGCTGTTCGGCTCTTCACGATCATGTCGTCGACATATATCTCCATGTTTCGTCCAATCTGGTGGGCGAACATCCTGTTCACCGTCCTCTGGTAGGTGGCCCCGGCATTTTTCAACCCGAACGGCATGACTTTGTAAAAATATATCCCCTGCTCGGTGAGGAAAGTTGTGTGTTCTTGGTCTTCGGGTGCCATCCTGATTTGGTTGTACCCGGAGAAGGCATTCATAAACGAGAGACGGGCGTGGTCGGCTGTGGCGTCGACTAGCTGGTCGATCTTCGGTAGGGGGTAGCAATCTTTTGGGCAAGCATTGTTGAGACTGGTGTAGTCAATGCACATCCGCCAGCTTCCATTAGGCTTTTTGACAAGGACTACATTGGAGAGCCATTGTGGGTACCTGGCCTCTTCTATGAAACCGGCCGCCAGAAGTCGGCTTACCTCTTCTCGGATGGCAAGTTGCCGATCTGGGGCCTGCCGCCTGGGCCTTTGTTTCATCGGACGGGCATCGGACGAGATGTTTAGGTGGTGTTGCGTGACTTCCGGGTGGACTCCCACCAGGTCAGATGGCGTCCAAGCGAAGATGTCGGCGTTGGCTTGCAAAAGGCCGATGAGCTGCTGTTGCTCCTGGTCGGGCAGTCCTGACCCGATTTTGACTGTTTGGTCGGGCCTGCCTTTGATCAGCGGCAAGTCGATGGTGGATTCCTTCGGCTCGGGGCAGGGGGTCGGTTTTTTTCCCTCCCGGGGGTCCTCCATCGGGGATTGGACCCTCGCTCTCTTGTTTAGCGACACGGCGGTTAAGTAGCAACGCCTGGACTCCCAGGAGTTCCCCGCTACTTCTCCGACCCCATCGTGGGTCGGGAACTTGATGGTTTGGTAGTAAGTTGAGATGACGGCTCGGATCTTGTTGAGGGTTGGCCGTCCGAGGATGGCGTTGTATGCCGTGGGGAGGTCGACCACTAGAAAGGAGGTCATCATTGTTTTTGTCCTCGGGAAAACTCCCAAAGTTAGGGGCAGGGTTATAACCCCTAGTGACGAGATTGAGGCGCCGGTGAACCCCGTGAGCGTTGAGCATACCGGCTTCATGTTCTCCTTTACCAGGCCGAGCTTTTGGAAGGCGTCCCAATAAAGTATATCGGCCGAGCTTCCAGTGTCGACCATGATCCTTCTTACTTGCGCGTTGGCGATTCTGGCTGATATCACCAACGCGTCATCATGTTCGGCTGGCTCGGGTCCCCCGGTCGGGAAGGTGACTTCGGGGCCTTTTTCATGTTTGGAAGCTTCGGCTCGGGAGGCCCTGGCGTATGCCTTTCCGCCCGCCATGGAGTTCCCTCCGGACGCTGGCCCGCCGGTTATGACATCTATGTGCCGCTCGATGGGTCCCTCCGGGCATGGCGAGAGCTCCTTATCTGGCCGGAGGTATGAGCCGAGGTGCCCTCGGCGGATGAGCTCCTCAATTTGCCTTTTTAATTCTCGACACTCCTCGGTGTCGTGACCGGGCTATCGGTGGAAACGACAGTATTTAGAGCGGTCCGCGAGTTCGCGCGGGCTCCTCATCGGGTGGGGGTCTTTGAGAAGGCCTTTCTCCTTAATGTGGAGAAATATTTCGGTCCGAGAGGAGTTCAGGCCCGGGGGAGGGGACCTAGGCACCGCCTCGTTGAGGCCGCCGGCCCTACGCCGGGAGGTAGCGGGCTGTTGTTGCTGGGACTGCTCTAGCTTGACCCTCTTGCGCTCGTCGCGCCTCCCGACCATTCATGCTTCAACAGCGATGAACTGGTTCGCGCGCTGCAACATTTCGGGTACCGAAGTGGGGGGTCGCTCCACCAGAGACCAAAAGAATCGGGTAGGGCGCAGGCCCATCATGAATGCCTGCATCATCAAAGAAGGGTGAGCATCAGACAGCCCGCGAATTTGTGTGGTGAAGCGGTTCACAAAGTGAGAAAGGGGCTCGTCCTCCCTCTGGTTGAGCCCGAGGAGCATTGCCACCGACGGCTTCGGCTTGGCGTGAGCCAGGAAGTTAAGCTCGAAGTCCCTGGCCAACTGGTCGAAAGAGGCGATGGTCGCGGTCTTCAGATTGCTGTACCACGCTCGGGCTGGGCCTCGCAGGGTTGTCGGGAACGCCCTGCACATCAAGGCATCAGACGTCCCGTATAGCGCCATTTGGGCGCGGAAAGTGGCTACGTGGTCCGCCGGGTCGGTGGCGCCGTCGTAGGGATCCAATGAAGGGAGCCGAAAATGCGGCGGGATTGCTTGCTCTTGAATCTCGGGGGTGAAAGGGGACCTGGTGTTGCTTGGCCCCCGGGTCTCCCCTGGTCCGGCGAACCTCACGCTGCACCTCGTCCAGTCGACGGCCTACGAGGCGTAGCTGGGCCCACAGGCCCTCCGCCGAGTCTGAAAGCGGGGCCACGGGCGTCGGGTGCGCCGCTGGATCATCCGCTCCTCGGCTCCCGGGTTGGGTCGATTCTCCCGGAGGCGAAGCGGGAGACTCGGGAAGCGGCGCGGGGTTCTGGGCGGCGGACCGTTGCCGTGGTGGAGGTAGGGTTGAGTGTGAAGACGTCGGAGGAGAGACCAGCGGGATGATGGTCTGCATCACTCCCGTAAGAGCCCGGACCTGGTGTGTGAGGTCGTAGAAGGCTTCAGGCGGCACGGGGGACGGGCCACCGGGATTGGCGATGGGCGGCGACAGACCAGGGTCGTTGAACAATCGCCAATAGCGCTCCGAGATCGCAGCGGGGCGCTCGTCCCGAACCCCCTCCTGTTGGGGATGTTCTTCCGTTCCGTCGGTCGTGTGCGACCTGACGGCTGGGGGTTCGTCGGAGTGAGCCTGTTGATCGCTTGACATTCGGACCGGCCCTCCTTCTAGCGCCATTATGTTAGGGTAAACACCTTTTTCTTAGCCGTGACCCGGGGGGTCGTCTCGGCTCGTTCGGGGGTCCGAATGGCGGGGATCTCCCTGGGGCGTTGGTCGTTTCTGCCAAGGCGGTCGGGTGCGGCCTCGGACTCGGGGCGACGCTGCAACTTCCTCCGGGCGGGGATTCTGCATGTCCGGACGGGGGCCTTGGCTCGGTACCTGCACAAAGGTCGGGTCGGGATGCTCCACCCGACCCCTCCGACGATCAAGTTAGAGAGTGACGTGGAGGTCGTTTTCCTTCCAGGAGGTTGAGTCCCCTTCTCCTTCTGGCTCGGGGGTGTTTATAGGGGGACTCGGCATTACCGGGCGCGCCATCCCGTCAGTCGGGGCCGTACCTCTGATAGCGTCCGACATCGCCGAGGATGTTGCGTAGGGGACCGGGGAATCGCAGGGTATGGGCGAGCTTCAACCGCTACCTACTTCTATCTCGTCCTACTGTACTGGGGTTGTGGGCTCAGCGAGGCTGACGTCCGGACGCAGACTGTCACCCTCATTGCTCTTCTTGGGGCGCTGCGCCTGTCCACGTGCGGGGGACGTTGCCAGGAGTGAGGTCCGCCATTTTTTGCCATATCAATCAGAGCGGCAAAACCTTTTCCATAGTGGATAATGAAATTTTTAAGTTAGAACCACTGACAAGATCTTTAGCGGCCAAAGAAACCGTTTGACACCATATCGGTACACATCATATATTTGAGATTTTATTTGTTTAGGCTGTATTGAAATATTGAAAATGACTGCTGCCTCAAACTTCGGGTAATTGTTCTTGATCAGTCAGACTTTTCCTTGAGATGATTAGTTTGCTTGCTAAAGCAATATGCTGATGCTTCTTTTTGTCAACTTAAGTTTTGCACATCAATCAATTTGTTTCAAAGTTCAGCTTGATGTGTTGATATACATACTATCTTATGATATCAGACCTATAAATTTTGTTTTGTTTGTAACACAAAATTCCCATGTTTAGTACTTAAAAAATGTAAGTTGGTGATGCTGACATAGTTTTAGGTTGAAATGCCCTTAAAAATCTTATGTAGCAACCTTTTGCAGTTCATATTATGTCACTGTTTGATCGGTGTTTCCTATTAAACATCAGGTTTTCAATACTGTGTTGGCCATCCACCTACAACCTAACAGCTGATGCCGAACATTTCCGAAACTCCCAAGCACAACGGTCCTCCTGTCTCAGAATGGCTATGGGATGCCATTTGTGGTTGTGCCGCAACCATCAAGGTAATGCCTTCTAGATGTTTACAACAGCTGTTTACCTCACTATCACTTGATCTTAAGGTTTGCCAAATAGCTTTATGCCGACTTTGCAAAGCCATGGAAAAAGTGACGATGTCGTGATGCTCAGGAAACTCATCAAGTACCAAATCTTTTGCAGAGGGGACCGGTGATGCATATCTCCACGGTAGCTGTTGATGATGATGTTAATCCATGCACTCCATCATCCGTCGCCATCCTGGAATGGCACTGGAGGAGGCCCCCGCGGTACGTGGAAATGAAGTGTATCAGCAGTAGTTGTCGTTTTCATTCATATGCTTGTTGTGAGCTGGATTGAGATGAGGCTGATGATTTAAGTAAAAAGGCCTCGCGTCGGGGCACTTGGAAGAATCTGATCCACTCCCACCAATCCGATTCTCTCGTAGCCTAGGAGCTACAACACCAGGCAAGCGCCTATGAGTTGGTGGAATCTGAACCGTACGTCTTGAAAGGTACACATGATGGACGGTCGGGATCCACCCCAATTTGATGGAACTAGGATTCTTGCATCTTTTTCTTTATGCGCATCGCCTTCCCCTGGTAGTATGAGGTGCCAGCTATCGGGTTTCTAGGCTGTGAGAAGGTAGTGGGCTCAACACAACTTGGTTCATTTTGCCGACATATCTATCAAGGATTTTGGTTACGTGAAGTAATGCGATGCACACCTCAGATCAATGGGCAAAGTGATGAATCATCATCTTTCTTTATTTTATTGCGTCTTCTGTCACTTGTAATTACGCAAATTTGTAGAAAAACTATAATATTAAAATTAGTGCAATTTCATATGCAAGCTTCAAAATATATAAATATTTCATTTCCACTAGATGCAATTATATATCCTTGATTATTCGTGCGAATTATCTAACTCTATGTATTCTTTTAATCAGGGCTGATGACTGCTTTAAGATTTTACATTGCGTGAACTGCAAAATGATTGTCCTGTTTCTGATATGGACATTCCTCTGCTCGCGATGTCTCGTCATCCGTCATGGTTTCGTTTGAACAGGCTTCGATTGGGTATATTATATTCATAACTCAGAGAACAAAACAGGTCAGTACTTTTTGTTTCCTTAATGTTCTACCCTATTCAAAGTGGAGTATTTATTTACTTGTTTTGGCTAGAATTGCACTATTTAGATTAATTAAATGATACCAGAAGCTTTTTTTTAATGACTTAAATAACCTAATATCATTTTTCCTTGCGTGCTAGTTGCATATGTTTATTAGCTTTATATGGTTATTATTATGTCTATTGTGTATGTTTACATGCTTTCTTCTTATTTGTAGTGGCACACTTGTTCGAATAATCATGAAACAAAATCACGCAAATCCTTGCCTGCTGATTAATCTAAAATTTTTGGGTTTATACTCTTCATCCCGATGCATTCAAGTCTTTAGTAGTACAGAGTGATCTATATATTGATATCAGACGGGGCTTTCTGTTCATTGCTACTGTCTCAAAGATTTGATCTATTAATCTTCGTAAATTTCACATGAAGTTGAAGATCATATGCGTCTTCGTCTATGTCCACATCCAACATCAGGCAACTTCTACTTGAACACCTTAACTTGTCCTGTCTTGATACTAGGAAGCCTCTACACTTGTCGTCCTTGACACTAAGCGTGGACTTTGTTAGGTTGAGGAACTAAATTAAACCTCCAACACCGAAGAAAAGTTTAGAGGCCTCATTCATTTGCCTAAACGTTGACACTTAGAAGTCCAATAGTGCGTCTTGAGATACTGTGACTGGTGTGTGTGTATAATTTTTTTGAAACGGACAAGGCAACAACCTCAGCTTTCGAGGTACGAACCGTGGAAACATTAAACAAATTAGAAGAAGGATGTAGCGGTTTGTGTGTCTCATGGCGAATGAGGTGAAACTTGGACAGGCGTTTCTTTGGGATTAGCCTGACACTGTGTACTTGGCTTTCACATGGGATTGTGAGAGGATTCAGACTTTTATGCTTATTATCATGTCATTCCATTTCCAGTATTCATCGACTTAATTTATCCGTGAACTCTAAGGACAGTGGAAAATTAGTATTTATTTTAGATCCAACGACATGATTTAGGGTTAGGGTTTAGAGTTTACCATTTAGCTATAAATATAATTTTGTTGATCAATATATAGCAAAGGGACGCGGTTGTAGATCTTAAAAGTGTTTTTACATATTCTGTTTTTGTATTTCTTAAAAATTTGATTGGGTGACTAATAATCAAATCCTTAATGTAGCATAAGTGTAGATCATGAGTTTGAATGTTGTAGTTATTTTTTTCAGTGTTCAATTAAAAAT
This sequence comes from Musa acuminata AAA Group, assembly GCF_036884655.1. Taxonomy (NCBI): domain Eukaryota; kingdom Viridiplantae; phylum Streptophyta; class Magnoliopsida; order Zingiberales; family Musaceae; genus Musa; species Musa acuminata. The sequence continues at coordinate 3,145,216 of NC_088351.1, forward strand.
TTTCATAAAGTACTTTTTTTTTCATGACATAGACTTAGTTTTTGTTTACACATCAGACCTAACCAACTTAGTTGTGAGAGGAGATATTAAAACATATATTGAGTCATATCCTCATAGCTCTCAAACCATTTTAAAGATTTAATTATGCGATCGTAAAGCTCATATGCTTAGGTTGGAAAATACCCACCCCAATATATACTTCTAACAGTATTGATCTACACAAACCCTTGTAAGCCAAGTTACTCAATAGAGTCCAAATGCAGTGGTAAAACCTGTGAATATAAGCTATGTTCCAACCAGTGACACGGGTTGATAAGTTGTTATGCAAACTTAACGTCAACTTCATGTATACCTTCAAAGCAAGAAAGGAGTTGTGTATCATTAATGGAATCTCTAGTACATCAGAAGTGGGTATCAGCCACTTCTCTAAGTATCATTCATGGAATCTTTAACTTAGTACAACGAGGGTGGGTACCAGCTACTTGTAGCTTGAGATGCATGCGCGCACACCACCTGAACAAAGATAAAGGAGAGAGTGAGAGGAAGGAAGGCAAATCCCTCTGCCCAACCTCTCGCTTTTGTATGGGATTCTCCGCTTCCTTCAGCTTTCCGCAGCCCACCACGTCGCGTCCACCTCTCATCCTCTCTCTCCTCTCTCGTGGAGGAATCATCCCGTCCCCACTCCTTTTGTTTCTTCTCTTTTCCTTTTTCACATTGCATGCAGAGTTCAATGATATCCTATCACTTTATCCTGCCTGCTACTGCTGCAACCTTTGCTGCCATGAATGAAACGTTGGGATTAGATTTGGGATTGCGCGAGCATTTGCTATATCGGGCACCGTCTGATCCTCGCTGAGGAGGATCAGATGAACCAGGTTTTCATCAGGCGGTGCTGGTGATTTCTACCACCCCCAACTTTTTCAGGTTTTGGGTCCACTCGCTTCAGCTGTTTGCCAGGTATCATAAGAGTCGTGCTACCTCGACAATCCATCGAACAGTTGCTACTCAACATCTTTTAACTTATACATGGTGTAGTTGTTGGTGGTAGGTGATAGGAAAGGTTCCCGTAGCTGTCATAGAGCGACTACTGATGGCCATGAGCCGACGTGGAATGACCTGACACGTGACTAGTGGAGAGAAGCTGACTTGGTAAAGTGCATCAATGACTCTGTGTCGCTCGGAACCATACGGGTTGACATTGTGCAACAGAGCTTTGGATGTATTGAGTCATGTCGTCGGAAACATACAGGTCGATCGCGAACGATCACACTGAACAAGATAACGGTGGACATTAACAACACTTATACCCTTGATATTACAAGATCACCTGCTAACTTAAACATCATAGGGATCGAATCGAAAATTCTTTTTCCCGATATCAACTTATTGTACAGGAACCTGATGCAAGCAAGATAATTTGAATCCCACGAAATGTGCAACGAAAGCTCAAGAGCTAACCCTCTAACCCGACCTCCCTTGCCCTGAGGACCGTGCATGATCGAATCGTACTGATTCGTGGGATACGGCATAAAGGTGTGCAACAGTAGGTACTACTTAGATTTGTCCTCGGTTATATTTCGACTGCTCCTACTTCATAGTTCAGCTGACGATGGTCAAAAGTCAATTGGATCCAGTGTTGAATCTAAATAAGACTCTAGCACATGCATAAGCTTAAGCTTTATGCCAACAGACATGCATTTAGTAATACTTTGTTTTCTTTCGTTAAAATATTGTTCTAAGTTATCTTCTCTGTTAAAATTTCTATATAATTGATCATACTTATTTGGGAGTACTAGTAAATATTTTTAGATGAACTGTTGTTGGAATGATTGGTCAGACTGATAGGTAATAACAACTAATAACATCGTTGACACGACCAGATGATTAATATTATACTGATCCGATTGGGTGATTTGGATACATGATGTCTACATGGGATATGACCCAAAAATCCCATATCTATGAAGACAAAAACACAATGTGCACCTTCTACCACACAAGGCCCTCTAGCTGTGCCATCTCCATTGACTTTTTTCTTGTGCCGTTTGGCCCAATTCTTTTAAGATGCATGTGATGCACAGCACATGTATGGTTGGATAATCAAGCATCAAGTTGGATACGTTTTCCTTTTGGATCAATTCACACCGACTATTTTCTCTCCCATGTCTTCTTTACAAAAAGAAGCTGAATTCCTGCATCGACTTTCTTAAAGCAATATTAGGCATATGAGGATTAGATTACGGATGACAACTTGAGCTTTATTTCCCAGGCTATTTTTTATTTCTCATAATTTTTATCTCTCAAATAAATAAAATTAAGATCATTGGAAATTTAAGAAAGAAAGGTGCCAGCAGGCTTACTTTGGCTGAACCTGTCGTATTAGCATTTTCTTCATTATATATATGTATATTGATCTATTTATTACTACGCCAAAGGAGGTCGGAGGCCGTTTGGCATTATCTCTTTTACTCTTATAGATAGACAAAAAAAATTAGTCTATTTCCAAGTTATGTGTAATGTGAGATTGTAATTTATTGAAAGATTGGAAGATAACTAAACTCCATCGGATGGCTAAGACAAGGACAATTGGACATTAATTAGAATGAAATGAAAAGTTTCTCGTAACTTGTTGTCCTGTTTATTTGTTACTTTCCGATAGTGTAAGTGATAGATTGATTAGTCAATTGAAAAAAAAAATATAATTATTTGAATGTATCAATTAACTTAGTTGATAACAGATTATCTTTAATTTTTTTAAAAAATATTTAAGCTTATTCTAATGGCAAGATAAAACTATCAGAAATTTAGAAAAAATAGAAGGTTGACAATTGTTTATATCGATTTTTGAGTTGTAGAAAAATGGAAAAAAAAATAATAGAATAATGTGACGGCAAGATGACCTCTAACTTCCATCGTTCCTTTTGGCACCTCACTCCCCCATTTCTTCTCTCCTTTCCAATTACCGCCACACCCATCTAATTTCTGAAATCTCTCCTCCTCCCCTTTCTCTCATTGCTTCACACCCAACTCAATCTAATAAGAAAATGACAGCCTCCGCTTCTATTCTCTCTAGCCGCCTCCTTGCAATACAATACAGAACAAAGAAATCACAAATCTAAACCCACCCTCTCTCAATCATTCAATCCTTTCCTCTCTTCCTCCTTACCCACCGCCCACCACGCTCTCTTTCTCTCTCTCTCTCCGATTCTATCGTTATAAAGTGTGTGCTCTTCTCCTCTTCTTGATTATAAGCGGCCATGAGACCCGGGCCGGCACCCGTCCGGCCGGGTCATCCCGGCATCCCGAGCAGGCCACGCCGCCGGCCAGACCTAACCCTCCCCCTCCCCCAGCGTGACCCCTCTCTAGCCGTGCCCCTCCCCCTCCCGCCGCCCTCCAACCCGTCCACTGTCGGCGCCCCGTCGGCGGAGCCCACTCTCGGCCCCCCTTCCTCCTCCTCCTCCTCCCAGCCGCCGAGCTTGTCCGACCTCGAGCGGCTACGACGAATGGGCAGCGGGAGCGGCGGCACCGTGTGGATGGTCCGCCACCGCCTCACCGGGCGTCACTACGCCCTCAAGGTCATCTACGGCAACCACGAGGACGCCGTCCGCCGCCAGATCCTGCGCGAGATCGAGATCCTCCGCACCGCTGACAACCCCTTCGTGGTCCGGTGCCACGCCATGTATGACCACGGCGGCGAGATCCAGATCCTGCTCGAGTTTATGGACGGCGGCTCCCTCGAAGGCCGCCGCATCACATCCGAGTCCTTCCTCGCCGACGTCGCTCGCCAGGTCCTCGCTGGGCTCGCCTATCTCCACCGGAGGAGGATCGTCCACCGCGACATCAAGCCCTCCAACCTTCTCATCGACTCTGGCCGCCGCGTCAAGATCGCCGACTTCGGCGTCAGCCGAATCCTGGCGCAGACCATGGACCCCTGCAACTCCTCCGTCGGCACCATCGCGTACATGAGCCCGGAACGGATCAACACCGACCTCAACCACGGTATCTACGACGGCTACGCCGGCGACATCTGGAGCTTCGGCCTCAGCATCCTCGAGTTTTACCTCGGCCGCTTCCCCTTCGGCGAGAACCTCGGCCGGCAGGGGGATTGGGCGTCTCTCATGTGCGCCATCTGCTACGCTGATCCGCCGGAGGCGCCATCCACCGCCTCCCGCGAGTTCCGGAGCTTCATCTCTTACTGCCTCCAGAAGGAACCGGCGCGTCGCCTCACCGCGGTGCAGCTCCTCCAGCACCCGTTCATCGTCAACAACCAGCCCTCCCCCTTGACATCCTCCGCCCACCCCTAATCCCAGTTCGGATACATCGAACGATGAATGCCGAAAGGAGAGAGCTCAATGGGCGTGGGCAACCGAACCGGTGCCAGTCTTTCCCGACCTTCCTCGCTGTTTGATCGGACTGGATATGAGAAGCGCGAGCTCGCCGGTGCGGGAAATGGGATAGGTGTGTCTTTTATCCTGTTTTCGATTTGAAGCTAGCTTTTCGTTACCTTTTCTTCTTTGATCTCGAGTTCATAAGACATGGATTCCTCCAAACGTGTTGGCGACTTTGTTTAGATCAAGATGGATGGTTCTGTTTTCTTCATCGTTCCATTCTGTTCTTGTTCTTCCTGATGTGGTGGTGGTGGTGGTGGTGGGAGCGAGTTGATGTGGAAATTAATCCACCATTTCTGTCCATCTTCTTTTTCTTCCATGTGTTAAGATTTGAGCTCTGCCGCCCATTTCCTCCTCCCCCCTCTGTATCTGGGCGTATGGATTTGGTCGTTGGAGTTATAGATTTCCTTGTCGTCGAGAATGAATAAATGAGTGGCGCATTGAAGGACGGAACGGAGGTCGGGGGGAGCAGCGAGAGCTCTCCATTACGGGAGACATATGCCGTGGCCGGAAAGCGAGATTGTGCTGATGAGGAAAAGGAACACCATTAATGGGATGCATGTGAGGAGGAGTACAATGCTTGGCACTCCCAATGGGATGCATGTGATAGAGAGCTCATGTCAGCAGCAGCAGCAGCTCTGCACCGGTCTCTATTCACATCAAGTGAGTTGGAAGGAAGGAAGGAAGGGGACGATGCAGCACAAGCCTTCCTTTCCTTTCCATGTTAAACCTCTTTGGTAACCAGTGAAAAGGACAGAGTGATGGCTGGCTTCTAGCTATATTATCGATGAATCTAATCTTAGGGCCGCCAAACACATCTCCTGAGATTGAATTCGGAGCACTTGTGGTGGATATTCGACATAGGAAATTAGTTTGAGGTCAAAGATGTTAAACTATTTTGTTCAGGTGATCAGCAATTTAATTCCCGAATCCAATGTTGGTAGCAGTTTCTACCTTAGTCTCTAGTTGAACACCTTTCTCCTCCTTCTTTGCACTATCCTCTTCTTCATCGGCCCAGTAATGTTCTCTTGCTGGCTTCCGGTTGCCATGGTGGACTTGGGCTGAAATCGGATCTGCATGGATTGTGATAGGGGTAAAAAACTGATATGACATAACGCCCCGGATTTGGCGTAATACACCCTTACGTCAGACACCCTGTGCGGCACACTGCCCCAGAACGAGCATTAACGACGACACGACACGCACCCATACCCACCGTACCCAAACAACCCCCTCGGCTCCCATACCCACCGTACCCAAACAACCCCCTCGGCTGACCCCCCATGGTCGGCCGAGGCAGGGGAAGGCGCTGACTGACATCCCCCATGCCCTGCGACAGTTCGGCCTTCCACGCGACGACCACGACGACGACAGACGCCATCAGAGGTACGACCCTGCTCCGGTAGGATGACACATCAGGTAACATCAAACCCACTTATAAATAACCCTTGGCTCCCAACGGGCAAAAAGGGGGGGGACAATCTCACTCAAAAACTCCTCTCCGCATCACTGACTTGATCGTCGGAGGGGTCGGGCCGAGCAACTGACCCGACCTGTGTGCAAGAACTCGATCGCATTTTCCAGCCAGACCCCCTACATCAGCCATCACAACATCCCACGTCTGATCCTAGCCATTTGGAGCCCTGAACCGGTCACGTCGATCCCGAGGTCACGACCGAAAAAGTTACTTACCATATTGCAATGTGACAGATTAATGTTCGCGATCGACTTAAAAGCTCCATAAATAACACACAAAATTTGATGTCAGAACAGCAATCAAGCTATAGGTTTTGTCTACTAGCAGTATAAATATGCAGCGCAACAGGGCATATGGATATGTACTCTGAAAACAGATTGGAGGAACAGTACTAAAGGTGGTAATTAATGGCTATGTACGATCTCTTCCTACCAGTGATACTTCCAGTCGCTCACATGGGACCATGTGAAGTCCAGTGGCGTCATGTGTACATTCTCTTCGGCTTATATAACACGAAATAAATAGGCTCGTTATCGTATTGTCATGCTATGGTTTCATCAACGCCTGACTTCGCAATTACTGGGGGGGGGGGTGTCGTGTCGGCCCAACTACGTCCATCGCATTCACTAACTCCATTCATGTGGTTCTACACGACTACGACTCGTGCCAAGCAGCCTGCGTTACACCCAGTTGGTGTGGAGGCGGAGCACCCATCTCGGCTGCGCCCTGGTGACGTGCAGCACCGGCGACACCTTCTTCACATGCAACTACATTCCCCATGGCAATGTCTTGGGTCAGAAACCCTTTTACTGCATTCATCGTCTCGACCCATACTGTTCGATTCTGAGTCCACAATGTCAACTATATGCATACTTCCCTCGTGATGCCACCTCAATCAGGAGATGGTCACATGACCCGTCCAGGGGAACAAAGCACATAGCAATCACGGGAGGGATCCGAGGAATGCTTTTGTTACTCCCCTCTCAATTTGTCGGGTCCCAGCAACGAAACGATATGACTGGAGGGAAACTGGGACCCATTGTGGGGACGACGCCATTGTCCAATCGAATGGCTTCCTCAGTCAGGATTGCGAGTGAAAAATGGGGCAGCAAAAGGTAATTTTGCTTTGCTCATTCCCAAAGTCACGAGAGCAACAGTCGCACGGCCGCACTTTATAGCCGTCCTCGCTATCTCCATTATAGCCGTCTCTCCTCGTCCTCCTCTTTCCCTCGCCATGAGCAGTCTTACGCTTCTCCTCCTCTTCCTCCACGTTTCGACGAGCCCCTCGTACGCCTCCTCGCCATTGCTGGCTTCCCCCATCAACGAAACCATCTACAACATAACGAAGACGCTGTGCTGGGGATGCTGGGCGGAGGCCGTCCAATTCCTCTACGCCCACAACATGGTTCGGGCTACCCACTGGGAGCTTCCCCTGGCCTGGGACCCAACCCTCGAGTCCTACGCCCGGTGGTGGGCCACCCAACGGAAGGGCGACTGCCGGCTGCAGCACTCGTTCCCCGACGGCGGCTTCCAGCTCGGCGAGAACATCTTCTGGGGTTCCGGCTCGGGGTGGGGGCCTTTGGACGCGGTCCGGAATTGGGCCGGGGAGGAGCGGGACTACTCGTACGCCGCCAACGCCTGCGCCCCGGGCCGGATCTGCGGCCACTACACCCAAATGGTTTGGAAGGACACACGTCGCCTCGGATGCTCCCGCGTCGTCTGCGACGGTGGGGGTGTGTTCATGACGTGCAATTATTATCCACCTGGAAATTACATCGGAGAGAGGCCGTATTAGTGATGTAAAAAAGCACTTGGAATCGTAATGTTGATGTATGCGCCTAATAAATATGGACATGTGTCCGTGACTGGTTGACTTGTTCCGACAATGACAGCGTGACCCCTTGATGGTTGTCCGCCACCTAACCGTCCAATTATTGTCGTGATTCGAATAATAAATCTAATCATCTTCGTAAGAACATTTTGTCATAAGATGATGACACGTCGCCTCTGTAGCCGTGGAATTAGGTGAGACCGGGCACCGGCGAGAGCTCACTTATGGACCTTTTATGACGGCCGCTCAACAACACGTCTTCCTCTACCACCTGCACTTCCCTCTATAAACATCCGTACCTCGCCCTCCTCCTCGACCAGCCGCAGTGCCCCCCATGGGATCCCCTGCATCCAAGCAGCACGTAGCCTTCGTTGCATTCCCATTCGGTTCCCACCCGGGAGCCATCTTCCCCGTCGCACGCGCCGTCGCCGCCGCTGCCCCCTCCGCCGTCGTCTCCTTCCTCGCCACCGCTCGGGCCCTCGCTTCCCTCCCCGCTGCCGACGATACCCCGAACCTCCGTTTCGTCCCCGTCGCCGACGGCGTCCCTGACGGATCTCCGCCGCCGCGGGAAGTCCTCGAGCTGATCGGCCTGTTCCTGGAGGCGACGCCGGGGAACCTGAAGGAGGGGATGGCGGCGGCGGTGGCGGGCGCAGGCGGCGCGCCGGTGATTTGCGTCGTGAGCGACTCGTTCGTGTGGATGTCCGAGGAGGTGGCCGAGGAGATGAGGGTGCCGTGGGTCCCGCTGTGCCCGGGCGGCACCGCGGCGATGTCCGCCCATCTCCACACCGATTTGCTCCGCCGAAAGCTCGGGGTTGGCGACCAAGGTTGGCAGGCACATCTCCTCCGTTACTATACGTGCTGTGTTTATGTATGTGGTACGATGGTTCTGTTCGTGTGCAGCTTTAGCTGGCCGCGAGGAGGATCTCCTCGACTTCATCCCCGGCCTCTCCGTGCATCGAGTCCGCGATCTCCCCGAAGGTGTCGTCACCGGCCCACTCGACTCCCCCTTCTCCGTCCTCCTCCACCGCATGGCCGACAGGCTCCCCAAAGCCGCGGCCATCGCCTTCAACACCATTCCAGGCCTTGAACCCGCCATCGAGGAGAGCTTGGCCACGGTATTTTCCAAGCCCTTCATCATCGGCCCCTTCCACATCCTGGCCCCGCCCTCCGCGCCCGCACCCGATCCGAACCGCTGCCTCCCTTGGCTCGACCGACACCGCCCCGATGCGGTGGCATACGTCAGCTTCGGCTCCATCATGACCCCGCCGCCCGCCGAGCTGGCCCAGCTGGCGGAGGGCTTAGAGGCGAGCGGCGTCCCCTTCATCTGGTCACTGAAGGAGACGGCTCGGGAGTGCCTGCCGCCGGGGTTCTTGGAGCGGACCAAGGAGAGGGGGATGGTGGTGGGCTGGGCGCCGCAGCTGGCGGTGCTGGATCACCCGGCGGTCGGAGCGTTCCTGACGCACTGCGGGTGGAACTCGGTGCTGGAGGGGATCGTCGCCGGTGTGCCGATGGCCTGCCGGCCGCTCTTCGGGGACCACCGGATGATCGCCAGGTCGATGATGCTCGCGTGGGGGAACGGCATCGGGTTCGAAGGCGAGGCGATGACGAAGGACGGGGTGTTCAAGGCTTTGGACGCGTTGCTGAGAGGAGAAGAGGGGAAGAGGTTGAGGGCGCGAGCGGCGGAGCTGAAGCAGATGGCCAACAAAGCGGTGGCGCCCGGCGGGACCTCCACCAAAAACTTCGCTTCGCTACTGGATTTCCTTCTGCCTGAAATTAAATTAAACTCTTAATTGTGTGTTTACAGTATGAATAATGTGTGATTATTGAATTCCAAGATCATTACCTCACCAATTAATTGATCCAATAAAACAACAGAGTGACGAACGACTCTTCGAATTCCAATCATAATCAAGTCCAGGTCGACACGTGTCGTATCGTTTGATGTGGCAATGGCTCCGTGTCAACATGTGCAGTGCACATCATATATATATATATATATATATATATATATATATATATATATATATATATATATATATATATATATATATATATATATATATATATATATATGCTTGCATACGTACATACATACGTGCAAATACACGGGGAGAACATAATCCCTCGGGCGCCAAGCCTATTTATTGCTTCCAGTGCATCGCTTCGGCGTTGAACTTCCATCTCCTCTCAAGAAGCCACCGTTTTCCCTCTTCGCCGCACCTCGTCCTCCTCCTCCTTAGCGAACTCGAGGACCGTTCTCCGATGCCTCACGTGTCGGATCGTCGAGCCCTGACGACGGTGGTGGCCATGGAGGTCGCAAGAAACGGTATGGTTGGCTGAACACCTCCCGACACTCGAATCCCTAGCCTCCGATGGCTCCCGTTGCTGATCGTAGATATCTATATCTCGCTGCGCGGTTGCTCGATCAGGTGAGCTTTTTCGTCCCGTTTCTTGATGGGGGTTTAGTCGGGTTCTTTGCGGTTTTGAGATGTTCTTGGGAGCAGGTCTTCCACGAAGTGGAGGTGATCGTGAAACGGTACGAGATTCGTCGCCTTCTAAAGGCCTGGTTGAAACCCTCGTGGCCCGAACCGCAGATGGGCCCAAGTGTTTGGATCATCGAGCCGTAGGGGTGGTGGCTACTTGATCAGGTGCATTGTCTCTCCCAATCTAGATGTGGATCTGTTGTTGTTTTCTTGGGTGCTTTATGGTTCTGCGATGTTATTGGGGCTGTTCTTTAAGTATTGCGTTCGACGCATTCTAAAGGCCCCCAACCTCAGATGGCCCACGTTTTGGATCATCGAGCTGTAGGGATAGCGGCTACTTGATCAGGTGCTTTCTCTCTTCCCCAATCTTGATGTGGATCTGTTGTGTTTTCTTGGGTTCTTTCTGGTTCTGAGATGTTATTGGTGGTGTTCTTTAGTTCTTGTGTTTTCGCCGCCTTCTAGAGGCCTCCAACCGCAGATGGCATACGTTTTGGATCATTGAGCTGTAGCGATGGCGACTGCTTGATCAGGTGCGTCCTCTCTTCCCAATCTTGCTGTGGTTCTGATCTGGTTGTATATTCTCGAGCTCTTTATGGTTCTGATATGTTATTGGGGGATATTCTTCGAGGAAGTGGAGGTCGCCAAGAAACGCCATGGCAAACCAAACACTGCTGTTCTTCACGGAGGCCTGCATCTGTTGCTGGGACGTGAATTCTGCACGCCAGGTGTTTGAAGAGATGCCCAAATCGGATGGCTGTGCTGGTGAGTCTCCTACGGGATTTTGTTGAAGGTAATTGTAGCTTTGTAGTTTTATCGCTTGGTAATCTATTATTATGATGCTATTATGGAGTCATGTTTTATAAAGAAGACTTCCCAATCATGAATAGGAAAGGTCTAATGTGCTCCATAGAATTGGAAGACTTAACGATTAGGATAGTTGTAATAAGTTCTTTATGTTCACGAAATCAATATTAGAGAGACGTGTTTCTTCCTTGCTATCATTAGCGCAACATATGAACAACCTATCGATCATATATACTTTTCATATATATATATATATATATCTGATACACCTCTTGAGTACTATTAATAGTTGATCAGCTTGACTAAGAAAAATCTTACCAAGGCTAGTGACCATCCAATTGTATGATGTTGTTATTCTTCTGTTTTGATGATTGAGGTGCCTTGTTTCATATGTTATCTTGACTGGTATCATATAATTTGCTTCAAGACTTGCTAGATTTGATAAATAAGCAGAATGTTGATGTAATGTTACTTGTGGATTGTGGACACAGCATATTACAAATAAATTTGCATTCCCTCAATTTTGTATATATAGGTCATTAGTTGTCGAGCTGGCATATGCTAACACTGTTTGCACATACACTTTAATGGAATCAAATGATTTGACCGACAACATTAACCTGAATCAAATGGAGTTTTTTTAGCTGGTTTCTTCAATGTGTTTTTTAAATAGGTTCTTCTTAGCATGTAATATGAATTTAAAGGGATATGGTACATGGTATATAGCTATTTCCCGTCTCTTTTCTGCAGTTCAGTTTTTGCCAATAACTTGTTTTTTTTTTTACAGTGTTTGGTTTTGACGTTGTGTATGAATTTCAAAGGATATTTCAATATCAATTTAATCAAAATAGGGATCTCAATGCTAGAAACTGTTGTTGAGTTATATATAAGAAAAAAAAAGGAAAATAATTACATAAGAAAAATAAAAATAAGAAAAAAAAATATGTAGTTCTTATTCTGTTCTATTAAGAGACCAACCAAAGCAGCAACTGTAAATATAGAAAAAGGGATGAAGATGTGTATCATTTTTGGCTTAGCCCTAAGAAATGCATATTATATAGTTCCTGGGGATTTAGTCTGTTAATATTAGAAAAAAGAATATATATTCAATAAAGAACTCTTATAAGACAGTTCTTACTCTGTTCTATTAAGAGACCAACCAAAGAAGCAACTTATGTAAAAGAATTTTTTTGTAAATTAGTTGTAAGGCTATTTATGTTTTATGGATCTGAAATTTTAAGTATCTAGAAATTCGTCTGTGACATTAACATAAAATGAGATGGAGATGAAGATGTTGAGATTGTTGTCTAATATTGTTATAAAAGATCGATATAAATAATAACTTCATTCGTGAATAATCATTGGAGGCAGCATCAATGAGAATAATGAGGGGAAAAAAAAACTTTACTAGTGGTTGCACATGTCGAAAGGATAACTGACTTAATGAAGAGCAACGCATATCAATTGAAAAGGGTATGATGGCACTTAGATTATCCAGTGAATGACTCAAATTGCTCATGTCTTTTCCTTGAAAAATAGTGGCATTTTCTTAAATAGTGGCTTTGATGGTCAAAGTATAAATGATGATGATCTTAAATAATAAATGATGTTGTTTCTTAAGTCATTAAGTTTAAAAGACATCTTGGTTACACGAATTTTGCCTCCCTACGTTCTTGAATATCTGTAATGTTGTACCGAAAAGATTCGTTTAGTTGTTCTCAGTGACAATTTGTATATACGTCATTGTGCCGTTACTCGTTTTCATCATTGTACGATTTGACACCTCGTATGATATTTAAGCCAAAGGTTGCATTTATATGTTTTATGACATAATTTTCATCCTTTTCACTGTTTTGCTTCTCTTAATCAATTTTTGAGATCTATGACCTTTGTAGTTCTCTTCAAGTGTCAAAGACGTGAAATCTTGGAGGAGTGAGAGGAAAGGATTGATCAGTTATTTGCGTACGCCAATTCATCATTTACACGAGCGAGAGCTCTCTTGGTGTGATTCGCGTTTTATACGAGGTCCCGTCACTGGCTGCTTTGATGCTGCAGCATTCGATCCATAGGAAATATTAAAAAATTATTGAAAATAAAATTTCAATTCCTTCTACCTTTAAATTTCATAATTATAATATTTAATATATTTCTTAATAAGAAATTTTTTATTTTTATAATTTTTTAATGAAGTTAATGTCTTTTTTTTTCGTTTTTTCTTTTTTCGTTTCTTTTTATTTAGTTTTAAATTTCATTGAAATAATAATTTTCAAATTCATTGGAAATTTATTTTAATGAGTTCAACAAATTCTAAATTAAAAAATTATCAGGATTTTTGTTCAACGATTTTAAAGTCCAAACTGATGATTAGATTTTTTACATTTTGTTTGGAAAAAAGAATGATGTCAAACAATCAAAGCTGATAGAAAGAGAAACTCCAAAACCAAATATTTTCTTGCATCACCAAAATCTAAAAATATTCAAGTTATACATACACCAAAGAACCCATCCCAACCGGGTGGGTTTGGGTTGAAACCAAACTCAAACTCTGACCGATGACAGGATCACTTATTTACAATTTTCATAGTCCAGCTACCTTAAAAGCTAGAAAAGGGGCGAAAGTGATAAGAATAGATTCCCCGTTCAAGAAGGGAAAGGTGGGAAATTAGCAAACCATTTCTCCACTTGTTCATAGGCAGTTTATAACCCCGTTCAAATGTTGAATAGCCCATGATCTTTATAGTCCAGCAAGGACAGAGCAATGGGGAATGTCAAGACACACAACTAAAACTGCCACATTTAACCCACATAAGAAGGGAATGGAAATATTCCTAGGAAACTAGAAAAATGTTTCTTTAATTCATTAAACCAGACCCAAGCACTCATAAGTTCAACTCTTAACAAGTGAAAGGAAGTTAATAGGTGTTGTGTGTTTTTTAGGTGAGGTTTTCTGAATCACAAATGCTAATGGTTATCTGTTACCCAATATGGTTCGACCAAAAATAGTTTAATCATCTTTCCATCATGTACCTCAATTTGCTACAGAGAGTATTATATTCGAAATGCTGGAAGAATAGTCATCTCATTTGTCAGTTATAAGCAGATTATTTGCTAATCGAAGTATATAGACTGACAAAGATCATTTGCCTGCAGTACTGCAGGGATCAAATTAAGCATCCACCATTCCAACAATTCCAACAACTTGGTTGCCAGACTGCGTTGGATGGGCATCCTACCTAAGATGAGCATTTATGGTGTTGATCATAAATTCAATTGTATATTATGTAAACAACCAGCCATGATAGCCTTTAATTAAAAGAATGAAGATTTAATTTCAAAGATAAACTCTAGTTTGCTAGCAATAAGATCAGCGTTTATATCTTTCATTTACTTTGTAATGCTGATCACTGTGGAATAAACTTCAGTTATCATTTTACATTAATAAATAATATATATTCATAAATGAATATAGTATCTTCTTCCAAATTCCAACATTACTCCAAAGCTCTCATTTGTTTCTCTGCAGCAAATATCAAACAACTAAATCGTAAATGTTGTCATGATCATTTGCAAGGTTTGGCATGCCTTGAGCAATCATGATTCTACCTAGTAGCAGTCTATATTTTGTTGCACGGACTCTGTAAAGATGCATACACAAGACATGATAAGCTGGCATAAATCCACATAATATACCAATATCTTGGTGACAGTCGAGGCATAATTTGGTACTCACCGGCATGGCGTAGTAGGTTACACTCGCTTTGGCTGATGTAAACAAGAGCAAATGATCATTAATTATGCATTTCATGGCAACCGCCACTTCCTTAGATAACAGCCTCAATAACATCTCAGCACCATAAAGAACCTAAGAAAACACAACCAGATCCACACAAGATTGGGAAGAGAGAATGCACCTGATCAAGTAGCCGCCATCGCTACATATGGTTGGGATCCGGTTGGGGGCCCTTAGAGGGCGGCGAAAACACAAGAACTCAAGAACAGCCCCAACAACCATAAAGAACTCGAGAAAACACAACCAGATCCACATCAAGATTGGGAAGAGAGGACGCACCTCACCTGATTAAGTAGTCGCCATCGCTACAGCTTGATGATCCAAAACGTGGACCATCTACCGTTGGGGGCCTTAAGAAGGCGGCGAAAAAGACAACTGAAGAACACCCCCGATAACATCTCAGAACCATAAAGAACCCAAGAAAACACAACAGATCCACATCAAGATTGGGAAAGAGAGAATGCACCTGATCAAGTTGCCGCCATCCCTACAGCTCGATGATCCAAAACGTGGGCCATCGGCGGTTGGGGTCCGGTTAGGGCTACGAGGGTTTCGACGAGGCAGGCGACGAGTATCATTATTGTGGTCGTGAAATCATGCATCAAATTTAAAGATGCGAAATAATGATTTATCAAATCAATTTTCATTCATCAAATTAATTTTCATGTCGAAACTCACCCGTGGAGCTTAATCAACCCGCTTGTCGGTGTTATCGATGTTATGCCGACGTGACCAAATGACCTTATTACGCGCATACATCAACGGGGTATGGCCACCTAAACCAAGATTCCAAGTGCTTTTTTACATCACTAATACGGCCTCTCTACGATGTAATTTCCAGGTGGATAATAATTACATGTCATGAACACATCCCCACCGTCGCAGACGACGCGGGCACATCCGATCCGATCGTTCCCCATGATTCCACCCCGCGATTTTAGCCTACGCCACTAGAGAAGCATCGCAAATCAAGAAACAGAAAGAGACACAAAGAAGGAAAGAAGGCGATCGCCAGAAGAAAGAACAAGAAAGATGGGGGTTAAGATTTTGATCCACGCCATCAAAATGACTTCCGAAATCAAGAACGAGGAGAAGGGGGAGAAATCACGACAACTGCTAAAGTTCGAAGATTAGGATAGAGACAATCGACCTACAAGAGAATGGATTCTATACAATTGGTGCTGGGAAGGGGATCGGCCCGGGCGGTAGCCTCCGTTTCAACCTCATCCTCCTCCATCCCGCAACCGGATCTGGTCTCGCCTAAAGGTGATGGCGAAGCCGCTTCTTGAAAGACACACATCAAATCAAAGAAGGGAAGAAGAAGATCACGAGTGGAGAGAACAACTGAGAAGGGGGTTAGGGCTCCGATCGACGCTATCAAAATGACATCACAAACGAAGAAGGGAAGATATCACGAGAACCGCTAAAGATCGAGGATTAAGGTTGAGATCAATCGACCTCGAAGAGAGTGAAGCTTACCCTACTGGCGCCAGCAAGGGAATCGGCCCGGGGCGGGGCGGACCGACAGCCTCCATTTCACCCTCTTCCTCCTTCGTCCCATCCCAGATCTGATCTCTTCCGAAGGGTATGCCGAAACCGCTTCTTGAAAGGAGAGGGCGAGACTGAGATGGGATTCAAACCACACCGTATATATATATATCAACAGAATCCACCAAAGCCCGAATCCGATAAGCTTGTGGATGCAAACGTTAGTATTAACTCGTTATCGGGTGTGGCTCCGAGATCCATACTGATACGCTTGTTGGATCTATGACAATGAGCTGCAGGCCCCCATAAATTGCAGGCCCATCAAAATGTAGTCCATCACGAGCCTTGGGGAACCCACTTGATTTCGGCTGGCAATTATTGAGATGCATACTCACAAACGAAAAGATAATATAATATTTAAGATCAATTTTGTGTATCATGCGACTAACTCTAGTATTAGTCACGTCAGACTTATTTCTAGTACTAGTTTAAGTTGTCATGTGAATCACTTCTAAAAGTGGTTCCAGTTAGTATGGAAGAGTCCGTCTAAATGCAGAGGAACGTATCTAATGAATCCCCAGAGAGAGGGTTAACCAACTTTGGATCCTCTTGGGGGGCAATCCATTTAGATCTTGAAAAGGTTGACAAAGTGGGAATCCAGTTGGAATGATGAGATGGGTTCATAAGGGGCGGTGGGGTCAAAAGGACCTAAAGGTTGATGATTGGCATCCAATATATATCTTGCATGCTTCCAGCTGATCACCTCCTTTGTGGTCATCAAACATGGGTCCACTGCCATCAGCTGTAGCAGGACCATGGTTGATGCCTGTTCCATTCAACTCCTCATCCCATGTCTTTCAACCGGTGATCGTGTCCAAGCAGCACATCATAGTCTCCATTGCATGTTCTTAAGCTTGTGATCGCACATATAAGAATATAGGCATCTCCCTTTCAAGCAATGTGTGTGTGTGTGTGAGAGAGAGAGAGAGAGAGAGAGAGAGAGAGAGAGAGAGAGAGAGCTGTTGCAGAGAAATGATTTGACTGCAGGAAGTCCCAACTAATTCTGGGGCATCGTTTTAGGTGGTGGGAGGAAGAGGATGAGTCCCACTAGGGGGGAGAAGAATCTCCTCCTCAGGCTCTGAAAGAGTTGCAAGGACTTCTTTGTCCGCATTCAGCAGAGGGATTCGATCGACACTGTTTCTCACACAAAGATATGCATTATCCATCACGTATCTCTCGGTAATCCATCGTTGCTGGCTGGCAGCTTTCCCTTACCAATTCTCTTTTGTGGCATTTTTATCCTTCAGTCGCTCGCGCTGTCTCTTATAAGACAAACCATTAGGTTTCGACCATCGTACCGCAAGATATGATGCTGCCTTCCATACGCGACTTGTCATCATCCTCCATTTTGCAGTAGTTGGAAGCTCAATGAGAGAGCTCAGTCATGTAAAATGGGAATACAGGCTACAAAGCGTGTAGTTGAATGTGGACATCGACAAACAATGCTTGCTTGCTCATGCAAGTTGATCCAAACAATAGGAACCTACATGTTCAAGAAGAGTACAGTTTACATGCTCAGTTGACACTGATAACTTCAAAGAAAGAGAAAGATAAAAGCAATGATGGAAGGCTAATACACGTTCCTACTCTTCGTTCTCCCCATTGCACCGATTTGCTGCTTCCTTACCTTCCTTTGGGCTCCCTAATGCCCGCTTCTCCTGCTCTTCCTCCTCGTTCTCCTTCTCGAAGGCCTTCAGAGATCCTCCTCCTCTTCCCTTGTTCTTTGCTCTGTTCTTGAGTACCTCCAACACCTCCGCCATGGCCTCAAGCTTCTTTCGTCGCCGGTTCTTTATTAGAATCTCGCTGACATCTGCTGGGGTTATGTCGACACCATTAATCACCTCTTCCAGTTCCTTCAGTAGCTCTGCATTCTTCCCCTCGTGTTCCAGCTCGACATCCTCCGGTGACAGATAATTCTGCATCAGCGTCTTTAACGCTTCGTAGGAGCAATAGCTCATGCAGATATGCATGTCCATCCTCCCCGACCTGAGGAGCGCCGGGTCAAGCTTTTCGATATGGTTCGTGGTGAACACGAAGATCCTCTCGTTCCCGCAGCACGACCACAACCCGTCGGTAAAATTCAGCAGCCCGGACAAAGTTATCGTCTTCGCAGCATTGGCGTCATCCGAGCCGAAGGTAGAGTCATAAAGGGGCATTGCCTTCTTCCAGCCGGAACTACGGTTGGTCAGATTGATCGAGCAATCTATGTCCTCGATGACAATGATCGACTTCGAAGTCGTCTTCATCAGAAGCTTACGAAGCTCCGAATTGGTATGCACCTCGGTGAGCTCGAGGTCAAAGACGTCGTAGTTGAGATAATTCGCCATAGCGGCGATCATGCTCGACTTGCCAGTGCCCGGTGGGCCGTACAGCAAGTAGCCTCTCTTCCATGCACGCCCCGTCCTCTGGTAAAAGACCTCCCTCTCCGCGAAGTCCTTGAGGTCGGCCATGATCGCCTCTTTCTTGATCGGGTCCATGGCGAGGGTCTCGAACGTGCTTGGGTGCTTGAACGGCACAGACTCCCACGGGTGAACGCGGGAGTCCATGGCGCCGCCGCGCGAATTGGTGTACAGTAGCCGGTCCTGGTTACTGCGGCGGAGCAGGGTGGCCGTGTCCATAATGTGTTGGAGGTAGGCCTGGAGGATGAGGGGCTTGTCCTTCTTCTTGATCATGAGCGTGAACCCACGTTTCTCATCGGGAAGGGGGCGCCACGAGAAGGCCTGGGCCTGGCGCTGGGTGACCACGTGTTCCCACGTGGCGGTGGCGCCACCGAAGGTGTCGACAAGGCGGTCGTTGCTGGCGAGGCCGAAGGTGAAGGCGGAGGAGTTGAGGGGCCGGGAGACGCTGAGGCGGGAGGCGGCGACGGAAGCAGAGCCGCTGAGGTAGATCTGGACGGCGTTGTAGAGCTCGTTGGTGTTGACGCCGTCGATCTCAGTGATGTCGAAGTAGCAGGAGGAAGAGAAGCAGTGGCAGAGGCGGTAGAGGAACTTGGCGGATGCGAAACGGAGGTCGGGAGGGAATACGATGTTGATAAGGCTCTGGAAGAAGGCGAACACCCCCATGAGAGAGGCAAGAAATGCCCAAAACTCCATCTTATCTTTCTTGTAGTGGAACCCTGAAGAATGCTTTCTTCTTCCCACTCAAGTAAGTATTGAACGGAATTCAGGGAACAGGGGAGAAGAGGTTCTCCTCTGGTTTAGTGTTCTCCTACTCTGTCGTTCTATAGTACTGTTCTTTTTCTCTCTTCTTTTGCGGAGATGTATCAATTCAGCTTAAGAGGAAAGGGATGAAAGCGGTAGAAAAGAAGAAGAAGACAGAGTTCTCTACTAGTTGGCAAATGGCAGAGATATTGAACATGCCTTTAAGAGTGCGGGGGGAGGGAAGTGATGGGGAGTCTTCCTTGTGTGGGACGGGGATTATATAGAGGTGCCTTCCACCTCCTCCGTCCAAAAGGACTTCAAATTATTTCAGAGATCTAACAAGTGGCCAAAGAGGAGAGAGGATGGGTTAGAGATTTACTGTGTAGAAGTTGATGGCGATGTATGCATGTGAGCTTGCAGTGATAAGTATGGAATTCGGATGGTGTACTCTAAATCAAATCAAAAAGAAGAAAACCATGGTGGTGGTGTCCTCTGTTGAGGCAAGGGTCTCAGGCTTTTTGGTGAGATCACTTGGCCTTTCTCCTCTTTTGCTCATCATCTGTCAAGTCTTGAAGCTCTTCCTCTGCTACCTGCTACTTCAGCTTTTGATGAAGATTATGGAGCATTCACACAATTTGGTGGAGTGTACAGTGGTAAAGATCTGCTGCAGACATTACGATATCTTTCTCCCACTCTTTTTGTCATCCTTTTCGGCTTCCTGTTTCAACCAGCAAAACTTCGGGCTCGACGGAAGGTTGTTTCCTGCATGTCCCAGGGCCATTAATGGCCTACTTTGGTGGCGTGTCCTCAGTATCCCATCTGTCTCACTCTCCTCCGTTTCGGTGTAGCTCGTCGATATCCGTCTCGAGCCATTCCTACGACCACATGTCTCTTGAGAGAAGCGTCATCTCGTTTTTGTAGACAACCTCGAGATGGGATTCCAACAAAGTCCAACGAGTGGATCGTATAACATGGAACCCAAACGGGTTGCTAGACGAGTCACTCTGTACGGGAATACAAGCATGCATCTCCGGATGAACAGCGTCAACTCGAGGGCTAAATACTATGGTCTCGTCTCCGGGCATCGGAATTTGCATGCACTGCAACTAGATTTTGCTGCAATATTTTAAGCTCATTGACGCGTTAAGATGGAGTTGGTCTCCTCGATAATCGTATATGTCCAGCGATAGGTTGCTTTCATATGGTAAACTGAGGATGAAGCGATCGAGCAAGAGAATGGCCAAAGCGAAAAAAAGGGAAACAGAGAGAAACAAATCAAATAATAGGTTGCAAGCTTTTCCTTCAATCGATGTGGTAGAATTTGGATGGCTTCAGGCCGTCGGTGACGTTCAAATACTTGAGGGTTCTCGCCCACTTGAGGTGATCCTTCAGCCGGTGCACGGCGATGGTGTCCGGCATGAACTCGTGCGAGCAGGTGTCGATGGGCACCGGGATGGGGAAGTCGTACATGGCGTACTTGGTGTTGTACCTGTTCTTTCCCTTGTTCCCTTCCCTCAGCCATTTCCCGGTCATCATGTCCTCGGCGCCGACGGTGTTGTTCTTGGCGATCTCCGACGTCGATATCCACTCCACCAAGTCCCAGGAGAGCAGGTACCCCATCCCCGACATGTACTCGTGGAACGGATCCATGCTGTCGCAGGGGATCACAAAGCCATAGTACAAGTCCTCCCTCGGCATCTTGTTCAGCGACTCGATCAATTTGGGGAGCCGGAAGTAGATGTCGTCGTCCGCCTTGAGGATGAAGTCGTAGGGCTGGTCGTCGCCATCGGCGCCGTTGAACAGCTTGGGAATGCTGGAGAAGTACGTGTACGTCTTGCCATCGTTCATGTTCTCGTTGCAGTCGAGGATGATGATGTCGTTGTAGCGCATGATCTCCAGGGCGATCAGCACGCGCTGGTCCTCCTTGGTCAGGTTGCAGAAGACGAAGCGGACGTCGACGTGGGCGGTGAGGTTGGTCTGGAGGGAGTAGACGAGGCGGAGAAGGTGGCGGCGCTCGTACAGATCTGCGCGGGAGAGGACGCCGATGAGGAGGCGGAAGTCAGGCTTCACCGTGACGGGCTCGGTGAAATGGGTGACGGCAGCGGCGGACGAAGAGCGGCACGCGGTGACGAACGACTGGAGCTCGAACTCCTTCGGGTAGATAACGAGGTATATGAAAGCCAGGAGGGCGAGAGCGAGGAAGACGATACCAACAGTTTTAGGAGGTGGCTTGTGCAAGGAGGGTTTCATGGCTGCTGTGATGTGGATGGTGATCGCTCAAGCCTCAAGGGCGGGGGGAGGGGGGAGGGGGGGGGGGGGGTGGGTTTCTGTCACAGAGCAGCACAAGGCGAAGACTTAATAGTCGTATCGTCTGCCCACCCAAACTGCGACCCAATAATATTGTATATAAAGAAATAAGTTAAAACATTGAGTTGGAATCGGATGCGACAAGGGATGCAAGGAGAAGAAGAAGAGATTTCATGTTAGGTGCAAGGCCACAACGGATCTCATAAGCCGTAGAAGAAGAGAAAAAAGAAAAGCTTCAGATTGGGTACAAAGCCATATTTGACCGTCGTGTATCAAAAACGTGTGAATCGAAGCGGAGTAAAGGCAAAGTTTGAGAGAGAAAGAGTTGAAGAGATCTCACACGGATTACTAGGACAGATCTGAAGAGATGGTGATCACGTGGGCTCTTGACTTGTAAGGAAGAAGAAGGTGGCCTCGGTTCTCGTGTGCGGCTACGACTTGGAACGGTTATTGACCGAACCCTTCTTCCTTCGATTGCTGAGAAGGTTAAGGTCTTCTTTTTGTAGTTATATGGCTAAAATCGGTAGATACATATGTCCATTGCCTCTTGCATTAGATAATTCCATCTCCTCATCGGTGGGCCGTAAATAAAAGTCAAACAAAGTGAGTCAACTCGCAGCGATGGATTCTCATCTCTTAATTGGAAAGTTGAATTAAAGGGAATATAATAATAACAGCACAGTATGTAACTCCGGCAATCCATTTGAGCATCCAAGACATCTACGAAGACGCCATTTATATGGTTCGAATAAGTCGCGTAAATGGTAATGTTTTCATGTTAAGTAGAATCGTAATTCGTGGCACGATTATGGCAGCCAGCATCAGATTTCGAACAATATTTTAGGTCCCGATCTGTCGCTAATTGATACGTTCCAGCAGATCCATATGGGATGCCACAATCCCAATGACCTCTATCACCTACCTAAATCGATTTGTGCTATGCATTAAATAAAATAATACACCTCCTATTGTGCTACTTTTTCCCTAAAATCTTCCATATCATCATTCCTTTTCACTTCCAACACATATTTTAGTTAGGAATATTGAATCACTTCCAACGCATGAGATGACTGCTATTAGATTTCCGACGGAGAACTGACTGTTACAGTATCTTGCAGTTGACAATGTCTAATATGGATCTCCATCGATCGTTGCATGGCTGAGCAGAGCAAGTCGTGTGGGAAAAAAGAATCATTGATGACCGAGAGAAGAAGGCAAGATAGAAGGGAAGCCCTTCAAGGAATATGATACAGCTTAGAGGGCTTCAACCCCGCAGTGACGTTGAAGTAATTAAGGGTCCGCGCCCACCTCAGGTGGCTCTTGAGCTTGTGGACCGCGATGGTGTCCGGGATGAACTCGTGGCGGTGGCACGTCCGCGGCTCCTCCATGTAGTCGTACATCGCCGGCTCCATGTTGAACTTCTTACCTCGGCCTCCTTCTCTCATCCATAGCCCGGTCTGGAAGTCCTCCGGCCCAACCTGGTGCTTTCTGGGCAACTCCGACGTCGCGATCCATTCCACCAAGTCCCAGGATAATAGATATCCCATTCCGGTCATGTAGTTGGTTTTATGTTGCGGGATCCAACAGGGATTGATCAACCCATAGTAGACGTCCTCCCGAGGCATCTTCCTGAGTGATTCTGCCAGGTTATGAAGCCGGAAGTAGGTGTCGTCGTCCACCTTCATGACGTAGTCGTAAGGCCGGTCGCCGCCGTTGCTGCCCTCGAGCATCTTCGGCAGGCTGGAGAAGTAAGCGTAGGTCTTGCCGTGGTCCATGTTCTCGCCGCAGTCGAGGATGATGATGTCGTCGTAGAGCACGATCTCCATGGCCACCAGCACTCGCTGCTCCTCCTTGGTCAGGTTGCAGAAGACGAAGCGGACGTCGATCTGGGCATTAGTGATGTTGGATTGGAGGGCGTAAACGTTTCGCATGAGGTGGCGGCGCTCGTAGCTGTCGGGGAGAGAGAGGATGCCCATTAGGAGACGGAAGTCCGGCTTCGGGGTCACAGTCTCGATGAAGGTGGCGACGGAGGAGGGCGGCCGGGAGCCGCACCGGGAGGTGACGATGGACTGGAGCCGGAACTCATTCGGGTAGACAACAAAGAAGATCAAAGCTACCAGCGCTGCTGAGAGGAGGATGAAAGGAATGGTGGAAGGAGAGGAGTGCAAGGAAGGCTTCTTCATGACTTTTCAGGCTAACCCAGAAAGATGATAACAGTTGGGAGTCTTATAGTTGGAAGTGTTTCACTGATTACTCGAAGATGAGCAATTTGTCTTCCAATGACTCGGAGTAAACATGGTTCTTCAATTCCACAAGATCACATGACCGATCTACCCGCACGTGACGATGCATGGGAGAATGCGACGGTGAGGAGGAGTTTAGCCTTACAATAATAATATAGTCTTCATGCAAGCTGCTTCCTCCTGTCTTTGCTGCACTCTTTAAGGGGATCGGTTTGACTCCTAAGAGCTGATGTCAACTCTGGGAACACGAAGCAACGTTTTAAATGTATCGTGTAAGGGAGCCCTAAGGACGAGGGATGTTGTTTGCCTCCTTCACTCAGATCACAGGATGCACCACGAAGGTTTGTTCATTGCTGGACATTGTCCATTACTGCTACTGTTCCCCGGGAGATCATGTATCATGGGATCGTGCACGATCTTGGAAACCGAGTTCCATCGACTTGGCTTTAAAGACACAGAATCGACATCTGACTATAGTATTGATTTCTGCGGGTCAACCACTGTAGCAAATAAAAACAAGATTAAGTGCTTCAGCAGACAGCAAAGAGAGGTGCTCAAACCATCGACCACGAAACATAAGCCACCAAGGAGAAAGAAACATTTGATAATCCGAACCGAACCACTTAAATATGGGCCAGAGAGATAGACCGTTGGTTTGCGATTTAGATCGGGTATCCTCTATTAGGATATCGGATCCCATGGGCCGTAACAAGCAGGCTCGATCCACCGATTCCAGTTCCAACCAATGGCATACTAGATGTCCACATCGCACGGCTATTAACAAAAAGAAGGCCTTCTCACGGATCGACAACTCATCCAACGGCCATCGTTTTCCTAAGTCCTCGATATAATGAACCTCTCTCCTTCCCGTGCTCCAGCACCAGATCAAGGAAGGTGAGGAGCGCGTGGGAAAGAGACAGCGAGAGCAAGATGTCCGGGCGAGGAAAGGGAGGGAAGGGGTTGGGGAAGGGCGGGGCGAAGCGCCACCGCAAGGTCCTCCGCGACAACATCCAGGGCATCACCAAGCCGGCCATCCGCCGCCTCGCGCGCCGCGGCGGCGTCAAGCGCATCTCCGGGCTCATCTACGAGGAGACCCGCGGCGTGCTCAAGATCTTCCTCGAGAACGTTATCCGCGACGCCGTCACCTACACCGAGCACGCCCGCCGCAAGACCGTCACCGCCATGGACGTCGTCTACGCCCTCAAACGCCAGGGCCGCACCCTCTACGGCTTCGGCGGTTGAGCTCCCCTCCCGTGCTCGTCCCATTGGCCTCCGTAGGGATTTATTTTGGTTTCTCCTTAGTGACTGGATCAAAGTATGTCATCATGTATAAAGAGAGCAGTTCATTGGAGTTCCAAAGACGCTCTTTATTAGCGGCATTACAGATTTCTGTGGATTTAGAAGCTATACTTGCCATTGGTTTTGTTTGGGATCATGACAGCCGATAGCAATTCGAAGACTTAGGGTTGAGTTATCGTGACATGTAGGTGTACAAATATCATACGGTGGCCGTACTGTTTCAGTATTAATCCCAATCTAATCACTCTTTTATAGTGAATAAGAGTCGTGACGATTTTAATCGACTCGTCTGGGTTCAGCAATTCGACCCGGTCTGAATCGGATTTGAGTGGTTCACGCTTTAGTTCGAGCCAGTCTCGAACCTGTCGCGACGCTATGGGCCCCGTTACAGCTCAACGACCGGAGAAGCTTCCACGGGCCTTTTCTCTCCATGTTCTTGCACCCCGTCGCCGTCGGTGGCGATCTCCGCCTTGTCTGCCGATTCCTGATGTCTTCCATCACCATGGCCGCAGGCATCCTTTTCGGCGCGAGCACAAAAAGATGCCACTTGGGCTGCGGTTTCATGGCCGACGGCGGGTCCGGGTCCGACGCTGCCCTCCCTTGCCCTTGCCCTTGCCGCTTCCCCGCGGGACCTCGGGGCTGGCGGCTCTCGTCGAGGGATTCAGTCCGCCGGTGGACCAAAGGAAGGGTTCTGGGCGGCGGTGGACGGGGCTGGGGAGAAAGAAGCTTCCCCTCGAGGAATACGTCCTCAGCGTAGCACATATCGATGGCGGGGGTGAAGAACTCGAAGGCTTCCGGAGAAGAGGAAAGCGCTCGGTGAACGGGGGACGGCTCCGGGCCGCTGGGTCCTTCCCGGACGGTGATGGGGATGTATCGGAAGGAGAGGGAATCGTGGGAGTCGGACATCGACGGCTTCTGATCATCGACAACTGCCATGGCCTGTACTTTGTTGCGTGGGCATGGATGAGGGTATTCCGGGAAGAAGATACTTTGGACACCCGCGATAAAGAGAAGGCAAACTTGATTGGCTTGGAGGGCGGAGGGAAGCATTATTTAAAGGGAAAGGGAGCAGCATTTAGGGAATGAACGACTGTGGTGTATCTTTCGGCCTTTGGGGTCTGTCCTCATCTGTTTTCCCAAAGACATTGGGATGCCAAGGCATTTGGGACTTTGTCATGTTGCTCTTCGTCAGGGAAAAGAATATAATGGGGTGGGTGGGTAGGTGGGTGGGCCTTCCTCATTTGAAGTATCAATTTATGGTGCGTGCAAGAAACTCAAGATGCCTCTGTAACATATGCAAATGGGTTGGCAGTCATTCCACGCATTAATTCCCTTTCTGTGTAATGTTCTGATATGTAGATGATGGTTTTTATTGAAATAAAATCCGTTATGAGTGAACGATATTTTCATGTAAATACTTAAACTTGGAGTTCACTACAGCAGTGATTGATATGCTACCATGAGTATGGTAAATAATAGACTGTTGCTTTCTTATGTCTACTTCGGTTATCTTACGCGATTCATTCCTTAGCAGTGAGTTTTTCTACGTGGCAGGAACAAAATAGTATCGTCTATATCAGTGTCTGATCGTAGCAAAAGCAAATCACTCGTAAATCCACAGTCTAGACTCAGTGCTGCGTGCGTCTCTTGCTTTTATCTGAAGAAGTAACGCTACATGTGTCTGGCATGGAAATTGACGACAAGCTCTTCTCGTTGAATACGTACGAGACGGCAGCGAGGTGCGTGAATCGCCGTCTAGACTTCCATCTTCGTTTTGCTTCCCATCCATCGCCGCCCTCGACGCTTTACGAAGGTGGCCTTCACGAAGAACAGGAAAGCCGAGCCTTGCCGTCGTTGTCGTGGGGAGAGACGCTCACTTACCTTTTCCACGACGGTGCAGCCACCCTTTCTTTGACTCTCTAGAAGAACGAACATAAGTGGAGACTTCGGCCGCAAGAGAACATGAGCAGATCTGCAATATGATACTATGGCGGATGTGCGACTAAACAGATAGGCGTTCTTTCTAATATATGGCTTAAGGGCCCTGAAGGGCTTTTATTATTGGATAATTAAGATGCCACATGTGACAACACTAAACGAGCGCATCTGGTGTAGTGGTATCATAGTACCCTCCCACGGTACTGACCGGGGTTCGATTCCCCGGATGCGCATTATAATTTTTGTTTTATGCAATTATAAGCACGAATACAACAAAGGATAATTAATGAATATATATGTCAACCAAAACTAACCTTAGAATCATACGCTTTCGATTAATAACTTTTTTTGTACGAGGAACTTCAATACAGAGGGATGAGAAATTTTTTTTGGATTACTCATCAGTTTTGGATTAATAACTTGGGTTTTAGAGATATCTAAGTCACCAAACCTCCCTTGACCTAAGTCTAAACCGTGTTGGAATGACCAAGACGTCACCGATATTTTCTCATAATATTTTGGCACCAAAAGAATGGCTCGATGTTACAGGAATGTCCATCTACTAACCCTCATAATAAATGTCTAAGTGAGGAGGCTCTGTCATGGGCCTACAGTACTTTCATTTATGAGGCAGCAACCACTCTTTCCGCATGTGGATAGGTAGGTCAAATAGATTGGATTCCTCTGTATCATTTGAGGACTATGACGTAGTGGCCAAGTACGTTTGTAGTTAATGAGTCGAGTAAATTATTATGAAGATAATAATTTACTGAGTTAGAATGAGTTCTGATAAGTATGACTCACGACCAACTCGATATTGGACCTAGAGAGTCAGACATATATAGTAGGTGTTGCGACGAGTAAATGTCCTAATATGAGATATTTGCTAGAGCCCCTATCTTATTGGATATTCAATAAACCCCTGAATTATTGAATCTTTTGGATAAGATTCAATAAGAGCTAACGAGAGATTACTATATAGAAATTCACTAAACTAAGAGGCTTAGGTAGTTAGATAGAGATCCAATATGTAATAGGGCATGATCCATTATAGTTAAATTGACAAATACCTCTATAAATATAGGAGAATCAAAAGGGCATAGGCTAGACTTTTTTTACTGCTACTTCCTATACTCCTCTCTCCCTCTTCTCCTTAGTCAGCCGTCCTAGTTTGGGGTGTATGAATAACAAGAAGAGTTGACCCCTTCTTGATCGTGTGGTGCATATGGTGTTGGGAAATCATGGGGGGCGACATCATATGCGCAGCGGAAGAACAAGAAAACAAAATCTCCTCTTCCCAAAAAGATCGTCGTCGTGCGAAGATTGGTGCACAAAAAATCCGCAAAACACAAAACTGCGTATAGAGATTGTGTTACCTAGGGAGATCGTATATCCCTGTTTCCTTGCAGATCCTTAGGAGAGGGTGAAGGAGGTCAAGCGTCCTCCTCTCTAGCGGTGATCCACACAGTAGGGTTGCGACGATGCTCCTCAAAACTCCAGGCCTACTCTGAGGTGGAGAGGGAGAGGAGAATAGGAAGGGCAAGCAAATACTCTAGCCTATGAGGCTGTGAATCCCTCCTATTTATAGAGATCCCGTGTCAAACCCTAATGGGTCCTTCCCTAGTAGGTATTGGATCTGCATCCAATAAGACAAGGGCTCCGTCAGATATCTCATATCTGAACCTCTACTCATCGCAATGCCTACCATATGTGTGTGACCCTCTATGCCCAATATCGAGCTGGCCGTGAGTCATACCTGTCAGAACTCCTTCTAACTCAGTGAATTATTATCTCTGTAATAATTCACTCGACTCATCGACTACGGACGTACTAGGCCACTACGCCGTAGTCCCCAGACGATACAGGGGAATCCAATCCATTGGACCTGTCTGTCCTCAGTTACCATGTACCTATAGTCCCTCATCCATCTAATATCCCAGAGACTGTATATCGAGCATGGTGCTGTCAGACCCATACGGTTTCTACTCAAGTCTCGCTCTAATCGGATTCTCCCGGAGAACTCTTTCTCTCTCAACCCGAATGACCCTAGCCAGGGATTTGTCTGAGCAAGAACACATGGGATATTCCTCTCATGACGCCGAGAGTGGATGATCCTCTGTCGACACTCAATAGCCCTCGTAAGGTCGACTACCACTCCCAATGACCAGCTGTACTAGATCTGGGATAGCCAAACCTATAAGTCTGGTATCAAAGAGTGAAGCACTCATACAGGACATCCTTGGTGTCTCAAGTCTAAGGACCAGATACACCACTAGGACTACGAAATCGATGTCTGACAATAAGGCATCATCAACCATCCAGCATTCCGTAAGCGGATCAATCAGTGAACTCATTCTCCAATGAGCACTTGTACTGTATCCCTAGTGTCCCTACACGAGCAGCTATGAGACCAGCTGCATCCATCATATAGACGGGTATACAGCACACCGGTCTATCCGGTTATCACGATGTCCCTCTTGAGTAACCTATGATCGGGATTATTTAGGATATGTGTTTAAAGGTGAATCGATCTCATTATCGTGATCTCATCACGATCCGATTCTCATTGCACAAATCCAAGGACATCACAATATATATATATATATATATATGCATTTATGCAATAGTTATAAAGTGATATACGCCAAAATATAATAAGCAAAAAGGATTATGTATTAAGTCACACGTGCCATCACTCACGTGATTGGCTTGCTGGGCACCTATGACTAGCATATGGAAAGAATGATTATGCAGCGATTTGAGGAGTATATTTGTAGTGCCTACCATGTCGATCACCATAAGAGAGGAGGATAGTTGACCTCGTTCATCCTCTCCCATAGATATATAATTTTTTAGGGATATATAATTTTTCTAGGTAAAACATCTTTTATATATGTTCAGTTTTTCGATTTTGCGACGACGAGAAACTATTTTCTACAAGAAATCTGATATTTTTATTTTTTTTTATTTTTTTATTACGCATGTGATTCTATCCTAGGTTTTCTAACAGTATTTTCAATAATACCGATGGCAAGGAAGCTCCACTCTTGGTTTTAAGCAAATGCCACATAGTTGATCACCGACTAACCACTCGGATAGATCATTTTTTATTCAATGTCTCAAGTCAACTATTGAGAATGTTAGTAGAGCTGAGTGAATTCGATATTTGATATGTGGAAATATATTATCAGCTAATCATCATCCAACATATCACCACCACATGATGTTTAAAGAGGGAGGATAAGACGAAGGTCACCCTTCTACCAAATTGCCCACATGAACGATTATATGAAGTAGGCAATCATAAGCTTTCTTCTTGCCTTTTATAATTAGAAAGATAATCGTAAACTTCTTTCGTGACTTTATGATTAGGTATAAAAGTTTATTTAAAACAGAGGACAATGAGACTTCTGAGTTACATTTGTATTTGTATATCTTATATTACTAATTTGATTATCGAATGAATTGAGTCGGAAACCTCTCTTGACTATGATTTTAGTGTAGATAATATTTGAAAAAGTTCGATGTTTCCGAGATTCTTCAAACAATCATATACATACATATGAATCCGAATCCAACAATATTTTTCTTTATTATGCTCATTTTGGTTAATAAAGTGAATAATACTCTATTGGTTTCTTATGTTGACTTTAGTTATCTCACGTGATTCATTCTTTAGCAGTGAGTTTTTCCCCGTGGCATTAACAAAATATAGTATCGTCTGTATCAGTGTTTGATCCTTGCAAATGCAAATCACTCGTCAATCCAGAGTCTTATGTAAAGTCGCCTCACCGTTGCGTCCGTCTTCTGCTTTTGCCTGAAGAAGTAACGCGACACGTGGCTTGCATGGAAATTGTCGACATTCTCCACTGGTTGAATACGTAAGAGACGGCAGCGCTGTGTGTGAATCGCCGTCTGGAATTCCATCTTCGTTTCGCTTCCCATCCATCGCCGCCCTCGACGCTTTACGAAGGTGGCCTTCGCGAAGAAAAGGAAAGCCGAGCGTTGTCGTTGTTGTCGCTGACAAGAGATGCTCACTTACCTTTTCCACGACGTTGCAGCCGCCCTTTCTTTGACTCTCTAGAAGAATGATCACAAGTGGAGGCTTCGGTGGCAAGAGAATCTTGTGACTGAATCAATCTAGTGAAATACCACTTTGGAGACACCGAGACGTTGAGGATCCTGTGGCTGGCTTCTCCTGACCGAGGTCTCGGCCATGGAGAACCTCCACCCTCGCTTAATCCTTGTTTACAGTGTTCCACGTGATGACAGAGGGTCCAGAGTCGACTTGATGAGGCACCAGGTCAAAGCGAACCGGAACGCCTACCAAGGCGTATTAACACTCTGCTCAAGTTCGATCCCCCACGCCACGCCAACGACAATGTCAGACGCTATCAAAAGTACGATCCTACTCCCTGCGAGCAGGCATATCACGCCACGGTAATTCTCACTATAAAAACCCTCACGCGCCGAGGAGGAGAGAGGGAGAAGAAGAAGGACAGACACCACTCGCCTAAAGAAAAGAATCCCTCGTGACCAACCACCGACTTGATCGTCGGAGGGGTCAGGTCGAGCACCCCGACCCAACCTTTGTGCAGGTGCGAAGCCGAAGGTCCCCACTGAACGCGCAGGCGAGGAGCTCTTGCCCGGAGGGAATAGTGACCCGTCCCAATCGAAGCACCATGATCGACCACCTCGGCAATCGGGAGGAGTGTCCCAGGAAGACCCCGTCATCGGAGGGTACTGTTAGTGTAAACAATCTTAACAGTACCAACATTAATTGTTTCAGGTTCAAGTCAAACGCTGAGATGTCTTTATTTAATACTTAACGATGGTGGTGAAATCTTGTAGTCAACGCACATCCAATCCATGCACAATGTGTGGACAACCTGCTCCTACCAGATTTGGTATAACAAAAGATGAATGAACGAATACAAATGTCAACCAAAACGAACGTTAGATTCCAAACCCAACAGTGAGACCTTCCAAACCCACACAATCAAAACCCTCCTCCTCTTCAACCAATTCAAATGGCACCAAGGATAGCAGCAGCACCCATGGTAAGCCCAAGGGTCAGACCTGCAACCACCCGGGCAGCTGAAGAACTGGGGCCAGGCGCTTCTGCAGGTGCTGTGGACGATGGTGGTAATCCAATGCTTGAATCGGGTGCATCTGCACTTGCATCCTTGACGGGAGCGGCGGCACTGGTCTTCGGAGACTCGGCTGGGGTGGCCGCGCCAGACCGCGGAGCTGCGGCCGGGGTGGTGTTTCTGGCCTTGTGAGCCCTTGCAGGCTTGCTTGGACTGCTCTTTGGAGCTGCTGCAGGAGTGATGGGGCTCGACTTTGGCGCTCCGACTGGTACGCTGCTGCTCGGTGTTGGAGCTCCGACAGGTGCGCTGCTGCTCGCCTTTGGAGCCCCTACAGGTGCGCTGCTGCTCGCCTTTGGAGCACCGACAGGTGCGCCGGTGGTCGGCTCTGGACCCTCAGCAGGTGCGCCGGTGGTCGGCTCTGGACCCTCAGCAGGTGCGCCGGTGCCCGATTCTGGACCCTCAACAGGTGCGCCGGTGCCCGATTCTGGACCCTCAACAGGTGCGCCGGTGGTCGGCTCTGGACCCTCAGCAGGTGCGCCGGTGGTCGGCTCTGGACCCTCAGCAGGTGCGCCGGTGGTCGGCTCTGGACCCTCAGCAGGTGCGCCGGTGCTCGACTCTGGACCCTCAGCAGGTGCGCCGGTGCTCGACTCTGGACCCTCAGCTGGTGCGCCGGTGCTCGACTCTGGACCCTCAGCAGGTGCGCCGGTGCTCGACTCTGGAGCCTCAACAGGTGCGCCGGTGCTCGACTCTGGAGCCTCAACAGGTGCGCCGGTGCTCGACTCTGGAGCCTCAACAGGTGCGCCGGTGCTCGACTCTGGAGCCTCAACAGGTGCGCCGGTGCTCGGCTCTGGAGCCTCAACAGGTGCGCCGGTGCTCGGCTCTGGAGCCTCAACAGGTGCGCCGGTGCTCGGCTCTGGAGCCTCAACAGGTGCGCCGGTGCTCGGCTCTGGAGCCTCAACAGGTGCGCCGGTGCTCGGCTTTGGAGCCTCAACAGGTGCGCCGGTGCTCGGCTTTGGAGCCTCAACATGTGCGCTGGCGCTCGATTGTGGACCCTCAACAGGTGAGCTGCTGCTCGATCGAGGAGCCTCGACAGGTGCGCTGGTGGCTGGCTTTGGAGCCTCAACAGGTGTGCTGGTGATTGGCTTGGGAGCTTCCGCGGACGCCGAGGGGCCAGTTGCAGGAGCTGCCACAGGGACGACAGGACTACCGTTGTTCTCAGGAGCCGGTGACGGTGTGACAGACGTCGCTGGCGTTGTCGTCGGTGGCGCAGCCGTTGCTTTCGAGGGTGTAGCGGCAGGCGGCGTCGACGTCGCGGGCACCGCGCTCCCGATGCCGGGCGGCAAAATGGCTTTGTCGATCTGGAGCACCGACAGGTTGTACGGCCTCGCTCCGACGACCTTGATCACCATGGAGTCGTGAGGAGCGCCAGGCGCGGCCGACCCGAACACCATCTGGTCGTCGGGCATCTCCGTGTACTTCAACAAACCGGCGCCGCTGGAACCGAGGAGGGTGGGCAGGAGAGCGGACTTGTTGAGGTCGCCGTCGAGGACGTAGGGGTCGTAGTAGCCGAGAAGGATGTGGGCGGAGATGGCACTCTTGAGCTTGTCGGCGGGGAGGGAACTGAGTGGAGCGATGGCAGTGTTGTCGAGGACGAGGACGGTGACGGTCTGACGACTATTGATCACGTCGACCAGCTTCATGTCGGTGAGGTACTTAGTGAAGGTGGAGTAGTCGGGGTAAGTGCCGAGGATCTCCATGACATCGAAAGCCGCAGCTGAGGAGAGGAAGAGGGCCAGGAGGAGGAAGGAGAGGAGGGCTCTGGGTTTGGAGGCCATTTGGAAATGGCCTTTGGCCTTCTTAGCTAGGAGAGGTGTAGGGATTGGTGTCCAATGGTAGCAGAGGAGGGGAGCGTGATATATATAGGAAGAGAGATGGAGAGAACCTCCACAAGCTCGTATGCCTTCTAGCGGGAGGCGGGGAGAGTCCTCTGGCGGTTCTATCGGAGGATGCAGTTTTGACCGAGTTTGGATGGAGGAGACCGGTGGAACGTCACAGCTTTCGTTGGACAATTCGACCTGCTGCTCATCGCCTCTATTATTAGACCGCCAAGTCCAACAACCCATATGCAATGTGGGCCGGGTTTAATCGAATCGTGGGTCCTAATTAGACCGCAAGGGGTCGAATTGTGTTTTCCCATCGACCAGCATGCCTACGCAATTTCGGATTCAAGTTTTAGCCAAATCTTATAGTCACAAAATGATATTAAGCAAATACTGCTATTATTACTCTCATAAATCATATCATCTTATAGTGGAGGTTTGTACTCATGCAGTTGCATCAACAGAAGAAAACAAGCCATTGATGGAAAAAGATAAAAGCAGTGAGCAGCACTCCATCTCTCCGAACACTCAAAACATTGAATGGAAAAGAAGAGTCTGCTGCCGCCATCCTTCAAGCCTCAGTGACTGGCAAAGAGACTTAAAGGGCTCCTCTTACGAGTTCTACACCCATTCTCCACTATATAGTTGCACCAGAGTTCAGCTCATATGCAACATAAACTATGGAGGGAACGAAGGATGTCATGCAGGACTCCGAGGTCTTCTGTGATCGCCTTTCTTCTGGTGATTCTGCTAGATCTGTAGGGCGTTCCTCCAGGGTTTATTACAGAGCCTGTGGCCAAGTTCCATTTGAATGGGAAATAGAACCTGGGCAGCCAAAGAACCCTGCTGAATCCGCGCCCCTACCGCCGCTGAGTCCTCCTCCGGCCATGCAGAGCGCACGGCTTGCGCGGTGGTCGAGGTTGGATCATCCGAGTGCGCCTGCAAAGACAAGGAGAAGCAAGCGTCGATGGCGTGCAGGAGAGAGCAAGTGCATCTGGAGCAATGGCCATCCGACGTCTGCAACGCCGTCGCCGGGCTGCTTCCTCGGGTCTCTGAAGCTAACGGTGTCCGGATCGGTGAAGAGGTGGGATTTGTCGCGAGCGATTCTCGGCATGATTGGAGGAAGGTGACCTGCTCCTGCACTGCTCTGCTGCTGTGGCTGTGGAGAAGACGAAGTGGTGAAGATTATGCGATGCGATTCGTTAGATGAAACAAGAAATAGCGATGTGTTGATATGATAAGACACATTATTATGCACTATTGTCCTGAAACTAATATGATCGCTTGCTGTTAGTGAACAAAGTACGAGCCCGCACGGTTAGGTCTGCGGGTCAATGTCGGGAGCTTCTTGCGGGGTGACTAGGATGGTGAGGTAGCCGCGCTCTCGCGAGGGAATGTTGACCGACGATAGTTGGGATCCGGGTCGGCTCACTGCTCTCCTTTGGGCGATGGAAGGTATCTCCTGGGTCGAGACGTTCGTCGCTCGGGAGTGGTCGTTTCGGAGCAACTCGGATAAGAGTCGGGCTGGCGAAGTCGGTTGGGCCCTCATGAGAGAATGTTGATCCGAGCTTCTTAGTTTGCCAACCTAGGCGCCGTTTGTGGTGGGATGCGTCTCTCCGACTCTAGGATGAATGGTAACACGTCCTTATGTACTATATGACAATTCTCGAATTGAGGTGCTCGTCGTTCAGGGGCATCCGCCTTTCTGCAAAATGGCCTTCGTCGGGTGGTTCCCGACTTTGTCCCCTCCGACGAGCAAGTCAGTGGAGTATTTGATATCGAGTTGTTTTCTGGCTAGGCGTCGGCCACGAGTTTATATACTATTGTGTGAGGATTGGTTGCACCTCAGTTCGATGTGGCCGTTGACCCTTGTGAGATGGAACGGCTTTTCTGACGAGCTAGTGTCTTGGGGGATGCCTGAGCGGCATCAGACAGCACCGCCCCAAGCCCTCAGGATAATCGTGTCGCATAGTGTCTCGATACGGAACCTGGCTTGACGTGCGTCACGGGGTTTTGATGGCGTGCGACGTTGGATTCTGACATTGGTTGGGACGTGACGTGTGATGTCGGTGATGACTCATCTGGGGGCCAAAATATGCCATATCACTTGCTATTCATCACACTCACAAGTTGCATGCAACTCATTTAACGACTCATTTCACGTCAGTAGTATCCGTCAGCACAATCCATAGTTCATGAAAATATTTTAACATAAACAAGTAATTATTCGGAAAATAAAAATAAAAATCGTTAACATGCAACTCATTCTCTGTTCTTCCTTAATTTGATTCTGAAGCTTGCAACTTGCAAGATGTGAACGTCCCCTCATTTTTCACTCCACAAACATGAATGAACAGTGCATGAGGAGCCGATCATGATCACATGTTACCTTTGCTCTCTCTATGGCTACCTAATCTTATGAAATATTAACGTTTTGACTCGTTTTAATTGCCAATCTTACGCTTGCTTAGTATTAACACTATCCAACCCAATCTATATAGACAATTACAGTATCTATCCTGTTAGAATCGATAAATATTTTTAAGAGTTCTAATTTTATTTAAACTAATTAATAAAAAAAATTAATATTTTTTCTAAAAAATTAAGATTTATTTCTATAAATATAGATTGAGTCTCAGGATTTTGGTAAAAAAATAATAAGACATGCTTCGAGGGTCATCTCTAGATTTCTAGAAAGACTGAGAGAAAAATTCATAGGTGTACGTGAAAGATATTAAGTAGTAAGGATAACTTAAAAAGACCTTGTAATTAATCTCATATATTGAAGAATTTGAATTTCATTATACATATGGGTGGGATATGTTGAACCATATTAATCTTTTATTAATTTTTTGCTATACTTTTGATTGTTGATCTCTTGGTATTTTCTTTTGGTTTTGGAATTCTCCTCTCCCTCTCAAACAAAATTATATCAGAGCTCAAAAGATTCATTAATTAGATATTTTTCAACAAGGATGTTATTGGTGGTTTCTATTGATTTTATTATTAAAAACTTTGATGGAAGAAATAGTTTCATCCTACGACAGACGAGAGTAAAAGATTTTCTTGTTCAACAAGGTTTAGTAAGAAAGTTGAAGGGACAACCAATAAACTAAAAACAATAAGCAACGAAGATTGTGACTAATTTCAAATAAAGTGCATGAGTACTATTCATCTTTGCATCACTAGTAATATTATCAATAATGTAATTGATGATGAGTACATCACGGTTGATAAGGTATATTTTGCCCTCAGGACACGTCACAACTAATGCCACACGCCACGTCATAATCCGTGCTCCCAAGATATTGTTCGACACGTCAGGTCCCGATAATCCCGGGACGGCAACGCCTCGCACGTTGAGCCAGAATTCGTACTGATGTCGTGCTATGCTCACAACGTCAACCCGCGTACGACCGACTCTCTTACGATAATATAAAGACCTCGATCCCGGCCTCCAGTGGGGGGCAAGAGAGAAAAACAACAAAATCTACTACTAACTTGCTCGTCGGAGGGACCAAAGTCGAGGATAACCCGACGAATGTCGTTTTTGCAGGAAAGCAGCCCAACCTCGGAAGCCGAGGACCGACGTTCTTGCGGTGGGCCATCGACCAAACCCGACTCTAGGACCTAGTCAACGCTAATGGCCAGCTCAACCGACAAGAGGCTCCCGACGTTGACCCGTGGACCAAGCCGTGCTGACTCATCAACCACGGCACATTCGTTCACAAACATTTCAACCCAACCTCGGAAGCCGAGGACTGACGTCCTCGCGGCGGGCCATCGACCAACCCCGACTTGAGGACCTAGTCGGCCCCGATGGCCAGCTCAGCCTGCAGGAGGCTCCGACATCGACTCTTGGACCAAGCCGTGCTGACTCATCAGTCACGACACATTTGTTCACTAACAACGATTATTTGGGATAAGTTATGAAAGTTTTATTTGATAAAAATATTAACTAATAAGTTATATATAAAGTAAAAATTATATAAGTTGAGGATGGAGGAAGACGAAGACTTGGTAAAACATCCAAGCATATTTAAAAGAATATTAAATTAATTAAAAAATTTATATGAAGATTTATGAAGAAGATAATGTATTATTGCTTATTACATCACTCATCGACTCATATGATAATTTTGTGAAGATAATACTGTATGGGAAGGATACAACAACTTTGGAACAATAAGTTTCAATATCTCATGCTATTAGAAAATATAATAAATTTGATAATATGGATTATGAGATATTGGCTGGGTGAAGGTTACCGAGGAGGGGATTTTTTAACAATGATAGATCTGTAGGTTGAGATCAAATGACAGGTCTTTAGATAATGTTTAATATTATATATGACAGGTCTTTAGTACGAATATTAAAGGTGAAATTATTATTATTATTTTTTAAAGGAAGAAGAGACTAGTGAGTGCTCTCTTATGATGAATGGTGATGGAGATATCCTCACAATATCGAAAGGTAATAATATATCTTTCCAAATGAGTTGATTTTAGATTTTGCTTGTGTTACTCATGTTTCTTCGAAGAAGGATTGCTTTGATTCACCAAATCATATGATAACTAGTAAATTGAGTTTGTGTGAGAACACTATATTGGAGGTCATGAGTATTAGTAAAGCAAAAATCAAAATGATTGTTGGAGCTACATACATTGATGGATATGACTTATTGTTCCACAAATACATAAGAATATAATTTCTTTGAATATTTTATATTCTCAAGGTTTTGGCTAAAAAACTAGAGCTAAACTATTGAAAGTTACTCGAGGTTACATGATCGTGATGAACAGAAGATTAAATCAAGTATTATACTATATAGCAAGAAGTATAATAAAACCTCGAAGGGTTGAAAATATGTGGAACGTGTAATGGATGAT
Source organism: Musa acuminata AAA Group (assembly GCF_036884655.1). Classification (NCBI taxonomy): domain Eukaryota; kingdom Viridiplantae; phylum Streptophyta; class Magnoliopsida; order Zingiberales; family Musaceae; genus Musa; species Musa acuminata. The sequence goes on from NC_088351.1 coordinate 3,184,323, forward strand.
AAGTGCCCATGACAAAAAGCTTTGTCATGGTATAAAAAAATAAATGATGATATTTATGATGTCTAAAGCATAAACAATTATGACAAGAAAAATCCTGATGGTGAGATGAAGGTTTCTCTCTAGAATTAAGTTGCCCCATTGATTCAGTTCCAACTACGAATAATGCATTGGTGAATTTATTGGAATGAAATGTTATCATGAACTGATTCGATTTACGTAGCTATGGTGAAAATTTTAAACTAACGGTTCAATTTCAAGATAAAGATTATTATGGTTGCTAAGTATTTTTAAATCTTAATTAAATTTAAATTAATTGATAGAGTTCTAAATTAAATTAAAACTCAGTAATTAAGATTTATTCTTATAAATATGCCCTAAGCCTCATAATCATGGTGAGAGAAAAAGATATTATATATATATATATAAACAAGTTTTATTGAAACATTTTAATTTTATATTAATTTATTGATATATTTTTTTTTATTAAATTTTAAAATTTTGATTTTAAAATTCGCCTCTCCCTCCCTAACGTGTCCATACTCCAATCGTTTCTATCATCTTTAAATGCTGAAGAAGTCAGACCATGCACTCCAAAGTTCTCAATGCTATGTTTGAGCCACAAGCATACCCGAGGAGGATAAGTAAACAATTCAAAAGCTTTACGCATCTTTCGTGTTTATTGTATGCTCCTACCCCTTTGAGCTCGATCTTATCCGCCCCCCCCCCCCCCCGTGCTATATAGTTAGTATGTACAAAACGCAAAGTGGCACTCGCGGATATGCCTAAGCATGCAGCAAACCAATGAAGCTGCAGTCAAACACATTAATGGCGGAAACAATAATACGGCAAGCACATGGCTACCCCTCCCCACCCCCCGAAACGAGCTTATCTCACCCTCGAAGCAAAGCTGCAGTGCCTAACCACGTACACACTTGCATTAAGCTTTGTCCATAAGATTCAGTGTGCTGCTACCAAAGATATCTTTGAACGTTCCCATCCACGGCTTCTCGTCCTTGTGACGACGTGTCCCACCTATCACCCCCCCCTCCCCCATGCTTCGTGGTTATCCTTTGGCTTCCTTGTTCCCCACCTCAAGCATGCTTCCTTTTCACCTCACTCCATTTCTTTTCCCACCCCCCACATGACATCCACCATCCCCACCCCCGTCACTTCCTTTTGACCGGATTCCTCCGCTCTTCCTTGGATCCTTTCCCGGTCGCACGTGGGCCAGGCACGTGCAAAGCCCGGCGCCGACTCGGGGCGCCCCCTCTCACGTGATCTCCGCGCGGTCCGGTCTCGTGCTCCCCGACGCGGTCCACCCACCCCCGGTTCGTACACGTGCAGCAGCGTAGGACGCATGCCACCTAGTTATATTAATCACTCTCCCTAATAAGTTAATGACACGCGGTGATTAGATTAAGCAAAAATTTGCCTTCCACATTCGCACGTACCAATCTCGCCTACCTGCCTTACGACTAGGGTTCGTGTGGGACTCACCTGTCCTTCCCAATCACAAAGTAGATAGCTGCGACGAGTGGGAAAGCCAAGCTCATTCGAGAGAATGATTCGTTTCACTGACAGGGGCCATTATTTTAATCTCGCTTTGACCATCGGTTCCCGTCACCGTCCCCGCCAGCTCTCGAACTCTTCATCTCGTGGTAAACGTCACTTGCCGGTGTAAGGATCCACCTCCTCTTTCGACCGTCCGATGTACACGCCAAAGTTTCATCGAACGGTGGCGCATGATGGTTAATGATAACATGGGGCCCGTGGTACGGTGGACCTGCGCTCGTCCGCTTTGTCTTTTGGGGATCGCATGATGACGGAGAGATAAAAGGGCGACCCGTCACCGTCTGATCTCTTTTGGACCGTGATCCTTACGCCGATTAAGTTCGGTGTCACCATCACCATGTGATGAGAATCAGACGCTGTCGGACGTGGGTTCCACGGCTTCTTTTTCTTTACTTTATTTTTATTATTTTTATTTTTTGTTCTTTTACCAAAAGAGAGCAAAGCGATGCCGTTATTTTGGACAGCCCAGGGTCCCAGATGTAACGTTGACCACTAGATTCCCTGATCCGACGGCCAAAATTCACCGCCTCGATTCGACCCACATCCGCCATCCGATAGCCATCGGACGCGTGGCCCTACGCGAATCCGGGCACGACGTGGGACGGTGAAGGGGGTCGGGCGAGGACAAAAGGAGGCGAAGGGGCGGGAGCGGGGGAGAAGGGACACGCGGCGAAATGCCATAGCGCGATGAGGCGGCGAGATAGAGCGAGAGCGCGGAGATGGTGGTGCGTTGCATACGAGGCACCATTTCTTATAGAGAGAGAGAGAGAGAGAGGTGGGGTTGATCGTGTACACTCGTCTGCCCGCTTGCTTGCCTCCCCCACTATATACACGCATTGAATCTTTCTTTCTGTTCTTATTGCAGAATCTTATTCGCTACCAAGATCCACCCTTCGGATCCGGATCGCACTGTTAGATGTCCGTACGGACGATGGTTTGTTTGGTCTGTTTGTTCAAACCCGAAACAACTTTGATCCAAACTCATCGGTGATGATTGAACGTGAATCATTTTACTTTTCCTGAATCTTTATATCTTCCTGTCGCATACGGTCGCTTCAAAATCTCTTTTATTTCTAAATGATCGATTCAGATGTGATCTGATATGTTGTGGAAAAAAGTGGAGAGCTAAATCTATCGAGTTATCAGCCGTGTGAATCTTTGAGTCTATAGCTACGCAAAATCTAAATGTCAGTTGTCGAATTCGGATTCAGATTGAATCACGAGTTCTTTTTTTTGTTTGTCAGATTTGGATATGATCTTTTTGAGTATTCGACCCTACAAAACATCAACTGTTCAGTGGCAACGGGTTCCGAAGGAACAGCGTACGCGAAGCCTTCTATTTCCTCGGCAAGCGGTCATGCGGAAAGCCTTCCACTTGCCTCCCTCAACCTTTTCTCTTTGCTTTCGTTGCGTTTCCATCCTAAAACAAATAAGTAGGAATTTGGAAGACCTCTTTTCTCGTGCTATCGCTTCTCTCCTCCCTCCCTCACCGTCATCATCTTCTCCTCTCCTCTATATGTGTGTCCGTCTTCCCCGTGTCTTGCCCTACTCTTCAAGCCAACCACCACTTCGGTATTCCGATAATAACCCTGCAATTTCAAACCATGGACATGGACGCTTCCGATAGCTGGCTCGCCTTCTCTCATTCCCAACAGCCCTACTTCCTCCAAGCCTTCTCCTCTTACCACCGTGGTATCTCTGCTTCTTTACCTCCACCTCTTTGTCGTTCCTTTCTTCTTATATCACTTCTATGTGTGACCGACGCCCGCGTTTGGTTTCAGGTGGAGTCGAGGGGGCGGACGAGGAAACCAACGCGGCGACGGAGCAGGTGGCTCTGGCGGGGATGGGGCCGAAGTTGGAGGACTTCCTCGGGGGCCCGCTCGGGAGGTACTCCGGCGGTGACGACGCCCCCGGCGCTGAGGGTGTCTATGACTCCGACCTGAAGACTATCGCGGCCGGGTTCCTGCGCGGCCACCCGGCGGAGCAGCAGGAGCTCCAGGCAGCGAAGGAGGCTGCGCCGCCGGCGGAGTCAAGGAAGGCGGCGGAGACCTTCGGCCAGCGGACCTCCATCTACCGAGGCGTCACCAGGTAACAGCCCAACGGAAGTCACTGCACTGCATACTGTGGGTGGGCATATGGGAAACCAAGATTTCTTCCCGTTCTCTCCGCATGTATTTGATACCATGTTGGGGTATTTTGAGCAGGCACCGGTGGACGGGAAGGTACGAGGCGCATCTGTGGGACAACAGCTGTCGCCGGGAAGGGCAAAGCCGCAAGGGCCGACAAGGTACGCCGGAGACACTAACCTCAACCCGCTTTCCAACACCTTGGATTTTTTATCCTTCTCATATTTGCTTACATGAGCTCCATTTCACGTTGCTGTTGCTCTGCCTTGTGCTCTTCTCTTCTCGCTGCCACCGCAGTCTATTTAGGTGCGTCCCTTTTTGTTCTCTTCCATGACTTTTAACATTTTCTGCGAATGGTTATGATGTCGATCGTAATTAAAGTATCTTTATTGTTTGGGCGGAATATTGTAGGTGGGTATGACAAGGAGGAGAAGGCCGCAAGGGCGTACGACCTGGCCGCGCTCAAATACTGGGGTCCGACGACCACCACCAACTTCCCCGTAAGTTAACCGGAATCACAGAAAAGCCTAACGTGCGTAATATACGTGTAGTAGCTGATGTGCGTGAGCGTCTCGTACTTTGTGGTAGATCTCTAACTACGAGAAGGAGCTGGAGGAGATGAAGAACATGACTCGTCAAGAGTTCGTCGCGTCCCTCCGAAGGTGAACCACCACCACCTCCTGGTTTCGAAGCTGGAGACGCATGCAAGCATGCGTTGCGTTGCATCGGTGTTTGAACTGATCTTTCTTTTGTCCCGAGGAATCAATCAATGGTGTTGATGCTTAGTTGTTCGTGCAGGAAGAGCAGCGGGTTTTCTAGGGGTGCCTCCATCTACAGAGGAGTCACCAGGTTTGCTACTCTTTGATACTAATTTATTGTTAGACTCAGCTGTATACCTTTCATATTTCAGATTTAGTATGGTTTGCTTGTGTTTGCAGACACCATCAGCATGGCCGATGGCAAGCAAGGATCGGAAGAGTGGCCGGCAACAAGGACCTTTACCTTGGAACCTTTAGTGAGTACATCCAACGATACTGCTTGGCCTGAGAACGTTACAGTAAGCACAATATGTGGGGATTGTGATGCATGATAAATCGGATTGGATTTTGGTGCGTTTAGGTACGCAGGAAGAGGCGGCGGAGGCCTACGATATAGCCGCCATCAAGTTCAGGGGCCTCAATGCGGTGACCAACTTCGACATGAGCCGCTACGACGTCAACAGCATCGTGAACAGTAATCTCCCCATCGGCGGGCTGTCGGCCGGGTCGTCAAAGGCGTCGGAGTCGTCGCCGTCATCCTCCTCGGATACCATGAGCATCGATGTCAAGCATCAGCTGCATCGCTATGACCCTTCGGCCTCCCTCGGGCCCGCCACCGTCGCCATGAAGCAGGATCGCGACTACTGGTCCCTGCTTGCTCTCCACCATCACCAACAGCAGCAGCAAAGCAGCCAAGCCTCAGGCTTTAGTCTGTTCTCTTCTGGTTCCACCATGGACTTTGCCACTGCTGCTTCGAATAAGGTCATGAGCCAAGAGACCGGTGGAGGTGGAGTGGCGTGGAACAATGGGATGTTAGAACAACAGCACGAACAATCTCAGGGCAGCAGCTGCACCTCCATCCCTTATGCTACCTACGTTGCGTGTGGAGGGGGCTATGGTTACGAGGGCGCCACCGCGAGTGGCTGGGTTGCACCGCCTTCTTCCTACTATCAGCAGACTTCCAACCCGAATGTGGCAGCCTTTCAGACAGCAATCTTTGGGATGGAATGATGGGAGGGTGTGAGACGACGTTCGCAGCTGCTGCTTAGGCGATGGCTAGCAAAAAAGTGTGGGAGACATAGTGAGCTGATGTGAACTGACATGCTTACACAAAGGAAGGAATGAGAATAGGGAGAGAGGGCTGACAGAAGAAGTCTAACAAGAGATTCAAAGTTCTGTTCATGGTCATGCTCAAACCTCTTTTACTTTATTTTTTTTTTGTTTTTCTTTTACTGACATGATTCTATATTGTCGTCGTCGTCATCATCATCATCATCTGTGTAATCGAAACAAGAAGCTTTTTGTAGCTTTATCTTTTCCCTTCTTATTTTCCAAGTTCGGCTGTTATCTTCTTTTTTCTATATATATCTTTTTTGTAGAACGATGTCTTCCTTTCACTGATGGGCGAGAGTCGAAACCATGTCAGCCTTTTGAACTCCATTCCTCGTAGTAGTAGTTGTTAGGATGCGTGTCGAACATGCAGTGGATATTGGCATGTGTCTCAACTTGTGTCGATACAACAACAAGTGTGGTGATCTAATCTACGGCTATCTGTATGGTTGTTGTACGTGATTCACCGAGATCATCTACAATGTATTGTATGAAAGATGAAAAGAGAGAGAGAGAGGTGGGAAACCTAAAAGCAACAAGAATGACTGTCCAATCATAACAGGATGGGATACGTATGGATCATGATGACAAGATAAAAGATGGATACCGAGGCAACGATGCAGATCATAAGGAATACGCAGTGTTCTTTCATCTAGTAATGCAGTACTTTTACTGCTCAGGTGTGTATCCGCCTAGAGCGCATCGATCTCATCGTCTTCACGAGTTCTCCTCATCTCACACGTAACTCTCATCTTCGTTTCGCTCTTTGAAACGATCGCAAGTGGTGATGCGAATGCAATGCTCGACAGGAAAAGTAGCTACTGCAACGACAAGGGGTTTCTTCTTCCCCATGTTGCCAAAGGGTGGACGGAGCGGGGTATGAGTGCGTGAGAAAGTGCCACACGTAGAACGTATTCATACGGGACAACAGCCGTACCTCTCACCATGCAGCAGAACTCACAGATTCAAAACGCGTGTGGTGCTCCGCGTTCTAAAGCTTGCTAATAATTGAAGGAAGAAGGAAGGGGAATAAATAATCAAATGCTTCGTGCAGCTGTAGCCGCTGTCCAAAAAGATGGAAAAGATGAAGAACACAGCAAAAAAACTAATCAGAATGGAACACCACCACGCTGAAATGGGGAATATTTGGTGCTGTCTTTTGGGTGGCTTCGGAGTCTCTTTCATGCCTCATCTCCGGAATCAGCCCTAGGAAGATGGCTATCGGTTAGCTTCTTTCGGCGCTAGTTGAAGAAACCACTGTTGCAATCTCCTCCCCAAGGATTTTGACTGGGAGTGACAAGGGTTAGTGTACTGCAGCTATAGCTGGCCAGGTTAATTATATTGGAGTTTGGCGATCACAGATTCTTACTGTTGGATATGAGATGACACTCACATGTGACGATGCGGCTTGGTTCACGAAGCGGTAGCCATTATTATGAAGCTGCATCGAGCAGGAAAGAGATGGAGTTCTTGGATGCCCTACAATCACAAACCTGTTCATTACTACTGCTTGGCAGTTGTGGATGCAGCTGGTGGAAGCAAGTCAAACGCACAAAGTAAAAGGAAAAGAAATGGCAAACAATCAAAGCTGGTCAGAAGGGAAAAAGAGCCAAACAAAAAGCAATTAGTCAAACGCACAAAGTAGGGAGGAAGGGGGGGAGCAAAAAAAGAAGAGCTAACATTTAATAGGGTTTCAGTGCATCTGTTACATGGAGTTGTCACACTAATGGCTATTTGAGAAGGAGATTTCTTTTGTGGTTTCTGCTCAACCATTCATCAGTGCCTGTCGCTCTACCAAGAGACCACTTAGTGAATCAAGGACTGTGTTCATTGACCTTCTCCCTCTCTCTCTCTCTCTCTCTCTCTCTCTCTCTTTAGCATCATCAAGTGTGGGAGACAAAATCCCAACTCCTCTCATCAAATGCTGTCATGTTTTGCTGAAAACTGGGACCATTGGGTTCACAAAAGAGATCATCATAGTTTTATGTCAGAAACATGCATCATTTGAATGTGCACATTTGGTGCTGGTTTTCTTTTCATCAGCTTTGGTAACTCGAGTAATCATGAAAAGTCCCTCTCCAACTGCAGCAACTCTCACCGATCCTCACAAGCATGACTAACTAAAGCTTACATTGATACAGAGTTGTATTTGAGGGCATCCTTTTCCTAATGTATTCTCATCTTTGAGATTAAATCCATGAAATCACATATATTATCGTGTGTTCCCAATCCAATGTGAAGAGCCTCAGAAACTGCCATGAGCTTCCGATCCCAAGCACACCTGTTTTGGGCCCATTCTCGGCCCATTTGGGTTTACATCTCAAATTAAACTTAGAGAGCCAATAATTATACGATTCAGTATTATTTTGACATCAACAACAACTACTACAACAACAATAATAATAATAATATATTTTGATCAAAGATAAATGAACATTAAACTTCAATAATTCAAAAAAGAAAGATGAGAGAGGCACTACACAAGAACACAAACCAAATCTAATTATCGAATTATTTTTCGGGATGCTTGTTTGAGTGATGCAGATTGGAGGACATCATGGTTGTGCAGACTAAGATAGAGGAATTATGTGACACAGAAAAGGAGTGTCCAAATGTTACAATATCAAATAATTGTAAGCAAATTGCTAAAAATATAATGTAAATAATGTAAAAATATAATGTAAATAGAAGATCTAACATGCAAAATAAATCAGATGAGTTGATATGTTTGGCTAATCCAATCATGAGAGAAGCGATAGACTGCTAAAATGGTGGCCACGAATCCATCCATTTTTTGTCCTCTTATACATGTCGATGATAATGACAGAGGCAGAGCGACTAAATAATGCATTGAGGATGCATGAGCATCACATTAAATGAAATATATCACGTCCATTATATTCGTCTTTCTTCCTTTACGTTCTATTGTTTGTATCGATGGGATTTGGAAATGGTGTTGGGTGGGGTTTCAACCCACATGCTGTGTCAAAAAATAAATAAATAAAAAGAAATTAATGCATCGATCTTAACATTTAATCAGGATTTTAGCTGTAATTAATATTTAAAACTATGTTGAATAAGTAGGTAACGATCGACACCTCAATATTATATTACCGACATATCGTTATCATGTGATTGATATTTCGATGTCATGTTCACAATACTTGTATAATGCATGATCAACATGATATGCTATCTGAACGTTACCAACTATATTGGGCCAATCATATTTTATTTAAATTTGATATAATACTATTTTAACTTGATCTAAGAATCATAATATCAATATGCCTTCAACTTTATTTATTATTCTTGACACTTTATCGACACCTTAACTCTCAATAGTTTTTTTTAAGGTGTATACTCTTATAAGATCTAACATCTTTCGAATTCAATCTGATATCGATAAAAGAAAAATATCGATTTGCTCAAAATTATATCTAATTTGAAATTTCTAACTTAATAATATTCAAGATTTGCTTTTAGATCAACCCTTGTTTAATTAATTGTGTCATAAAATTGCACCAGAATCATTATCATATATCGTGCAGGTGGAGCCACATGAGTTCACATTATTTTATGGCCCAAAAGATCCCTCTTATCTTCCCAACTAAGAGACAAAAGAGGAGTCGTTCAATCGATTCAGATGGAGATTAGCAGCAGTGGGTGAGTGGATGAGGCCTTAATCGACCGCTTCTCTCGCTGTCACAAGCAAAATAAATGCCGTTCCCAATTGCTTGTGACGTCGATTCACAATAATACCACGAATAAGACATGCATGTCAATCATTGTAGCGATTAGGTTTGATCATATCCTCGGTGATAGGAAGATGATGGCGATCGGACTACTGTTGGAGATAATGTCCTTATGTGATGTTAGTTTCATGCAATAATAATATTTCTTTCATGACAATCAACTATGTACTTGTGTTAATAATACATTCTTCTCAAAGATTTCAAGTCAAATTGAAATGAAAGATGTCTCACTTATTCTCATCATCCGTGCACACAGGAAATAGACAAAATATTACAGATAATATAAATTTCCAAGTAATAATAATACAGGTGGGTTGGGTTGTCTGTCCTTTTTGAAGTCCAAAGGATTATGTCATATTTTTCGAGGAATCAAACTTAAACTAGTCCGAGACCAGACACTCCTAGCATGTATTCAAGTCGTAGGAATGGGAGAGAAATAAATATGTCAAGTTGGAATAGTATAAACAAACACTATTATTCATATATTTAACAGTGACCCTTATTCTGTGTTCCACCAACCCTAGCGAGATGAGAGAAAGGTTAGTTGATTATTTATATAAATAATTCGAGAAGAGTTTTGGGTATTCGATTTGGTGCTGACATGCGACAAAATTAAGGTTAGGTAAAGTTTTCGATGTGATCATTTCGAGGATCAAATTAGTAATGAAATGGAGTGAGAAACGGTGTGTTATAGTTTGATGGGTCTTTTATAATTAATACCATCGAAAAAAATATTTTGAATAAAACATGTTTGATATATTTGATATTTTAACTTGATAATTGATCGAGAGACTTGCTGACTGGACAACCACGTGTCGGACTAAGTTGCATGGGAATCGAGACCTCGCTCCAAACATATCCATCCAACCAAGAGTGGCAGCGTCGATGGAGCCGTGTTATGCAAGCATGTAATGACAACAACACAACGTGACAAGCATGTAATTCCAGTGTTCCATGTCGGCATCATTAGAAATCTATAAAATTGGATTGAAAAATGTGCTATTTATTTTAGTTTATTTAGAAGGCCATGATAAATAACAGTGTGTGTCTAAAAATTATTTCTGAACCTTTAATTTTTAGTAAATAAATATAGTATATTATTATCATATTAATATTTTTATATAAAAATCATAAAATAAATTTTAAATCGATAACCTTCGATAAATAGATAGGTTTGGTATATAATTGTAATCGGATTTAAGTTTCATGATAAATATAACGCATAAATAAAAAATATATAATTAAAACATATATATATATATATAATTCAATATTTTTATTAAAAATAAGCATAAAAACAAATCATTAAATCATTAATTACCACGACATATAAGCTAATCTGTAACAAAGAATGGTGACGTAGATTGGTCCTGCACACTACGTCAGCTAAAATAACTTCATTACATCATACACTGCGTTAGTTGGCACGACATATAAGTTTCTCTCTCTCTCTCTCTCTTGCGCCTCCTTCCCCGCGACGTCCCAATCTCGACGTGCGGATTCCGTGCTTTGTATTCGTCTCCCTCTCTTTCACTTGGTTGGGTAGAGTAAACGTGACGGCAATTTTGATGGGAACACTGCTGTCACTCGATTTGGATCGGCAAGCGGCGTCCCGGGGGCGGAAAAAGGTTCGGGCTTTTAGGGCAATGTGAAGGGCGGAGGAGCTCTGAGGTCGCCCGCCATGGATCCCCCTTTCTCCGGTAGCCGTCTCGTCCCTTTTCCCTTGCCGTTTATGATTCCTTTGTTGCGTTTTTTTGGCGATTGTTGCGCGGGGCGCTCCCGATCTGCTTGTTATAACGGCGGATTTGACGGGGTTTCCGTCGAAGTTGGAACTCTCAAGGGTCTTCCGCGTTCTTGTGTGGTTCCTGCTTTGATCGAATTGGGATGTTAAGGGGCTCTTTGGCGAGATAAAAATTGGATTTTTATGGGGTCGGGAGTGGTTCGCTTTTGTTCCCTTTCGTGTAGTTCCATTTGCTTGTTTGCTATCAAATCGATCAGCGGTTTGTGAAAGCTCCATTGGGAATGCTTATAATTGCCTAAGGAAAATAATAAACTCTTTTTTGCCTTTCTTCAGGAAAATAATAAAATGTGGTTTTAATTCATAAGGAGTTCTTTCTCTGATTACTTTTTTGCCTTTCTTCAGGTCCTGAAACATTTTGGGGTTCTGTGATAGATGGAGTATCTTCCACTTCCACACAAGACTTCAAGTTTAAGCCATGCATTTCCATGCTTCCATCAAATAGATAATGGTTTTATAAGTTGAGCATTTGCTTGCATCAAATAGTGCATTTATTTCACTCATGCACTCGAGCAGGATTGTACTGTTATTATCTTCAAATTACCTTTAATTTTCTTCAACAAGTTCATTTTGACCAGAGGTTTCTGCTTCGGTGGTATGATCCTCTGCCTGTTGTACTACAGTTCTACAGTACTAAGGAAAAAAAATTGCAGTCAATAGTTAGTCAGGGAATTCTACAGTAGTGTAAGTTTCATGAACACTAGATGGATCATCTTCTTTTATCATCCTACATTTTGGTTTCCTTCAAACATGGTATGCCATCAACATATTTTAGATGCATCGATCTTTCACTAAATCTGAGTTCGCTCTTCAGGATTTGCACTTGACCCATCTAAATGTAGCAAGTTGAGCATAGAGGAGAAGAGAGATCTCGTCCGCGAATTGTCAAAATGGCCTGAGAGTGCCTCTGAGAAGCTGCAGACATGGAGCCGGCATGAGCTTTTGGAGATCCTGTGCACAGAGATAGGAAAGGAGAGGAAGTATACCAGCTTAACAAAACAGAAAATGATCGAATTCCTTTTCAGAGTTGTCTCTGATAAAAGATCTGAAGAACCTGCAAAGGACGGGGATTTTGCTAACGTTCCATCTACACTTGGTCCTCAAACTCCAGCAGCTAAGAGACACAGAAAGAACGAGCATCCATCGCGTTTAGCCTTCATCATGAACAACCGCCTTCGGTCAAGTGACGCCGAACAAGTTCCAGAAAACACAAGACACTGCCTGAATTCAGCCTGCAGGGCTATTCTTAACATGGAAGACGCGTTCTGTAAGCGTTGCTCGTGTTGTATCTGTCGCGAGTATGATGACAACAAGGATCCTAGCCTTTGGTTGTTTTGTGGCTCAGAGACTCCTCCCCGAGCTGAATCTTGTGGCCTATCTTGTCATCTTGAGTGTGCTCTTAAGCATGAACGAGCAGGTATCATGAAGAGTGGGCAGTGTACAAGATTGGACGGGAGCTATTACTGTACAAACTGTGGAAAAGCTAATGACTTGCTCGGGTAATTCCTTCGACATACTACTAACTTGTTTACAATGATTTCCTTTACATGCATTTAGTCATTCATAATCGACGTTTCTTTGCAGTCTTCGTCTGAAAATCTCAGAATCTGTGTCTGATTAATACTGATGATGCATGCCTTTGATAGAACACAATAGCTGTCTTTGCACGAACAGTTTTCATCCTATAATAGCTGTCTTTGCTTCACAACTGAAACATATAGCGCTTAGCGATATGTATGTAGGTCACATATCGAACAATTCTGGTGGTTCACTTATAACCTTTCCCTTTTGGTTCTGCAGATGCTGGAAAAAGCAGCTCATGATTGCCAAGGATGCGCGTCGGGTCGATGTTTTGTGTTACCGGATTTCTCTTAGTCATAAACTTCTCGGAGCAACAGAGAAGTACCAAAGTTTGCACGAGATGGTTGACATGGCACGAAACAAACTGGAGGCTGAGGTTGGGCCTATCGATGATTCATCAAACATGGCACGTGGAATTGTCAACCGGCTTTCCGTTGCCGCTGAAGTCCAGAAACTTTGTGCCCTTGCAGTAGACTTACTAGATTCGATGCACTCTAGTTCCTCATCAGCTAATGCTATAGTTCAACGTAAGCTTCTCAAAGCCTCAGATTTCTTGAACCTTTTCGGTATCTTTTTGATGCTGTAGTCATTGTTTCCTTATAATTGTTTGCTGCCTGCAGAAGCCGGTTCGGTATTCTCAAGCTTTATCAAATTTGAACGGATATCGTCAACATCTGTTACTGTGGTTTTGGAATTAGAGAATAACACACCATTAGGTCAAGAACTAGCTGGTTTCAATTTGTGGCACCGAAAGGCTGCCATCTCAGAATACCCTGACAAACCATCATTTTCTCTATTGAATCCAGAGAAAAGGTTGGAAATAGCAGAACTTTCTCCAGCTACAGATTATATGTTTAAGGTAGTAGCTTTTAGCAATACCAGGGATCTCGATACATGGGAAGTTGGAGTTAAAACTGAAGGTATCGCACTGGAGAACTCTATCAACTTGTCATCGGAGATGACTGCATCAAAACCACACGGTCAAAGCCCAAAAACAAACGGTAGCGGATCGTCTAATCCTTCAGAGGGAGACGAATATAATGCAAACACTACCGCATGTGCTGACTTGAATAAGCTGCCCAAAATTGATTTTGATGACTGTGAGAAGCCTGAGATCCTCGAGACAGAAAAATCATCAGGTCATGGCCACCAAATGAGCAAGGGATGCATCGGTGGAGCCAGAGTTCTTCAGCCAGAGGAGTCACTAGGGCACTCTGATTCTGCATTAGATGAGGAACCAAACTCAACTGTTCTGATAGATTCCACTGACTTCTTGGAGAATAACCAGGCATCCGACGTCCAGAAATCAGAGAATGAATCTAACACTCGGGCTGTTGTCAGCGATATGGTGATTCTCCCTGCCACCCCATGCGGGGTGGAAACAGGAACACAAAGCCTTGAGAGGTGCAGCAAAGGGAAATCTGGTGTTGAAATATATGAGAATGGCTCGACGAAGGCAGATCAGGAACCAGGGAGTTCATCCGAGAAAAGAGGTGCAGGGAAAACTGAAGGCATCAACGTTAAGGACAGGTCATTGGAAGGGACATACGAGTACTGCGTGAAGGTGATCAGATGGTTGGAATGCCAAGGGCACATCGAAACCAACTTCAGGGTGAAGTTCTTAACTTGGTTCAGCTTACGGGCAACCCTACAGGAGAGAAGAATTGTTAGCGTTTACATCAACACTTTGATCGATGATCCTGCAAGCCTCGCAGGGCAGTTGGTGGACACCTTCTCGGAAGCCATCTGCAGCAAGAGGCCACCCACGACACCGACTGGCTTCTGCACAAAGCTTCAGCATTGAGACAATTGTTAGATGCAGATCATTGCATTAATTTAATTATTCGACAAATATGAGTATTCGTGGATCAGCAGTTTCAGGTCCATTCATATTGTTGCCCATTGACAATCACACTTTATATGCACTCAGGACTAGTCTTCATTAAGAGGACACTACTGTCGTCTTAATGCTCTTCTGTTCGTATTGACACTATGGCACTGCTCTTCGTTAAAGGTCCCAACTTTTTCTGTATGTTGATCCAATCCCTAAACTTAATGCAGACATCCATCGTGCTGGTTGACATATCACAGGTTTACATCGTACCTCAGAAAAAGATTATTTCTTTTTTTTTTCTTTAGATATATGTTTATGCTAATCAACCATTGTGGATATCCTATTCTATTTTCTTCAGGGTTTGATCTTGTGTTTAGCTAAATTCGTATTGTTAAATGAGAGACCCCGAGCCCAATAGGTGTTTGTCGGGATGCCAACCCGAGATCTTCGATGATCAAACAGGTAAAAAAGAACAGCAGAAAAAAAATGGTGGAAATGGAGTTCAAAAGAAGATGAGATCGGTACAATTCTTAAAGTGCAACAAAGGCATGAAAGTTCTCCAAATTACATCTACAAACAAAATTGAAACACAATTCAGATAAATTAACACTAAAAACTCCTTTCTTGAAAACAAAAAGAATTTGACATGGTTCCCTCAATCACACAGGATCTGAAAAAGGATTATTTTCTATAATATAGAAACTTCCTACGCCATGCACGAAAATGAAAAAGAAAAAGTTCTGCACAAGACAAGCGGAGACATATACATGTTAAGTTTGAAAATGATGTGCTGTATGTCAGAGAAATATTATGCTGAGTTCCGATACATCATTTCCTAAAAGTTGGCATTAGGTTAGACAAGAAAGATACTAAAATTTTCATCAATGAACATGTCATGAAATAGGCAGGAACTTTAACAGTGCTATTTTCTTGAATTGCAGAAATCCCAGATATTTCCACTGCACCTGATGATTACTGAGTAAATGACAATGGGTGGGTGTCAGCTTCTTACCTCTTTAGGGCTGGGTTCTTGTGCAACGGATCGGAATAACAAGCAAAATGTCAGCATTCAAAAATAAAGATAAAGCCGCACCAACAATTTCTTAGGACTCACCAAAATATATGAAACAGCGGGCATCTTGTCCAATAGGTAAGACTGATTTGAACACATCTGCAGTCATGAGAGGCAGAGGGCAGAAGATGAAACAAAGCAAAACTCTTAATCTAGCATCCTATAAATGTTTCAACAAGTAATAACACTAAGGCAAGGCTTAAATGTTATAATATATATAATGGATAGAAGATGATATCACACAATCATGACTGACCACATCCCTGGATCAAATTCAGAAAATGAAGACTTGCAACTTTTCCCAACTCAACAGCTTGATTTCAGAATCTGAAATAACAGAAATATGAAAATCAGTAACTTTATGAAAAACAACATCTTTTCAGGTGGTAAGGAAACCTATGCTAAAAGCAAAAAAATGCAAAAGGGATCAAATTGAAGTATTTATTGATAAAGCAAGACAAGTATAACAAACGAAGTTCTTTTAGTGATGCCTTTTTTAATCAACAGAACAAATACTACGAAGAAAATAATGATAAATAAGTTCCAATAGTGATTGTAAAAAATTTGAAGGAAAGAACATGTCACTTAATGTTAAGTGATTGGCATGCATCTGTTAAGGATGAAATAAGAGCACAATACAAAATTTCCTTTCAGTCTTGGAATAATGTCAGGCTACGCATGCGCTTCCACCATGTCTGAACAAGCTCAAGACATAACCAGTACATACAAAAGACAAACCGAATTAAGCTAAAGGTTCAATACTCATATTTATAAGAAAGCTTAGTTACTAGCTATAATCCCAATCGAAAACCATAACTGATGAAACAAACACAACTCTCTGCCGAAAGGGACACTTATATAACCCATGAAAAAAAGTCTCCCATGGGCTAGGAGCCTCAGTTGAAACTGTTACTCTATCAGTGTCAACAGACGCCTCTTCCCACTGTTAAACTTTATAAAATTGTTGGTTCTAAAGAGTAAGGATTAAACAATCTACATTTTCTGTTACTAGTTAACTGCTCTTCTCCATAGATATATGCCGTATATAATATTTATTTTCACACTAAAACTTATATGATACATATTTCACAACAGCCTCAATAACACGGAAACCAAATTTCACTTATCAATATCTGAATCAGACAGCAATTTACAAGGGACATTGGTCAAAGCATTACTAGAACCCCTTTTGTTTAGTATGTTGTCAAATCTACTTGTGATATGTTGTGAACTCTCAATCAACTATAGTGCACTCATAGATCTTGATGTCGCTCAAGAAAGTGTATGCCCATCCCTGAACTAATACTATGTATTTCTAGTTCCTGTGTCAAAAGCTTGTCCAGAAAATTTGGAAGTGTATAACCAGAGTAAATATATGTATTACACAATACTAACAATTTGTGCCACCGACATTCTACACAATGAATCTACATTAACACACTTGGTCTTCACAATGTATAGTAGTGGCTCTATCTAGCGGTCATTGCTCCAGAACATCAAAAGCTCGATGGGAAAAAGCACATCAACTCCTTACACCGAATGCAAATCCTATTTCAAGATTAAATTCACAACCTAAGATACCTCAAGCAATTTTTTTTTAGTAAAGAACTCAAATAATTTCATTAACTCTATGGAAAATCACACAATTTAGTAGCTATATAGCAAGAAGAACCAAAATGTTACGGATTTAGAAACGGAAGCAAAAGTTCAATGGCAAAGTAAATAAATAAAAACTGAAATGAGGGCAAGACACAAGCCCTAACCTTTTCGGCCGGGTATCAGATTTTAGCGGTTCGGCTCCGGGGGCAAGGGCCGATTAAACCCTCCCCTCCTATTCATGTACTGCCTCGGTTGCCGCTTAGTCACCACCCTCACCCCACTCACGTCGTTGCCTGCCACCGGCTTCCCTTTGGTGGAATCAAACCCTAGCGGGATCCCTAGCATCTTCATCATCTCCACCTCGTTGGGATCCGCGTCCGTCGGCGCTGCTGCCTCTCCACCCCTTTGATCGTTGCCCGCCTGCTTCTCCTTAGGGCCGCCTTCGGCGTGTTCCGAGGCGGAGGAGCGGCGGCGGTCGCGATCGTCATCGCTGCTCTCCCTACGGCGCTTGTGGCGGTGGGTGTCTGGGGAAGGTGAGCGGCGGTGGTGGCGGCGGCGGTGGCGCTCGGCCGAACGGGAGCGGGACCTCGACAGGGACCTGGATCGCGACCGCTTCCGGTGGTCTCGATCTCTATTCCGTTCCCTATCTCGATCTCGGTTTCGATCTCTCTCTCGGTCGCGATCTCTGTCCCTCTCTCGGTCGCGGTCCCGAAGCTTCTCCCTCTCCCTTCGCCTCTCCGACATCTCCCTCACACCCCCGGAAGGAGTTTGAGCTGTGGAAATGAATAGAGCGCTGCTCTTTTTATCGAAGGAAAGCCGCGCCAAACACCAAAAACTATCGGGGAAACGGGTCGGATGCGAATCCAATACTGGAGAAACTATACCCGTGTCCCATAATGATCGGCCATGAGCGTAGAGTTATTGCAGTACACATATACTAGTTGTGTATTTTATTTAATTAAAATAGATGACGGTTATATATCTATCAACATGTTAG
Source organism: Musa acuminata AAA Group (assembly GCF_036884655.1). NCBI lineage: Eukaryota > Viridiplantae > Streptophyta > Magnoliopsida > Zingiberales > Musaceae > Musa > Musa acuminata. The sequence goes on from NC_088351.1 coordinate 3,202,525, forward strand.
TGAATAATTAATATTCCTGCCAAAGAAGCCTTTCTAAGTATATATGGAAAAGGGAAAGATGACAGTAAAATAAAATAATTCATACATACTCATTTACTTAGTTTATTAAATAGATAAACTTTCTTTTGGTACATATTTATGTAATCACGTCTGACTTAGAAAACAGAGGAAAAAGACTTCTTTTCGCCTATCTCATCGTCAGCCCAACACTTAAGCGTTGATACAAAGACAACCTCTGTAGACAAACACTGTAATATATATATATATATATATATATATATATATATATATATATATATATATATGTATATACATATATATATATGTATATACATATATATATGTATATACATATATATATATATGTATATACATATATATATATATGTATATATATATATATAAACAAATCAATTTATCTTTTGAGAATCATGTCACTAAATCACTTGCAACACTTGCAAATGATCACACATTCTTCCAACTTCCAACAAAATTTGGCAGGGGAATAACAAAGTGGATGTATATGTTCCTGCAAAGAGACCCTATTTACACCTTTTCTTGTTTTTTATTCAGTCAAGGTTAAAAAAACATCTGACGCATATCAACCATTGTATGCGGACTTGAAATGACATTCATCAACTGTAGAATAAATGTAGCCCACATCCACAAGATAGTTAATTGCATTGCTGCATTGGAAGATGGAAAATAAACATCACAGATCCTACCTTGGAATGTTGAAATTAAGATGAAATAAGAGACTCACATGACCGTATTCTTCGGTATCCCCAATTTTCTGACAATCTCATCAACGTGCAAACCATTTTCACGGCCTCTGATAACAAAACATCTTTAGGTCAGGAAATCAAAAGCAACGTCTGGGATATAGGGACGGGCACATCGACTAAAGTAAGTTCATAAGAAAAAGAATTTAAAGGTAATTACACAAGATTTGTGTCTAATGTCTCTGTGGTAGTCATACAGAATACGAATTGTCACAAAGAAGAGTGAGACTATTGAGTTGCTGGATAGAGACTTCAAAAAGAAATTAAGGGAGGACAGAAGTGAAAACAACCAAATACAAAAGAACAAATGCATTAATTTCCATGAGATGGCACAAAAGAAAAACAATAATACTATAGGAGGTAATTGCTTATATGCTGGCTTTCAGCAGGTGACAGATAACCATAACTAATTAAAAAATAGAAAAAATAAGTGAAACGAACAGTTCTCTTGTAGAAAGAGCCTAGTAATGCAATTGCTTCCAAATCACAATGGAGAGACCAGCGAGTATAAAGCAATACAAATATACATACATCCATATCTAGATAATAAGGAAATATCTACACACAGCACAAGCAACAAGTTTTGCCTGCTTCGGCACCTTAATGACGTTTTAGAATAGAAGTTAATGTAGAGAGAGACCATAAGCAACATAGCAAGAAACAATTTATAATAGACTTCTTCAAGATTTCATTTTCTGCAGGTTCATATATATATATATATATATATATATATATATATATATATAACAACGCAGATGAGTAGCATAACTTACAGGTTTGCTGGCTCTTGGAAAACCCCCCAAACAATGTTGCAAATGTTGTTCCCAGGTCCATCCATGGCTACATAAGCAGAAAACTGACCAGGAAAGCCAAGGATGGTCACCCAAATTGCTAGTGTCTCATGAATCTTTGGTAAACTAATAAAGCTCAGTCATACTAGAAAGAAGAAAAGAAATTGAGTTTTAGGACAAGTCACTTGGTGGGAAAAAGGAGCTGGGTATTCTTTCGCTCCATTAGGAAAAGATGAGGCCGCAGTTAGATTTGTTGGTATCTGAGCAGAACTTCCTCCCTGTTCAAATGAAAAGAAAAGGACATTGATTCAAGCTTTTCAACCATTTGAACGGTTAATGTCTAGACACACAGGCATCACCACAAAAGATAGGATATATTGCATATCACTATTTTCTGTAAGCTACATGGTGGATATGTTAGCACGAAGGCATTATCACAATTTCAAATGTGTTTCGCAAGTACCATTATTTTCTTGACATCCATATGTACAAATATGCATTCGATGAAGTGGAGCACAACCTCATTGAAGTCATTCACAGGCCTGAAAAGAAAAGGTATACCGAGGGTGTAATTTCTCCCAACAAAATGATGCAACAGATTGAAATTGCATGGTTCTGTAAATAAGGTTTTTTTTTCTTTGAACTGCAGTATGCAATTCATGATTTCCTCACTAATATAGGAATATCCACTAGTTGAACTCTTCAAATAACAAACCGTCAAGAAGAACCTAAATACAGTATAATCTACCTGGTTTCTTTACCCTACATTTCAACCAAACTAAGCAAGCAAGCAGATAGTGCTAAATAAGTATCCTAATGGGGAAAAAAAAAAGGAAAGGAAGAGGCTGATCATGATTGAAGAATCTAAAATTCCAGCTTTTTATCATAGTTGTTCGGCTACATATAGACAATTCTGATACAGATTTCCACAAACCAAGGGAAGATGCCATCACTCAATCAAAGTAGGCAAATCAAAATTATCAATATCCTTGGGACTGTGTGCATTGAATTTTTGATGGTCTACAAGCCTCAAAGTTTGAAATGGCACTAATGAAAGATTCTCTTTACTCGAGACTGCCAAACTGAAGATGGATGTGATAACTGTAGGTTTATCAAATTAAGTCACGTCAAACATTAATCATGGCCAATGTTTAATCAACTTAAAAAACAGAATACTAAGATTACAGGGCCTCTACATATTATCATACTAAAGACTTTGTTGTCAATTGGTTGATTACAAGTACATCTATTCTTACACAACATCAACATTGTTGTCTCATCAAATTCTAGAATCATGGAGCACAACACAAAGCCTTCCAGAAAAGGAATGATCACTGTAAAACCCATTATCTAACTTATTACCATTTAGTAGTTATGTGAATTTCCTAGTCTCTGGATCATTCAAGGTATATGTAGTGAATTAGTCTTTCATCCTTCTGAGTATTACGTAACATAGGTTTACCTTGTTATAACAGACAGATTTGAGAAATAAAGGTGAGAACAGACAAGGATCATAAGAACAACTATACATACTCCCTAGGCAGTTCATTTATTCTATACCACACATATAACACAAGATCCTTGTATTGACAGGGATAGACCACTAGGAAGCAAAACAAATAGCAAGCCCTGATAGCGCTTATGGTTTTTGTAGCATGTTTGTAAGCAACAATTATTCAGCAAGCAGAAGCTACATGGAGTCTAGGGAATATAGTTAAGACTTAATATACACCAAAGGAATGTAGCTAAATTATAGCATTCAACAAAAAGATAATGGTTAAACCAAAGTAAAATACGAAGATTAGAACAGCACATAAACGTCACAGCATACAAGAAGATTCAGGTGTCTTACCGAACCGAAAATGCAGATGCATGCCTTTTGCTGTGGAATCCTTTCAAATGACCATGAACTTTTACATAAATCCCGTTTCTTTAGCATCAAAAAGAGTATACCAACATAAAGTAAGGCTCTTATTAGAAAGACTAAGACATTAAAATATTCTTAATTGGAAAAAGAACCATTACGCAGCACCTACTGGATAGCTGTCACTTCATTCGCATCAGGGGCTTCATTAATCCTATAGAATCGGTCAGCAAGAAGTACGTACCAACATCATTGTTCAGTTTATGAAAAATAAATTAAACAAAAATTACATGAGAAAATGATCACCATCTATTGATGTCAATCCGACCGGTTCCATCATCAAGTGTGAAGGTGACATCAGTGACCCTCTCCACCTTATTCATCACCAATCCCAAAAGCCGAACCTACAGTCGCCCAATCAAACCCCAGTCGATTCACTGTTAGCTCCGGATAAGGGGTTTTAAGAGGTAGGGTTTGATTGAGAAAGATCAAGGATCGGATCACATTAGTGACATCAATTCCATCAATGGAGAGCGCGGATTTGTCGACGCCGGAGTGGTAGGCAGCGGCAATCTGCTTCGCCGTCAGCGGGAGCACTCCTTGAGACCCACGATTCTGCGACGAGCAGCGGCGATGGGAGTGTTAATGCCATAGATCGAGAAAGGGAGGATCCGTGAGGTACCTTGGCGGGGGATAAGGGGTCGGCGGCGATCTGGGTGCCCGGAGTGGGCATGAAAGCGGTTCCGGTGAAGAGGCGAGGCGGAGCTCCATGGATCTGCCTCTGTATCATTGCCGCTATTTCTATGAAGAGATTCAACGGAAAAGCTGCGCCTAAACGCAGGTTGTAAGGAAGAGGAACGACGAGAAACGATCGACTCCTAAAATGCGTAAGCATCGGATGGCGGGAGAAGTGGAGTATTTATTTTATATATAGGAGTGCAAATTACTTATATACCCCTCTACATGTATATATATATATATATATATATATACACTAAAAATTAAGAACTAAATATATAACATCACCAACCAGTGCAAAAAGGGACCAATAAACCCAATCAAACAGGGTTAAGTAGGCATTCCAAAACCTCCACTGAGTTGAGACACTAATGATGCAACACAAACAAAGACCAACAGTTTGTATACTTGATGTTTAAGGATATTAAACACACAGACTTCATATCATTAATTACTTACAACCATGACACAATGAAAAACTGCAACCATGATTGATGGCAGCTAAAGGCCAAGTAGCAATGCATTTTTCTTGTCACTATCTTAGCAATGATCCATAGTAGCACTCGAACTCTGTAAAAATGCATAATATAATAGGGAATCAAAGTATTTAAGAAAATATTAAGTAAATAGGATATTCATATTACAGGGAAGAGCTGTTTATGTCATACAAAAAGCAAACTGTGACTATTTTGATTGCTTTTGGAGAGATGAGTTGATAAATGTTCAAAGACAGTTCACATCACTGATACCCAAAGGAGCAAATATCAACATGCAAACAATGGAAAACATTTGCAGAGGAACTTATTTATTGTATATTCTATCCCCCTAAAATGGACTGACCACTGCCCAAAGGACCAATTTGTCAGTAATGCATTGACTGCTTCGAAGCATTGATACACTATCATAAACTGCATTCATCAGACATGTTTTTAACTCTATAATCCACACACCAGTGTTGAAAAAGTTTGCTGCTGCATGACAAAAACACAATAACAGTTTCAGAAATAAGCAAATGAAAGGAAGAAATGGAGACAATAATTTACTTCACTGAGATAATAATTTACCTCACTGGTAAGTTATTAGACAGAATGTCCTCTATGGACGAGCTCTTTTGGTTTATTGACTTTACTACTTTCCTTATCCTGCAACCAGAAGAAATTTGGAAACTCAGACTCAAATCCTTGAGCCATCAAGCTGTGCAGATTCATATAGGATTTGTCTTGTTTCGTACATCTAATATCAGATTAAATCATTCATCATACAGAGGGATGATATATGTTACAAGTACATCTAAACCCAAATTACAAAGTTGAGGATCGGACAATAACATCCATTGGTCCTCAAAGATCATGCAAGATACATTTGGGAAGGAAACTTTGTGGTAAAAGAAAAGGCAAGCATTATGTGCTGCCTGTGCCCTCTTGCCTAGGTACCTCAAAATTCTCAAACTTATCACTCTGCACTTTATTAAAAGCTGAAAAAACATGTTTTAATTACATACATAAAGCACAAGAAATCATGAATACTCATCACAGGAATATAGTTAATGATTCTAAGTAAATGGAACCAAATGAATATTGCAAATGCAGACACCTCAGTTGACTCAGAGACCTTCCCATAAACATGCATGGGAAACCAAGAACTTGGGTCAAAAGAACATCAAGTGTTAGAATACAATTAGATCAAGTCCGCAAATGCACTACTTTTGTCATAAAAAACATAATATGCCAACATTTCCATATTGCTTTTATCTGACATTTCATGCATCAAGATGGACAAAATCAATAAAATTTCTGAGATGTTTATGAAATCTTTGCTCATTCAAATTTAACTGGAAGTCCATCCAATACTGACCTCTCCATGCAGGCTAGAAACCTCCGTACTTGTAAACTTTTACATGAACATATTGGGAGGAAATCAAACTTCCCTACTCCAACTGCTAATAAACCAATCATAGATTATATATACATATGCGAATGTATACATGGATGTGTATATAGATAGATATATACATGTCTTTTCATTTTTTGAACTTTCCCAAGCACATTCACAAATTGAGATGCTTGACTATTTTAGAACTGCTTTATTTACCTCAAGATGCATGGCCATATTTGTCCCACCTCTAAAATTTCTGTAAATTACAAACAAAAACAACTTGGCATATCTCCAGGCAAAACACACATCAGACAGTACAAAGACACAGTAATTGCATTCACATATATAGATAACAGCATGAGATGTTTTTCTTATCAGCATATTATCAGCTCATCAACCCTTGCTGATCACTGGTGTGTGGAAAATATATAAGATCTCCAGATTTATGAATTTGCACTTCATTTACCAAGCTTGAATACATTGAAGATGTTGTCACAATTATGAATGGTTTTTTTTGTCAAATCCTCAAATGAAAAAGGGGAAAGAACAAATAAAAAAACCACATGATGTACCTCGAGCAAGAACTATTGATAGCATGAGATACAAATTATCATAGCCAAGGCATTTGACCATATACGTGAACAATCAGAGCAAGTTGCAAACATCTGTTTGTATAACTCAAAAAAGATTTCTAGATTGAAAATAAATCGAGTAATTGCTCTAGGAAACAAGTCCAAGGAATAAAATTATAACCACTGAAGAGAATAACAAATTAAAAATCAGCATACACAAAGCAAAATAATGACAAATATTAATTAGTTTAATAGCATATCCACATCCACAACAACTAAAAGAGCATTACAAGGCAAGAGGCAAGAGACAAAAGAGCAATAACCTTCTCATTGTGCTCGTGGTATTCATTCAACGCCCACTGGTACTTGGAATGGTTTAACCCAAACCAATCCGCCAAGAAATCGTCCAACTTTGAATGCGCTGTGAGCCAAAACCAAAAAATTATGGGAATGAAAGAACCTATTATACCACCGAAGTTAAATAGTTCAACAAGATACCATCTTGTACTTCGGCGACGGCGTCCCAGAAGAACCCGAACACGGACCCAGATGACGTGGAGACTGGCTTCTCAAACCGCAGAGGTGGGACCTGAACCGGTGGCGGCGGCAGCAGCGGAGAAGGAGCCTTAGCCGGCAAAGGAGCATCCTTGTCAGGATTGTTGGCGCGAAGGCTCGGGGCAGGGCTCGCAATGGGGGATCTTGGGAGCTCGGATGGCGTCCGAGTCGTAGGCGGGGTAATGAAGATGGTGTAGCACCCGGCCTTCCCGATCAGCGGCGGCGGCGGCGGTGTCCGCGGTGCGGCCATGACGACGCTGAAAAGACCAGCAGGTAGCGATCGAAGGCACGGTGGAAGCGAGGGTGTCGCGTTGTGGGACCGGTGTGGGAGAAGAGAGGGGAAGAGGAGGCTCGTGGGTAAGCTGTAGCCGCAATTGGCGAAGGGTAGAGAGGCAAAAAGCGTGACCTTTTCACCTACGTTCTCTCGCTCGCTCGCTCGGTCGCTCGCTCTGGCTGTGGGACCGAAGATAGGGCTTGGGTTGGCAGAAATAACGAAAATGTCCGCTGATGGAAGGATTTGCGGTATGCGTTTCACCGTGGGGTGTGGTCTGGAAATCCAAGGGTGCGGATCGCCTGTCTCATCTAACGCACGGAACATCTTCTCTAACCAATCGCCAAGGTATTAGACACCAACATCCGTGTAGGACCCGCTGCACCTTGTGAGAGCAAACTCAGCATCTGCTGCCCCGGGCGAGGCAGGAAAACCCCTTCGCAACGAGGGTTCCCCATCTGTTGATGAACTCGAATCAAAATGGCGAATGTATCTGAACACAACAATTGAATGACTTCCAAAACCAAATGAAGTGCATCGTTAATTTCTGTTTACAAATCAAATTCATGATAAAATTAAACTTGTCCAAAGGTTTCAAAAGAGAGGGATAAAAAGTATTATTCCTCCAGCAGGATTGAATCAATCAAGGTGATTATTGATCTATGGATCAGTCGCATGATGGTTTGGCCAAAGAACAAGCATAGAATATATATATATATATATATATATATATATATATATATATATAGACTTGCAAGGAAACAAAGATCAAACATGCAAATGGTTTACCAGTGGGTAGATCGGATGAGTCATGTTAACGTAAGACTACTAATATACAGAGGCATGCGTGAGACTTCCAGTGTGGTGGAAAGCTCGGGTTGGGCCCAGCGGAAGAGAATGAGCGGTCGACACGCGACCCGACGACTGGCAGACCAAAAAGATACACCTAGAAAATGTGGCCAAAGGCCATGTGATGGACCCCATCATTTCACATTCACTCATGTGATGGTTGCCAAGCAAATGCAACAAAGAACAGAGAAAATAACAAGCGAAAATAGTCACCAAGGCATCAATTTTGTCACAGAGAGTATAGTATAGGGAAACGATAAAAATGATAGCACACAAACATTAAGAACCGATTCAGCATGCATATGAAACAAATAGATTTGTGATTCAAAGAAGTGATTACTTAAAATGACACCGTAAACAACAATATATAAACATCAAGAAATGGAACTCAGCCAATGGACAGGACATGGAGGACAGTACTGAATGTGCACGGGCAAACCGCTTTAAGTTTAGCAATAGAATAGTAGAGGTACGAGAAATAAAATAAAAATTACAGCAAGTAGTAGTTAGAGAACTATAAAGATGTTCATAATTTCTACACGATATCTGACAGTAATGTCTTATGTCCGGACTAAAAGGGAAACTAATTCAGGACTATAATTTGTTTCATGAAGATGCATAATTTCTTGTGAGCAGGACATGATATTTGTTTTCATCTAGTGAATGTAATGCATAAGCTATTCTAGTAGACCTTCAAAATGACTTACAGAAGATCTCTTATTAAATGGTGGAGCTGAAGAGAGACAGTTCGTGCAACTCGCTCAGCATCCATTCTTCTCCGGTTTGGCCACCGAGTACTATCGCTCTTGTTCCTCCAACAACACAAGTACTGTGTCCCCAAGCAAATTGAGGTGGTCGACTGGGTACATTGAGTATTCTCCATGTAGGTGTCTCTTCAGTTGGATCCAAGAGATAAAGTTGTGAAGCTGAGTGAAGGCCTGCAACAGATCCACCGAATATTAGGATTCGACTGCCAGGAAGGCTGACAGCTACGTGATCAAGGCGTGGTGGCGGACCAATTCCAGCAGGATTTCCGGCACCTGGCATTCCACTACCAGTAATGGACCTCCAGCATGGTTCATCTTCGCTGAGATCCATGGTGAACACATCACTTGACCGCAACCTGAGAGGCCCACTCTTGGCCAGACCACCAAACATCAGTATTTTCCTGCCATCATACACTGATAGCGAGTGACCCAACCTAGAAGGAGGTGTCCATGATGCCGGTATCTCTCTCCATACAGGTTTCTCCATGGTGACATCCAATAGGTATGTGTCACTAAGAAGTATACCAGAATCAGCACAGCCTCCTGAAACAACCAACTTTGTGCCGTCGAGGGTGCAAGAGCTGTGCCAGGACCTGGGCACAGGTGGTGCGATGCCAGAGATCTCACGCCACGCTGGATGTTGGGCATCCAGATCCAATATGAAGACATCATTCAGCAAGCCCTGCCTGCCGCAACCACCAAATACAACCAGCCAAGATCCATTTAAGCATGACAACGTATGGCCCCACCGACCAGGAGGGGCAGACGTCACATTGACATGTCTCCACTCTGGATTACTGACATTTAGATCCAATACAAAGGTATCATTCATCGGCTGCATATTAACACCTTCCCCACCAAAAAGAACAACTCGGTTCCCAACAGCACAAGCACTGAAATTGCAACGGGATGGCTCCACAGCACCTCCAACTGTCAATTTCCTCCATGAAACTGCTTCAAGGGTGGTCAATTCCCTTGCAAGTCTTCCCCATCCAAGTCTTCTGGCTTCAGGTATAGTCTCCAGTGCAAGAGTAGTTTCGCTGCCCCATGCATTCTGACATACCATTCTCCAGAGATCCTCGTTCTTTGTTAACTCATAGAGCTTCGTGCAGACAGAACCAACAGATGCAATATCTCTTGGTGACAACCTTGACAGAATCTTCTGACATAATACCTCATCACCCATTTGTAATAAGCTGCAAAATTCACGACAGATGTGTCCATGCCCTGTCGAGATAGGTCTGCTCAAGGGGTTGGTGGGAAAACGATCAGAAGGTTTCACAACTGCCTTTGTCATAGGGCTAGGAAGAGATCCCAGATCAACATCTGTGTCAGTGAAGAACTGAACGCACATATAATGGGTTATTGTCTCATCATCACCATAGATCGGTGTTAGCTGTAATCTGTTCATCAATGGGGAACCATCCTTCCTAAAGTTCAACAGATCACCTTGGAACTCAATGCCCTCCTCAAGACATCTTCGTATTTCAGCAACCACTGCAGCATCTACTAAAGGATGCCTCCTTTGAGCAAATGGTCCTCTGCATTGCAAGAATCGGCTGGAAGAATACATTGAAACAATACTTTGAGTTTATGCTAATATATGCAGGCAGTCAGATATACTGTCAATGTGCATGTTCCCTAAAAAAGATCAATTAATTTTGAAAAGAATGTCTTCAATCTAAAAAGAAATACATATAGACATACATATATATATGTATATACATATGTATATGTATATACATATGTATATGTATATGTATATGTATATGTATATGTATATGTATATGTATATGTATATGTATATACATATATACATATACATATATACATATACATATACATATACATATATACATATACATATACATATACATATATACATATATACATATATACATATATACATATATACATATATACATATATACATATATACATATATACATATATACATATATACATATATACATATATATATATATATATATATGTACCTGGTAAAGAACCAACATGAAATGTGATTAATAAAGTGAAAAGTGGAAGGGAAGTTGACTATAATTTATATTGACAGAAAAATAACAAGAACTAAATTTTGATGACATATAAGAGCGATACAGTGTGAGTGTGCTTCCCACAAAACATTCCAGCAGGAACCTACCAGAAACAGAAATCTAGAACTATTCCATTGTTTGGCATCCAGGCAATTACAACGAAGATATGTAATAGGACAAAATGACCAAAAAGATCAGAAATGTTAGAAAAGAAGCACAGACATGCTTCTGGCCATGACCAGCCATGATGCCAAAATTATTATCGTAACAATCATCTGAAGCACATTGAATCTGATGCAGACAAGAAAACAAAGGAATTCACAAGAAAGACAAGACCTGCATATTCCTCTAGATAGCTACCATTATGATGGAACTTGTAGAGACACACCAGAATCTGATCTCATATAACACATGCTGATTGTACTTAGATAATACAATCTGATACCCCACGATAGCGCAGATGGGCATAGGTTGCACATTTCAAGTACTCCTCTATGGGAACTTGGCCCATGTTGTTACGGACTGGGGTTGTGACATTCGATATGTTGTGACTACCATAATCTTATTCATATCTACAGAAGCATTGACATTCTCCAGAATCATTTCATAATTCAGCAACAAACTTGAAGACTTGAACATAAAACTCTCAGGAACCATCTATTACACTTTACTATTTTGTAACTTTCTCAAAGCACAAACATGTAATGTATAATTTATATCGTTAACAAGTTGCAAGCCAGAAAAATAAAAATTCTGCCATGATGGATGAAGGAAAGAGAGAAATTTGTCCCAAAAAAAAGAGAAAATTTTCAAGAAGTGCTCTGTAAGAAATGACCAAAGAAACTCCTGTATAATCGCTAGAAGTTGTTGCTTTCAAGGCCAAGCCTGTGAGAGTCTGTCATAATTCACCCTGAAGAAGCTGAGAAGAAATGGGGAGAGTTTATAAGAAAAAGTATCTGGCCTACATGAGCTACCCTCCCATCACCGTTTACACGCCTCAAATGTTTTGTGTCTGGTCATAAGCACTCGCTACTTGACTACCAATCCCTCCCAATGGCTCCACCCTCATACCTTCATCCCATCCCTCCCTCCAAGCCATGCCCACAACTTACCTTGGAACGAAATAAGGACTCGAAGTTAAAAATGAAAGAATAATAAAAAAGACAAGAGAGGAGTATAGATTATACCATTTTGGCGTGCAAGATAAAGGATGAAAGAGAAATGCAAGAATGGAAATTTTCCAATTGACATAGATCCTATTAGACATTATAAGCCAAACAAACTAAAGAATAGCATATCATAATCCTAAGGCCAATAAAGAAGTTTACGAGGAAGGGAACTTAAGTACTATGCAAAATAAGTTATGCCGCATTTTCTTACAATCCATATTATCATATTTTCCCATAAATCTTTAGGACTCTTAAAAGGCATTCATCCACAGTCAAATGATAGTAACAATCATCCTTAGTTCCACCAGTGGAATACTAAAGCATATGCTTCAACAAAAGTGATCAAAACCTATACCCTATATTAAACACAAGAACGAGTCAATTATGTCAAGTGGTCTTCAGCTGCAAAAAGTGCTGCAATGAATGTCACTATAATATCACAACCTCTTCATCCTTCAAATTTATGTTCTTCTACCGATTTGTACTTTTAAAGGTGTAGTTATAATCAGAGTTTCTTTTCTGATCCAAGTATTTTGGAGGATAAAATAACTGCAAGTGGCACACTATTCTGCATCCAACTTTGGAGCAAGAAGTATGGAAAAGTCACAACCAGCTAACAAAAGTTTAGACTGCAGCAATTATCCCAAGATAGATATAGGGCCATCTAGACAAGTTAACACATGCAATCTTTAACTCCGGTTCCAGGTCCCCAATAGAACGTAGACTCCAACTTGATTTTGGATATTATTTAACAATCGGTGCAATAGTGAGACGATGTTTCTTAAACTTACAAGTTCCAAGTTCCATCATTCATTACACTAATGATCCAAGGCAAAGGATCATCCTGGTGTCATTTAATTCTTCCTCCGTCGTTCAGTACGAGAGACTACAGATAAAACCACATCTTTATTTGGATGCTGCGAGGCCATAAAATGTTTCGCGATCGGTGATTGATAGTGTGGTTCATTCAGTAACTTCGACTTTTGGCCTAACTAAGGATATCAAATTCAGAAACTTCATCATTCATGAAACCTAGGCTAGCAATCATCAAGCAGCTAATTTTCTTCATTCCTTATCCTGCAAGCTCCATCCGACAACACAAGCTTGCGTTCGTCATAACCATGGTAGGGCAAATCAAAATCAAAGTGCAGAAATTTCAACTACTAACGTAAAAGCAGAAACAGACTAAAAATTAGCAACTACATATGCTCCTCTCATCAATTGATCGTCATACAGAACAGTAATCACCAACAAGGCTCAAAGAAAGCAAAAATTGAAGGATCTAAAGAGCATAGTTTTCCTTTTACGAAAAAGAAATGACATGGGGCTCTTACCAGTTCCTTCCGAGCACCTCCTCGGCGCGATACCCTGTGGCCTCCTCGAACCCGCGATTGACGTAGATGATGGGATGGTCGAGCTCGAGCGCGTCGGTCACCACCAGCCCGCACGCCGCTGCCGACTGGAGCATACTCTCCACGGCGAAAGAGAAGACCGAGCTGCCATCGTTCACCAGGAAACCCCCTTCCTTCTCCACCTCCCCCTCCTCCTCCTTCGCCTCCGCCTCTGCTTCCTCCTCCTCCCCCTCGCCGCCGCCGCTCGGCCTCCCTTGTTCGCCGTCCCACTCCATCCGCCGACGCCGACCCGGAAGCCTCATCACCCCATGTTCCGTCGAAAGGAGACGTCCCTACCTCGCAATCCCCTTCTCTCGTCGAGGGTTTTGGTGATTCCCCGAGCTATCGAAACAGGTCTCAGATCGATCGAGGCTAGCGAGAACAAGGGCGGGTGAGGGATGGCCGCAGATCGTCGATCTAAAACCCAAGAGGGCTGGGTGGTGGTGGTGGAGAAATGTTCCACGAGCTCGTAGTGATCCATTGTGCGATGATTGACGGTTCAGATTTGCTGCTGGGACAGATCGACGGCTGACATGAATGTCTCGACGAGAGTCGTGTCCCGCACCGATGCCGGAAAAGGCCGAACCGGGGGGACGTGTTCGCGTTCGTGTCGGTAAGATGACTCGACCAAAAAGGAAAGCCCTTATCGGCATTCGCAGCTGTGCCGAAAAGTGAACCCTTTATGACAAAAGAATCCCCGCACCCGAATCCGATAATTCCTGGATCCGCTCCGGATGTCCGAATCCGACATACATGGCACGTGTGTGCTTTTCGAAGTAACAGAGTCCTCTACAGGCCCAAAAAAAAAAAAATTTAAATACCTAAAAAGGCTTATTATTATATTCACCCTCATAAAAGATTTGAATGTGATTTATAATTTTAACCTTTTAAGAAATAAAAAATATATTAATATCCATTTTAGCCTTGTAATTTTTGTCATACATCTCATAAATCCTTATAGTTTACTCATGTCTAAAATAATATTTATATTTTTTTTAAATATAATATATAAATTCATTTCGTATTTATCTGAATTAACGATGTTAGACTTTATTTACATGATATATTGATTCACAATAAATTATTGGTATAATGATGTGTACAACATTAATACGGGAGAGACTGCATGCGTATGACGTCTTGCTAGACAACAATGGCTTGGTGCTGATACTGGTAATCGTTTTCATGACGATATCTCTTTTTATCATTGATGAAGATCTTAGTTTTTTTAAATTAAATTACTCGTATTATTATATTAATGATTTATTGTGAGTCGACATTCTGTTAAATGAGATAGGCTTATATATTATATTTTTTAGAATGTAAAGATTATTTTAAACATGAATAAATCATAAAGACTTGAGATCATTATCAAAATCACAATGACTAAAATAGATAAATAAATATAAAAAATAATATATATGTCAAATATATATATATATATATATATATATATATATATATATATATATATATATATATATATATATATATATATATATTAGCATGCTTGATTTTAGAAAGGCTCATCCTTTTAAATTAAACATGAAATGAATAATCATGATCGATCGATAAAATAATATTAAATTCGAATAATATATCTAAAAAATTTAAGTTTAAATTTATAATAATGCATTCATCAGATTCTAGTTTTATCCTACTTTCAATATAAAACTAAATCAAAATATTATAATGTCCCATTTCTAATAATATTTAAATATAATAAAAATATTTTTTTATATAAAATATATTAAAAAAAAATAATATTATAATATCCCCATTTAAAATACTATAAATAATTTAAACTTAATTTTATAATAATAGATTCAACAAATTTTAATTTTATCTTACTTTCGATGAGAAACTAAATCATAATATCATAATATCCCTATTGAAGATCTTGACAACATAGATCAAACCTAAGATTTAATATGATATATATGAGGTATAGTCTTGGATGACTCAATATTCTCTGACCAGTTTACGAGTAATCATTTTTAATCTTTTACTTTGGTTTAATATTATATGGACTCCGATATTAACTATCAATTAACTTCTATTTTAGATATGGTCTTTAAAGACGATAGACAATTATCTCGGATTATAAATCACTTAGATTTTGATTTCACAAAAAAGAATGTTCCAATGCAGCCACATCAATCAAGGATTTGACAAGCCATGCTAAATAGAACAATGTTTCCATCGTTAATATCTCGTCCCGAATGGAACCCATCGTCGATCACTTGATTTCGAGCTCCGCCTCCGATATCAGCACCGCCGGCCGTTCTCTGTGCCTGAACATCGGGACGCCGAGCTTGTAGGCCATCGGCGCAGGTGCTTCCGCTTGCCATCCGAGGAACGCGTAGCTTGGCACGACCGCCGGTGCCGGCGCCGGCGCCGCCGTCGGAGAGCTGGGGAGGAAGCCGGACACCAGCAGAAGGGCCACGATGACGAGAGCCTTGGCCATCCTTGCTGCGGGCACAGAGGGGCTTGGAGAAACGCACCAGGGGGAGATGACCCCGGTTCTCATTTAGAGGTCGCGGCCATGGCCTATTATTACCGTGAGGCAGCGCCAGTTGTGTGGCTGAGGACTCGGTCTCTGTCTCTGTGGCTGTTTCTGCTGTTGCCGCTACCTGAGTGCTTGACATGACTGAGTGCTTGACATTGCCGTTAAGCCAATACGTCCTTAACACTTGCGAACTCGTCTGTTATTATTATTATATAGGAAGACATTTATACGTATAGGATGTACTTTCACTGTCGAATGTTCTCTTCTAGGAGGAGTCTTCGCCGTTCCCCGCCTGCTTCGAGGGTTCGGAGGAGGAGGAGGAGGCGAGACGAGAGAAAGAGGGAGCGAGGGCGAAGGCGTTAGGGTTTCCAGTTACGGGGATGTGGGCGATGTCAGACGAGAAGCCACCAGCGGAGATCTGCAAGGGCGTGAATGGGTTCGACAAGGTCGTGCTCAGGGAGGACAATCGAAGATCGGCCGAGGTCTGATCCGACTCTCCCTCTTGTTCCCTCGCTGGCTTGAGTACTTTTCGCTGTTTTTGTTTCCTCCTTGTTGTTTATCATGCTGGAGTTTGCAATACTAATTTTGTTCGAGATCGTTGCCTGCGGCCTTCTTAAAATGGGGATGGATATGATTCGTCGATCTGATACCGGATTTTCCGAGGGACTATGCGGAATGCTTTGTATCTTTGAGCAACTTCATCCTTTTGGTGTCAATTCCTGGGATATTGGATACGGTGCCGTGCTTTATGTGTTCAACCGGAAGTTGTATTGTCGTCAATGCTTTATGCCAAACCATTTTGTATTGATTTCTATTGAGTTGGTCTAAATAGAGGCAAGAAAAGAGGTGCAGAATAGTTCACTCTAGGAATGGTTGAATGGTTGATCCAATATGGTGAAGTAGCAAAAGGATTAAAAGATGTAGATTGGCTAGCTATGTTTTTCCAGTCTCTATACTTGGTCCACGCAGAAGCATCTTCTAATCCTGGTTATCATCTTTCAATCAACCTGTCATGCTATAGTCTTCCAACTTGCTATTTTCTCCATTTCTGCTTAGTAGACAACTGAAATAAGCTGCTCTGGAAATGTTGTGTGGTATAGTCTTACATATGCTAGAATATAGTTAAATTTTATCAAGGATGCTATTGTTCATAATGGTAAGACTATCTGCTCTGGAAATGTTGTGTAGTAGTCTTACATATGCTTGAATATGGTTAAATTTTATCAAGGACATTATGTTCATAATGGTAAGACTATTCATCTAACTTTTTGGGCAACTAAAACCTTTAATTAATTAAAGATTAGGTGTTATAAATAGAAGTAGGGTTCTTCTATCTTTTAGCTGTCTGTCTTCTTATTCCATCAATGGAATAGGGCTTAAGTCATTAAGCCATATGTGTCAGCAAGCCTCATGGATTTGTGGATCGATGGTTGTGATCTTATTTAAGAGACATTTTAGTTCTATTTCAAGTATCATTTCTACTTCAAGAAAGTTTGAAACTTTGCCCACCATGTTGGCACATTGAGCATAAGGCAATTATAGATACTTAGATGTTGCAATTCTCAATTAGTATTATGGATGTTGTTGGTTGAGCAAGGATCTTCTGTTGACAATTGTTTGCAATTCTCAAATAGTACATTGTAGCCGACATCCTAATTTTGGAGTTGAACCTGTTCCGGTCGCTACTTTGGTTGGAATTGACGGGGACAATATACCAGGCAACACTTGTCATGGGGAAATGAAAAAGAAGAAAATAATAGTAAGGGATGGTTTTCAGGGAAAAGGGGAAAAAAGGAGAGTGGAACATAATTGTGACCTTTGGGTTGCTTGCTGCTGAAACCTTCTTTAATCTCAACTAACAAGGCCTCATTACCATAGCATGATAGTGGAATCTATTACCATCTTAGACTCAAGGATGGTTGTACTTGGCTTTCCTCATTTTCTTCTAAGCCATTTTGAAGCCTCCAAAAGTTATAACATGGGGAAAACCCAATATGCTTCCTCAAGAATGACATTCTTCTTATTGTATTTGTTATTCCTTTTTTTTTCCCTGTTGCTGGATTTATTTATAATCCTCACCTAATTTAAGAAAAATGCAGTTTGGTAGTCATGGAAACTTCTATCAGCATGAATTTGCTAGAAATAGGCTTTGGAGTATTGACATTGATCCTCCTTTTCCTATAGTTAGCTCCACTATTTTCACTGATTTGATCTTTAACTCCCAAGTGAGAAGATTTCAAGATATAGCTTCATAGGGACAATCAGTCAATGAACACCAACTTTTTATTCTATTTGAGCTGTAAGAATGTATGTCAAGTTTGTTTGCTTGATTATACTTTTATCATTCCAATGACTTGGTAAATTTTTTATCTTCGATGACTGTAGTTTTTTAAGCTCATTGCACAGTGCTGCTACCTCTTTTTATGCATTTATGATTTTCACCTTAGAATTTTTGCTGACATAGCACATATGAAATAGCTGATGAAAAACCATCATCCTTCACATTTGCCTTGCACACCCACTTTTCCGATTCTATTATCAGGTAAATAATTTGAATTATCTTTGCTGTTTGAAATTACAATTGGTATTTAAAGATGATTTATCTGACATTGAGAACGTCTTATATGTCTTGCAAATTTGATTGGCTGAGGAATCTTATTAGTCTTAGGTTATGAAGGGTGATTTTTTTATTCGTTCTGGTGCCAAAATCATTTTGGGCCTCGACATCAAATTAATGTTTCTATGGAGTGACGGTATTGGGTAAGCTTACAAAAGAATATAATTCTTATGGATTTGATGACCAGGTTATTTTATGCATTTGGGAAAATATTATCATGGTTTTTGTCAGTGGTATGAAATCTGTGGGAGAAGAAAGCCAAATCTGTGGCAGAATTTGGAGACTGAATAAACCATTTGCTATGTGGAGATTACGGTTGTTGAAAGGAACATCACTCTTGAAGTTTGGCAAGGAAATAGAAAGGAACGCTGGAGCTATCTGCTGTTTCTTCTGGTTGTCATAGGGGGCACTGGATCCTCACAAGTTGCCTCAAGGAGTAAAATAATACATTCTTTATGGTGAGGTTCTGATGTGTAGCTTATCATCACACACACATATATATATATATCCTTTAATCACAAAGGGGCATAACATAATTACTGACGCTGATGGTAGGTTCACAAGGATCTGGGTGATTTTTGATGTGCCTGGAGTGCTTTTGCAGACAGTGATCATTTTGTACAAATGTGATATGACCTTACTCTTCTCGCAGAGATTCATGGTTATTTGATTATGTTCATTTGTTATAGGGTGTGGCACCTGTGGTTGGAACTTGGAAACCTTACCAATTTAAGCTGTAACTGTAATATGCCTGCATGGATTGAGTCACATAGTTACCCTCATGACAGCACAATGGAAGGAAAGATCAATGCGTTCCATCCCAGATTGCTGGGACCTTATTAATTGTTCCTGTTGTTGTCTTAGCTACTGCTTTTTTCGTCTTCTCCTATTGCCATTTGTAATAATTAAGATATCAAATCTTTTTGTAAACATCGTTTGTAGCTATTATACAGTTTTCGCTTGACATAAATTATTAGGAGAAATCTATGAGGTGTCGATTTTCAATTTTCTTTTTTTTTGGGTAAATGTAGCTTGTCTATAATCATTAAGATATCAGATGATGATTTCTTTTTCTTCGTACTGTTACAGTTGCTGTGATGTGAACAGATTCAAGATATGTGAATCTTCATTTAATGACCTCTTCCTATAATGGAGGCTGTCATGATTCTGAGATTGCGTTTTTGGATGATGATCATGCCGTTGGTGCCTGTTATTCATTTGGCATAAGATCAGAGTCTTGTGATTCCCAGAATTGAATTGCTACAAACAAACAAAGGGAACACCTGAATTGATCTCAAGTCTATTTCCCATGTCGTAGTGCTCTTCAATATCGTCTATTTCCAGTGGTGGTCAACCATGAAAGCCAATGATTGTTGACGACGTGTATGTGGTTACAAGACACATTTGGGCACTCCCATGAATCCAATGTACTCACGTTGACCGTTTCCCCACCGAGCTCACGAATCAGACAGCGATCCGAAGACGGATCCTTCCCACCCCATCAGGCTGAGCCTCGCAAGTCGCACACCCCGTGCGGCGAGCGCACACGGGCGCACGCAGCGGCCGAACGGGAGCGCAAGCATCGAACGAACGGAAGAAGCCCCCCCCCCCCCCCCCCCCCCCCCAACCAAAGGATAGCCGCGAGCCTTCGTTACTGTCACGTTGGTAGATCACCCCAAGCTCTCACCAAGTACTTCCAGCGGGCGAGAGTAAAGGGGGGTGGCGAGGGGGGGTGCAAAACGAAAGATAGCAAGCCCGCTCTATCGATCGACCGACCGATCCCAATTCAAGTCGCTGAGAGAAAGGACAAGGGAAGGAAGAGACGAAGCGAGGGAGGTCGAATTGGATAGCTCCCGATCGAAGCGCTCTCCGAGCTCCGCGGGGTTAGTTCAACTCATTCCCCTCTTCTCCATTCCCCGTCTCCTTGTCGATATGGATTCTCTTCTTCTTTTTCGTTGCCGCGCTTTGGTTCAACTGAGATTCCTTTGAGATCCGGTTGGCTCAGCTTTGGACTCTGCCATCGCAGACCGCAGAGCGGATCGCCGCCCGCTTCCGTCCCAGAATTGCGGCGTTTGACGAGAGTTTTCTTGAGCTACAATGTGCTGAGGTGGGTTTTCATTTTGGTTGTTTCTCGTTGTCTTAGGGTTTTCGATCTCCGTCTCTGAGAATTGCGTCTGCGAGTTAGCGTCTTTGGACGGGTTTTCAACTCGGAGTCTCCGTGTTGAGGGCGCCTTCTTGATCTCGCCTTGCTTTAGGGTTTTCCCGGTGGGAGATGATGTTCGCGCCTGCATTGCTCCCTCTCAGGCGGTCGGCATTGAGGATATGTTCAATTCTCTGTAAAAGAAGGTGCAAACCCTAATCTTGACTGAAACCCAAGATATAGAATAGGATCAGCGGAAGAAGAGGTTAAATTCTTGGTGGTTGTCAATATGGACACTGTTCACTGAGAGATGCAGCCGTTGCCACTGCCGCAGCTTTCGCCACAACCGTCATACTCTCGGACCAACCTCAATGACCTCAAGTCACAGATAGCAAAGCGATTAGGCACGGAGCGAGCACAGCGCTACTTCATCTATCTGAATGGGTTGTTATCACAGAAGATGAGCAAGCTCGAGTTCAACAGGCTTTGCCTTCCGACTCTGGGCCGTGAGAATCTCCCCTTGCACAACCAACTCATCCGATTGATCCTTGAAAATGCCTGTCGAGCTAAAGTTCCACCACCAGTCAATCAGGAGAAGGGTGTGCAGAAGCGGGTTGTAGATGTGCTGAAGAGAACCCCTCAGATCGATGATGGATTCAATTCATTACGTGCCCCGATTACATCGTTGCCCAGCTCATCAAATGGCCGGCATGCCAAAGATTATGCAGGCCATCTCGGACCAAATGGGAGAGCAGAGATTGCTTCCTATAAGTTTGTGGCACCTTACGATGAGATTGTCAGCAGGGAGAATGGTGACTTCATTCCATCTGGATCAAGGAGGCTGCAGCATCAGCAAGTTGGTCCTGCAGAGCGACAGGCAAAGAGACCACGGTTGGATAACCCATCACTGCATTACCAGGGTTCTGTGAATGACAAGGGGTTGGTTGAAGTAGCAACTGTGGACGATCTGGATAGACTGGACCACTTGGACTCCTGCAGAGGATCTCTTCGGGCCCCACTTGGCATTCCATTTTGTTCTGTGAGCACTGGTGGGGCAAGAAGCCGTCCACTGTCAACAGCCGGTGCTAGCAGTGGTGGGTTCGGTAGCATCTATGGTCGTGGTGAACTGTTCCATACTGAGATTTTGAAGAAACGGATGGAGCAAATAACTGAAGCACAGGGATTGGGAGGAGTATCTATGGATTGTGCCAAACTACTAAATAATAGTTTGGATGCTTATTTGAAGCTGCTGATTAGGTCATGTGTTGAGCTAGTTGGAGCAAGAACTGGAAATGGACTAACAAAAAGGCCAGTCTCCAGATTGCAGCTATATAGGAATTCTATTGTTGATAGTTTTGTTGGAAACAATATCAAAATGCAAATTGTAGGTGGACCTTCAGAAGGCACACATGAACTGAAAAACAGCTGTTTGATATCTATGCAGGATTTTAGGGTAGCGATGGAGCTAAATCCACAACAACTTGGAGAGGACTGGCCCTTGCTACTTGAGAAAATATGTATTCGTTCATGTGAAGAATAAGACAAGCCCAGTTAAAGTTTTTGGTTTGTGAAAATTGTTGGTAGCTGGATTGCTCCGGTGACTGAGAGCTAAAGGTGTCTATGTGGGCATTAAAACTTCTCAGCTTTAGGATACACTTTGGCAGGTTTTGTGGGATCAGAACAAAGAAATCCCATTAGATCCAGGTAAGGAGCAAATGCTCAAACAGCGACATATTTGTTTGACTCATCCTGTCGAAAGAAAAAGAGAATCCCAGTTTGACTCACTTGTTGTATATTTAGCGTTTATGAAGGGTGTCTCCAATGGTACCACGAATCTCAAGCATAATTGTAACTCCGAACATGGAGGACCCAAAGGCAGTTTTGCAGGAATTTCATTTGTAACTTCTGTAAGTTCGGAGGTAGCAGTGTGTGTATTATCAATTGGCAGAATGCTTGGTTGATTTACAAGTGTCATTTCATGAATGTTTTCATTTAAAAAAAAAAATGTATTTCTTACCATTTGGCAATTAAATAGGTGAAGTCTGACTTTTTTTTTTTAATGTTGCTTATTGTGGTTCTATTTTATAAGGAGATGACATTCTCATGTAGTTTTTACATAACACAGAAGATTGAGGAATTAGTATAATGGGGCTTGTTGAAAAACATATCATGCACCAAATGGAGAAATTGGAGTTAACACACAGCAAAATCAGATGTCATTTCTATCTCATCCACTTAAATCCTGTAAACAGTGTTTCTTTTATGTAGTATAGCATTGTGAGGGATTAAAAAAGTGGGGCTCATTAAAAATGGATTCAGGCACTGGAGCATCTGAGGTAGCACACAACAAAAACAGATGTGATTAGTGTGCATATCATTGTGCGATGCTGTGTGAGCTACAAACTGACTACTAATTTTTCTGTTATTTCTGCTTACAGTTTATTTTTTAGAAGAGAGTCTGAGGTATTCTGCCTTGATTTAGCAGGTATGTTTGTCTACATTTTGTACCTTTCTCATCTCTTTGTTTCACCTTGTCTACAGATTTCCTCCCAACACTAAGGGATTGTGTTTTGTCGGTATGTCCTGTTGCGATGTGTGAGATAGGTTAGGGAACTCCAGTAATGTTACTGAAAATTCTTATGTGAAAACTAGGAAATGGTTATAATAAAACATTGATTTGTCTCTTATTTTATGTCGTTTTTTCCTTGAGACAATTTTCAAACAGCAACTTGCACTATCACTGAATACCTAACTGTTTGTATTGTCCAATAAGAAAGGAAACAGTCTCCTAGCCTATATTTTCTCCTGTACAAATAACTGACTACCTCCTAATGTCAGCTTATTTGTGTTGTCAGTACAAGGAGAGAGAGAAAAAGGGGGGCAAAACTTGATCTCACTTGGAGCTGCTAAGTTAGATTTTTTTTCCTGTATTTATTATTCTTATGATCATTATCAGTACTCTGACCTTTCGCTTTCTTTTATCTCTATGCTACTGATGTGAATCACATTATAGTGAATTGCTCTGGTTATTGGTATCACAAATTTGCATCTTCTTTATGACAGTAATAGTTTTTTGCAATATTTATTTAGCTTCACATTTCAGCCAGACTCATGCTTGTTCTTTCATTGTATTATTCGGTATCAAAAATAAATTATTTGCATCGTCAAGTTCTTGTGATCAGTTATCTCTTTTATGGTCAATCTCTCTTGCAAAGGATATCATCTTGTGATTTCTTTGATTATTAAGACAACAGGATGGAATATTTTCTCACCAAAGAACTTTCTCCTGGCATTCCTGTTGGGTTTGGGTACTTTCTGGTTTTCTTTGTAGAAGCTGCCACCAGAACTTGAGGGCCGATGCTGCAAAGTTGCTATATGCTGTATTAGGTGATCCATCATTTGAGGCTCTACTAAGAAAAGCTTTCGCATCCAAGTTGCATAATTTTACTTTTATTTATTCATTGTTTATGCATATTTGCATGCTTATCATTACTTATGTTGGTTAACTGCTGACTGCAAAATGAAGAGGGAAAAATATCTTTGTTATGTAAAACTAAAGATGTTTTTCCTCTGCTTAATGTTTCAAGTTTTGCCAATGTGATATTATTGTTCTTGTGCTAATTCATAAGCTCGATGCATAAGCTATTTCATCCTTAGGACCATTCGAGTATTTATCATCTCTTCTCATTATTCTGAGTTAAACCATTATTGTTGTGATTAAAGGAAAAAAGCTACAGTTGGAAAATGAAACATGGTGGATGGTTTGAAGATAAGAGAATTAGAGTGCAGTAGCATTCAATTCTCAAACAAAGAATGGGAAGTATTGCCATACACTTACATCACCTGAAGGTAAACTTATTTGTTACAGTTCTTTAAATGTGCTGTCTTTATATTTGTGGTAATTTGCTTCAAAGATAATTTTTTGTCTGGCCTTACCCATTGTTACCAAGAAATCCTCCTATATTTTCATTTTCACTAATGCACCTCTTGTCAAAGTTTTCCATAAATATTGCCTTTGGTTCAGTTGTCTACTGCACAAGAATCATAGATTAATTGTAATTGTCAAGAATCATCATTAATTGCATTACTTAATTGTCTTAGTTTTCATATAAATGAAAAATATTTTCATTATATTAAATGATGTACATGATGCATGGATTCAAACCTGAGACCTATCAATGCACTAACTTAACCTGATGTCTCAACTCTCAACGGAGACAATGGTAGGCTTTTACATATCATGACTTTTGCAGGAATATGTAGGCAGAAATGGCATTTTTCAGAGATGTGTAGTAACAAAAACCTCTAGTTTTACAAAATATCTTTTTCATATCGTGGAAGTATTTTGGTAATACAGACATCAATTCAACTTACCTTGTTCATAATTTACTCTCGATAGAATTAGGATATGGTGGATTTTGCAGTGGGATATTAGTATTTCAAGTGCATATATCCTCATCGATATTTGACATGCCTGTAAGGTCATGCAAATGATATAAACATCCTGCATTTGTGTAATACACAAAATTACATGGAGAAAGTGTCTGTAAAGTGCCTGAAATGACCAAGTATTTTACAGTGTTCATGATCCATAGCATTTGGTGACACCATAATTGTATCAGGAGAGAAGCATTACGAGAAAGCAAAGAACAGGCTGCCGTTTAGAGCTGATGGTGCAATGCAGTGAGATCAATAAGCTTAGAAGCTCGCTGGTAAACATTTTTAAGATCTTAACTTTGGCTTCATGAATAGCTTAAGCTTTTTAATTTCTCTATTTGGCACATGAGTTTTGATTAGCATTCTGACTGTTAATTTCGTTTTGTTTGTTGATAAATGATTTTTATGTTGGTAGACAGATCTGTATTCCTTTTGTCCTCATTTCTTTTGGATGAACCCCTTCTTTTCCTTTCATCTGTTGACATCACCATGTAATTGGGAGTTCTTAAAGTTCTTTGATGATACTGTTTTCTCTCAAAAGTTGCTCTCCACATCTAGAATAAATATATCATTCAATCTTTAGCTGCTCTTGTGAGTTATTTGTGTGCAAAGTCTTACAGGATAGGATTCACTATATTTAATGGAAACTTTTGGTTAATAGATTTGAGGAATCAAATCAAGTGCTGTATGAAACGGATGCAAAGATTCAAGATGAACAAATCTTGAATCATAAAGAACGTTAGATTCCAAAGATTCAGGATATGGAGCTTGCATCATGGAGAGTAATGGATAAGCTTATTTTCAAAGGTTTATAATGTTAATAACCTCTCAAGAATTTATTATTGTAAAACAAACATACCCAGATACTCTCGTCAATGAAGAGTTTCGGGAGAGGGCCAATGTGCGCAACCTTATCTCTAACTATAGAAAGATTATTTTCATGATTCAAACTTGGGTCTCCCGAATTGTACCAAGACCGGTCCTTTTAAATAATAACTTCTTGTGATTGAAAGAAGCCTGGACTAGTAGCCAGATGAAGTTCAAATTGATATAATGGCTATTAAGATCATCTTATGACCATCATCAAGAAAAGCAAATAAAAGTCATTGAACAATAAGAGGTCAGTAAGAAGGTCCAGTTAGAGTTGGCTAAAATGGTCAAGAAACTGCTGGGAAGGTTTTTTGAATCATACAATGGGTTACTAAGGTCTTGCTCAAACTTAGGCACACAGCTTATAACTTGCAGTAGGTATCCTGATATATCTGCAAAACAATACACAACACAGAACTCGAAATGAATTGTTCTAATTTAAGAGTTTCCAAGATAAGTTCCAACATTTGTGCATTTTATTGCATGACAATGGAAACATTTCATGTACAAAGAAGATGCTTCTCAAGAAGTAGCAGAAGTAATGGGACACTCAGTTTTGAGCTGTTTCCTTGGAGGGCAAGGCAGACGACTTGCAGATTGGGCACCAATTCTTCTGCCGAAGCCATTGATCAATGCAGGCAACATGATATAGATGCTCGCATGGCAGCCTGCCCACCTCCTCTCCATCTATATAATCCTCCTGAAAGGGAAATAACTCAATCCGCTTAGAACAGAATGAAAAAAATTCATCTGAAGAGATATTGCGTCGAGTGCATGCATTTCTGAAGATTAGGTGTTCCCGAGGGCATTTTAAGAAGAGCACATGTAGGATTCATCTATAAATAAGCCTCCAAACTGTTCATAATACAAAAGTTTGGTAAACATTCTGCAGTATAGGCTACAAGTGAAAAAAAAAAAAGTAATCAGGTAATTGCACACGTTATTTGTGTCGAGAATATTTTCGCATAAGTTACTGATTTTCAACAAATGGCCCCTAAAGTAGACCGTCTCATGAATCAGGCAATCTGAAATTTGCCAAAGACTTGTTTCAGAGTTCTAATCAATACATGTTTCAGAAACCACAAACCCAAATTCAAATTGTAAAAAAAACAGTTCAAATTATGTGAGGATTATTTTTCTGAAATGGACCCAAATAGCTTAGCTAGCAGGAGACTAGATGTATCAATTGACATGTACATTTATCAGGAATATCAGAGAATGATGAGGAATACCAGTGAATAATAAAGTACCTGACATATGCTGCATTTGGCATCATCATTATCATGATAAGTTATTCCAGGGACCAGGGAGGCACATGCATATGTGATTCTCTTGAGACATTTTGTCATCTGCTCTTCTGTAAGAGCTGTGCTAACAGTACCCATTTTCTCCTCCAAAGCTAATAGTTCCTATCCATTATATATAGAGAGAGAATGATTTAGCAAGATAAAGCATGAAAATAAAGTTCCTTAGCTAATTATAAATAAATGGCATAATGCTTATAGGACAATCTTTTTTGTATTCGACAACCTGGAAGGAACTAGGAAGAATTAGACAAATCATTAAATCCAATCCGAAATATAAGAAACCATCAAAGGTATATATAATGAGCAAATATTATTAAGGATATGGGACAATTTGCGGGCTTGCACAATCAAAACTACTAAAATGATGACATGGGCACCGTATCATCTAGCTTAAAGTGAGCGATCAAAGATTTTTTTTAAAACAATTAAAATTATACTATTTCCATAATAGTTATTTAAATAGATGACAAATGTAGGAAGATAAAGAAAAAATTGAAACCAAACAATCTTGGCCACAATATGAAAGAACAGGCAGTTCAGCATTCAACACTTCATTTTGAGCCTATGGCTGACCAACTGGAACTCAATGATCAAAAATCTTATATTGGAAATAGTCGTTAATCACAATAATATTTAATTGGAGATGGTACCTCGTAGGACATATTATCGATGTCCATTCTCATGTCTCTGTGCTGATCGTGGAACCTTAGTGCCCCCAACAATACATTTGTCTCGAGAACCAATAATTGCTGCAAGAACACAAACCTATTTTATTATCCAGATCAAAGTGCAAGGCTGAGAAAAACAGAGACCAATTACCTCATATGTTAACTCTTCATTGCGTTCAATCCGCTCTAATGCCAATAGCACCTGTATTTGCCACCAAAAAATGAAAAAAGAAACTTTACATTTCTAAAATTTCATTTTAGGGGAAAAGACATGTAAACGTTACTACCATTACAAGATTAAAACGCATGGATCTCTAATATCATTTTAGATGACCCCAGAATATTGGGACATTATGGCTTATTGTTGCTGTTGTTCTTGTTCTTGTTGTTATTGCCGTTGTATAATATCATTTCAGGTTTCATTGTTTCTATCATGAGTTCACAAGATCAAAGGCAACAAATAGCTAATTGCTAATTAAATTATGTCAAAGACCTCTGCAACTCCTTCCATGTTGAGGCGTCGGTGGCCATGCCGATCTCCAAAAGAGCGATGGGTGATTGGTGTGCTGCTACTTTCAGGGCGGGAAACCGATCTGCTTCGAATAACACAGTTGCTTGAACTTGGTCGTCCAGATGAATCATTGAAGACATATGGCAAATCTGTGGTAAATGCTGTTGTCGAACTCTCATGTACTGCTTCTGGTACAGAAAAATGCATCTGCTGAAGTTGGGGGGTTGGAGTAGAGTCATCAAGTGCAAGGGTGCTACCATTCCCTTCTTCAGATGGCCTCATTCTATTATATCCAGGAGAAGCCCGCTGTGTTCTAACTGAAACTGCTCCATCCCTAATGGTAAGCCGGCTTCTGGACCTTGAAACTGATTGATGCATGATTCGGCCTGAAATGGGCAGATGTGGGACAAAAGTCTCAGAGTAAGTGGAACCCGAGTAACCTCCACCAGGAGAGGCATTTGACCCCCTGCCACTGGTTGCAGAACTCTCTCCATCAGATTGTCTCTTTCTTACCATAACAATCCTCTTATCACCGGTTAAATCAGAGGAACAACCTGAAGGACAAACATCAGATATCGATGTGCAAGTTAGATTTTGAAGACCACATCTTGGTGACTCAGTGTCCAGAACTTGTGAGAAGGATTTGGCAGCACTAGCGGAATTCCTACTGGATACAGCAAAGGAGCGTGGAACAAAGGAACTCGAAGAAGCTTCCTGATTTCCTGAAACCAACTGTCCACTGATCTGTTTATGCATTTTTGAACTTGATGCACTGCTGCAACCATTGGATGACTTAGACTTGGCTGTGGAAACCCCCTTGAGAAGTGAAGATTTACGACTGTTGGTTGTTAAGGAAACAGAATCTGTATCTTCTTTCCTCGCTTGTCTACCTTCGGAATTGAAATTGTTTGCTCGAACCTGTCGATCATTGTTGTCAATGTCATCAATCTGCTGTCTGGTACTACGTTCTTCCACAACTGATTCCTGTAGAAATGTCTGGTCATGCTGTTCCTGGAATGCTTTTCTATGGCTACCAGAGATAGAAGATGATTTTGAAGTGCTTCCAGCTATTGCCTTACCGCTCGCAGAGCGAAAAGGAGCCCTCACATGTTTGTGCCTTTCAGGAGTCACAACTTGGGGACCCCTTGTCGAACCAACTCTGCTACTGCATCCCGACCTCCTGTAGTTCTGGACATGTCTATCTTCTTGGCTATGATCTCTGAAAGATAAGTTGGATCCCCTTCTAGCAAAACTCTCTCCTCTACTAGCTCTGTTACTCACATATTCATCCATGTGATCGGAGTCGAACTGTGGATTTCAGCAGTGTGCTAAGGGATGGTTCTGCATATCCAAATTCAAGATCATTAGTGTGTTTCCATATAGAAGTACCAAATGGAAGCCTAAAAGCATGGAAATAAAGATTGTAATCGATCACCAGCACCAAAAAGATAGGATGATTGAATAGATGATATGAATTTTACAGAAGCAGTCATCATAATCGTGTTTATCTTTGTACAGATTTTGGAAAACCAACAAAAAGATAGCAGGCATTTCTTGAAGAATTAGATATGTGAATGATCCATGTATGAAGTTGTCGATACAGTGGTGAAGGACAGAGGAGAAAAAGGATCGTCGACAATCACAATAACTACAAAACCATAACATAGGATTCTTATTTATGCAAAGAGAATTATGAAGAGAATAGCATCAGACTCAAAGATCGTATCTTGACATCCAGGAAGAAAAGGCGAAACCACATGCTTCGACACGAGAAGAAATGACAACCCAGAAAGCCACCCCTGTCTAGAGATTTGAGCTATTCCAACTACATCGACCGATGCATGCGCTATTATAAGGGAGAAGGCGATGAACCCCTCAATTTTCCGCAAACGCAGCTGCAACGATCGGACCTTTCGATCAAAAGCTGAGATTATGGAGCAAAGCATATCTAAAAACAGCATAATCGAAGCCAAAAATAGCTCCGTTTCCGTCGCTTATACCTTCAGAGACGGCGTAATAGACGCGCGAGATGAGAACCCCGATCGATCGCTCCGAAGGCGAGGAGAGAGAGAGAGATGGGGATGCGGGAGAACTGAAATGAGACATGATAGAGGAAGATCCGAGGCTTTTAATACCCCACACGGCCACAACAATCCCCCCCACCAACTTCACGGGGGCGAGTGAAACGGCCCCAGCCGAAGCGGAAGAAGCCGTAGATCGACTTCTAGCCGTTCGATTCTCGTGGAGATTCGGGAAGGCGAGGTTGGATGCCATTTGCGTTTCGTCCTCCCAAACGAATCATTTAATGCATACGAATAAAGAACGAATTTTTCCCCACCTTTTCCTACTTCCTTCGTACCTTTTTAGCGTCCTCCCGACCTTCTCCTCTGAGGAGAAGCAGAGGAGCCGATCGATGATCGATCCCCGCTGCTTCTTTGCCTTCTCGGACGGTTTCGAAAGGGAAAAAGATCGAATTTTTACGCCTTTTCACAGCCCGCGAACGTGATCTTGGACCCGATAGCCTTCGCTCTGCATCGATCGAGCTGAAATCTTTTCGTCTCTTCTCCCGGGAAGGGCGAAGTTTCCGTCTTTATCGATTCATTTCTCAAATCTGGGGGGGAACAACGGATAAAGCGCAGAAACCAAACCTCTTTAGCGGTCTTGGCCGAGGAAAGGGAGGGGGATTGGAATCATTGCAAATGGACGAAAAGGAAAATGGCATCCAATGAGCATTCTCTGCCTGCTTTGTCTCCTCTGTCTTCGATATCAATCTCTGATGCAGAGTCATGCTGATATGGGCAAAACTTGTGATTTCCAAGATTTGGAGGAACATAATCCCTTATTTAGGGATGAATCTGAACACAGCCACATTCTGAGGAATAAATAATTCATTTTGTTTTGATATCAGAGCGAACAGATTGTTAAACCATTAGAACTTTGAAGTAGTACTTGAAATCACTGTAGTCAGTGGTTTCAAGTACTCAAAGATTACAAAAGGGTAGAAAGATTTAGCTCATGTCAAGAGATAAATAAGCTTAGGACTCCTCCTCCATTGTGATCCAATCATAGGTCCGATGGCCAACTTGTGTTGCATTGTAGCTCAACAATCCATCAAGGAAGTATTCCAACTTGCAGAACATTGGAAAACTACAAGAATCTCATGAGATGAGCCGAGTCTAATCATTGCCAAAGTAGCCACTGGCTGCTCCTAAGCAGTTCTCTCTCTCTCTCTCTCCTCATGCCCACTTCCTGTGTTCATTGATCACTTGTAGGTGGAGCAGATGTCTTTATTGCTGGAACATTGAGTACTTCAAATGAGAGGAGGACATCTTTTAATGGAGTCTTCTCATTGCTTTTAAGAAAGCTCGAGGAATTCCTGGAACAAGAGTACTTCAAAAGCTCCTCCTCAGTAGAGTAATGGTTGCAAATGGAACAGTTGCAATTGTTGTAAGCTGAATTCATGGCCATATCAGATTAATCTGCGCTTTGCATGCTAACCACTGCATACAGGTTGGCTCTGCACATCTCTTATTGAACTTGAATGAGGTTTATTATTAGCTGCTCAAGTGCTGGAGTTGTTGCATGAGACTTTTGAGTTTCTTAGTAGGTCAAATGCTAAAGTTGGGAGACAGAAACACAATTTTGATCCACAAACTTCTTGAGTTTATGATTAGAATATGATAGGGATTTATGGCATGTTAAAGGCTCACAAGTCATAACATCATATTCCAAGATCATCACAAACCTAATGGAATATATATATATATATATATATATATATATATATATATATATATATATATATAATGTAAAGTAGAAAGGGAATTTATCCAATTAGTCGACACAATAAGATTTATAAATGATAACAATGATCATAATAATAATAATATAATAATAATAATAATGCAATTTATAGTTTTAAAATCTGATTAATGAATATTTAGTCCATCTCATAAATACAAATATCCGCCCTACTTACATCAAAATTGAATCCAACGGTCAGAACGTCACTAGATCAAAATTATCTGCTGTACTAGTGGGGCGCGGTCGGCTTCATCCCAGCCGTCTGATTTCGCCCGATTACGTCAGTCCTACGGTCGCGATTCGTGCGAGGAGTTTGCCCCTCAGGCACTTTGTTCCACCGTGTTGAACCGCTCAGATCTATCGTCGTCTAAATCAACGGTGGAACACGCATTGCATATAGGTTTTAAGTTGGGGCGCCAACCCGTTAACCAAAACCACTACGTTTGTGTACATATATACATCAACGAGACCAGATCTGGAAACCTCGAACTTGACGAGCGAAGGAACCGGAGTGGGCGGTCGACGGCGGAGTCGCCGATGCGATCCTCGCCAAGTCGAAGCAGTTCGATCGACTCGTACTGGTCTGTCCCTCCTCTTCTCTTCTATTCTTTTCGCTCCACGCTGTGACTTCCCTTTCCTTCCCTGATTGTTCGGTTGGGAGTTTGAGATGGAGGGTTGTCGTTGGCGTGATACATTTCGTCTTGACACTTCTTTTCTGTGATCTTCGTCGATCTGGCTTTTCTTGATTTACTTGGGCGTGGATGCCAAATTGAGCGATTCTGATGCAATTGTCGCAAGAAAGAGGGATTACGGTTGCCTGATTTGCCCTTTCGAGTTGTAGATTCACTAAACAGTTGGGTCAGGCAAGTGGACGTGGATTGACATTTCTGACAATTGCTTCCTCGCAATTGCAAAGATTTAGGGTTCTCGAATACTCTTGATTGTGTGCATAGATTACTTCAAATGATAATGCATCTCTTATCTACGAATGCTGATTTCTACAAATCACATAATGGCGATTTCCTTTAATGATGTGTGTTTTCCTTTACCTATTACATGAGCAAATTGAGATCAATGGTGGAGCCTTCCTTTTCCGATATAACACTAATTGAACATACTGTTCACCTTGCTAATGCTAGAGTTACAATCTTCGGCAGGCAATATCACTGAAGACCAGATGTTGACGGTAGATGGCCATCCAATTACTTTTTATTATCTTGTAAAGAGCCGCTGGCAATGCATGCTCAAACTCCTAGAAGCAGAGATGATAGACTCGAACAATTTCATCAAGGTAAGCAATTCAACCTTTCTTTTTCTTGGTTGGATCTGCATAGGCATATTCCGTATTTCTTTTTAGTTTCAGTACATTGTCAGTAGCTGAATTTTCTTTCCGTAATATCCTTTTATGTCCTTTGGCCCTCTCAAGTATCGGACGCAGCCAGTTGTAGGGTCACCATGGTGGTTCGGTGCAAATTGGAACCGAACCAGGCCGAAATCGGAAACGAACCTGGTCAATGGTCCGGTGGTTCCAAATCGAATTGGAACCATCGCCGTATAGTTCGGTTCTGATTCCTAGATTTAACATAAATAGGTTTTGTTACGGTAAGTAACTTTTTAAGCCGTGGCCTCGGGGCCGACGCGGCTCGGTTCTGGGGTCCGGATGTCGGGGATCTCGGGCGACGTCCCTCGGGGTCTCCCTACGGTCGGGATCGGTCGTTCGGGGTGGTAGATCGGGTCGGCGGCTCCGCAGCAGCGCCAGGAAGAGACCACCTCGCCTTCGTTCTTGCACACAGGTCGGGTCGGAAGCTCGGCCCGACCCCTCCAACGATCAAGTCAGTGATGAGGAGAGGAATTTTGGGTGAAGTCGTGCCCTGCCTTTCTTTTTTCTTTTGCTTGCTTGGAACCCAAGGGTATTTATAGGTGAGTTCGACGTTATCTGGTGCGCTATCCTGCCGGGGCAGGGCCGTGCACCTAATAGCGTTCGTCGTCGTCAAGGGCGTTGCGTGGAAGACCGAGCTGCCGTAGGGTATGGCGAGCCTCGTTTGACGCTTTCCTCTGCCTCGTTCGGTCGTGCGGGGTCAGATGATGATGTTGTTTGGGGGTGGTGAGCGAGGGTGCATGTTTCGTCGGTGTTAATACTCGCCTCCTGGGGCAGTGTGCCGCCCAGGGGTGGCTGACGTTGGGTGGTGCTACGTCCAATCCGGTGTGTCATGTCTTATTTATTTTTACCCCTATCATATTCCCCCCTCGAAAGGAGCTATGCGTCGGTTTCTTCCACGTAGGGGGCCCGATGCATGGCTGCTGTCTTCTGGTGACTTGGCCACGCGGGCTTGAGGGGTGTGTCGTCGATGGGCCGGTCGGGCGGAGTCGAACTCGGCGATCACAGAGCCGACAAGGGCCAAGGAACACGACGTAGGCGGGCAGGCCGCGTAGGTCTGTCTCGGGAACATGGGGTCAAGGACCGACGAGCATGACGCAAGCGGGCGGACCGCACAGGCATGTCCCGGGAGCCGGAAGCCAGGGGCCGAGGAGCACGACGCAGGTGGGTTACCGCGCAGGTGCGGTCTCGGGTGGCGTGCAGTTGAGAGCCGAGGAGCACGACGCAGGTGGGTTACCGCGCAGGTGTGGTCTCGGGTGGCGTGCAGCCGAGAGCCGAGGAGGACGACGCAGGCGGGTGAATCGCGCAGGTGTGGTCTCGGGTGGCGTGCAGCCGAGAGCCGAGGAGCATGACGCAGGCGGGTTACCGCGCAGGTGTGGTCTCGGGTGGCGTGCAACCGAGAGCCGAGGAGCACGACGTAGGCGGGTGAACCGCGCAGGTGTGGTCTCGGGTGGCGTGCAGCCGAGAGCCGAGGAGCACGACGCAGGCGGGTTACCGCGCAGGTGTGTCCCGGGAGCCGAAAGCCAGGGGCCGAGGAGCACGACGCAGGTGGGTTACCGCGCAGGTGTGGTCTCGAGTGGCGTGCAGCCGAGAGCCGAGGAGCACGACGCAGGCGGGTGAACCGCGCAGGTGTGGTCTCGGGTGGCGTGTAGCCGAGAGCCGAGGAGCACGACGCAGGCGAGTTACCGCGCAGGTGTGGTCTCGGGTGGCGTGCAGCCGAGAGCCGAGGAGCACGACGCAGGCGGGTCACCGCGCAGGTGTGCTCTCTAGTTCAACGGTAGCGGAAGTCGATGAGCTGCGTGTTTAATTTCTCACCCGGGGGGGAGTTGATTGCTTCCGCTGCACGTCTTGGGGGTTCCGGTCTCGAGGCGTCTGGACGCTGTTGTTTTGGCGGGGTTGCCACGTCAGGCCTTTCATTAAGGCGGAGTGCTTTGGGGCATTTTCCGATGTGACGGTTGCGTGCGCATGCGAGTGGGCCGTCGCCCACTTCTCGGGAGGCGAAGGGGTGCCGGTTCCGCTGGGACGTCCCCTTCAAATAGCGGGCGCCTAGCTTCACCTCTGTGTTTTATTGCTGAGTGCCTTCTTCAGGTCTCGCCGTCTTTCTTCCGGTCGGCCTTCTCGCCTCCAGCGTCGCTTTGCCCTCCCGTAGCACCCTCCCCAGTTAAGGTCAGTTAGGATGTTGTCCTCTCCTTCTTCCTCTTCTGTCCATTCCTCCGGAGTTAGGGAGGGAAGTCCCCTCCTGCCCCTTGTTGAGTCCTCTGACGGGGAGGCTGCTCGGGCCCTTGAGGCCTTGATGTGGCCGCATGATCAGGACTCCTCTGTGGGGGCGTCGTTGCTGGTCAGACTCCGGGAGCGCTATGGCATCCCGGGGGACTACGTTCTCGGTGTGCCTGAGCCGGGGCAGCGGGCGTATGACCCGGTCCCTAAGGGCTTTGCCTTAACCCTAGACGCCCTGGAGGCGGGTCTGCGCCTCCCACTGCATCCCTTTATTGTATCCTGCTTGTCCTTCTGGCAGATTTCTCCCTCCCAAGTGGCGCCGAATTCCTGGCGTTACTTGGTGGTGTTCTTGGGGGAATGCCACTATGCCAGTATCGCCCCCACCTTCAATCTTTTTCGCTCCTGTTATCGCCTTACCAAGGGTTCGGGGGGTTATTTTTTGTCTGCCCGGAAGGGCTTTCGAGTTGGGGGGGCCCCTTCTAATAACAAAGGGTGGAAGGGGAGGTTTTTTTACGTCAGCCGTGAGCAGGACTGGGGTTTCGGGGTTCGTTGGTCCGCGAGGACGATCGATAGCACCACCCCATGTTTGGGCGAAACAGAGCGCCTCGACCTGGGGAGGCTCAGGGAGATTCTCCCCAGGTCTCAGGCCCTCCGGAACATGACCGAGGAGTGGCTGGTCGAGGCGGGCCTCAGCCCGATGCCTCTGGGTACGTTAGTTGTTGCTTGGTTCGGGCATTCGTGTGGCTCTTCCTGGCTGCTGACGTTTTTCTCACCCTTCGCAGAAATGGTGAACCAATGGTCCCTCCTCGGAAGCAACGCGTCGCAAGCCCCTCCTTCAGCACCCCTTGCTGACTCGCAGGCCTCTCTTCCGGCGTTGCCGACCGACTTGCAACTCGGCACGAAGGACGCGCCTCTGGAGGTCGAGGCCGGGCGCCCTCGGAAGAAGGCGAAGGCGACGCCTTTGAAGGGAGCTGAGGAAGGCCCCCGTCGGGGTGAGTTTGGCCCCAACCGGCGTGCAGCCGGGAAAGATCCGCGGCCAACTTCCGTACGTGATTTGTGTCGGCTACCAGCCGGGGACGGGGAGTCGTTCCTGACTCGACTGGTGGGGGAGGCTCCGTCCGGGAGACCCAGCGACCCCCTAGTCGCCCGCTGGGGCAGTTTGTCTCGGGGGGATAGGGTGTGGGCCGGCGGGGACCCCACCACGACGTTCCTCCGAGGCGCGCTCCATCCTGACATGGCTCGGGATTTATATGTGCTGCCTTCGGAGGCGTTGCTTAATAAGTCCGCCCAGTCTTTGATCTGGGTAAGTGCTCTCCTTTTGTTTTGGCTAGTCTCGTCTGCCCGATGCTGCCCCCCCTTCTTAACCCGTTCTTTCCCATCGCAGGTGCTTCATTATGCGACGACCCTGATGGACAGGGTGCACGACGCCGGCCGCGTCATTGGCGGCCTTGTCGACCGCAACGCTGAGCTCCATTGTCAGGTTGAGGAGGTCCGGGCCGGAGCTGGTCCGGAGGCCGTGGCGGCTGCCGAGCAGCGGGCGACGGACCTTGAAGCGGAGGTGGCGCGTCTTCAGTCAGAGCTCGAGGCCTCCCAAAAGGAAAACGAGGGGCTCCAAAAGACGGTGAGGGTGGAGCGGACCGAGCTTCGCCTGGTGAAGGCGGAGGCGAGCACCCTTAGCAAAAAGCTGGAGGAGGCGAAGGCTGAAGCCAGGACGGCCTCGGAGGCGTTGGCAGAGGAGGCCCGACTTCGGCCCACAAAAGACAAGGAGCTCCTTGAGGCGTACAAGAGGTCGGAGGGGTTCGAGCTCGGGCTGACGCGAACGGGACGGGTATCCTTCGAGTATGGATACCGAGTCGCTACGTCCCGCTTCCGCGCTCGCCACCCTGGTCTCGAGGTGGAGGAGAATCCCTTCGCTAGTCACCCCGAGGACCAGGGGGTGGACATGCCCGAGGAGGTCCCTTTCGACGATCGCCTGGAGGGATCCTGAGTCTTCCCGTGAGAGGAGAGGGTCTTTGTACTCTTTTTGCCGGTTTGTTTTTGTAAGTTGGGTCCTGTGGGTTGAGTTGCTCTCTATGTAGAAGAAAACTTTTTTCCTTCTCTCGATCACTGCCTTCTTCTCTTCCGGGCGAAACGTTTCCTCCGAGAAAGGCTTCTTTACTTTAAACAAAGAACTTCTTAAGGTTCCCGACATTCCAGGTTCTCGGTAAGGGAGAGTCGTCCATTGTCGTGAGCCGGTAAGTACCAGGCCGGACCATTTCGGTGACCCGATAAGGTCCCTCCCACTTGGGGGCTAGCTTGCCCCTCGCTCGGGTTGGGTCACTGACCTCGGCCTTTCGCAGGACTAGATCGCCTAACTTGATTGGTCGGGGGCGTACCTTTCTATTGTAGACCCTTGCGACGACTCTCTGGTAGGAGAGGGCTTTTAGGTGTGCGTCGGCGCGTCGTTCCTCGAGCGCGTCGAGGTTGGCACGAAGTCCCTCGTTCGAGATTTCCTCGTCATAGCTCCTTGTCCGAAGGGTGGCGATAGCCATTTCGGGCGGTAAGACGGCTTCGGTCCCGAATGTCAGGCTGTACGGGGACTCTCCGGTTGCGGCCTTGGGAGTGGTGCGCAGTGACCATAATACGCTGGGGAGCTCGTCCGTCCAGGCCGATCGGGTTGCGGACACTCTTCTTTTGAGTCCGTCCAAGATGGATCGGTTGGTTACCTCCGCCAGCCCGTTCGTCTGAGGGTGGGCCACCGAATTGAACCTTAGTTGGATGTTGTGACCGGCACAGAACTCCCGGAATCTTCTGCTGGCGAACTGAGGTCCATTGTCCGTAATAATGGCCTTGGGCAACCCGAACCGAGTCACTAGGTTTTTCCATACGAACTTTTCCACCTGATGTTCCGTGATTGTCGTCAGTGGCTCGGCCTCGACCCACTTCGTGAAGTAGTCCACTCCTACGATTATGTACCTACGCTGCCCCGAAGCCGGTGGGAAGGGTCCAAGTAGGTCTAAGCCCCACTGCGCGAATGGCCACGCGCAATCGATGGGGCTGAGCGGGACCGCGGGCTATCGGGGCGCGCGGGCGTGTTGCTGGCACGAACCGCACCGCCGTACGTAGGCTTTCGTGTCCCGGCACATGGTCGGCCAGTAGTAGCCTTGGCGGAGTGTTTTGTGCGCAAAGGTCCGCCCGCCTATGTGTTCGCCGCAAAACCCCTCGTAGGTTTCGGCCAGGACTGTCTAGGCTTCGTCAGGCTCCAAGCACCGCAGGAGGGGATAGGTGAAGGACCGTCTGTAGAGCCGCCCGCTCTCCTCGGTGTACCAAGGGTGCGTACGGCGCAGGCGCCGAGCCGCGACCTCGTCAAGGGGAAGGGTTCCATCTCGCTTAAAGCGCAGCAGCTCTTGTACCCACGTGATCGGCGCGCTGCCTGGGGTCGTAGCCGCTACCTGAATGGTGCGAGCAGGAAGCTCCTCAACCTCTGGCCACGCTTCGGAGGTCAGCTTGGACGCCAGCTTAGCTAGCGCGTCGGCTCGCTCGTTCTTCTCCCTCGGAATGTTAGACAACGTGAAGTAGGGGAACTTGGCGGTTAGGTTCCTTACCCGTGCCAGGTATTTCGCCATTGTTGCGTCCCGAGCTTTGTATCCTCCGCTGAGCTGCTCGGCCACGAGCTGCGAGTCGGTGAGGACGCGTATTGCGGTTACCTGCATCTCGAGGGCCAGCCTCAGTCCTGCTAGGAGTGCCTCGTACTCCGCCTCGTTGTTAGTGGCTTTAAACCCGAAGTGGAGGGAGCGCTCGAACGAGCGTCCATCAGGGGCGAGGAGAACCAGGCCCGCGTCGGCACCCCTTGAGTTGGCCGAGCCATCCATGTGCAGGGTCCAAGCTTCGGGGGTTTGCTCGAGACCTCTGTCCTCCGCCTGAGTTAACTCCGCGATGAAGTCGGCTACCGCCTGGGCCTTGATAGCGGTCCTGGGCACGTACCTTATGTCATGTTCGCCGAGCTCCACCGCCCATTTGAGGAGCCGTCCTGCAACATCAAATTTGGTTAAGACCGGCCGAAGCGGTTGGTCGGTGATGACCTCCACCGTGTATGCCTGGAAGTAGGGGCGCAACTTCCGAGCCGAGAGCACCAGGGCGAGCGCGAGTTTTTCTATCGGCGGGTAACGCTCCTCGGGTCCACTCAGGACATGGCTGACGTAGTAGACCGGGAGTTGTTGGCCGGAGCTTTCTTTGATCAGGACAGAACTGACTGCGTGTGGTGAGGTCGCCAAATAGAGACCCAGCTTCTCGCCGGGGGAGACAGAGGCGAGCCGGGGGAGGCTGGCCAGGTGTTGCTTTACTTGCTTGAAAGCCTCCTCGCATTCTAATGTCCATCGGAAGTTCTTCGGGTTTTTGAGCGCCTTGAAGAATGGGAGGCAGCGATCGCCCGACCGAGCGAAAAAGCGAGACAGGGCGGTAAGTCTTCCGTTGAGTTGCTGCAGGTCTTTAATCGTCCGGGGGGACTGCATGTTGATTATCGCCTGCACCTTCTCGGGGTTGGCGTCAATTCCCCTTTCGTGTACGATGAATTCGAGGAATTTGCCGGAGGTGACGCCGAAAGCGCATTTTGTGGGGTTGAGTCGCATGCCGAACTTGCGTAGTGTGGCGAACGCTTCGGCCACGTCGGTAAGGTGAGTTCCGGCCTTTTGGCTTTTCACAATCATATCGTCCACGTAGACTTCCATGTTCCTCCCAATCTGATGGGCGAACATCTTGTTCACCGTTCTTTGGTATGTGGCCCCAGCATTTTTCAGTCCGAACGGCATGACTTTGTAGAAGTATACCCCATGATCGGTGAGAAAAGTCGTATGTTCTCTGTCTTCGGGCGCCATCCTGATCTGGTTGTATCCTGAGTAGGCGTCCATAAAGGAGAGGCGTGCGTGGCCGGCTGTGGC
This sequence comes from Musa acuminata AAA Group, assembly GCF_036884655.1. Lineage (NCBI taxonomy): Eukaryota > Viridiplantae > Streptophyta > Magnoliopsida > Zingiberales > Musaceae > Musa > Musa acuminata. The sequence goes on from NC_088351.1 coordinate 3,243,577, forward strand.
GTCGACCAGTTGGTCGATTTTTGGGAGGGGGTAGCAGTCTTTAGGGCATGCATCGTTGAGGCTGGTGTAGTCAACGCACATCCTCTAGCTTCCATTGTGTTTTTTCACGAGGACTACATTGGACAGCCATTGTGGATATTTGGCTTCTTCTACGAAGCCTGCTGCTAATAGTCGGCCCACCTCCTCTTGTATGGCGCGTTGTCGGTCAGGGGCCTGGCGCCTGGGTTTTTGCTTTACGGGGCGAGCGTCTGGTGGGATGTTGAGGTGATGTTCTGCGACCTCGGGGTCGACACCCGTCATGTCAGATGGGGACCAGGCGAAGACGTCGGCGTTTTCCCGCAGGAGGCCAACGAGCTGCTCTTGTTCCCGCTCGGGCAGTTCTGATCCGATCTTGACCGTCTGGTCTGGCCGAGCAATTTGCAAGGGAACGTCAATGGTGGACCCGCTCGGCTCGGGATGAGGAGCCGTCTTTTTCGCTTCCCGCGGATCTTCTAGTGGTGGTTCGGTTCTGGCCTTCTTGTGCAAAGAAACGGCGGTCAGGTAGCACCGCCTGGACTCTCGGGGGCTTCCCGTAACTTCTCCGACCCCAGCACGAGTCGGGAACTTCATGGTTTGGTAGTAGGTTGAGACGACGACTCTGGCCTTGTTGAGGGTTGGTCGACCGAGTATGGCGTTGTAAGCAGTGGGAAGATCGACGACCAGAAAAGTGGTCATCACCGTCTTCGACCTTGGTGGGGTCCCCAGAGTCAAGGGTAGAGTAATAGCCCCCCGGGGTGATATTGTATCTCCCGTGAACCCGGTGAGCGCTGAGCACATCGGGCTCAGGTTCTCCCTGGCCAAGCCCAGCTTTTGGAAGGCGTCGAAGTAAAGTATGTCGGCCGAGCTCCCCGTGTCGACCATGATCCTTCGTACCTGTGCGTTGGCTACCCGGGCCGATATAACCAGGGCGTCGTCGTGGTCGGGTCGCTCGGCGGACCCGGTTGGGAAGGTAATCTCGGGCTCGGGTTCGTGTCCCGAGGCTTCGTCGGGAGCGGCTCGGGCGTACGCCTTTCTGCCCGACGTGGAGCCTCCCCCTGATGCAGGACCCCCGGCTATCACATCGATGTGTCGCTCGACGGGTCCCTCCGGGCGAGGCGACTGCTCTTTGTTCGGCCGGAGGTACTGGCCGAGGTGACCTCTGAGGATAAGCTCCTCGATTTGCCTCTTTAATTCGCGGCACTGCTCGGTGTCGTGTCCGTGCTGCCGATGGAATCGACAATACTTTGAACGGTCCGCAAGCTCCCGCGGGCTCCTCATCGGGTGAGGTTCCTTGAGTAGCCCCTTCCCCTTCTCATGTAGGAATATTTCAGTTCGGGATGAATTCAAGGTGGGAAGAGGGGACCTTGGGTCGGGTCTGTCCAGCCTTCGCCGGGAGGCGGCGGGTTGTTGTTGTCGGGGCGGCTTCGATTTGACCTTTTTGTTCTCCTCCCGCTTCCCCGCCATCCAAGTCTCCGCGGCGATGAATTGGCCGGCACGCTGGAGCATTTCTGGGATCGCAGCGGGGGGTCGCTCCACGAGCGACCAGAAAAACCTGGAGGGCCGCAGACCTGTCATGAATGCCTGCATCAAGAGAGAGGGGTGAGCGTCTGACAGTCCGCGGATCTGCGTCGTAAAGCGGTTCACAAAATGGGAGAGGGTTCGTCCTCCCTCTGGTTGAGCCCGAGGAGTAATGCCATGGACGGCTTTGGTCGGGCGTAAGCCAAGAAGTTAAGCTCGAAATCCTTAGCGAGCTGGTCGAAGGAGGCGACGGTCTCGGCCTTCAGACTGATGTACCATGCGCGGGCCGGACCCCGCAGTGTTGTCGGGAACGCCCTGCACATCAATGCATCAGAAGTCCCGTATAGCGCCATCTGAGCGCGGAAAGCGGCCACATGGTCTGCTGGGTCCGCGGCGCCATCATATGCGTCCAGCGAGGGGAGGCGGAAGTGCGACGGGATAGCCTGATCTTGGATCTCGGGGGTGAAGGGGGATCCTTGCTGTCCGTCCACCCCGGGCTCTCCTTTCGACTTACGGACTTCATGTTGTACTTCGTCGAGTCTTTGACTGACGAGGCGCAGCTGAGCTTGTAGGGCGTTTGTAGAGTCGGCGGACGGAACCCCGCGCTCGGGGCGGCTCGCCGTGTCTTCCGCCTCCCGGCTCCCGGGCCGAGCTATCGGGTTCCGAGGCGTGCCGGGGAGTTCGGGAGGGGGTACGTGAGGTTGGACGAGGGTTTCCTGTTGCTGCGAAGGCCGAGTCGTGTGCGGGGGGGGTCCGATGGGAGACGATCGGGATGATAGTCTGCACCATGCTCGTCGGGGCTCGGACTTGACGAGCGAGGTCGTGAAAGGCTTTGGGGGACACCGGCGACGGGCCAGTGGGTACGCCGTTGGGAGGTGACAGGCCCGGGTCATTGAACAATTGCCAGTAACGTTCTGAGACCGCTGCGGGGCGCTCGTCGCGAGCTTCATCGTGCGGGGGGTATTCCCCCGGGGTGGGGAGCCCGACGGCCGAGGCCTCGCCCAGGCGGGCTCGCTGATCGCTTGACATTCGGACGGGGCCGACGGACTCGCAGCCCTTCCTCTAGCGCCAATCTGTTACGGTAAGTAACTTTTTAAGCCGTGGCCTCGGGGCCGACGCGGCTCGGTTCTGGGGTCCGGATGTCGGGGATCTCGGGCGACGTCCCTCGGGGTCTCCCTGCGGTCGGGATCGATCGTTCGGGGTGGTAGATCGGGTCGGCGGCTCCGCAGCAGCGCCAGGAAGAGACCACCTCGCCTTCGTTCCTGCACACAGGTCGGGTCGGAAGCTCGGCCCGACCCCTCCAACGATCAAGTCAGTGATGAGGAGAGGAATTTTGGGTGAAGTCGTGCCCTGCCTTTCTTTTCTCTTTTGCTTGCTTGGAACCCAAGGGTATTTATAGGTGAGTTCGACGTTATCTGGTGCGCTATCCTACCGGGGCAGGGCCGTGCACCTGATAGCGTCCGTCGTCGTCAAGGGCGTTGCGTGGAAGACCGAGCTGCCGCAGGGTATGGCGAGCCTCGTTTGACGCTTTCCTCTGCCTCGTTCGGTCGTGCAGGGTCAGATGATGATGTTGTCTGGGGGTGGTGAGCGAGGGTGCATGTTTCGTCGGTGTTAATACTCGCCTCCTGGGGCAGTGTGCCGCCCAAGGGTGGCTGACGTTGGGTGGTGCTACGTCCAATCCGGTGTGTCATGTCTTATTTATTTTTACCCCTATCAGGTTTCATAATATAGTAGTGGTTAATACTTTAGATTTGGAAGTCTATTGATCTGGATTTGAATCTTGGTAGAGTACTTTATTATTTATTTATTTATTTGAAATCAGTGAATCAGAACCGGAACTAAACTTACGATTTCAGTTTCGAAACCAGAATCGGCGATTTCAGAATTGGAACCAGTTTAGTTCTAGTTCCAAATTTGGTGGAGTCAGAACCAACGATTTCGGAACTGTAGGCGCGCCTAGCAAGTTGATTGTCCATTGGTTGCACATAGCTTGGTAGAAATATATTTGCTAGTTCGGCTGTAATTTTGCTTATTCATTGTTCACAGAATTAATTGTTCGGTGCAGTGCTTGTTCTCTATGGTTAACAACTTTTGCTGGAGGCCTTGAAAGATCATACCAGCAATATTTTGACATTCTAGTTGGACTTGCTAGTAACTGATCTTTAGACCACCATGGCCTTGGATTCTTTGATTTGGAGATTCCTTTAGCTCTTCTCTGACTTTGGAAGAAAGTCATACCAGAAGGGATTATATCAATGTTAGTTTCTTAGGTATAGATCACGAATAGATAGAACATTGGTTTCTCTTAGTAGGTAAATGTAAGAATGCTTCCTACAGGTATGAAAAGGAATATAGAGATTTTGTTTCCACGTTATCGAGGGTAATGACACGAAGTGAGAAGTGAATTCATTTCGTAGATTGTCCTCAATGCAAACTAAGAGGATTTTTAGTAAGAGCTCAAAAAGTGAAGCCTGCTCTGTGCAACAACAGATGGGATCCAACTTTCTGTAGAAGGCTTTAGCTGCCACCTCCCCTTGATATGAGGTTGCAGATATTGACTCCTAGGATGATCACCCATATGTTTCTTAGTCCTAATTTTCGAAGAAGGCATTGTCCCATCTGACGCTCAACTCATAGAAGCCTTTGTAATAAAGCTCTCCTGCATTTTGGACCGGAGATGATTTTTTTCTTACAAGTAGGAGTGATAAGTGGGACAAGAGAATCCAAACATGCGATCAGAGCTCGACAACTCATGCAATATTAGTAGATGGCTTCCTCGGGGCTCATAACGCGAATTTGGATCGTGGTAATAACAAAGTGAACTTATAGTAGGAGAAAGAAATCTTTTCCGACGGAAAGGGCAACGGACACAAGATATTACTCTGATATATAAATGAGGCTATATCGATTAAGAAGATATAGAATTGGCCTTGCCGAGAAGATATTGTGTCACGATCCATCTTATTAGGCTTGTAGTTATAGATAAATCGATGTAGATTAGTTGAGATGAAGACGTCAAATGATATATGTCGAGGGAGGTGTCAAATTCTAATGTGTCAGGTATTCTTTTCTCGTTAAAAAGAATTTAATTTAATAATTAGAGATTGTAAGGAAAAAAAAATTTAATTAAAAATTTTATAATGATTAGTCTGAGTCAAATTGTTAACATATATGAGGTCAAATATTAATTTAATCTAAAAACAAAGGCTTATGGATTATGGGCTAAACATAGTATATGTAACTCAACTCTTTTAATCGTTATAAGACTATCCCTCATTCCATCTCTTCTTGTCTCATACACAAATATTTTTAACATTTTTACTCTTAATATATATTATTTTAATCATTGAAAAGGTTTAACTAATTAGAAGTATATTTAGGAGTGATATACACTTAGCTATACGAGACCATCCTCCCATTTCATCTCTTCTTATCTTAGACACATAAATATTTTTAACATCTTTACCCCTGATATTTATTATTTTAATCATTAAAAAGGTTCATCTGATTAGAAGCATATTTAGTAGTGATATACAGTAGCTTTTTCTCCGGATGTATTAGGACAAAACATCCGTTATAGTGAAGCTATTGATGAAGGGAGCAAGGATAGTAACCTGATAAATAGATTGTTAAGATGAGCATATACGAATAAAAAATTGCAAATCGCAATTTTTATTTAAATAATTGCGAATTGTCCTATTTCAAATTAGGAAAACCAAGCCGAAAAAGTAACAAAAAGGACAAATGTATGACAGTTCTGGCAATTGCGAGAATTTGACCATCAATAATACGATTTCTTTTTTAGCTTTATATCGTGTCAGGGAACTGCGTCAGGTGGAGAGCACCCTTCTCCACGGTCGCGGCCGAGCTCACGAAAAGCGCCGCCAGCGCAGCTGCCGAGTTCGGTGTCGCTGCCCACTTCTTTTCCTGTCCGCTAAAGAAAGGGAAGGGGGGAAAGCCCACGTCGCCATCCCCTTGACCGTCCGATCTCGTTCCCCGAGCGCGACAGACGTATCACCGCCGTCCGAGGCGCCTCGTCGAGGGTTATCGGAAGCTCCCTCCAAGTTCCACCCGGCAGACATGCGAGGCTGCTGTCAGAGGGCGTCGCCAGTCCCGTGATGCGAGTTAAAATGACCACCTCCCGTCACGGCGGTCACGTGACCACCGCATCTTTGGGCGTGTCTCTCCTCCGTGGGCACACCCACGTAACGGGAATCTCCGTGGTATCAGTTCGTAAATAACCGACAATGTCCGAGGGTGTTATCGTCGATTTAGGTCTCCGGCCGGTTCCCGCTCTCCCGCCTCCCCAGACCGCGCCGCCGTCCGCATCGCCGCGAAGCCCATCCACCGCCTCAGTGTCCGCTCCTCCTCCGCTGCCCGCCTTGCTCCGCCAGCGCCGGTGGGGTTGGCCCTGCCGCTTGGCATTCGGTGCACCCCCGCGATCTCCGACGCACATCTGGAGGCGGCCGCATCGGCGTCGCCGGGGGCGGTCGAGGACGACAGGGCGCGAACGGCCTTGGACGCCGAGAACCGCCCGCTCTCCGTGATGATCATCTCCCTCCGCAGGAAGAGAAGATCCGCCGGACGGAGGTCGCTCCACCGGTCCAGGCGGACGTCGACGTCCGAGACCACGATCCGGTGGCTGTGCCGCCGCTCGAAAGCCTCCCTGTCCTCCGTCGCTTCGGTCGGCAGAAGCTTGTCCTTCCGAACCCTCGGCGCCCCGGCAACGGCAGCGTCGACGCCGGGTAAATCCGCCGAGCGCCTCCATCTCGTTCCGGCCGGTTCGGCCCGATGGACCACGATCTGGAGGGGCCCGCTCGACCGCTCACCGGCGGAAGAGTGCCGCCCGGAAATCCTGCGCCCGAAGGGGTTCGGTGCGACAGTGGTGGCCCCGTCACCGCCGCCCTTGGTATCGGCCTTCTCCCCGCCACCCCCGCCGTGGGACTCCGGCACCGGGCGGGGGACGAGGAGGACGTCCTCCGGGTCGACGCGGACGCGACAGAGAGGGCAGGTGGAGTGGGCGTCGAGCCACGTATCGACGCATTCGACGTGGAAGCCGTGGCGGCACTTGGGTAGCAACCGGAGCGCCTCCGTGGGCTCGAACCGGCTCAGGCACACTGCGCACTCTAGCCCCTCCTTCTGCCCCTGCAGCGACCCGAACCGGAAGACCGGGAGCGACTCGACCACCGCTCGATCCACCCCGGAGTGCCGCCGCTCGGAGGCGGAGGGCGGGAACCCCCCATTGGCGCTCCCGCCGGCGCCGTAGGAGGCAGCGCTGCGCTTGCAGTGCCGGGCATAGAGGAGGAGGAGGAAGGTGAGGGAGAATATGATGGTGAGCACGCCAACGATGACGGCGATGCCAGGCCGGAACGGGGCCACGAAGGAGGAAGGGTGGAAGGAGGGTGAAGGGCTAGGGGCGGCGCCGACGTCGAGGTCGTCGGCAGCCGCGGTAAGGAGGTGACGCGGGACGAGGTGGGTGACGAGGTCCAATTGGCGGTGGTGGAGCGACATTGTCTCGCCTGCCTTCCAAGCGGGACGGTGATGGTGTGTTGATATACCGAAGGGCGGTGACGGGACTCCGTCGGTGAGGAGTGTGGCGCGGGGAGGATAAGACGACAAGGCCATCGGCCCCTCCAATGTCATAACCGAATGGGTCCGGCCTCGCTTTTTGATTGTCCTGTTTCGCCGGTGAGTGTAGGGGACCGGTGCGTCGCCTGCTAAAGCGTGCGCCGAGGCAGCCCTACGAACCCGGTAAGCGCCACCGCTGATGTCGGGACACCGCCACCTGAGAGGGGAGCAGAGCCGTCCGCAGACACTACCCCTGTTTCGAGCATTAAAAAGGCATTGAAGGACTTCAGTGGCCGTCGAAATTACTCTTTTGTCCTTACCTCCTCATCGATGCAATTAGATCGGTGATCCCATCAATTAAATTACATGCTGACTTGGGGGCAAAGTGTGATATGAACTGGCTGGGTTGGGTAGATGTTGAATTACCAAAGTACAGGTGGAGGGTGGTGATGACTGGTGAAAGTGTGATGGCAATTTTGAGGGGGGAGCGAAGTGCGCGCCGAGCGTTTCTTAAATGCAGGCATTAAAAGAATGGCGCCCGGGCAGTGCACGTGAACTCCTTAATTATTAGGAGGAGTTGGAGCTCAACACTAGTCGATGAGTCCTTGGCATTTATCATCCTAGGGGTCGGAAGAAATAAGAATCCGGGGGGACGAAGAAATATGTTATCGAATTGCATTCACCCACCCCAACAATTGATGGGGGGCTTCACTAGCGATGATGTGCCTGCGCGTCGTCATTGGCTGTTTAATCTAACTAGTGTGGGAATAGAAAGTTTTGGATGCTGCGAAGCAGAGATCTGGAAGGATGCTGTCTATTTGTTTTCAGCTCTCTCTCTACTCGTCTCAGAGACTTCACTGTTGTTTGGTTTATGCAGTCACATCAGTCAAATTTGTTGGTTGGGTCTTGTTGAATGATTACGATTTGATTCGTGAAATGCGTCGGGGTGGGGTTGAGGAAGCCAGCAGGACGGTTTTGCACGTTAGTTGTCACCTCAAATTTCAAGGAATAGGACAGGTTGCATTCCTTTCAAAGACTGTGACCTACATTGACCACAATTTTAGGGAGAATATGTTTTCTTTTTCGAAATGGAAATTATAGGGGGGTTTCAAAGAGTTTAGGGACTAAATATATATACTTTGGTTTTTCCTTGAAATTGGCCACTTGGGATGCTCGACTATATTTGGTCTGAGATGTGGCTTCATCTCAGGGTGTGCTCTTGTGTACAACTAAAACGTCTGAAACTAATGGTTATGTATAAACCCATTGCTATATAAATAGTAGTCATTAGATACGGATACAAATGACTTATCCATGTCCATTTATTAGTAATTCAACCTCTTTTTTAGATTATATATTATAAGTTAGATTTTGATAATACTTGAATCTAACTTGTGTCTAACTTCTGATCTTGTCACGGATTAGGTGTCGAGAAAATAATAAAAAAAACACGGATAATCCTTCAAAAATTATGCCAAAGGCGTGTCCGACAAGGATCTATATAATGCTTAAATTGATTAGAAGTTTCAAGAATTATAAGAGAGTTTATTTTATTAGATAGAGTAAAGCATGTACTTAAGATACATCAAGGTGACTATTATAATGAAGAGTTAATTTTGAAAATGGTTAATGATTAAGCAAAGTAGTTGATCATCGTAGAGCTTCGAGGTCATACACCAAATTATGAAATGTTTACGATTATGGAGTAATGGTTCCTACAAACATTGGGAATCACTAGTTATCATTGTGGTCGAATGAACCATCCTATTGGTGTGAAATCATCATCCACTAGAATGAGGATTCGATTATCATATTGGGTTGATTAGATAGTATAATGTATCTAAAGATTACTTATGTGTCATGACCTTATGCCAATGTGTTAGGATATTTTTTGATTGTTTGAGCTAGATGTTGATTCAAATCCAACTTTGTTCCTTTCTCGAGTCAATCTCAAGATAAACTCTTCCAAGTAGTGTGGAAACCATACAAAACTATGTCAGTGGCACTTTCGATAATTTTCCTTCGAAGCTTGAGTTAGCAATCTAGTCGAACTTCAATTGTACTATCTTAGGACTTGCTTACACACCCCCTTTTATAATGGGTGTTTAGGATTGTTACATTGGTTCATTTCGTGATTCGTGTAGTAATAGAGGCGTGAAGTTCAATCGTAATTGTCAATAGCCTATGTTGAATTTAGGGTTACATAACTACCCCTTGCATGACAATCATCGGAAACTTTTCCTCGAAAGGAGTTTGTAAGATGTTGAGACGATGATGAATAGTTAGCTATGTGACTTCGTGATATCGAACATGTGGAGCCCATTGGTCAGCTATATAAAGCTGACATGTCATCATGTGAAAATGATGTATCGTTCACGTGGAACACATGTTGATCATATCGAATCGGTTCATCGACCACATAATCCGATCGTATTGATATCAGTCATAATTTTTATCGAAACATAATGTAATATTAGTTTATCAATTAATTTTTTATCAGAAAAATGAAAAAATAATGATATGTTTGTTTCTCACCGGTAATAATAAGCCATGTTGAGCTTATTATAGGGTGATTTGTGCATGAGCGAGCATATTGGCATGTACAATATCCATAGACAGAAGAAAATAGAGTAAATCTGGGTCAAGTGGGTGCAGCGATAGTGTGTGACAAGAAGCAATTAATCAAGGTGACGTTGGCTGACCAGTGATCACGCATTCAGCTTCCAGATCATCAATGCAAGGATGGAAGCAGACAAATCCCACGGTGAATGCACAGAAGAACCGTTGAAGCAGTATAAAAGCAAAGGGTGAAGAAACAGAGAGTGAGAGAGAGTGACGGTAGCAAAATTCCCTATATAACTCTGGTGTCCTTTACGTTCACGCCACCCGATCCTCGTGTCAACGAAGTAAGAATAAGTCAAATCAAATCAACATTACGAGTTCGGTGGGTCCAGTACGCGGATCAATGAATCTATCTCGGCTTCCGGAGTAGCATGGAGAGAGAGAGAGAGAGAGAGAGAGAGAGAGAGATGGTGGTGCAAAGGGACAAGTAGGAAACCGACGAGGCTACCTTTACTAGCATCCGTATCATTCCCCCAACTGTAGTAGCAAGCAGATAGGATTAACTCCACGAAGCTATGAATTAGGCTCTCGGTAGGTGAAGACGGTGGCTCGCATGTGCGGACATAATCCTTGCCACGAGAGACTCACCTAATTCCATGTACTTGGACGCAAGCAGATCATAAAGAAAAATTGTTTTGCCAATTTATCACACATACCCACGACATGAGCCTCCATGATCCATCCGCGGCCAGCTTGTTATACTATTACTCACTGTACATGCTAACAACTTATTTCATACGAAATGATTTATGTAGCTAGTATTGCATGATTTTACCGGAAACACCACATTACTAGTTAAGCATATATATATATATATATATATATATATATATATATATATATATATATATATATATATATATAATTCAATCATGAAGTGCAGTGATACGTCACATCGGTCAGGGATAGCATGCGATTCAAATAGTAAAACCCTTTTTGACTGGTTAAGTGGTTTGCAGTTATTCGTCTTAACCAGTTGATGGATCCAAGTAGCAGGGGAACAGCTCCCCTTTCCCGGGTCCCACCGAATACGTCGGCACAGGGTTTAGCCAACAGGGTCAACCATCCCCATATATTGATCCTTTTAGTGTAGGGGGATTTTGCTTAGAAGCAAAACATTCCCCCTACCCTTTTTGTAATTAAAAAAATCTTTAAAATAAAAGCTTATCATTTGTCATTTATTGAACCATGGCCGACACCATCACTCTTCTTCTTCTTCTTCCATCAATTCCAATATCAGGAATTGAATGCCTTAAAGAAGAAACAGTAAAGATAGCAATGCAGGTGACAGCGCGGCTCTTTGTGAACCGGTGGCTTGGGAAAAGAGTAGTGGTCGGGACCCCACAAGTTTACAAGACCGGGCGGTGGCCGCACATCCGACAACATCTTGTCATGGCGCCATGAGATTTTTCTCGAGATATCCGGCGGTCCTGCTTGGGCCTCAGATCCAACGACGGTGTTTGCGCACAGTCCATGACCATGGGGGTCCTCCCCCATCACATGGAGGTGGATCGTCGTTTTCAGCTAGGTTGGCTGAATCGATCGGACACCAGCCATGGCCTTCTTCTACTGAGAAGGCATTTTCTTTTTGTTGTGGATATATTATGATTGGCACTATCACGATGGTGCAAACAAATATCTATCACGCCAGACATATTTGCACCTGTCGGATCTTATAACGTTGGCTTAAGAGACTTATTAGGTTTGGATCATATGAGTAGACAAATAAATATCGTAATCAAATTTCACCGGATCTAAGAGTGAAATTTACAAGTATCAAATATATTATCATCATTCATTCTGAGATGATAATAAATTTGCAAAGTTTTGAAGGTACTATGGGTGAGATATATAATTCGAATGTTCAAGAAATGACATGTTATCACGTTGAACACCATGTGGCTCTCATTGTAGATGTTCGCCCATGAGCTTCGCAGTTGTACGTGGGCTATCATATCATCATATCTAGATTTTACTGAAGGATTAGACCTCGTCAGTTCGAGCTTGGTCCAGTATAAAACCTAAATCGATCAGACTATGTTTTTATTTTTTATTTTGCTGATCAGTCTATGTTATTAGGTCTGCTGAATACACCTTTTCTCTTTCAAATGTTTTTTATTTGTATGAAAGTAAATATGCATCTAAAGATGCCTAATTTGATGGATTAGTTCAAGGTGGTAGAGGTTCTAAACAATTTTAACTTACAAAGGAAAAGCAAGCAATCTAGGGTGGATTTATGTAAAGAGTCACATATATAATAACGGAAGGTGACTTTTTCCAAAGTACCAATACAAATCACCCTAGTTGATGGGAACAAATTATAACTTAGAGTGCATCTTAAGTCTGACTGTTAAGCTAACCTAATTTGGGAAAGTGAAGGAAACTCTAAATCATGGTAAACTTAATATTCACACTTTTATGTCTCAGATAAGTTACATAACAGCTTATAATAATGTACTTATTTATGTTATTAATGATTGTGTCGTCGTTAAAAAAAAAAACTTAGGGGCAAAACCCCTAAACAATAAAAGTCCGGTCTTATCAACATCCATTTGAAAATATTTATGTACAAAATAAAAAGATATAAAATAAAAAAGATAATTTCATATAATTAAATATCGGTAGAGTCAGGTTACAGGTTTGGACCATAACTAAATTGACATGTGACCTTATACGTATTAATCTTGATAAGATTAACCCAAACTTATAATTATTCGATTTCTGACAATCTATTTCAAGAAACAAACCTTAAAATACAAATTAATGTCACTTCAACGACCAACAATAGAGAAAAAACATAGATAAAAGTATGAAAAATCTTTATATATTTAAAAATTATTGGTCACTTTATCAAATTCTCTTGATAAAAAGATATAGAAACCAAACTTTATATTACTCGGCTTATTTCTTTTTTATGATTAAAGTTATCTGTTATGCCTCCAAAATGGTCTGTGGACTAATGATTCAGGTTTTAAAGGATAAAAAAGTTTTGATGTATTAATGATTAAAACACGTTACATTGCATTTTATTTGATGATTATGCTATTCAAAACCTGAAAGAGAACTCATTTAAGTCTCTTCAAGTAAGAAGATAATATGATCAAAATGTGTCTCGATGAAAATCTGCATGTTCTAATCCGCACTACCAAAGGGAATTAGAGCCTGCCAAATTACAAGGGGGAGCGGGCCGAAGGATCTTTTCCGCATTGATTAGGAAGGCAAGCAAAATATAACTCACCCATGACAGCCTAAACGCACTCGGCGTCATAGCTTAATCCAAACCATCCGGCCATATTCCTAGATGCGGCTTGAGATCGCAGAACGAAGCTCATGAATGCACGGCAACGTTCTAAAGTTTCCTCTCCATGGAGGCAACTCCTTTAGTTGGAAACCCCCTCGTCACTTCCTCGTCGCCCGACAACGGCATGATCACAACGCGTCACGGTCAACGTCGGTCTCTAAAAACGACACTCTAACAACAGCTGGAAAATCCAGCCACCCCGATGTCTCTCCTCTCACCCAACCCTTCAACTCTGCACCCGCCGACGCTACTGGCCTTGTGAATGAAGGGACGGCCGGGACCATGGGTCCCAACAGCTCTAAGTGCAAGGTAGAGTTGCGGGCAACGTATAAACCGGTGGTGAAAGGTAACTTCACATTGTTGTAATGCTTGCCATGCACGCTATAAAAGAAGAAAAATGAGCTTGGTGCGGATTGCGTCGTACCTGGTGACGCCACCTGGTCAGTCGCATTCAATTGTCGGAGCCGCCCGCTTTAGTGGACCATGATCACGAGGCCTTCGTCCGAGGCCGCTCCACCACTTGAAACAGCAGCACCATGGCACCATGGCCGCGTCCGCCGACCCCGCGTCTCCTGCACATTGCCAACCTATAGATTATTATTTAGCATACAGCAACGCCACCATCTCATCTGCTATATATAACGCCCCAAACCCCATTGCTTACATCGTCATCTGCTTCCCCCTCCTACAAAGCTTGTTAACGTTTCTGCTATTGCATACCATGGCAATGAGGTTTTTTGTGCTGGCTTGCTCCTTGGTCGCCATTGCCTCCGCTAGTAACTTCTACCAGGACTTCGACATCACCTGGGGCGACGGCCGTGCCAAGATCCTCAACAATGGTCACCTCCTTACCCTCTCCCTCGACAAGGCCTCCGGCTCCGGCTTCCAGTCCAAGAACGAGTATCTCTTCGGCAAGATCGACATGCAGATCAAACTCGTGCCCGGGAACTCTGCCGGCACTGTCACCGCCTACTACGTAAGCTCTTCCCCCAGACATGCCTTCGCTTTCATGGCTCTAGTTGCCGGAGCTGATGCCTTAAGCTCGGCCTGATTTGTTCTTGCAGTTGTCTTCGCAAGGACCGACTCATGACGAGATCGACTTCGAGTTCCTCGGGAATCTCAGCGGAGACCCTTACACTCTGCACACCAATGTGTTCACCCAGGGGAAGGGGAACAGGGAGATGCAGTTCAAGCTCTGGTTTGATCCCACCAAGGATTTCCACACCTACTCCATCCTCTGGAACCCAAGACACATCATGTAAGACCTCAAAATTCTGTATGCGGTAAAGCGAACTTACCACAGGTGAGACATGAAATTGAATCTTACCGCTGGCTTGTGATGGTCTCAGCTTCATGGTTGATGGCACTCCCATCAGAGACTTCAAGAACCTGGAATCGAGGGGCATTGCATTTCCCAAGAACCAACCCATGAGGATCTACTCCAGCCTCTGGAACGCTGAGGACTGGGCTACCAGAGGAGGGCTCATCAAGACCGATTGGACGAAGGCACCCTTCGTCGCCTCCTACAGGAATTTTAATGCCAATGCATGCATTAAGGCTTCCGGTAGGTCCAGCTGCACGCCTGCCAAGAGTGGGTGGTGGAACCAAGAGCTGGATTCCGCGAGCCATGCGAGGATGAGATGGGCGCAGAAGAACTACATGATCTACAACTACTGCAATGACGTCAACCGGTTTCCTCAGGGCCTGCCTCCAGAGTGCTCCATAGCTTGAAGAGAATAGACAAACACGAGGATTAGATCATTCTTTGGTTCATTTTGTATGCATACCAAAATACATTCTCTAGATGCTGTTTTCGAATAAGCAATATACTAGTCTCTCTCTCTGTTTATCAAGCAGTCCTTTTACTTAAATTCTAACTAAAAATTCTCCACAGTATTAAACAAAATTGAAGCTAACGTTTAAAGCATCATAAACCTAGACTCAAGAAAGGAAAACAATTATAAAACTCAAGTAATGCATCTACAACCAACAGAGCTACCAATGCATGCAAACATATCTTCACAATATCTGACTCATTATATCTTTTAAGTTTCTGTCCAACAAACTTGCTTGTTTGATTTGCTACCTCTATTTTCAGATGCAACTTTCTTTTCTTGATGGTCTTCTATCATTTTTTTTTTTTTGCAATAGATACTGTGAATGTTAATGACAACTAAAGGAGCTTTTACTTCTGATGGCTCTTTGTCATTAACATCAGTGATAATCCATGACTGTAACTTTATAAAAATGCTATCTAGAATGGCTTCCTATAGACTCTTGTTCTCATCCTGGTTAGGTCAATTATCATCACGCCCATGTAGGACAAAAATGATTTCACATCCACCTCTGTTTAAAAAGCAAGCCAATCATACTAATGCTTGCTAAAAAAATCATATTAATAATTATATTCTACTACAGATACATGGGCATCTGTTTCCCAACCTAAGACAACATGATGTAACATGAACAACTATTCTATTAGTTCCACATTCATAAAAAGGATACGACTTGAAAGAAACAAATTTGGATAATCAAATATTTCTGATGTTTCATTAGGACAGACAAACTTGAGTTGGTTAGCATACAAAGAGCATGTCAGAGAACCTCTCTAAGCTAACAACACCAAATGTTCTTTTCTTGTTAATTTACCATATGTTTAACCTGTATTGATGTACTTTTTTATCTGTGTCAAAATTAGTCGTATGTCAATAGTGCAGATCAACCCAACAATCATGAACTATTCACACATCAGTCATCATCAGGCAGAAAACTACACAGTGCAAAAATATAATTTTAGGTCTCGCTCAGGAGAAACTTGATCATTCAAGTAACTAGCTTGCTTGAACAAAGAGGTGAGGACTTGGCCTGTACCAAATCTCCAAACGGAGTTCCTTCTCCTATGTTTAAAAAAAAAAAGAAGAAGAGTTCCTTCTCCTAGACAGTACTTCTAATGTTTCAACGAAATTGTGCATAGTCTACCTGGGATTTTTGGAAAACAGCAATGGAATAACAACTGTAAACTTGATAGGTATAGAATATATTCAGTTTATTCATGAGTACCAGAGCAGTTAAGACATTTAATCACCAAGTACAATTTTCAGTCTAAACATTTGCTTATCTAATTTTATTCACCTATCTAGTATCATTAAAACAAAATATATTGTTTTTTGCATCTTATATTCATCTTAAGTATGCAATACTGTACTTCCTTTTCATGTTAACTTGTTTCCCAAACTACAACTCATGCAAAATTTCCACATGGATAACGCATACTTTTATGGTTAGTCCATGTAAATTTCTACAACATGGTCAACATTAACTTTAATTAACTTTTAGACATCATTACTAACTTACCAATATTTGGTAAATCAGATAGTTGTAGAAGTATCCACCCATCTAGCTGATGAAAGCCATAAGACAGCTAAATACTCTCTGACCTGGAAAACGAATATCCTTGTTTAGATGAAAATAAAGATTATTAGAACTAATAAAAGACTGTGATAACAAAAAGATGCTGATTATTGATCAGTTGCCAAAGCTAAATGTACCAGGCAAGGGACGGCAAGGGGAAGATGGGATATTAGCACAGAAAAAATAACAAGAGTTCCTTTAAATACTCCCAGACAAGGTCATGTATGAAAATTAGAATAGGAAAAACAAAGACTTCTTTTTATGTTCATATGTCTGTGTCTAATTACACACTAGAAACAGATGCAAGGTTATAAGTTTTACAAAAACATCCTTCCAGACCACATTAACATCACGCAATCAATAGCCTTTAGGACACTGTGTTTGCCTTTACATTTAGCTTGAATTTGAGCAAATAGTTAAATTAGTGCACTGTGTTTGCCAGAAAAACTCTCTTGTTGGCACAGCTTATTCTATATCACTACATTAAAGCAGTATAGAGCTCTCTTAAAGTTGGGGAAAGTATAAGCTGAAGTCACACCAACTTATGTGCACATCAAGCTTTCTGATACATCAACTATTTAAAAGCCCATGAACACTAATTGAACCTGGAAGCATTTATCCTCTATCTTATGTAAGCTTCTAATTTGGCGATACCACAGATCATATGTCTAATTGCAAGAGAAGATTCGGTTGTCCTAACAGAAAATTGATGCCCTTGGATGATCCACAATAAGACAAAGCTATTTTGATCCAAAAATATCAAAGTAACATGAAAACATAAAAATGGGGCACAGATGGTATGAATGTGGCAATTACAGATAATGTAGTCAGCAACCAAATGAGAGAGGGAAGCTAAAGTATAAATAAGTGAAGAGAAAACCGCATGGCACTTTAAGTTTCATAAAAGGGAACTCCTAGAGAATAAATTCAACAATCATATAACCTAAAAGTGAATGATTCACAAAAAAAAGTTACTTGGGATTCAAGCACCTGGAAGTGTATAAGCCTTGTTACCCTAGTCATTAGATTTATCTCAATTGTTAGTAACAATGTGGCAATCTTAAATTTTGCCAGCCACATTTAAACATGGTAGCCACCTACCAAATGAAAGGAATATTTATATCTTGAATTGGTCTCTTTAAGAGAAAGAAGAAAATAGATATCAAGATTAAGAAAACTAAAACAGATTTCTGATTTGTTTTGGAAGGGCAAAAGTGGGTTCCAGAAATCAGATTTGGCTAAATTATGTTTCTCTCCTCAGATATTCCCAAACCTACAACAATAGTAAATTTATGTATAAGTGATAATATTTTGCATTGAAACTAAACAGAAGGGATAAGAGGCTGTCCGTCAGTGGTATCCTTTTCATGTTGGGAATGCATTGGAAAAACCATGAGTAAGAAACATTTACTGACTCACTGATCCATCCTTCTGGTTTTCTCGTCAACGATTTTGAGACATTTCTCGACGAACTGACACTTCTTCATCAGAGAGATAAGATAGGTGGTGGTATCCACGATTAAAGGTACAGAAGACCATCCTACACCTCCGAGGAACATCTGCTGCATAGAGAATGTAGAACCATAGTATATTGAGTTGCTATGCTAGCTAACAACGCACTAAGCCTGTCGCAAGAAAAACACACGGAGACCTCTTTGTAAGGCCGCGATCGATGAGCAGAGACAACGGAATGAAGCTTCTTCTTCTTCAATGCGGCGTCTCCAAGCTCACTAACACCACAGTAGCATCATTTTCGCCAGGGCGACAACGGGATCGAAAGAGGGACACAGGAGAGTCCCAACATGCCTGAAATCAGAATATTGCAGCAGAAATCCACATACAACCAGAAAGGCGATCGATCAATTCCGATTCTCAATCACGAGAACTGTACCGAAGAAACGAGTTCTTAGTAAGAAAGAAGAGGAGGATTGCGATCAAGAAACCTGAGAGAGAAGCCTCCGTCCGAGCGGCGACGGACGAAAAGGGTTACTGACAGGAGCCGATGTTACCTTGGGAGGGATTCGATTGGCGAAAGAGGGATTGGAAACGGGGACGAAGAGGGATTTGGAGGACGAGAAAGCCTAGGGTTTCGTCGAGGAGTCAGGAGGAGGAGGAGGGGAAGGAGAAACAGAGGGAGTTGAGGGAGACGCTTTCGAATTTGAAGGCCGGTGGGTAGGACACGTCACAGTCGGCGGGGCCAAAGCTGCGGAATACGTTCACCGCTAGTGAGATTTAGCTCTTATGTTTCAACTTAGGTATCACCCAAAGAAAAAAAGCTCGTAACCAATTCTAACATTTTTGTAACACAAGTTAGGTTGAGTTAAAAAAATATATGAAAAATATAAAATACTTGTAATATTGCTTTGGAGTGTTCACATGTCAATTAAGATTTCAATTAACAGTCATATGCAATTGTATATATAAGTTTTTAGATTACAAAATATGTATATATATATATATATGTTAAATTCGAATTTGAAAGAATATTAAATCATAGTTATATTATTTTAAACTTCTTAAATCATAATATAAAGAGGAAAATAACTGTATCCTTTCTTCTGTCACACCTTTCTCCCTTCTCTTTTTCCTAACACCCTTTCTTCCTCTCTCTCTCTCTCTCTCTCTCTGCCTATACTATAAGATGCTAATGATCAGCAATTACTGCCAGAGATGTTGGGGCTCGGTGAAATGAGTAGCTGAGACAATGGCCATGGGAGAGCAAAGATGGCAAGTTGTGGCATACGAAAGTAGGAAATGGGTGAGAGAACGAGAAGTGTTGGGAGCAAAGAGGGAATCTGGTATGTGGCATCTCATAGAACATTGATGCAATGGAGGTACAAATGGTGGGGTTGCAGACGGCATTTGGAGTGATCTGCTATGAGTTGGCAACAGACTGTAGGGAGATGCTTGTGTTTCTGAAAGGTCATGCAGCAGAAATCCAAGATAAGGAAGGTGACGAGCTTCTTTTTCCGGAGCCAGCTTTTGTTGGTGAACCTTCCTGCTACCTCCATGCACCGACAGTGGAGTCATTGATCCACTGTTGTTTCGTCTCAACACGCTCCAAATTTGGGTGGTGGAAGACATCTCTATCCATTTCAGGTTTGGGATAATGTGGTTCTCACTGGGAGTGATGAGTCTTCTTCCATCAGTCATATTAAGGCAGAATTATAGCAGAAGCTGCTACACAGGTCAAGTTCTTACAGGTCGTCTTCCTTCTTCCGACCAATCAACTCGAATGGCACATTAATGCTCCGAGATAGGTCTCTAATCGTATGGCGCTTCAGATCAAACGCCTTGTGGAACTCCATTAGTGACTTTTTGCCAGTGTATAAAGAATCTGAAAGGTGGTGTTTGAGTCCCCTTCTTTTCGTCAATGCTAAGCAACCCAAAGACTGTTGGTGCTTGTCGAGTATATTCCAGCTTTGTAGAAGCTTATCTAATGTTTGACATCAACTTGTTCACGTATATTAGGAAAGAGTCATTTCCTCAAGCACCTTCTACCATTGTGCCATGAACATCGACAGAGGTCGTGATAACATGGAGGACGAAGAAGAGTCACACACCGGCATCTGAAAACAGAAACACAGTTGTGGTTTTGATGGTGATCAGAAGTGTTGGTAAAGATCGTATCCTCCTTAAACATAGCAAACATAAGTTCTCCTCGAAGACCAAGCCAACTGAATCCGATTCACAAACCCTGAGAACATGGTTTGCGCAGGTTCAGATGATGCCATGGCTTCTACACTGAGAACATGGATTATTATTACACGAACACCAGTATTTATAGGACAACAATGAATAAAGAATCATCTTATTTTAATCTGCTTCTCCCATTCAGGCAATGGCGCACTCCGGCGGCAGGCCCTGAGGAAACCGCTTGGCGTCGTTGCAGTAGTTGTAGATCATGTAGTTCTTCTGAACCCATCTCATCCTCCCCTGGCTGGTCAAGTCGAGCTCCTGGTTCCACCACCCGCTCTTGGTGGAGCCGCCGCACTTGGAGCTTCCCCGGACGCAGGCGTCGGCGTTGAAGTTCCTGTAGGAGGCGACGAAGGGTGCCTTGCTCCAGTCCGTCTTCACCAGCCCGCCCCTGGTCGCCCAGTCGTCGGCGTTCCAGAGGCTGGAGTAGATCCTCATGGGTTGGTTCTTGGGGAAGGCGATGCCCCTCGATTCCAGGTTCTTGAAGTCTCTGATGGGAGTGCCGTCGACCATGAAGCTGAAACCATCGCAAAACCCATGGTGAGTTTCTACACCTTGTGACGAGCTCGTCGTCGAGGTCTTACATGACGTGTCTCGGGTTCCACAGGATGGAGTAGGTGTGGAAATCCTCGGTGGGATCGAACCACAGCTTGAACTGCATCTCCCTGTTCCCCTTCCCCTGGGTGAACACATTGGTGTGCAGAGTGTAAGGGTCGCCGCTGAGGTTGCCGAGGAACTCGAAGTCGATCTCGTCATGAGTCGGTCCCTGAGAAGACAGCTGCAAGAACAGAGGGCCACATCAGCATCAGCTCCGGCAACCACAGTCATGAGTCGGGGGGGGCGAAGAGCTTACGTAGTAGGCGGTGACGGTGCCGGCAGAGTTACCGGGGACGAGCTTGATCTGCATGTCGATCTTGCCGAACAGGTACTCGTTCTTGGACTGGAAGCCGGAGCCAGAGGTCTTGTCGAGGGAGAGGGTGAGGAGCTGGCCATTGTTGAGGATCTTGGCGCGGCCATCGCCCCAGGTGACGTCGAAGTCCTGGTACAAATTACCAGCAGCGGCGACGGCCACCAGGGCGCAAAGCCCCAACACGAACAGCACGGCCATTACTGCGAGAGTGTGGCGTAGAAGCAAGAGGAGGATGGGAGGAAGCTGATGAGGACTGCGGTGGTGGTGATGGCGAGTACTTATAGATGTGGAGAGCAGTGATTGGATGATAGCGAGCTGTGAGCTGGCAGTGGACTGGAGACAGGTGGGTGTGTGTTGTGTGGTGTGGACGCGGCTCATTAAAAGGGGAACAGTGATAACGTGGACGGAGAGAAGCTTCCGTGTGTTGAGTGCCTTCACCTACAATTCAAATCCCCCCCTTAATTTAATATGGTAACGATGATTAACTCCACTGAGAGAATTTTAGTAGTTAATGAAGTGATTTAGATTTCGTGATCTATGAAAAAGCTGCTTGTCATGTACGGACGTACATATATATATATATATATATATATATATATATATATATATATATATATATATATTATGGCACGTGACAATTAGGTTGCCTATTAATTATGATTGTGTATTGTTCTCGTGATCATGCGAGAGAAAAAGACCAAAAAGGACTTATGAGGTTTATTATAGCGTATGTCACGTGCCATCCACCGGTTCAATTTAGGGTTTTGTATATTAGGAATTCAATTCTAACATTTCAATCCGATTTCACTTCTAGTGATATATATATATATATATATATATATATATATATATAATATAAACCAATGATTACACCAATGGTTTGTGACAATTATCACACATGAAACGGTGGTACAACGTATGCTACGTAAAGGCATGTCGCATTCGAGGTCATTCATGAGGTGCGAAGGGGTAATTTGGTCAATGTGGTCGAGTTCCTCTCCCTCCTCGCTGGCGTATAAGGACACGTACCAACTACTGCGTCCGATAGGGCACGAATGAGAGAGCACGAAACCAAAAGCAAACCATTCATCCTAATAATTTGCAATCCGTATTTGTTGGCACATTAAAATGACACGTTTGGGTGAAATATACTCACCACAATGTTCTGGAGGAAGCATTCACGATTTCACCACGAAATAGTACATAATGATTCGAGATAATAATTAGTATAATAAAGTGGGGAGGGTCCCACATGCCTTGAAAGCAATCAGGGAGAGGCATTAGATGCATGAAAAGTAGTTCTGTCTCCTATCATGTAGATGTCGAATTGTGGCAACTTATGATTACTGTGGAACTTTAATATAATTAATGATATTTAATGTTATATTAAAAGCATGCATTCTATATAAATAATTTTTGTATAATTTAAATAGGGTGATATTTTGGAAAAAAAAAAACCTCTTTGTACATTTTTTTTCTAAAAATATCCCATTTTTTACTCTCTTTTTTTCAAATTATATCTTATTTCAAATAATATCGGAAACACTCTCGCCCGAGTGATACTTTTTTTTATCAATTTTGAAGATAGACCAATTCATAGGGTACATTCGGCTATCATTATATTATTTTTATTAGGTGCTAAAAATACTATAAAGATATTAAAAAATAATATAAATGCCATTATACTTTGTCATTACTCGTAATAGCAACTTTCACGATATCAAATTTTTAGACTTGAAGTTAATTTTGTAGAGATTAATTTTATTTATACATTTACAGTATTTTTAAGTAAACTCTATAGTATTTTTATTACGGTGATCAAAATACTATAACATATTTTTATTAGGATTAATGAGTGACATTTTTTATATTATTCGAAATAAGACATCATTTCGGAAAAAAAAAAAAAGCAAAAGATTTTTTAATATTATATATATATATATAAGGTTAACTGTTATTTTTTATAGAAGACACAAGCACACAGTACTGTCTTTAAGTCTCTCCTAGCTGGACAGGTGAATCCAGCTTGGCTTGTGTCAGAACAAAAGGCAGGAGCCAAAGGTAGCCAACAAAATCCAGCTTAGATGCTTGTTTTTTATTATCTTAAATGTTTCAATATATGATCTAAACACATGAAAAATTGATATAGTGTTGATTTAATTGGCTTTTGAAATAGTTGTGGATGTTAATTTGAATGTCTTGAGGAGAAAAAAATTGCACCTAATAATGTGTGTCATTAAACTAGGAGGGTCCACTCATACATACACAAGCATTGAAGAGGTTGTAGAGGCTTTGAACTCACCCCTGAAGAGATAGACATAGAACAGCACAATGCAGTGGCCACTGGTCCACTGTCATATCAAGTCAAAAGTGAAATATAAAGGATTGTCACCATGATGATTGATGATGACTGTGGGAGCCTTTCACCTATTTAGAAGTGATGCTCAGATGATGACAATGTGAATCCTATTACATCTTCTTATCCATTGTATCTTTACGAGCAAAATCAAAATGCTTGTTAAGACAGCAAATAATTTCTTTGATTCATTCTGAGACTTAGGGTTATGAGAGATGAACCCATCGAGCTGTGATATTTTGGATGATTCAAGTGTCTTCTTAGCAAATAACAAGAAGGATATTCAGTAGTGAGCAGTAGTATTTTCTTGGTTGAATTTCTAAATTAAATCTCTCATATTTATATTTCTTTGACGGCAATTTTTTTTTTCTTGTATCTCTTTTTCCTAAGTATCGATTGGATGAACCAAACCGGTTATAATATTTTCAATAATATCAAAAAAATAAATATAACGTAATATAAAAATATTATTGTTGGTGAACTTATGCGCCGAGGTCGAAGGGTCAGCATCACTTGATCCACGAGTCGATGTCCAGAGTTATGGGTTAGTTGGAAGAAGTGTCGGAGTCGGTTGGATCAAGGGCCGAGGGTGGTTAATTTCCTATACATACGCCTTGGTTGGGGAGGTTTTCGACTTAGGCCTCTCGTAGATTAAGTCAGTGATCTTATTTTTCCCTTCCTCCTGACCAGATGTCGACTATGAGTTTTAATACTACTGCACGAGGATCGGTCGTACGGGGACCTAGTGCGACGACCTACCCCTGAGTGATGAGATGGTACCTTCATGCGATCATTGCCCAGCATGCATGAAATGACGTCATACGACGTTGTCCCAAGCTTTCCGGGACAAGACTTACCTAGGGAGTGCTTCCTTGTACGAGCTTCGATTCGACGTGGGAAGTCAGCCCTCGTGCAAGGACGTGACGTGGTGTGGGTCATGACGTGATTAGGAACAAAAATATACCCTGTCAACTACATTATTATATTTTTTTTTACTCCACGTTATACAATTTTTATAAATATTAGAAAAACACTCTAATTCATTACAAAATTACCATGTTATAGTATTATTAAAAACACTATAGTATAATATAAAAATACTGTAATTAGATCGGTTTAACTTAATGGAAAAAGGGAGGAAAAAAAAGATATGTGACTTGGGAAATTCGAGATATTTTTTTCTTTTTCTTATTGTAGAAATGCTTTACAAGGGGCAAAGAGCACTGTATGAGTTTGCAGATCCAAACTGCATCAGCTGGCTTCCACATCTGAGGCAATTTTGGGTGCAGACACGTGTTTGCACGAATCTTAGGGTTTATGTCCACAAATCTAAAAGTCTTATTGACCTTATCTGGACTGTTCACTTGGCCTTCCATCTGATACTGAGGTAGAGATAACCACAAGAGTATTGGGGTCATGTTAACCTTGGATTCAAGAAGTTGGTCGGTCAACTTCAAACCAGATGCTTTGGGCTTCCATGCCATGGTCAACGACCCGACCTACATAGATCTTGTGGTAGTGTCTTGGAGACAAAGGAAGCACGAGGAGTGCACAGTGAAAGTGGTGGTGGATTGGCGCAGGCAGTACAGTGTAGTAACCGAAGAGACGGCTGTAGAAGGAAGACGAAGACTATAACCCCACCGCTTGGCCACCAGTGGCTTTGTCTCCCCCCAACTCGAGCGATCTCAATCTCTCTTCTCGCCCCCTCTGCGCCACCGTCTGCTCTTCCTTTCCCCTGCTGACCTCCGTTACTGCTCTACCAGCAAAACCCTACTCTTCGGTTTCTTAGTCAGAACCCTAAATGCATGCATGCTCGAAGGTAACAGGAGGGAACTACCAATAGGGGAGAAGAGAGAGGACAAATGAAAGGAATGGAATGAATCCTATCATACCCAATCTTTCGATTCCCCCCCCCCCCCCCCCCAGTCTTTTATGTATACGGGATCTTGCAAGCTCCCCTTGTCTCCCTCTCTCTCTCTCTCTCTCTCTCTCTCTCTCTGTCTCTCATAGACTCTCTTTAATTCTCTGCCAGCAAGAGAATTGAAGATCCATCAATGGGGTTTGGTGGAGCTACTGAACGACGGATGTAAAGCCTTGCATCACACATGGAACTCCAAATCCGAGGAACACCAGTTATTGCCCTCTTTGACTCCTTTTGCTTCCCTGTTCTCTCTCTC
This sequence comes from Musa acuminata AAA Group, assembly GCF_036884655.1. NCBI lineage: Eukaryota > Viridiplantae > Streptophyta > Magnoliopsida > Zingiberales > Musaceae > Musa > Musa acuminata. Next base: position 3,269,154 of record NC_088351.1, read on the forward strand.
TCTCTCTCTCTGGTGCATCTCTCGATCTGCCTCATGTTTCTACCACTTCTGATCATGGCCTCGGCATAGGGAAGGAGGGATGAGGAAGAAGGGGGCTCCGACCGCCTTGGTTACGTGCTTAATTCTGGTAATCGCTGGTATCTTCTCACAGGGGTTGGCTGGAGAGGTCCATGGGAACCGCGGCCATGCAACGGGAGTAGGCAAGAGACCAGAAAACAGAACGGCAGCCGCCAGAGTTGCCACCGGTGGCCTCCATCGCTGCCGATCGAAGAAGATTAGGTTATGTGGCCTTCTCGTTCGAGCCAAGCAGAATGATAGCACCGTTGATGATGACAAGCGGGTCGTACCCACTGGCCCGAATCCCTTACACAACAGGTGAAGGAAGCATCAAAGAAGAAGAAGCTCCTGCTCTGTAGCTTGTCTTTCTTCTTTTCATATGAGTTACGTGAAGGAAACAGTACTATCTTTAAGCTTTCTTGTTGTAGGTTGCAGAGAGGGTGTGTAAAGCTCAGAAACCCTGTGCTGTGTTGTGCTGTATGATCTTTCAACTGTTGTGATAGTCCACCATTTCTGTGTTCAGCTGTTCTCTTTCTCATGGAGTTCTTTGGATATTCTCGTGGAAATCTATCATCGAGAAATATTTCCAGCATGAAACTACACATCTCATAAAGAAAATTTCATGTTTCATGAAGGAGCAAAAAGGAAAACATTAGTCATATGTACAATCCATGAGAAGAATTGAAAGCTTAGAGAAATCTGTCTACTTATCTATGAGCACAACATGTAGGTTACTGAGGAGGATTAGTGGAGGAGTTGGACATGAATGGCCTGACATGTCTACCACCTCAGCCAATTGGACTAAGAAGAAAACACCTTTCCACCGCCGGCATTCGTTCAGCTCAACAAAAGAAAAGAGAGAGATATGAGGGCAAGAGGTAGATGGAGATGTAGATGTCATGGACTCTGGACATTACATGAATCAGCTCCACCAGCTGGCTCTCACAGATTGGTCCAGGATAGTTGGCGGGGAAGAGACGACGAATGATTTCACCATCACCCGCGTGATGGGGATTTGTGCACATTGCCACGCCGAGTCTACCCTAATTTCCAAAGGCCACTACGTTTGGAGTTCGATCCAGAGAGAAGAAAGTATTCCACGATCGAGATCGGCACAAGCAATCCGGCAACCACTGATTCACGAAGGAAAGAGATGTCTACCATTTGGAGAGGATGGCTCTAATTTCTCTTCGGTCGGAGGAAAATTTCTCTCTTTTGAGAGAATAAATCTTAACACTCCATCATTCTCAACCAATCAAACTCTTGATTGCTTGTACGACACGACACCCACACGGAGAACTCAAAGAAAATATCTTCGAAAGTAATACGATTTCTCTGTATTTGATTTGATCTAAGAATCAATTATCAGCTCTTGTATTTGATTTCTTTCTTAGAACGAGAAAAGCTTGAAGACAAAAGAAAAGAAAAAGAAAAGGTAGATAGATGGTGGTGGCCTTCCTTTCACCTCACGAGATGTGCAGGGCTGAACCCACTGCGGCATTCACACTTCCACGGAGGTGATGCGGTGTCGCACATTTGGTTGGCTACGATGGCATCAGTACATCAATCTTTCTCGTCGACCAATCAACCACACGTCGTATATTTTTGTCGAGGAAACTATCACTTCAATATCACATACTCACATTTGCCATCTACAAAGAAAAACAAATAATACTATATCTGGAGATCTCTAGATCTGATCATTCATGCAACAAAAGTGGTGTTAATCATAGAAGCTGTCGCATTCACCGGATCAAAAGTTTCAGATGAACTCATACTAATCGATGACTACGAATGGAAATCGAGATTAATCAATGAACTAACAGGAGTTTGAGCAATCGATTAAGTGCGTGTGCGAGTGAGTTCCATGAATGCATGTCGGCGTCAATGCATGATAGGAAACTTAGCATCCACGGATTTTATTGATATAGCTATTAATAGCAGGCCAACACGACGGGAGTACTTTTGAGCCGACTCAATACGGTCATAGCGGGCCAGTAGATTTCTTTTGACCAAATTTCACGGTCAAACTAGTGCGCATCGTCGTCGCATCCGATAAGGAACCCATTCTCCATACCCAACGCAGCGGGCCCGCGCTCCGGAGGAGAAGCCGCCGCCGCCTTCCGCCGCCGCCGCATCTCCCCTATCACCTTCTCCATCGCTGCGTCCGCGCCCTTCCCCTCCCCGTCGCACCGCATGAACACCTCCGCGATCTCCGCGGGGGTCATGTCGACCTCCCCTAGCAGCGCCTCCGCCTCCGCCATCAGCTCGTGCTCCTCCCCGATCTCCAGGTAGTTGCTTGCCAGCATCCGGAAGGCTGCCGGGCAGCAGTAGGAGAGGTGGATCTTCCGGTCCATCCGGCCCGGCCGGAGCAGGGCTGGGTCGAGCCGCTCCGGGTGGTTGGTGGTGAAGATCATGAGCCGCTCCCCCACGCATGACGACCACAGGCCGTCCACGAAGTTTAGCACGCCGGAGAGGTTCACCGACGACGTCCAACTGCCGACCCCGCCTTCCGAGGGGTCCATCTCTCGCTCGTCGGTCTCCGAATCGGGCTTGGACTTCTTCTTCTTCTTCTTCTTCCGGTCACTGAGGTCGAGGGAGCAGTCGACGTCCTCGATGACGACGACGGACTTGGGGTTGGTGGAGACGAGGAGGCGGCGGAGGGCGGTGTTGGAGTGGACGGCGGTGAGCTCTAGGTCGTACACGTCGAACTCGAGCAGGTTGGCGATGGCGGCGACGAGGCTGGTCTTGCCCGTCCCGGGCGGACCGTAGAGGAAGTAGCCCCGCTTCCAGGCGCGGCCGACGCGGGAGTAATAGTTCCGGCGGCTGACGAACCGGAGAAGGTCGTCGCGGATCTCGTCGCGGAGAACCGGGTCGATGGCGAGGGTGTCGAAGGTGGAGGGGTGGGAGAAGGGCGCGGGGGACCAGGGGTTACGGTGGTCGTCGCCGAAGACGACAGAGCGGTTGGTGTAGAGGCGGCGCTCCCGGGCCCGGAGGCGGATGCGCTCGGCCTCCGCGAGGACGTGGGGGATGTACTGGGAGCGGACGGCCTCGCGGTGGCGGCTGTGGAAGGAGAGCTCGAGGTAGCGGTGGTCCGAAGAGAGGGAGCTGCTGCGGAAGGGGGAAGAGGAGGACGCAGAGGCGCGCTCCACGACGGAGCTCCACTGGAGGGGAATGCCTTGGAAGGAGTCGTGGGTGGTGTGGTAGGAGGGGAGGGAGGCGGTGGGGAGGGGGCAGTCGTGGCGCTTGGAGAGACGGACGACGCGGGCGTCGTCGAGGCAGTGGCTGCCGAGGTAAGCCTGGGCGGCGCTGTAGAGTTCATTGCTGCAGGAGCCGTCGTACTCATCGACGATGATCTTGATGTCGGCGTTGAAGCGGGTCACGAGGCCACGGAGGAGGAAGCCGACGAAGTGGTGGAGCTCCGGGGGAAGGAAGTCCCTGTACGCCGTCCGGAGGAACACCAGCGTCGCAAACAACTGCCATATCGAGTTCCACTCCCACTCCAACGCCATCACTTACCTCTCTCTCTCTCTCTCGATCTCCGTCGATCCCTCCATCCGTCCATCTATCGCCCTTCTCTTATACGTCGCGATTGGGAAGACTGCAGCCCGCCCCACCTGTCGTCATCACGGTCGCGTTAGTGAGTGCTCGATGACGACGAGCCGGAAGTGGCGGACAGCTGACAGAATCGTGGAACACTGGGATTGGCCACCTCGAGAGACAGTCCGTGGGTACCATTTTGTCGCCATCGCAACACCGCTAGGGACTTTCGACCCAACCCATGTGCACCTGACTCGCAGCCTCCTGTACTTGAGAGACGGCCTCAGCCCGTGCCGAGACTGCAAGTGGAGCGCACGGAGGAAGAATGCCGGTCTCTCTATCTGAGACCGTGCAACGGGGAAGGCAGGACCAAGAAAGGAGCTACTTGCTTGGAGGAGCGAGGCAGCAGCTTCTTCGACGTTGTGGCATCTCTACGGCTGTCCTCGACAAAAGAGAAATGCCAGGATCCACGTCTTAACGCCGCTTTCGGCACCCCTCCATTTCCCCCGGTGGACCAACTTTCATCTCCTTTTTTTTTCTGTTCTCGCTGCTCTGCTGCAAGCGTCGTCGGACGACAACAAAGCATTAAATAACCGGTTAGTGTGGAAAGAGAGAGAGAGAGAGGCACCATACTCGACAAACTTGTTCATTCGATCGGTCGTTGTCTCCAACTCCATTAGCCTTCTTTTGGTTTATTTTTCTCTTTCTTTTTTTGTGTCCGAGTCAAGAAAGGTTGTGTCCACAACAGACGGGGAGAATATGATGGCTACGGAAGACGCTTGCACGAGGCAAACTCTGTAGGGGTAAAAAGTAGCTTAGATATTCCTATCCTTCTTGGATGCCATGGGACCTATAATTTTTGTTAATGGGCGCAAACAACAAATGAATAGGTTAGATTCTATTCTATTCAAACACATCAGCATCTGCCACGCTAGATAAGACATGGGCATGACCCTTTGATGGATCAAGAAGAATGGTTATACGGCTTTACCTTTGAATCTACATCAAAATGGTCAAAGTTACCATGAAAACCATCACAATCAAACTCCACTATGTATCATTAGACTCTTCAATTCTGTATCCATGTGAAACTAATTTTCCTGCCAACATCTATAATACAAACTCAATAAGAGACCTTTCATGGGTCTCATTTGCTTTCATAGGGGGCATATCAAAATTGTTCCTCAAGGCTTAAATTACCAAAATTGGGCTACTTAATTGCAGGAGTAAATTCCAAATGGTAAAAATGGTGTATATATATGTATATACCACTATTCAGGAAGAAATTTAGGCACTCTAACCAAACAATCTTATTCATTATTCTAACAAAAGTGAAAACAGCATGATACAGACTCCACTATGCATCACAAATATAGTCTTTTTGCTACTAGTTTTGGTTAAAGCAAAGTATCTTTTTATTGACTTCCAAATCCATGACACCATTACAGATAACAAAGCGATAACAAAGATCAAGCAGACAATTTGTACCTATTGCTGGTCGGTTGTGTTATCAAGGCTAGCCAAGAAACGAACGACGACACAAGTGATGTTGTCAGAACTGCCCCTTTGATAGGCCTCCTGTAACAGTTTCTTTGCTGCTTGTTCTGGATCTTGTAGGGGTTTGACCATGGCTACCGCCTCCTGAATTTGGAACCAAATGAAAAAGAAAGGGTTCAATCTTCAGAGATGATATTTCAGGTACCTACTTTTTTTTTGTTTTTTGTTATTTTCTTCTTTTAAAGTATACCTCATTCGTGACAACATCCCACAATCCGTCACTTGCAAGGATGAGGAATTCGAGAGATCCATCAACGGCTTCCTCCTGCATTCAACAGTAGTCGAAGCAGTCAAAGGCATTACTGTCAGATGATGATATGTCTCGAGTCTTGAAGACAATAACATAGTAGGAATAAAGGGATAGGTCAGAGATCAAACATGAATTTCTGGATCTGCGACAACAAACTGTTTCAGGTGCCTATCACCAAATGCACGAGAAACGGCAAGAACACCACCGACACGCCATGTCCCTGCAGTTACAGTTGATCAGTATTTAAATAACGAAATGATCTAAACTGATAAAAAATGATGGAGGAGATCAAGTACCAGCCCACATTACAAAGCCCCCAGCATCCTCAATCCTTTGCCTCTCATCTGTTTGGTCAGGCTTGTGATCCCTTGAGACAGCTATAGCTGCAAAAGTTACAAAAAAAATAGCGTGAGCGAGTTCCTAGTAAAGGACTAAACTTTTAAGAGGCTCAATCAATAAGTCAATACAAGATTCTGGTGACTGTATTCTATTTCAGATACTGAATTTGTTAAAAACAGAACCTTCAAGCACATCCAGAGAAAATCATCTCCATATTATCACCATCAAAATAGAATGATCGGTTTAATTATGAGAGCTCACATCAACCAAGTACCACAACAGGTTGATTTGCCAGGTCTCTGTTGTTCAAAGTACCAAGAGAACTGGCTTTTGACCATGATGCACGAGGGACAAAAGGTTTCTTTCTCTAAATTACCAAGCAATCAGAAGAATTGCCGTTGCAATCTACTGCACGAGCTAGAAGCAAAACTTGCTATATGGGGAACAAAAGACTTTTTTCTCTAAATTATGAAGCACCCAAAAGTTCGTTTGGCCAACTACTCTATCATGATCAGAAAATTGCTTTTGCAACATACTGTAAGAACCAAGAAACAGAACTTGCAAGTAAAATGGGAGCTCTACAAGAAATTGCCACAACTGTTTGCCTCAGAAAAGGACTTTTTGCAACTGATGCCATTGAAAAAGCAAGAATCAGATGTTTGTATCAAGAGGTTCATAGAATACATAAATATAGCAAAACTTTTGTATTAATTGAGCACAAGTTGAGATGTCAAACTCGATTTAACAAAGAAAAAGTGGGAAAAAAAAACAACAAAAATTAGAACCACAAGCAGCTTTTTAATATGCTAAATAAAAAATCTTTAATAGTTATAATTTTCAAGATAACTGGATCGAGTGATGCAACAAATTCTAGATTGATTTTTCGACCCAATCAATTGAAATGAGAAGAGATTACATGGATATCTTATAAAGAATACAGAACAACCTCAATGGGCATAAGAACAAACATAAACAACAGGATTCAATGACAACAAGGATGTCAACAGTACCACACAGTACTGTTTATTGCCATTCATAAATCAAACAGAAATTTGAATCTAGTTAGAAGGCAATAATCGCAAACTACAGATGAGCACATATAGTATAATTGAACCATGAGATGAACAAATGGGCAAGCAAACATCGAAACAAAAGCAAATGGTAGATCACAGATAATGCCTATGGAAATATGTAAAATGTTAAATACCAAGCTCTACATACATGAGGGATGATTTTTGATAAAAATGTGTAAATTTGGCAAGAACAAATAATGGAGACACAATAATATCTACCTAAAGTTCCATATAAAATATATATTCTTTAACACTGAACAAAACAAATAATGGAGAAATATGCTTATGACTAGCTTCAAGATTAAGGAAACATCAACTTCCATTGTCAGCCTGTTTTGTCATTGGCGTGAATAGTTAAACTCCTAATCGTTGAAGTCTACAATTAGATGGTTTTGACAAGGGTGAATTCCATAATGCAAGAAATATAACCAACAAAATGTGGACTGGAGAATAAAAGACCCTAGAATAATAAATCACACCAATAAAAATCCCATTTGTAGATTTGAAGACATGTCATACATCTAAAGTGGCACCAAAACCTACCATGTATGGCGCTAAATGGAAAGTTTCATCAATTAAGGAACAACACTCAAGCGATGAACAAAAAATAGTTCTTAGATCATACATTAAATACAAGATAACATGACTAAACTATTAATATACAATTTCACCAAAAGTATCTAGCTATCAAACCACTGTAGCATCGATAAGTCATAAAGACATTAAGTGCAATGGCTTATAGAAGTAGCATAAAAAAGTGATCATTATTCTTTAACTAATTCTGTGTGTAAAAATTGGATAACTTAATATTAAGTTTCCAATCCTGTTTAACTTGCTAGTAAACTATTAATCTTCAAATCTCAGTTCAAAAAGAGTACATGCAATACGAGAGCGTAATGAACTTTAGCACCTCATCCATCATCAACAATTTAAATCCTCATTTATCACCATAAGTGTGCAGTTTCAGCCATTTCTGAAGATTTTTTCACAGGTTCAATTCTCCAATTTGAGGCTTAAATTCTGTGAATCCAAACAGGAATATGTTCTCTTTCTCCTTCCTGTCTATACTTTTTTATATTACTAGATTTTTGAAGAATCTGAAACTATATTATTATTTGTTTCAATGTGTTCAGTACACCAGAGACACACAGAGCTACTATAGCATTTGGCAGGATCAAGAGAAGGCCAAAAAACTTTGTTGGTCTAGAACCTACATATATCCTAAGAACCTAGATGTCACTGGTGTCACATTCTAAATATTGCTCTTAAATAGGTTGGGTTGTCAAAATACAGTTAGTAAAAAAAAAATGCAGTAAACTCCATCTAAATTGAGCCGGTTTAGTTCTAGATTAAGTACAGAAATCCGTTACATGTAATTGATGATAAGAGAACTGATTTAAGGATGAGGGGCCTACCATCTCCTCCTCTACATATGACAGCTCTAGAGTCCCCAACATTTGCAACGAGCAAACGATCACCAACAAGGACAGCTGTTGATGCAGTTGAACCCGCCTCTCGGTTCTGGCTGTTCTCAGATTTCAAAAATTCTGCGTCCGTGTGGTTGTATGCATCAGCTGAAGGTAACAGCACAGATGAATTTCATAAGCCAAATATTATTGTTCTCTAAAAGCTCTTTCATAGTACAAAATGCAAATCAGCACCACCTATAGCTGATTTTGTATCGGTAATGAACTTTGGATGCCTGAGTAAGTTGCTGAAGAGGTTTTGTTTAACATACTCTGCTACTTGGGCACCGCCATGACCTACATAACCACTCATCAAAGCATCAAAGTCTAACGTTAGGATATTGAATGTATAAGCAACTCTCCACGAGAGAAATTTACCCTAGAAAAGGATTGAAAGAAGCAAGTTAATGAATGGGTTTTCTATGTAAGTTTTACCAAAAATTTGCAAATACAAAAAAAAAAAGATAAAGACATTCTAAACATAACAAAGACAACAAAATACTGCAGAAATTTTACCATCAAAGACCCCAAACAAGCCAACAATTTCTCCATCAACACTGTCAATTCGCGTCTCATAGAAGTCTTCCATTGAAGATCTTTTCCCCGGACAGCTTGCATACCCATAACCAAACTTCCCATCTTGACTGTCTTGAAAGAAATGAGCATGAGTTTTAATGTTAGATTGACACACAAGAGTAGGATGTTTCTTTACAGTCTACTTTAGGCAACATATTCAACTGCAGATTCAAGAACCACAATTAACAGATAGGAAGCAGTTCTATGAGTTTATTCAGCGTAAAAGAACCATGTTTCCCATGTAAGTTTACACATCCATATCTGACGAACCATCTCATAACTTGTTTGTCAATTATTAAGGATCTAACTTATATTGAATTATTAAGAAATAAATGACTGTTTATACATAAAAATAAATAAATAAATCTCTTCCAATAACTAGTTAGTTTGTCTTCGAATTAGAACTCAAAATATATGAAGCGAATGCTAGCATAAGATCAGCTCGAAAATCGCACGAGATACGAAACATCAACAAATCTAGAAAAGAATATCGTAAGCCTTAATACGACTTCACAAGGAATAAACGAACGAGACCTGAGTCCTCCCCCGCTGACCGGAGCACCGTCTGCTTGAAGCCCACTGATGGAGTTCAAATACCCCATCTTCCCTCCGAAATCTTCGCCCCCCAAACAAAGATCAAAGTGAGGGAAGATCCCACCGAAACCACCGAAACAAGAAGGCCGATCCAATCAGCCTGGAAAGAAACCCATGCCCGATTTCCTCACACTCGAATCAGCCGTCGATCGCCACCGCGACCAAATTCACCCCCTGCAATCGACATCCAATACCCCCTTCCCCCCACAAACGTTTACCACGTCGATCAACGGAAGCAATCTCGAAATCCAAAAAGAAAAGAGGGCAGATGAAGAGATCCTTCACCGAGAGAGAGAGAGAGAGAGGAGACGCCGAGCTCTGGTTTCGATCGCTGGCAACGGGGAAGAAACGTCGAGGGAGGAAACAGCGGATTAATGGTGGGGGGGAGGCGGTGGGTTTTGAGTAGAAGTTAAAATGTATGAATGGATATGCTTAGGTCTCCATTTGGTACCCAAAATAAATAAATAAATAAATAAATACACATGTCTCAAGAAAAATAACTTTAATTGAGCGTTAAAGTATAATTAATTAAGTTTAATTGACTAAATCGAAGATCAAATTAGCAATATATGAGCATACATAACAATGCTATAATAACAATCAAAACTTAAAAGGACAAAAAATGGTTGTAATAAATCATACATTTGTGTGTGAGATGTCACTTCTATCTTTCCTTTGAGTGCTTGCATTGCTTATGTGGTTGCCATCACGTAACCGCATGCCATCGTTATACTTATCGCTTGTTTGGGTGTTCTTTTCGATGCATGATTCCATTTCTTTTATATATATATATATATATATATATATATATATCGAGAGGAAGCATAATATAATGCAGCTTAATTCCCGATGGAATTAACGTGATGAACACCGACATTTTCTCGAGCATATTATATTAACATGATAGTGCTTCTTTTCTGGGGGATTACCGATGAAATCCATGTGGGGAAGACGAGCACGTCGTTGACTTCGATCGTAAGCTGTGTCGAGGATCGAAATGACTCGGGCAGTTGGCAACTCAACGCCTCAATCCACCAATTTTTAGCGAGGATGAATGTTAAGCGAACAAATATGTGTCGATGGTAAGGTCCACGGGTCGATGTCGGGAGCCTACTACGGGAGTGATATGGATGAAGAGGTGGTGAGGCCCTCGGGAGAGAGTGCTGGTTGACGTTGGTCGGGATCAGGGTTGATTAACAACTCCAAACTGTCGGTCGACTGGCGCTCCCGTGCCAAGTCTCTCGGCATCAACGAGGGGTCATCCTTTTATAAAAATGGCATTCGTTGGGTGATCCCCGGCCCCTCCGACGAACAAGTTAGTAACGAGAGGGATTACTTTTCTTTTTTCCTTTTGTTTTTTATGCATCTCATTTGGTCGGAAGTCGGCCAAGGGTTTTATACTATGGCGCGAGGGTTAATAATGTGTCGATTAGATGTCACTGCTGACCCCCGAGGGATGGGATGACCCTTCTTATCGGTTGTCGTTCTGAGACGTGCAGAGTGACATCAAATAGCACTGCCCCAAGCTCCCGTGATGGAACGTGTGACGTAGGGCTCTGACTTGACGTGCGGTGTCAATTGTGACGTGTCCATGCCACCAAAATATACCGTATCAAATGCGATGCAAATTCCTTGTTGCATTAATTTGGTGGTATTATATATAAACACAACATTTTTCATATTTATTTACTCTATATTTATTTAGATTTGGCCATGCAGTCAATCTATGTAAGTTATTGTCATTCTCCCCTCGAACAGCAATTTAATGCATACGAATGTGAGGGAATTCTCTTTTTATTATTTTTTTATTTTTCTCCATAAGAGTCTCACGTTTTCAGAATTTTTCCGACATCATTTTATTTTAACCTAATACCGATTACAATATTTTTAATACTATGTTATAGTATTTTAGTAATACCCAAAAAATAATATAATATAAAATATTATAAATATAATTATTTTGAAAATATTATTTTTTACAGTATTTTTATTTTATGTTATAGTATTTTTCATAATATAAAAATATTATAACTATATTTTTTTTATTGCATTGACGATTGTTTCTTGGTATTACTGAAAATACTATAATTGGATCGATTCATCCAACTAGTCCACGAAAAAAAAAAAAGTAGATAATTGGATATTTCAAGTTTAAGAAAAATATTAAGCGCTATTAAAAATCTGAAAAATGAGATGTTTCTTTTTTTTTTAAATCAATATATGTATATATTGATTTATTTGCGAGTAAGCGGTGGTGGTTCACTTGCTCACGACACCTTCCTTTCAGCTTTCTTATTTAAGTTTTCGTGTTTAATCATCATGCTTGTAAATATATATGTATGTATGTATATACACATTTTTGTCATCCTGTGTGTCATCTATCGACACAGCTTTCTTCTTTAAGGACCGATTGCCATATTCATGAACTCTAACCATGAAACTATATATATATTTCATATTTATTGTATTACAATAAAGTAAACAAATTTATATCGTTCTTCATATATTTTTATGAAAATGATAAATAGTAATTAATTTAAAATTATCATTTCAGACATCATATGAAAACAGTAGTTAATTATTAGATTTAGTGTGATCCATCAAATCACTCTCGTCCGTAAGACATTATCCATGACATCTAACTAGTCATTTGATTCAAGATTTCGGTACCTTTTCTTGCCGGACAAGACCGATAAGTAGATGAGATTTCAGGTAATCTCTCTACTCTGTTGAGGGAAATCCTCTAATATGTTGAGGAAAATTCTCCCTTCTAACCTGTATAAAAGGAAGGAGGATATGTTAATAACAATCAACTACTTCTATAACTTGTTTATCTATTTGTTTTCTAACATGGTATCAGAGCAGTTCCTCCTTGGCGACAACAGTATCCTCGTGTGTTAGCCAAGCGGCCAAACGGTCACAGTAACATGCTGCCTCAAGCGGAGTCACTGAAGAAGCACAAGACAGGGATTCAGAGCCAGTAACGAGCATCGTCTTGGCTCTGCTCATCCACTTCTTCTCTTTCTTCATCGTCGATCTTGCTTTTCTTCGCCGGCCTCGCTTCCCGGCCAGCAGCAGTCGCAACTGCTGCATTTTCCTCTACCGCAGCAGCCTTCGCTGCTGCTTCCCTCTACACAACGGTGCCTCCTTAACGGCGGTGTCCTCCTCCTCAATAGCTACGAACGGTGAACGATGGTGTCTTCCTCGCTCAGTCTTCCTTGCTTAACGACGGCTGCTGCGTCTTCCTCCTTCGCTGTCGCGGCTGCTTCCCAGCCAACAACAACCGCAACTGCTGCATCTTCCTTCCTCTACCACAGCAGCTTTCGTTGCCGCTTTTCTCTATACATCTAATTGCTGCAGATTTCTCTCACTGCAGTTTCTTTGAGTAACACTGCAGATTTTCGCGGCCATTTCCCGGCGAACCGCAGTCTTGAGTACCGTTGCAGTTTTCGCAGCTATCTTCCGGCGAACTGCAGCGTCTCCAATTCGCTGCAGCAAGCAGCAATCCACAGCAGCGAACCATTGTCTACATCTAATTGCTGTAGATTTCTCTCACTGCAGTTTCCTTGAGTAACACTGCAGATTTTCACGGTCATTTCCTGGCGAACCGCAGTCTTGAGTACCGCTGCAGTTTTCACAGCCCTTCCGGCGAACTGCAGCCTCTACAATCCGCTGCAGCAAGCAGCAATCAACAGCAGCGAACCACAGTCTTGAGTACCGCTGCAGTTTTCGCAGCCATCTTTCGGCAACCTGCAGCCTCTACAATCTGCTGCAGCAAGCAGCAATCCACAGCAGCTGCCGACAACTTTGGGCACTATTATAGATTGCCTCTACAATCTGCTGCAGCAATCCACAGCAGCTGCCGACAACTTTGCAGCAGCAATCCATAGCAAGCAACCCCCTCCCTCATTCTCCACTTCTTAAAAAAAAAAAAAAAAAAAGTCTTCGTTCACTTCTTCTGATGTTTCAGTTCCTGTAGGGACTCCCACTTCTTGCTCTTCTACAGGACTTATCTCCATCAATGCTGCCACGCTGATACCCTTTAAGTTATCAAAGGGTGGCAACTATGCGTCCTGGCGAGCTCAATTTTCTAATATTTTATTTGGATACGACTTTCTAGGTTACATTGATGGCTCTTTCAGATGTCCTCCGGCCATGCTCAACATCCCCGGCGATCCCAGTCCAGTACCCAATCCAGCTCACAAACTGTGGCTACGTCAGGATCGTCTCATCCTCCAAGCCATTCAAGCTTCAGTTGTTGGATCTGTTGCTCCCTTGATATCTTCATGTGTGACAGCTGCTGATGCATGGTCTACACTGCAAACCACCCTAGCAAATCATTCGCGTACTCGCAAGCTCAGTCTTCTATCCAAGCTTATGGTGACAAAACAAGAGGGAAGTAGTATCTCTGATTATCTACAACACATCAAGGTTATCATTGATGACTTGGCCTTAATAGGTCATTCCCTATGTGACGAAGAGGTTGTCATTCATACCCTCAATGGTCTCGACACCGACTACAAGGAATTGGCTGCTGCAATTCGGGCACGCGACTCGCCAGTCTCTTTTGAAGATCTCTATGATAAGCTGACTGACTACGAGATGTACTTGAAGCGTGCGGACAAACTACCTGGATCAACTGTCACTGCTCAAGTCAGTCATAAGTCTAAACGGAAGAGCACGCGGTACTCGCCGAACATCACCCAAGGTTTGGCTAATGCGCCTCTTGATTCTGTGAGTTCCATGCAACACCCCTCCTATCCTCCTAGTCATCACTTCTCGCAAAGTGGCAACTCCAGCCATCATCCGTCTTGGCGTCCTGCCCTACCGAGCCATCAAAGACGGGTCGTTTGCCAACTGTGTGACAAAGTCGGCCACTCCGCTAAAGTTTGCCGGTCTCGTCCCCGCCTCCTTGCTCCGTCACACTGGCCTCAGGCAAATCTCCTAACTTCTCCGACACCTAGCCAGTCCAACTGGATTGTCGACTCTGGTGCCTCTCATCACATCACCGCTGATCTTCAGAATTTGTCTCTTCACAATCCCTATGGCGGCGATGAAGATATCATCATCGGTGATGGTAAAGGACTTCCTATAACTCATACTGGTTCCACAACGCTTAATTCTGACTCTAATACATTTACGCTCGATGATGTTTTATGTGCTCCTCATATTAAACGCAACCTCATTTCTGTTTCTCAATTTTGCAAACATAACAATACTTCCATTGAATTCTTTCCTGATTCTTTTCTTGTTAAGGACTTGAGCACGGGGGCATCATTGGTCCAAGGCCCGAATAAAGACAACATTTACGAATGGTCGTCAACCTATCGAATAACCTAGCCCACTGTTCATTCTTCTATTGCGGCTCCAATTGATGTGTGGCATCGTCGGCTTGGTCATCCCTCATCCTTTATTCAGTAGAAATTATTATCTCGTCACTCTCTTTCTCTTTTTAAGTCCACTAATTCTATGATGCATTGTGATGCTTGTCTTAGTAATAAGAGTCATCGGCAGCCTTTTGGCTCATCTTCCATTTCCTCTTCTAAACCTTTTGAAATTATATATACTGATGTTTGGGTCCTGCTCCAATCTTATCTTTTGATAAGTTCCGATTTTATGTTATTTTTGTAGATCACTTCTCTAAGTACACATGGATATATCCTCTTTCCCATAAATCTGACGTTTCTCGCATTTTTTCCACTTTCCAGAAGTTGGTCGAAAACTATTTTCAGTCTACCATTAAGACAGTCTACTCTGATGGTGGTGGTGAATATCAAGCCCTGGCATCCCATCTCTCAGCTTGTGGCATTCAACACCTCAAGTCTCCCCCACATACTCCTCAACTAGTTGGTTCTGCCGAACGCAAACATCGGCATATAGTAGAAACTGGACTCACACTTCTACATCAGGCTTCCATGCCTTCAACTTTTTGGACAGCAGCCTTTCAAACTGCTGTCTACCTAATTAATCGAATGCCTACACCAGTTCTACAATACCGGTCCCCCTTTGACACACTATTTCACAAACCCCCTAACCTTCGTAAACTCCGAGTGTTTGGTTGTTTATGTTATCCTTGGTTACGTCCCTATGCCTCTCATAAGTTAACATCCCGATCTACTCCTTGTGTCTTTATTGGTTACTCACTTGAACATAATGCTTTCCGCTGCTATAATCTCCACACTCATAAAATCTTCATATCACGTCACGTTGTCTTTGTTGAGTCTAACTTTCCTTTCCAAACCCTTCCATATCCTAGCATACAGACCATTTCACTATCTCACTGGGGTATACCTTCGGTCCAATCGGACGAGCCTCCCATGACTTCGTCTACTTCCTCCCCTCCTGATCCGCACTATATCACTCCAGTTCAACACTTGCCCGTTCCTACTCCACTCCACTCTTCCCCAATTGATGGGGGCAATATGTTCCGAGACACAACCATTCTCTTTATCTCCTTCTTGCCCAAGTGCCCCTGACGTGTCTCCACTTGACTCGACTTATGCCACAGATCCTCACCCAACATCACCTCCCAATCCTATTGTCTCTAATCATCCTATGACCACTCGCTCTAAGCATGGTATTTTTAAACCTCGCCAGGTACTTAACCTTCAAGCTATCATGAATTCCTCATCCCCCAACGTTGAACCCACCACCTTTACTCAAGCCCAAAAATCTCCACATTGGCGTACTGCCATGAGTGAGGAATATAATGCCCTCCTTCATAATTCAACGTGGGATCTCATTCCTTTCCATCCTTCACAAAACATCATCAGGTGTAAGTGGGTCTTTAGAATTAAGCGGAACCCAGATGGCTCTATTGCCCGATATAAGGCACGCTTGGTCGCCAAAGGGTTTCATCAACGACCTGGGGTTGATTTCACTGAGACGTTTAGTCCTGTTGTTAAACCCACTACAATCCGGCTCATCTTGAGTCTGGCTACCACTAAAGGCTGGCAATTACGACAATTGGATGTTAATAATGCATTTCTACAGGGATCTCTATCCGAAGATGTTTTTATGCAACAACCCCCCAGTTTTACTCATCCTCAGTATCCACAGCATGTTTGCAAACTTCGGAAAGCCATTTATGGCCTTCGTCAGGCTCCGAGAGCTTGGTACACTGAACTTAGCTCATTTTTTATTTCTGTCGGCTTTCTTAACTCCAAATCTGACACTTCGTTGTTTCTGCGACATTATCATGGAAACACAATGTATATTCTGGTATATGTGGATGATATTATTGTCACAGGCAATAATCCCATCAGCATCCAAGCGTTCATCAAACAGTTGGCAGCTCGATTCTCGCTTAAGGATCTCGGACCCTTGAGCTACTTTCTGGGCGTCGAAGCTACCTTCACATCTTCCGGTCTCCTTTTATCACAACGCAAGTACATTCAAGGTTTATTATTAAAGACAAATATGCAGGATGCAAATGCAGTTACAACCCCCATCTCTACTAGTGGTTCTCTCAAATTATCGGATGGAAGTCCTGCTACAGAACCCACTCAATACCGCCAAGTTGTTGGCTCTTTACAATACTTAGCTCTCACGCGTCCAGACATCTCATTTGCTGTCAACAAATTATCACAGTTTATGCATCAACCATCTACTCTACACTGGTCTGCGGTCAAGAGACTTCTACGATATCTTAAAGGGACCTTAAATCATGGACTCTTTTTCGTAAACACTCTCCACTTTGTCTTCATGCCTTTGCCGATGCTGATTGCGTAGGTAACCTTGATGATAGAACATCCACATCAGGGTATATTATCTTCCTTGGTGCTCATCCAATCAGCTGGAGTTCTAAGAAGCAAAAGATAGTCGCTCGGTCTACAACTGAAGCTGAATACCGTGCCATTGCTGCTACCACTGCAGAACTCAATTGGATCACGAATCTACTCCAGGAACTCAACATCGATTCCACCCCTACAATATATTGTGATAACATTGGAGCTACCTATCTGTGCGCTAATCCGGTATTCCACTCCCGCATGAAACATATTGCTATCGATTTCCACTTTGTACGCGATCAAGTTATCCGCCGTCAACTTCGTGTTTCTCATGTTCATACGACTGATCAATTGGCCGACTCATTTACGAAGCCTCTAGCTCGTAAACTTTTTGCATTACATCAGTCCAAGATTGGCCTCCTTGATCGGAGCACCATGATAAGTAGATATTTCCTAACTGTTTGAGGAAATCTCTCTACTCTGTTGAGGGAAATCCTCTAATCTGTTGAGGAAAATTCTCCCTTCTAACCTGTATAAAAGGAAGGAGGATATGTTAATAACAATCAACTACTTCTACAACTTGTTTATCTATTTGTTTTCTAACAAAGACTTCCTGAGATCTGACCACTGAATTGCTCAGAATTAACCGACGATGAGTGATCTAATTATGAAGTTGCACTGAGTCTTTTTTTTTTTTGCCAAATCTAACAACAGATATAATTCCATTAGAGATTCTTATATATTGGGCAGATAGCTCGTTAGTTCAGTCCATAATGAACTTTAATAACTCATACCTCATACTAATATTTTTTTCTTTTAACATAAATCCTAACTTTTTTTAATATAGATGAGTGGCAGGTAAGGGTGAAAAAAAAAGGACAATGAAGATTGTGGACGAGGTTGAGAAGAGAAAAAAAAAATTATTGGCAATTAAGGGTAAAAAAATAAGAGAAGAAAAAAAAAAATGAAGATGAGAATAATGCAGAGACTTCTTTTATGACTTAAAGCATGCAGTAAGTATTATTTAGTATGTCATATTTATTTATTTTTCTTACATTTCAAAGCATTATTCGTTTTTGTACACTAATAGTATGTTATTCGTTTTCTCCTCTCTTGAAATCGAACAAATCCCAAAAAGTTATATAGACAAGATGTTGTCTATCTAAGATTGTATAAAGTGCAGATTGGTTATAGTTGCAGAATGACAAGATGTTGTTTCTCGACAGGGAACGCATGCATGCATATGAATCAACTAAACAATCCTCTTCTCTTTCAGGACATGAACTTTTTCTTGCACAACCTGTTTACTATGCATTACTAAGTCAAAGTGAATTTGTCTATGATATGTTATACCTTCTCATAACAATTTTAATATTGTCTCCCAAGAAATCATTTCTTGCTGTTTCATTCACAATGGCAGAAAATTCTACTAACAAAAAACCCTCTATTTCATGATATTTATTTAATCGCAGCATTGGACACATGTAAGACAAAATTTTTCATTCAACTTCTCTTCTCTACGAACAATTCCTCTTCTTCACCGCATGGCCGAAGCGTATTAGAGTAAGGAATCAACAGTGGGGAACTGTATCCCAGCGATCCCAGCTTCTTGAGTTCTCCATCCTTAAGAAGTTCTCCATCCTTTATATATATTTCATATTCATAAACTCTGATCATGAAACTATATTCTTTACCAGCGATCCCAGCGATATTCATAAACTATATTCATAAACTCTGATCATGAAACTATATTCATAAACTGTATCCCAGCGATCCCAGCTTCTTTACCATATTCATAAACTCTGATCATGAAACTATATATATTTCATATTTATTGTATTAAAATAAAGTGAAAAAAAAATATCATTCTTCATATATTTTTATGAAAATGATAAATAGTAATTACATTTAAAATTACCATTTGAGACATCATATGAAAACCTCAGTAAGACATTATCCATGATGATAGGGGTAATAATGGCGACATGACGTGTCACGACGACTGCCCCACCTGGGCGCCACTCTGCCCAATGAGGAAGGCAATAACGCTGACTCGACACGCACTGACGTCATCCGCTATCAGGCAACGACTTCCGACCCCGTGCGCTTGACCACGGTAGGAGAGGACGACGACCGACCCTCGCCCATACCCTGCGATAGTCTGGTTCTCCACGCAACGTTAGCAACAGCGTCAGACGTCGTCAGAGGTACGATCCTGCCTCCCACAGGCGGGCACATCAGGTAACGCTAAACTACCCTATAAATACCCCCGAGTTCTAAACGAAAGGGGGGACTTCTGCACGGCAGAAAACTCCCTTCCACATCATCTGACTTGATCGTCGAAGGGGTTGGGCCGAGCTTCCGACCTGACCTGTGTGCAGGAATGAAGGCAAGGTCGCATCTCCCAGTCACCATGACGAGGCTTCACCCCCACGCTACGTCCCATTCGGACCGTCGTGACCGGCCACCCCAGTTGCCTCGAGGAGCGCCGCGTCGGATCCCCGCGCATTCGGACCCGAACCAAGCCGCGTCGGCCCCGAGGCCACAGCATACAGTTATTCCCCGCAACATTTTGGCGCTAGAAGGAGGGCATACTGCCCGAGACCTCCTCGGCCACAGCCTGCCCGAGACCTCCTCGGCCACAGCTTGCCCGAGACTTCCTCTACGCGGCATGCCCGCCTAAGTAGCTCCTCAACCACTGCTTGCTTGAGAGCTCCTCGGCCCCATGCTGCCCGAGACCACTCCTGCGCGGCCTGCCCACCTGAGGGGCCTACCACCCCTACAACCAAGCCCAATTTGACCGACGAACCACTACTTAAGGTTCCTCGGCCACCCAGAGCCACCACTGCACATCCAACCCTCGTCAATTGTCAAGCTCCATGATTCCCACACCCCTGGCAATGAACCGGCCTTCGCCTGACAGAGACGATTCCTTAGAACCGAAGCCATGCCTCGGACTCGCCTTACGGCAACCGACGCATAGCTTCCTTTGGGGGGGAGAATATGATGAGGGTAATAATGGCGATAAGACTCGGGCTGACGTCAGCTGCCTCGGATGACACATCGCCCCTCGGTTGACCTGACAACACCTGGTCAAACAAGACCAGAACGCCAACCGAGGCACGCCACTATCCTACAGGAGCCCAGCTCCTCACGCCACGCCAACACTAGTGTCAGACGCTACCGGAAGTACGATCCTGCTCCCTGCTAGCAGTCCTCCACGCCACCTTCACTGTAAAAACCCTTGCATGCCAAGGGAGAAAAGGAGGGAGAGGACAACACAAAAACACCCTCAAAACCACTCCACTCTACATCACTAACTTGATCGTTGAAGGGGTCGGGCTGAGCTTCCGACCCGACCTGTGTGCAGGAACGAAGATGAGGCACCTCTCATCGGACGCACAGGCGACGAGCCCCTTCCCAGAGGAAACGACGACCCCCCTCCACGACCGAACCGACCCGAGCCGGCGATCTCTATAGTCCCGAGGAACCCTCCTGAGAGATCCCCGCCATTCGGACCTGGAACTGTAACATCCCCCATTTTTAAAAATTTAGTAAAAGGTTTGTTTATAAAAATAAGGATTATTTAATAATTATTTTATATTAAATGATATTATATTAAAGGTTTATGGCTAGGGACCTAAGAGTAAATATTAGAAGTTTGATATAATTTATGAAAGATTCAGATTTAAGTTAGAAAAAAAAAAAATAATATAGTGGACATGTGTCACTAACTAACATAAGGTTGTGCCACTTATCTTTGCTCTAAAGATGACACCTAGCCCCTTTCATGCATGCATGACACCTTGCAACTTTTATATTAGCCAAAACCTAAATAATTAGATGAAAGGTTAAAGAAAACAAACCTGAAGAGTTGCAGCCAACGTGAGTTTGAGAGAAGAAGAAGAAGAAGAAGAAGAAGAAGAGCTTGAGGTTTTTCATCAATTTTCTCACATTTGGGATTCAAATAATTTGAAGGCAAGTGTTCTAACCCAATCCCACAGTAACCTTAATCTCTGGTTTCATTTTTATTCTGTAAAATTTGAAAGATTTCAACTGAGAACCAGACCTTCTTTCGTTTTGATATAAAGTTATGAATCTGTAATTTTTCGGTGATCTGACCTCTATGCAATGTTTCGGTCATAACATTTTGTAATAAACTCTGATTTAGACAAAACCTGTTCCATTTGAAAGTAGACAAGAAAATCTTTATTTTGATATAAAGATCGAATGATTTGGAGTTTAAATGCCTACTAAGACTTCTGTTTAAATTAACCCTACAGATTCTGCAAAATAAGGACCGAAATTTCTGACCTCTTGTTGCTTAACTACTTATAACTTTCTGTTGTGAACTCAGATTCATACAAAGTATGTTTTATTCGAAGCTTGACTCAAAATTCTTTCTGTATATACCTGATTTGAAATTTTTGGAGTACAATTGCTAACTGAAACACCTGCTTTCATCGACCCTATGGATTCAGTAAAACAAAGCTAATATTTTCAGACCCTTCGCTACGAAATTATCTGTAACTCCCGGTTGTAAATTCCATATCTTGTAAAACTTGATTTGCATAAAACTAGATTGACAAAGCTTTCTAATGACACCTATTTTGTATAAATTGGAGCATAATTGGTTATCCAAATAGTTCATACAATGTTCCTATCAAATTCTGCCAGAATCGAGCTTTGGTCGATTTCGGCTTTCCTTGTTACTTTCCTTTGGAAATCGATTTTGGCAAAAAACTCTTACTTCAGTTAAGCTTTACATTATTATCTTAAATTCCTGTATACTTTAGTCCTTTATTTATTTGTATATCTGCAGCTATCATCTAAAGTTCATGATTGCATCGTAATTCGGCACATGCATCCCATTGTTCCGCATTTGCTTTTGAAATGTGCCTCTTCCAGTTTCATTTCGTTGGCCATTGTATTCATCTAACTTTCTTATTTCAATTGAGCTATATGTGATTTCTTGAAATCCTTGTATGCTCTTGCTTTTGCTTCCTTTCAAATCTGAATATACTTGTGAAAGATTATTGCTTACTTCGGATTGACTCGTAAAGGCACATGTACGCTTTGTTGTTCCGCGTGTGCTTTCGATATATGCTGCTTATTGTTAAAACTGCCCTCTTGTACTCTGGTGTGTGGGATTGTCTGGACCTTTGCCAGAAATGGTAAAGGATATGCGCTTGTTGCCCGCTATGTGGGATCCCGCTATGTGGGATATGCGCTTGTTGCCCGCTATGTGGGTATGTGCTTAGAGCCTGCGATGCTCTGCCGGCCCCCTTTGACTTCACCTAGACGTGGGTGGATGGAGCTCCCAGACGTGGGAGACTTTTGTCAGGTGGTCATTCAGAAATGGATGAATCACATTCTGACTGAGATCCCACTACACCTTCTGTATGTTTGATATGATATCCAGAGCTTTGGTTATGTGTTTCTGTACATGCTTTGGATAAGATTGATATGTTTGCATCATCATGAGACATTTGAGCTTCTATTCATGTTTTGTTCTTTGATATATTTATGAAATGTTATAAGTCTTTGTTATACCTTGAAAACTACCATATGTCATCGACATGCTCCTTATGCCAATGATATGCTCCAATTACCTTTCCTCGATTGTATAAACAAAACGTGCTTCGAACGAAATGACATCGTAATTCTGCATTCATGGTATCCAAAATGCTCCTTACGTCTTTGTTATGCCTTGAAATTACCATATGTCATCGATATGCTCCTTATGCCAATGATATGCTCCAATTACCTTTCCTCGATTATATGAATAAAACGTGCTTCGAACGATATGATATTGTAATTCTGCATTCAAACAAAACATGCTACTGTTTCATCCTGTATCTCTGCTTTGTATTTTGATACCTCATTTGTTTGAAAACTATCCTCTTTGCTATGGATATGTTAGTCATTTGCTGAGCTTTATATGCTCACCCCGTTGCTATATAAATTTTTCAGGATAGCTTATCGCTCACTAAAATGTGTAAATTGGGTTGAGGAAGTGGAAGACTAGAAGATTTTGGGGCAAATATTTTGTACTTGATAGGTTGATGTTGTATAAGTTCTTTTTGGGTGTAATGAAATATCAATGACAAATCTAGATTGATGTATCTTGTAAATATTTGAAAAGTACCTCTTACGTTAGGATTTTGGAAATGTTAAGTCTAAACGGTGTACTGATATAAACATGTAGTACATGTTGGTTTTGTGATTGCGTTAATTGTCGCGCTTATGGATTTATGATATAGTTATGGTTTAGTTAAGTTGCTTTTGGATTTTAAGAATCATCTAGTGACATGATGTATGATTATAAACTGCACAGGTTTTGTGAATTATGGATTATAGAGGTGAATGACTTGAATGTTTTTCTTAGTGACCTCAAATGTGTGATTGATCCTGGATTGTCTGTTGAATTAAATATTATCAATCTTGAATTAGGTTTACACCTCCTGAACGAGAATTATATTCGGGGGGGGGCGTGACAGGAACAAACCGCGTCTGCCCCGAGTTCACAGCGTAAAGTTGTTTGCACTAACATATGACATCTAACATGTCGAGAAAAGAAGAGGGAAAAGGAAGCAGAGGTTACTTGGTGTTCGGGGTTTTAGCATCATCCCATTTGAATCAAGATTTCGGTACTTTTTTTTGCCGGACAAGACTTCCTGAGATCTGACCACTGAATTAACCGACGATGAGTGATCTAATTATGAAGTTGCATGAGTTTTTTTTCTTTCCAAATCTAACTACAGATATAATTCCATTAAAGATTCTTATCTGTTGGGCACATAGCGCATTAGTTCAGCCCATAATGCTTTAATAACTCACAGCTCATATTAGTATTTTCTTTTCTTTTAACATAAATCCTAACTTTTTTAATCTAAACGTGTGCAGGTAAGGTTGAAAAAAGAGGACAATGACGATTGTGGACGAGGTTGAGAAGAAAAAAAAAAAAAAGGAGAAACTGTAATATTGGCAATTAAGGGCAAAAAAAAAAAAAAGAGAGATGAAGATGAGAATAATGCAGAGGTTCCTTTTATGACTTAAAGCATGCGGTAAGTATTATTTAGTATGTTATATTTCTTTTTTTTCTTAAATTTCAAAGCATATGAATTCGTTGCCGACGTTGTATAGAGTGCAGATTGGTTATAGTTGCCGAATGACAAGATGTTGTTGCTCGACAGGGAACGCATGCATGCATATGAATCAACTAAACAATCCTCTTCTCTTTCAGGACATATGAACTTTTTCTTGCACAACCTGTTTACTTTGCAGAACCTGTCTATGATATGTTATACCTTCTCGTAACAATTTTAATATTGTCTCCCAAGAAATCTTGCTGTTTCATTCACAATGGCAGAAAATTCTACTAACAGAAAACCCTCTATTTCATGATATTTAATCGTAGCATTGGACACATGAAAGACAAAAATTTTCATTCAACTTCTCTTCTCTTATCTACGAACAGTTCCTCTTCTTCACCGCATGGCCGAAGCGTATTAGAGTAAGGGATCAATAGTGGGTAACTGCATCCCAGCGATCCCAGCTTCTTGAGTTCTCCATCCTTTATATCATAGCTATATGCCTCGCTATCTACGGTGAAAACAAGTGACGTGGTCATCGCCACCTCTCTCAGCATGACGCAGCTCACGTTGGGGGGTTCCCTGAACCCTATCTCGCCCAAGCTCACCTCATGCACCCTTACCCATCCTGGCGGACCGTCGTTTGTCTTCCTCAGCAGCCACAGTCCGATCACCCAAGTACACATTTCGTAATGGATTAGGCACAGCGACTTCCCCTCCCACTTGCCTATTCCGATCGTGTCCAAGTAGGCGACGGCTGCTTCTTTCGGCAGAGGGATGATCTGCGTGCGCTCCTTCGTCACATCAAAGGCGACGACATAGTGGTCGATCCTCTCGTACGATTTCGAATGTGACGATGCCCAGAATACGACGTCGTCGCAGACCACCGGGTGCTCCAAATGTAGTTCCATCCGACCGAAGTCGAGTTCCTTGTCCATCGTCCACACCCTCGCAGACGAGTCATAGACCTGACAGCGGTGCAACGAGCTCCCTGCTGGGGTCCGTGAAAGGTAGACCAACTTGTAGCTTTTCGTCACCCCATCTCCATCGTTCATGAATCT
Organism: Musa acuminata AAA Group; assembly: GCF_036884655.1. Classification (NCBI taxonomy): domain Eukaryota; kingdom Viridiplantae; phylum Streptophyta; class Magnoliopsida; order Zingiberales; family Musaceae; genus Musa; species Musa acuminata. Next base: position 3,294,491 of record NC_088351.1, read on the forward strand.
CACCGCGATGCCGATGCCGCCCCATGTCCAATACTTGCTCGGCGGGGAGGGCAGCTGGCACCGAGTCCCACGGGCCGGGTTGTAGACGCATAAGGCATCATCTTTGTTATGCAAGACAAAGACGAGGCCACCCGCTGACCCAAGGATTACGACTTTCCTGTAGGACAATAATTCGAGGCTGCTTCTGGGCACACCGGCGTAGGGGTCAATGAGGAAGAAGGGCCCAGGAATGTTGCGGATGTGGGGAAAGAAGCCGGAGATGACATTGTTGTGGTACGTCTGTGAAAGGAGAAAATGAGAATCTGATGAGAGCTGGCGAAAGGTCTTGCAAACAGAGAGGAGCCTAAAGAAGGTCTTTGCTGGGAGGTAGGAGAGGATCTCTGCCAGCAGGTTATCGGGAAGGGGACGACCGCTACTTCCGAGGTTGATGCTATGACTGCTATTGAGCATACCATCCATTCCAACCATCAGAGATTTGGAAAAGTACAACTGTCCATTATATAGAGAATAGAGAAGGCCGATGACTCTTAGTGTGAGAAGATATCGAACTTTCATCATCTGAAACCGAGAAATGTTTCGAGGACCGATTACCATATTCATGGACTCTTTCCATGAAATTATATATATATATATATATATATATATATATATATATATATATATATGTATATATATATATATGTATATATATATATGTATATGTATATATATATATATATGTATATGTATATATATATATATATATATGTATATGTATATATATATATATATGTATATATATATATTCATATTTATTGTATTACAATAAAGCTAAAAACATATCATCTTCATATATTTTTGTGAAAATGACAATAAGTAATTACATTTAATATTACCATTTCAGACATCATATGAAAATAGTAGTTAATTATTAGATTTAGTGTGATCCTTCTAAGCACTCTCCTCTGTTACACATTATCCATGATATCTAACTTGCCAAGTAAATGATAAAATTGATTTGAATTAAGAGCCTTAGTTATCACTAAGATCAATAGATAGTGAAAAGATCATTAAATTGCTCACGTTGCCTCTGATGACTACTTTTTTATAATTCAAATAAAGAAAATAATCATCTGAAAAAAAAGCCATTTTTAGTTTCAAAATTTTCAGATAAACATAAGGATGCTAAAGATACAATAGTTGTGTGAGGGATTATTTTACTACTGATTTTGAATGTTTAAGGGTATTTTTAATTTATAGAATTGCTAATTTTTAAGGAATCTTGAAAAAAGAACATTCAACACTCGAGTAAATTGAAGACTTCCAAGTTAAGAATGCTAATATGAGCCTTAATTAAGAGTCTTAAGAATCAATCCACTTCAAACCATTTTTAGATAAATTAATTTGAGATGGTAGATTATGATACGGACAAAATGGACAAATGAGGGGTGACCATAACACCAAATCTTATCACAATGTGACTTACATGAGTGTAGGACAAAAGCAAAATCCAATGTATTCGGGAAGATAGTGAGATTTGTTACAAAGATGATCAAATTAGGGTCGAAGTTGTGTCTTTTACTCCAATTTTTGGAATTAATCGATTGCTCAAACTTGGCCTACTCTACATATAATTTCTAATCTTAACTTTTCATACCCTTTGAATATAAGTAAATTTAAGATTTTCTAAGATCTATGGATTTTGGTAAAAAAGACTCGATCTAGATGACTACATAATTGAATTATTTAGTGGATGTTGGAATATCATAATGGTCCAACTGATTTTAATTTCATCATTTTCATCATAGGTGTATGATTATTGATGATTGACTAAAGTTTTTCTTTTTCTTTTACTGATGCAAGACTCATAAAGTTATAAGTGGTTTTTAACCAATGTTATTATATAATTTAAATTATAAAATTCTTCCTAAAATCTTAATTGAACTTTTATTCCCCAAATTATCTCTCATGGGCAAACAATTTTTTACAATTAGCCAACATTTAAGAGAATATTCTATCGACATAGGAGATTGTTGTTTTGGAGGTACAAATCTAGGGTAAAAGTCCTTTAGTGATAATTAAAATAAAAATTTAAAAAAAAAAACTTATGACAAATTATTTATTATCCCTCGATATGCTTTCATTCATTCATTCTGAAAATTGACCTTAGAGCTATTAAAGTAGCGAACCTTTATCTTTTTATATTTATGTCATTATTACCCAAGTTGTTACATAAATTCTAAACCATGATTCCTCCCCATAAAATGCTTATTTCTGATTTTGATTGTAAAATTTTACAGATTCAACGATAACTTGATGATTAGAATGTTAGTTGTCTATTCAAATGAGGTAACTAAATCAAATTATGCCTGATGACCAATATACAATAATTTATCTTTGTTTCTTGGATAACGAGAAGCCGAAATGATGAATTTAGTCAGGAATATTTTATTTATATTAATTTTTTAGTTATAAATTGTTACATTATACAAGAAAGAATATTACCACATTTAGGATTTTTTTCATAGGATTATAACATCATTCCATATATCAAAAGTCAAATAAATAAATATCACATTATTAATATATATAAATAATAAATATTTATTATAATTTTTTATTTATCAAAATATAAATTAAAAGTAGTCATAGGTTTTATTTAGAAATATGGTGATACTAACTCAAAAATAAAATTCAACTAGCCCTAGTTAAAGGAATATTTGTTCTCAATTGAAATTTGGTATAGTATTATTGGTTGGTTACTTTAAAATTTTAAAATAAAGTAAAAATTTTTCGTAATACGAGGAGGAACCTTTATAAGGTAACTATAAAATAAATATATATTCAAAAGTCAATCATCCTATTGACATATATCAAATGCTCGAAGGCATACTCGAAGGCATACTCGGAGGAATCTTTATAAACTCACAATAGTGAATGAAAATAAATCCATATTACACTCCTAACAACATAAATAATAGTATCTCTTACTCGTCAAAGTAAGGACATGTTGTTGAATCTTGGATTTTGATGATAAAATCAATTGATGTGTTTGTGATCTAATATGCATTTAAGTAACGCAGGACTAGCTTCGATCATAAAAGGCAAATTGATTAAAGTAGGAGAAATCAAACGTTAGGCCAGAGAAAACATATTAGAAGATTGGACGTCGGCCGGAGGATCGATTGACGTGTCGGTAGAAGGCTTCGTATTGTGAATTCAGGCATCGGGTTGAAGGATCAGACTTTGCGCCAAGGAGATTGAAAGTTGCAAGAATCAACATGTCGATTGGACAATACGCCGAAGGATTGCAAGAATCAACATGTCGATTGGACAATACGCCGAAAGATTGGACGAAGTGTCGGACAACATAGGATTCGCTTGTAATCGACTATGTCTAGATTGAGTTAGTTTAGAGTCTAATTGAGTCGATTAAGAATGTAATTAGGTCAATTCAATTAGGGGATAATTAGGCATAAGTTAGGGTTGAGTTGGGTCGAATGGAATACCCACTCAGCCACTTAGAACCATGCTAGGCAGTGGCACCACCCATGGTGGGTGATAGAACCGCTTGAAGCTCAACCTCCGAGGAGGTCCAGCCGATGGTACCACACAAAGTTGGCAGTGGTATCATCGGCCATAAAAGCTATCAAGCGATGTTACCACTAGAGCCTAGTCTCCGAGGCTCTGTCAAGTGGTGGTACCGCCAATACCCCAAAAATCGAGAATGAGACACTTTTAGGCTTCAATTTTTAATCCGTTTGGAGCCTATAAATACCTTTATCATCCCTGTTCAGATCACACAAGAATTGAGAACAAAAACAAGGAAAAATTATGTTGTAATCTTATGAGAGTTCTCCTTCTGTAGTCTAAGATTGATTTTTATTTAAGAGAGGAGTAAGTGGGGGTGTAAAGGTTCTCTCCTGAGCTTGTCAAAAAGAGAATCGAGTTGTACGGGTAGTTGATCTTCGGTAGTGGAAGCCGGTGGCCTCAACGGAAGAGGAATCATAAGTGGACATAGATCACGACCATCGAACCACTATAAAAATCTGGTTTGAATTTACTTCTTACTATTTACCTTTATTGCAAACTAAATTCTTACTTTCACTAAGCTTTCGTACGCTTTCCAAGTTAATACTTTTTCGATACGGTTTTTCATCGAACAAAATTTTTAAAACCAGTGATTTTAACGAAAGCACTTATTCACCCCCCCTCTTAGTACCGACTCGATCATAACACACGTTCTTTCCAATAATAGATATAATAACTATCCGATCGTCACGTCTTATAACCCGTTAATCCTCAAAGAGAATCACCCTACCTGTCTTTAGTAGGAAAATAAAATCGTCTTATAACATGTTATGTCTATATAGAGATGAAATAATACGTTGAAATATTTAAATTTATCTTTCAAATATCATTAATGTTAAATAACATCAATTAGCTATCAATCAATAACTCAATCGTTTCAATTGAACTCGATTTAACTAGAACCTAATTTAATCGATCTCTAATCCCCGTTTAATCGATTTTGAGAAGAGGTTACTTGGTGTTCTGGGTTTTAGCATCATCCCATTTGATTCAAGATTTCGATACCTTTTCTTGCCGGACAAGACTTTCTTGACCACTGAATTGCTCAAAATTAACCGACGATGAGTGATCTAATTATGAAGTTGCATGAGTTTTTTTTTTCCACATCTAACTACACATATAATTCCATTAGAGATTCTTATCTGTTGGGCAGATAGCTCATTAGTTCAGTCCATAACCCATAATGAGCTTTAATAACTTATAACTAGTATTTTTTTTTTCTTTTAACATAAATCCTAACTTTTTTTAATATAGACGTGTGGCAGGTAAGGTTGAAACAAAAGGACAATGAAGAGAGAAAAAAAAAAGGAGAACCTATAATATTGGCAATTAAGGGTAAAAAAATAAGAGAAGAATAAAAGAATGAAGATGAGAATAACTTAGAGGCTCCTTTTATGACTTAAAGGATGCAGTAAGTATTATTTAGTATGTTATATTTCTATTTTTTCTTACATTTCAAAGCATTATTCGTTTTTGTACACTAATAATATGTTATTCGTTGTCTCCTCTCTTGAAATCGAACAAATCCCAAAAAGTTATATAGACAAGATGTTGTCTATCTAAGATTGTATAGTGCAGATCGGTTATAGTTGCAGAATGACAAGATGTTGTTGCTCGACAGGGAACGCATGCATGCATGCATATGAATCAACTAAACAATCCTCTTCTCTTTCATGAACTTTTTCTTGCACAACCTGTTTACTTTGCATTATTAAGTCAAAGTGAATTTGTCTATGATATGCTATACCTTCGCATAACAATTTTAATATTGTCTCCCAAGAAATCATTTCTTGCTGTTTCATTCACAATGGCAGAAAATTCTACTAACAAAAAACCCTTTATTTCATGATATTTAATCGCAGCATTGGACACATGAAAGACAAAAATTTTCATTCAACTTCTCTTCTCTTATCTACGAACAGTTCCTCTTCTTCACCGCATGGCCGAAGCGTATTAGAGTAAGGGATCAACGGTGGGGAACTGCATCCCAGCGATCCCAGCTTCTTGAGTTCTCCATCCTTTATATCATAGCTATATGCCTCGCTTTCTACGGTGAAAATAAGTGACGTGGTCATCGCCACCTCTCTCAGCAGGACGCAGCTCACGTTGCGGGGTTGCCTGAACCCTAACTGGCCCAAGCTCACCTCATGCGCCCTCACCCATCCTGGCGGACCGTCGTTTGTCTTCCTCAGCAGCCACAGTCCGATCACCCAAGTACACGTTTCGTAATGCATTAGGCACAGCGACTTCCCCTCCCACATGCCTATTCCGATCGTGTCCGAGCGGGCAACGGCTGCTTCTTTCGGCAGAGGGATGATCTGCGTGCGCTCCTTCCTCACATCATAGGCAACGACATACTGGTCGATCTCGTTCGAGAACGAATCTGACGATGCCCAGAACACGACGTCGTCGCAGATCACCGGGTGCTCCAAATGTAGTTCCAACCGACCGAAGTCGAGTTCCTTGTCCATCGTCCACACCCTCGCAGACGAGTCATAGACCTGACAGCGGTGCAACTTGCTCCTTACTGGGTACCGTGAAAGGTAGACCAACCTGTAGCTTTTCGTCACCCCATCTCCATCGTTCAAGAATCTCACCGCGATGCCACCCCATTTACAATACTTGCCCGGCGGGGAGGGTAGCTGGCACCGAGTACCACGGACCGGGTTGTAGACGCGTAAGGAAGCATCTTTCTTATGCAACACAAACACGAGGCCACCAGCTGACCCAACGATGTTGCCTTTGCGGAACAAGAATTCGAGGCTGCTTCTGGGCACACCGGCGTAGGGGTCAACGAGGCAGAAGGGTCCAGAAAAGTCGCGGTCGTGGGGAAAGAAGCCGGAGATGACATTGTTGTGGTACGACTGTGAAAGGAGAAAATGAGAATCTGATGAGAGCTGGCGAAAGGTCTTGCAAACGGAGAGGAGCCTAAAGAAGGTCTTTGCTGGGAGGTAGGAGAGGATCTCTGCCAGCAAGTTATCGGGAAGGGGACGACCGCTACTTCCGAGGTTGGTGCTATGGGTGCTATTGAGCGTACCATCCATTCCAACGATCAGAGATTTGAAAGAGTCCAACTTATTGTCCATTATATAGAGAAGTAAGAGGGAAGGATGATGACTCATAGTGTGAGAAGATATCCAACTCTCCTCGTTTGAAACAGAGAAATGTTTCGAGGACCGATTGCCATATTCATGTACTCTTTCCATGAAATTTTATATATATATATATATATATATATATATATATATATATATATATATATATATATATATATATATATATATTCCATATTTATTGTATTACAATAAATGGAACAACATATCATTTTCATATATTTTTATGAAAATGGCAATAAGTAATTATATTTAATATTACCATTTCAGACATCATATGAAAATAGTAGTTAATTATTAGATTTAGTGTGATCCTTCTGAGCACTCCCCTCTGTTAGACATTATCCATGATATCTAACTTGCCAAGTAAATGAAAAATTGATTTGAATTAAGAGCCTTAGTTATCACTATGATCAATAGATAGTGAAAAGATCATTAAACTTTGTTACTTGAGATGGTAGGTTATGATTAGACGTTTCTATTTTAAAATCAATAATATATGTATATATTGAAACTCTTATTTCAACTTTGTTACTTGACTATTAAGACGATAAAGACATTAAAGATTTATTATTAGACTCAAAAACTAATTTGTAGTGATTATATTAATTTGTAAGGACCCAAATTATATTGTAGAACTTTGCAAGGAAAATTATGTAAAAATGCCGCAGCCTGTCATACGCCGCCGCAGCCGTCCTCATCAGCATTCCTGGGTGCGTTCATGTGCCACGCGGCGCTCCTAAAGGCCTCGGCTTTCGCTCTCAAGCACTGCGTCCCTTCGTTTGCTGCCCGACCTCTATCCAGCAATCCCATCGCGGAGCCGAAGGCCTTCCTGATACCAAGTACGGATCGATGGAATTCGATGATAAGAGCCCATGTCAATTCCGGCCACTTCCACACCGCCCTCTCCCTCTTCTCCGCCATGCGAGAAGGCGGCGCTCGGCCGGATCACTACACGTTTCCCCTCGTGAACCGCGCGGCTTCGTCTCTTGCAAATCGGATCGACGTCGGAGAAGCGATCCACTGTCTTGCAGTCAAAGCCGGCTTCGCCGGCGATGTCTACTTCTGCAACACGATGATGGAGGCGTACGTCAGAAATGGCGGAGTCGGCATGGCGCGTCGGGTGTTCGATGAAATGTGTATGAGGGATGTGGTATCTTGGACATCCTTGATATCCGGCCACGCTCGCGTAGGTGACTTTGATGAGGCCTTCGACTTGCTGCATCGAATGCGAGCGGAGGGCTTGCAGCCCAGCCCAGTTACACTGGCGGTCCTACTGCGAGCGTGCTGCGCCGCGGAAGACGTCGCAGGAGGGTGCCAATTGCACGGGTTCGTGATCAAGATGGGCTTCGGAGGCCATGAATTGGTTCAAAATTCGATCTTGACCATGTTCAGCAAATTGTCTTGCTTGGAGGTGGCGCAGAAGCTCTTCGACGACATCCAGAACAGGAGCGTTGCCTCATGGAACATCCTCGTATCGATGTACTCTTCTATGGGAGATGTTTCCGGAGCCATAGATAGTTACGAGAAGATGAAGATGGAGTGGAGTCCCAGCAGCGAGACACTGACATCGCTCCTCTCCGCATTGGCGAAGTCCGAGGATCTTCGACTGGGCAAATGGGCACACTGTCATGCAGTAAAAGCTGGGCAGATAGATGCAATTCTGCATGCTTCTCTCGTAGATTTCTATGCTAAATGCGGAGAACTCGAATTTGCAGTCCAGTTATACGAAGAAGCTCAAACAAAGAGCAGCACTTTATGGTGCATCATGTTGTGGGGATTTCTTCAGAATGGAGAATTCCTGGAAACAGTTCACTTGTTTCAAAGGATGCAAGAAGCTGGATTTATGCCCGGTAAGGATGCTCTAAGGGTTTTGGTCATGGCATGCTCGCATTTGGGTGTTTTGATGTGGGGTAAAGGAATTCATGGGTACTTGATAAGGAACAACACCCTGGAAGCTGGTGGCTCAGATGATACAGCACTCGGAACCTCTGTTCTCAACATGTATGCAAAGTGTGGGAGCATCGACTTAGCACGAAGGTGTTTCGATAGAATAGCGGAGAAAGATATCGTAGCATGGACCTCGATGGTGGAAGGATACGCTGTCCATGGACTTGGCATGGAAGCTTTGGACTTGTTCTACCGGATGAAGGAGGAAGGTGTTAGACCAAACAGTGTCACCTTTCTGAGCTTGTTGTCTGCTTGTAGTCACTCAGGACTTGTGAGAGAAGGCTGTGAGTTGTTCGACTGCATGATCACAAGATATTGTATCCGACCTGAGATAAGCCACTACACATGCTTGGTAGACTTGCTTGGTCGGTCCGGGAGACTTGGTGAGGCTCTTGATGTGATCACCGGTATGATCGCTGAGCCTGATGGTCGAATCTGGGGTGCTCTGCTTGCGTCTTGTAGGACTCATTCCGATAGTGTTCTTGGAAAATATGCAGCCAAGAAGGTTTTTGATTTGGAACCAGATAATATGGGCTATCAAGTTGTGTTGAGCAATATTTTTGCTGGTGACGAGAGGTGGGAAGAAACTGAAAGAACTAGGAAGTTGATGCACAGAGAAGAGGTAAGAAAGAAACCAGGTTGGAGCTGTGTTCAGGTGAAGGGGATGTCCGATGTGTTTGTTGCAGGGGACAAATCACACCCTCAAGTAGGTAAAATTTATGAGGTTTTGGGGTGTTTGGCAAGGCAGAGTGAAGAAAGCAGAGATTGTTAACATTCTCGGTTTCTATGCTGTTCATGGATGAAAAAGATGAGGCAAATTTATGGAAATCCCACATAAAACTGTTCATGAATGATATAAAACATGGGATATGCATGAGAAGATTTGAACTGTTAAAAGAATGGAAGGAAGGAAGGAAGGATACAAGACAGAAGGCAAGTACGACAACAGCAACAGAGAGCACTAAAACTGCTCCCGAAGCAACAAGCAGTGCCTCATTCATCTCTGACAAAGAATAGTCATTCTTCATGTACGCCAACCAACATAAGATTCCTGCTACATTTGCGAACCTGTGCTAGCTAAAGACAACGCAATGGTTCCTATAATGCTAAGCTGCTGTTCTATCAACTGTTACTATTATGATCCAAATCCACTAAATCTTTCATCGAGCTAAGACCGGTTGGTGGACAGAGATCTCTCTCCTTATATCCTTTGGCTTTCATGCTGTCATAAACATAAGATACTACAGTTTTCCTCTGCATTCCAGCCAGTCATTAGTCTATGGAGGGGTGGAAAGTAGTGGAAACCGGAAAGGGTCGTGGCCAGGAGTCCGAAAAGCTCAAAAGATGGCTTTGCTTGTTAACCGAGATGTAAACCAGTGAGCTGAGCTGTAGAGATCCGTGGGGGCACCCCACCATGTGTACAGCCTATGTCACTTGCTACGATTGCAGCTTTTAATTGCCATCCATGTGGTCACTCCCTCCATCACATTATGATACCAGCTCCATATGTTCTGCCATCTCCTACATTTACTTACTGTACACCTGAATTAATAACTTGGATCTCAAACTGTACCCAGCTCTCACCCACATTAGGTTTGATTTCTGCCATCCTTGCGCAGAGGAAACGAAAGAAACATTGCAGAAACAGGACCAGCTATTGGACACTATTCCTTCTCATTTGGCACCCTAAAGAAACAAATATTGGTGATTCGTTAGCCTGCAATCTTCGTAAGGTGTGTCTTCCTAAGCCATTAAAGTTAAAATTATGGTGCCCTTTCTACAGGAATCTCTTCCTTCTACCTGCTGGCAGAAATTTAGAAGGGTTGTGAGGTACTGTCTGATCTAGAATCATGTGAAATACCTTAAGTTCCCATCTGTCTCTGCACAGACACTGATGGACTGTAACAACTATTATGAGGGAATTCCACAAGTTTGCATCCCAAGACACAGTAATTTGGGTTCCTTGACGGTGTTAGATTGCAGAACGACTAAAAGCAAGAACCCAAGAGAACTGTCCGATATATATACACATTGTAGCATGATGTGGAGGACAGTTCTCCTCATGTTACACAAAGTGCTTGATGGCCTTTGTTTCATCTAACGAAGAAAAGAAAACAATAAAAGGAAATAAAATCTTTTACCAGGCACACGGGAAAATAGAAGGGGAACGGAAGGAATTACAGGAGATGGTGAAGAAACTTCAGATCAAACTACACGAATTCTCTTCTTGGGAGGGAGAGAAAGGAAGACCGAGGTAAGATCGCGAGGAACGGCGTGGAATTCCATGGAAGGAGCCGGCGGTACCCTCTTCGCCGGCTTCGGCTTTCTCGGAGCCGGCGGACAAACAAGAACGGGCTTGAGAACGGTCTCTTCCGCCTTTGGTGTGACGCACTCTTCCTCTTCGGTTTCGGCAGCATCGGGACGGCCTTCCACGGGCTTGTCCTGCGTCGGCGCCGTCTTTATGGGCGGAAGCAGAGGCAATTCACCTACGACGACGACGACCGCCTCGGAGCCCATGGCTGCGGAGATCAAGAACTGAAGACGAAGGCAGTGGAGGCCACAGGATTCCCTTAAGAGGGGCAAAGAGAAGCACACCTCACAAGGTGGTCAGCTCGGAGAGGAATCCTTGTGGTGGAGGAGAAGAGGAGAAGAGAGAAGAAGCTGAGCAGCAAATTTGGAGGGAGAGGGAAGGGCGAAGGAGTTAAATACGGACGGTGACAGAGGAAAGAGAAAGGGGACGAGGTGCAGCAGATCACAGAAGCACGAGGATATATATGTCATTTGCCTCCGGAGAAAGCATTAAAAGGGATTAATTGCGGCATTAAATTGCGCGCGCCCACGTCATCCCCAGAGAGATCTAATACGATAACGCCAGTAATGGCGGTGACGAACAACCCAATGACCCTCCAATTCTGAGAAAACGACAAGAGTGCCACTCCCTCGTTGAAAGTTTCAATGATTCGCGTTCCGCACCTCCGGGCGGAGCGGTAGGCAAAGGCTGCTCGACCCACGTGGCTTTTGCTGGGTCTGAGGGGTCTAAGCCTCCTCCTTAAGATTAATCCACCCCTTCCTTTAGTGAATTACAAGTGGTGGGACGAATACTGCCCTCCATCCATCGTGCCTCAAAGCTCCCAGTTCAATAATCTGAATGATTTAGATCGAGAAGAGACATGACCCCTCAGATGGTGGTGTGACATTTTACGCATGAAAAGCTTAATCTGGAAGAGGCATGACTTCGTTGTGCTCAAGTCAGAAAGAAAGAAACACCAAGAAAATCTATGAAGGGAGCAAAGGCTATTTTAGTAAGTTGACGAGGCTGCACAAATGATGTGTTCATGCAAAGCATAGGAGTCACCGGAGGAGTATACTGCAAGAAAGGAAGCATATGGAAGTTCCGAGTGGAGTCGTGGTGGCGAGGGCAGTTCAGATCTGTTGGACAAGAGAGAGGTGAAGCAGAAGGAACACCACTTTTGGAGTTTTCTTTCAGTCCGCTTCCATGTGGAAAGCTTTCACCCCAATAATGCCAACTTGAGGACACAGCATGGAATGAACCTTCACGAAAGCAGCTCAGGTTTTGTCTCTCTCTCTCTCTCTCTCTCTCTCTCTCTAAAAGAAAGATCAGAAAATTAAATCAATCACGAACAAGGTAGCTTCGTATTCTATAATTCATGGCAGGTGAGAGAGACTCCACAGAGCACTCACTCTCTCTTTTGCTCTTGTATTGTACAGAGTGAGTGAGTGAATCCTCCTTGCATGTTCTGGCCATCACCCACGCACATGGAGTGGAGTAAATGAATGGAGAACATGGGAACGGTAAACTCCCCACTCCCAAGCAACTTCCTTCGGGTGCATCCATAGCAACAATTGAAGTCACAGATCCCAATCCCCCCCCCCCCCCCCCCCCATCCTTATCCCAAGCCACCAAGGACATTTATTCCCAGGTACTCTACTAGTATACTATGTCTCGTGCTAGGACAACCCTTGTCTCCTACGTAGCCAATTCCTCAGCCTTCAGGGCCAATAGACTGTGAGAGTAGACAGATTGAGGTCGACACCCGCACACTACTGGTTGTGTTGAATAACTCATAGTTTGCAACTAAGAAGATATTGTTGATAATTCTACTAATCAAGTACATGTTCTGAGCCTACAGATAATTATACTTCAGACTACTGGTTTCAGGAAATTTAAATCATTTCAACTATTTTTCACATATCAAGAGCAACTACCCAATTCCTAGATAAAACAAAGTAAAGCAGCATATCAGATCAATTGAGTTCAAGCAGCATCAGTGTGTCCAATCTCTAGCCTAAGCAGCAAGATGTGTTTCTCTAGAGTATGTGTTGATCGAGTTATAATGTTGTTTTTCTCTAGAGTATGTGTTGATCGAGTTAAGAAATATACTTAAACAGGAAAAATAAAATGAGAACTGAATGATGTGTAGATTCTAGCTATAAGGAAAAAAAAAGAAAAGACATGTAAAAGAGCAGCAAGAGAGAGATTACCAATGATGGAGAACAAAGATAATTTGAGAAGCAAAATGCATAAAGTTTTATCTTTTTGAAACAATAAAACACATATAAAACTTAGCAAGCGAGAGAGCACCGAGAAGATGTACCTGGAGAAGGATGAACCAATCCGTTGATTGACTTCTCAAGAAGGCCGGGAACATCAGTGTATCTTCTGTAAATAATTGACCTTTTAGTTCTTTCATATGGTTGTTTCAGTACTTAGTTGTTCTAACTAAAATGAATTATGCACTTGAAAGAAAGAAAAAAAACTATTTAATGACCACATTTTCAATGTTTTCGATGTCACGTATAAAATTGACAAATTTAACAATTCTCTTTTAAACAAATTTGTAAGCTTTGCTGCATTTTCTTTCAATTTGTGTTGTTCTTGTCACCAACCAACCCTGAAATACACTCATGAACTGTCTAAACACACTTAATATAAGACTATGTTTTGGTGCCACTAGTTTATTTCAGAAAAGTTGCAGGTTATAATTCTTGCATGCATATTCATTTCGAAACATGACAGAGGTGCATGGGATCAATGAAAAAGATAGGTTTGGTAGGCCATTAAGTGTACCATCTGTTTGCTTGGAAGCATGCAAGTATTTTAGATGGTTTTCAGATCCCAATGAGATTTATAATGGGAGAAACTATTCTTTTGTCCTTTCTTAGACTCTTTCTTGTGCAGGTGATCAGAGTAGTTCTAAATAAGACAATGGATGAGAGTGACCACCCATGCACCTGATCCATAATGCACGGAAATTCTCATCAACATTAGATGCTTTCCAATTCTGCCATGGTGTTTATATCCCAATGATCAGCTACACCCTCGGGTAACTCATGCTTTTTCACCCTTAAGACACTGATCTGAGACTAAGATATCCTACTTGTTAATTAATGCTGGCATCTTTACTGACATTGATGTAATTCTCAGGCTAACCAATCAGATCTACAGGTCATCGAACTTTTTTCTGCATATCTGCAGATGACGATTCTTTTCTGGACATAGACAATGTCTTACAAATTGTTCTGTTCTTAATTAAAGAATGTCAAACAAGTTGCAGACACAGACAACAAGTGTTTTTTGTTAACAGGTATGCTATAATTAAAAAATGTCAAACAAGTTATTAGCAAGTCATCAGCTCACTAAAAAAGAAAAAAAAAATCATTCATATGTGTTCCACTACTGGTTATCTGCTCAGGCTTGGGAATCTTCAATCAGTTAGTTAACTACTAAAATGGGTGGACCCTTAAACCCTGGAATCCCAGGTCGCAAAAAAATAACTTTACCATTGTACCAAGGCCTATCCTCTAGTTAGTTAACTACTATAGAGGAAAAATAACAAAAAAAAAAAGATCCATAAACAAGCTCTGCAATGCTTAACTATGAATTTAGCATGGATGTGTTTTCTGTATGTTGAACAAGATGAAGAACCATATAGAGTATGCAGTGAAATTATAGTCTCTCATTGAACTACTGATTCTGGCCCAGATGCAATGGCATGAAACTAATCAAAAGAAAATTTCGTGTGGCACTTGGGTGGTCACAAGAATGCCATGGTGATAGTTTTGTCTTGCCAAAAAACTCTGGGTTGGTTGTCAACCATTGTCTCCAGAGATGCAATCTGTGCTAAGTACTTAATTAATTAATCATGTAGGCATACAAGGGGGCAGACATGCTTTGCTGTAGGATCCCGATGGCTTTATCTCAATTAAAAAAAAAAGGGTTTGTGGTACCAATGGCACGTCCTTACCACTTCCAGTTCTCCCAGTCAAGCATTGTGTGATCTCTTTGGATGAAGTTTCAAGGATCCTAACCTTCCATCATGCAAAATATATAAACTATCACATAGAGATCCCCATATGAACAATCCATTTCTATTAAGGAACTAAAGAAAGCAGTTCTCCCAATGGCACGTCCTTACCACTTCCAGTTATCCCAATCAAGCATCGTGTATTCTCTTTGGATGGAGTTTCAAGGATTCCAATCTTCACCATCAAAAATATATAAACTATCACATAGAGGTCCCCATATGAACAATCCATTTCTATCAAGGAACTAAAGAGGGCAGTTCTTTCGATTTCAGCCCACTGCACATCTGTGCTGATTTAAGTAAAAAAGAAACCTGTTTTTTTTTATACATGACAATACTCGTAAGTAGATGTTGGATTTTGATTTTTAAAACTGTAAAAGTAGAAATTACCAAAAGCAAAGAAGACGCAGAACTGGAAAATAAAGCTGCTACAGAATGACACTTGATGTCTGATGGTTTCACGCACATGGATGATTAGTACAATCTCTGTTCCACCAGCCAAATTTATGATGTTTCCTATATGGTTTTACCTAAAAAGAATCAATATAATTTGTCAAGAGAACAGTAATGAATGTAAATGTTCTCAGCTATTATTTTTGCCTGGTCATAGTGGATGGAAATTTGTAATGATTCATGAGTTTAACTTAGATGTTCTTTCTTCTTTTCTTTTGATAGGTAACTTGGTCATTTGAAATTGCAAATAATTAATTTATATTGCATCAATGTTTGGATGAGATTCTAGATCATAAATTCTTTCTCGGTTCGATCATGATTAATGGAAATCTTTTGAATAAAATGAATGACTGTAGTAAACATTGGTGCCATCTATTTTCAATGCAAGGTGAAGAGGAAGAAGAAGATACCAAACTTACTGGATCAGACTATTATGATATATTAGGACATCTAAATAGATCAAATTTAGTAAAGATTGATGGGCCTGTGCCACCAGATTCATTCACGGATTTCCTAAAAGGTGAAACCCAATCCAATTTGGCCCATTACAATGGATTAAGAAAGCTAGATCGTTTGGCAGATTGGAGGCTACATGTATCATCCAGCCCATAAGAGACAGACAAATTCCCAAAAGATAAGGTCAAGTAGGCAGGAATCAATATTGGTAGGCAACATTCCTATCATATAAAATTGTCATATTTAATTCTACCACAGTTGACAAGAGGATTTTATTCTAATACAGTCAACAAAGTCATCCATTTTATAAATCAACACTACCTTCTTGACATCTAATCAAATATTTTCAATTCCATAATTCCAGTGACAAGTTTGACAATTAATTTTTATTTTGGTCAATTGTGTCCAATAGTGAACACATTCATCATGGACCCTACTTATCAGTGACATATTGCGCCAACAGTAGAGCATCCCAATTCAATTCAAACTCTACCACCTTCTCCTCTCCCCTATTCGACCGTCCCTCACCGGCCCTTCCCGGTGCCCGTGCCCACTGTCACGGGTCAACGGTTCCCCTCCCATAGCCATTCATCTTTTCCAGTCCCCCTCTCTGAGGCAGTACTACCCAGGATTAAAGCAATGGTCACAATTGCTGTTCCATAACATGAGTCCTCCGATTAAAAGATGAACATAATCACGATGACATCTAACAATATCTTTTATTATGAAACATACCGATTAATCAATCATGGAAGCGTCTTGATTCCAGCGAATGATCCGTACTCTATCCCACCATTTGCCTTTGTTTATAGGTTTAAAGCATATTCTCCAACGTCAACTTGACCCACGCCCTTTTCCTATCGTGCTAGCAAAAGGATCAGAGGGTCCAGATTACTTGATGCGTCGTGATTCGGAAACATGTATTGGTATTTTAAAAAAAATAAGGCCAAGGACGAGAAGTCTACCTTTTGACTAATAGCTTTGCCGGCAGCCACTTTCTGGAAGAAGGCGCCTCTCCTGCAGTGATGCCATCACGAGAGAGGAGATGCGATCACGGCCGTCCGACGAAGAAGTGCCCTTTGACTTCAGCTTTAGGCCCGTCTTCGGCTTCAATGAATTTAACCCCCCTTCTGCCCGTTCTCCTCTGCTGAGCTTTGGGGGATTCGTGTTCTTTTCATGGTGGTGGTTTAGGATTGGGGGTGATGGCCGTTGATCTGTTGGGGTACGCGAAGATGGACGAGCAGATGGCGATCCAGGAGGCGGCGACGGCGGGGCTCCGGTCCATGGAGCACCTTCTCTCCCATCTCTCCCACCATCACCAGCAGTCGCCGCAGCTCGACTGCCGCGAGATCACTGATCTCACCGTCTCCAAGTTCAAGAAGGTCATCTCTATCCTCGACCGCACCGGCCACGCCCGATTCCGTCGCGGCCCGAGCCCCGCCCCGGCAGTGGAGCCAGCGCCGCGGGCCGTCGCCCTCGCCCCGGCCAAGCCGCCTCAGCCCCCGATCCCTCCGCCTCCGCGGAGCATGACCCTGGACTTCACGAAGCCGATCGCTGCACCGTCCCTCGTCGAGGCCTCCGGCAGCCAGTTCACGGCGGAGGGCTTCAGCATCTCGACGTCCATGACGTCAGCTTCCGTCACCGGCGACGGCAGCATCTCCAACGGCAAGATCGGATCCGCTTCCCTCCTCCTCCACCCCGCCGCCGTCTCCACCGGCAAGCCGCCTCTCTCCTCCTCCCTCAAGAAAAGGTGCCACGAGCACGCCCACTCCGAGCACCTTACCGAAAAGCATGCCATCCCCGGCGGCCGATGCCACTGCTCCAAGCGAAGGTAACCCAAAGCCCATAAAGAAGGAATCCCCTTCCCACCCAATATATCGTCTCACGGCCATCAACAATACCAATCCGAAACAGTTCTCTGAACCAAATCGGGCGTTACACGCAGGAAATCGCGGGTGAAGAGAACGATACGCGTGCCGGCGATCAGCCCGAAGATGGCCGATATCCCACCCGACGAGTACTCGTGGCGGAAGTACGGGCAGAAGCCAATCAAGGGCTCCCCTTACCCGAGGTAAGCATCTCCTCCTCCTCCTCGTCCGCCCCCTCCTAACCGTCCGATGCAGATCGTCCAGCTAAAATCCTTCTCTTCCTCCATTACAGGGGCTACTACAAGTGCAGCATCCTCAGGTGGTGCCCGGCGCGGAAGCACGTGGAGCGGGCGCTCGATGACCCGACGATGCTGATCGTGACGTACGAGGGCGAGCACTGCCACGGCCGCGGCACCGCTGCGCAGCCCGAGACCGCCGATGCTCCCGTTGCGGCCGTCTGATGCACGAGACCGCTCCGTTTCCTCCTCCTCTTTTAAATCGACTTGTAAAAAGGCGGAAAATTCAAAAATGTTCGAGAAATTTGACGCGGTCGAATTCAGATCTCAAAATTACTTTTACGCCCAGTGCTACTTTTACGTCCTATTTGGTGAAAATTACGCTGCGCAATGGAGGCATTCAACTTGGCAAACTCTCTGTGGATGTGGAATACATGGTTATAAATTGGGGTGACAATATCTATTATCTGAAACACACATCTTTGATGTATTTTAGTGTTTGCCACTTAGTTCATATTAATATGATCTATGACATTTGCCTGCTAATTGTGACATGGATAGAGTCAGCCTATAAAGTAATTTCATCATGTCACTTCAAAATAATAGTAATGAAATCCTATGACTATGTTGTGTGTTGCCTCTGCCTTTAATGGTGCATGCACAGCAATAATTCCACAGGTGATGCACCGAATGAATGATGCACCAGAAGTCCAAGGTGGTGTCTCTGCATGCCAGTTTGGCTGCAGCTGGTGATGGGCACATCTACTGGATGTTCTCAGGTGAAGAAACTGAGTGCAGGGTTTGCATTTGTGCTGGTTCAAGACAACAGATAAAAGCCATGCTGCTAGCCATTCTATTTTGACTCCCAGGTTTGAAGTGAAGAGAATTCAGTGGTTCAGCAGTCAACATCTCATTCTTCTTCTTTGAAGGAAAGATTGGAGGATTGACAGAGAACATGGAGTCCTTGTCTATATTGCTTTAAGAGTTTTGGTCAGAATACAAGACATGCTCCATCCACTTCATGATGTCCTCACCTTGAGAATGGGTATGGTCAAGGGAGAGATTGTCAACCTTCCCCATCATGAAGTGGATGGGACTGAATAAAGGTTTAACAGATGAATTTGGAAGCAATATCATTATCATATATTACATATTACATATCTATCTTTATACTGATGTCTTTGAGTGGAAAAAAATAACATCAACAGTAAACCTGATTCTGAAATCAAACATGGAGTTTCTACGACTGATGGTGATCACATCATTAGTTCTAGATGTTCTGCCACAGACTCTTGAGGTTAAAGCTCATTTGATTCCCATGCCAAATCTTCTAGAGACCTAAATAAAGTAGATATCATGCAGCAACCTTTAGTAATAATTTACTTCACATGTAGTGCTCAAGCAAGGGAAACATTGGCATATGGTGGAAACTATTCTCAAACTATGATAGTCATACTTTATTTATTACTTTTCTTTGTGAGGTATGACTAAGTTCTATATTTACCAATGTCAATGAGATTGCTTAGTGGGGTGGTATTGCTCCAAAAGTCTTAAGATATGGGAGTTGACTAACTTTCCAGCCTTATGTTCTCATGAACAATGCTAATAGAACTGTCTGCATGCATCCAAAAAAGTTGCTGGTGGTGCATTAGAGTGGGCTTTCTGAAGAGGAAAATTGCAGGCATCACTATAAGTTATTGCATCCTTAATTTAATCCTTTAAAATGTAAGCCCCCTCACATAAGTTGTCTCTCTCAAGAATATGATTCTGAGAGTGAATAAACATCTAAGATGACCATTCCAAGTAAGACAACAAAAAATAAAAATAAAAATCTCATTCTGATGTAATGATAAGACTATTATATGATTATATAATGCTTGGTGGAAGAAACATCATTCCACTCATTCATCATGAATGACCTAATCATGATACGACTAAATCAGTCTACATGACCTGATCAATATTTCTGATGAGATGATAAATCATCTTGAATTAGTAGGAACATTGCACTTCCTACGCTCCCCCACCCCCCTTTGTAATCCAAAAGATGGTGAGATTGGCAATTAATGTCACATCAAGAGGCCAAACTGCTCAACATTTTTGGCGCATGATGCCTGTGTTCTTGTCATCTTTGTTGTGTCCAAAGCTAAATCAATCAAGTGAGATTGGAGCAACTTTGGACTCGCTCTAATGGAGTACCAAAGTGTTGCTATTTCCAGTTCATCTTCATCCCTTTGTGCCACATTACTCTAACAAATTAGTTCTTGTCTCATGCTATAATAACCCCACCACCACATGCTTATAACTTAGAGATGATATGATTCATGTATCTATACTACTATTATAATTATTATTAGTTCTTGCATTATTATATATATAATTTGAAGAAAAAAAAGTATATATATAAATAATTTGTGTTATAAATTTTATTATATATCATATATCCCTCAAAACATTTAAATATCACATGCATCACTATTGATACGATTTTCTTGAAAAAGCTATTTTTTTAGATAATATATTTATTTTTAAATATTAAAAAATATCATTTCCTATGATAATATCATTTTTAAATAATATTATCATTATCTTTATATAATATCATTTTTAAATATTAAATAATTATCTTTAGATAATATCATCTTTAGATATTAAATCATTATCTTTAGATAATATCATATTTAAATATTAAATCATTATCTTTAGATAATATCATTATTTTTAAATATTAAAAAAATATTTAAAAGCTATTTTTTAGATAATATCTTTATTTTTAAATATTATATATTAAAATTTATCTTTTTAAATATTAAAAATAATCATTTAAATATTAAAAAATATGAAAAAAAAAACATTTAAATATCACATGCATCACTATTTTTTAGCTAATATCTTTATTTTAAAATATTAAAAAATATCATTTTTGGGTAATATTTTTTAAATATTAAAAAATAACATTTTTGGGTAATATTTTTTAAATATTAAAAAATAACATTTTTAAATATCTTTATTTTTAATATTAAAAAATTAAGTATTAAAAAATATTATTAAAATATATTTTGTTGTCTTTGTCACCTTGTTATCCTTTCACTCCGTCTTTACTTATCGTCTCTACTCCTATCCATCCTTTGTCGTTCCTAGAAATTTTTTTTTTTTAATATCACAATACTTTTAAAAAAATATTAATATAAGTTAAAGTTTCATAGGGAAGATGTGATGGGTTTGGACTACTAATGTGTTGTGACTAACTCAAACAATGGTGTCGTGTCAACCTTAACTTGTTACTTCCACAAAAACTTTGACCTTCATTCCCACTTCACTTATCCTTTTGGTCACACCAATCTAAGAGACTTCCAATTATTTTATTGGGTTATTTTATTCATCTCCTTCTTATCTAGAAGTTGAGATGGAGACACCTCATGGCAAGAGCTTGAGATGTGTTTGATCCAACTTGCCACATTATCAGCATAGCATATATATGTTACTACATCCTATTTTTTATCAATGTAAATTTCAATATAGCCAATATATATATGTATGTATATGTGAGTCCCAACATTTATCTTTTCACATGAATTGGTATTAGAAAACTCATATTTATTAAATAAACAATAAAATATTTTTGATATACTTCTTATCCATTTTTGGATGAATTCATTCGTATGATTTTATTATTATTTTAATTCTCGTAATATGAAATCAAATATGCTTTTCATATGTAAATGATAATAGAAAAGTAAGTAGTTCACAGAGTTTGGCAGGCAAACTCCCACATGAACACTCCCAACACACAGCTTTCTTAGGCCTCAAATCCAACCAAACTCTCCCACAATTCCCAAAGCCACCAGCAAACATGAAACCTTCTCTCTCTCTTCTTCCAATTATATATATATATATATAAAGACAACTCTGACCACAAAATGAATTCAGAAAGCTGTCCCCCATGTCACAGTGTGTGATGCAGTGGGAGCTTCCCCTCTCACCTGTCTTGCTTTGCTGCCCTCAGATTCCACCTCACATCCAAACAAAGAACACCACCAAAAAGGAATAGGAAGAAGCTGCATTCCTCTTCTCCAAAAGCCCTCTCCAATTTCCAGTTTCCATCCACCCAACCCTGCCATTCTTTCTTACCCATTTGTTCTCAGTCACCCCTAATCTTTTCATTAGGCCCCAACTATTTCTTCTTTTCTCATCTTGCCACCTTTCCATCTCTCTCTCTCTCTCTCTCTCTCCCACACATCCCCTCCTCCTCCTTCCTTATCTGTCCTTTCCTCACATCATTTCCATATCATCTCAAATTCATCTCTCCTTTTCCTTCCATAACACAATCCCTCTTCTCCTTCTTCTCTCTCTGTCTATCCTTCCTTCTTCCTTAGCCTTTTCCTACCAAAATCCCCATAAACAAATCGCTCCCTTCAACCTGCAGGACATCACCACTGGTCGTTTATCCTCCTCCTCTCATTCCATTCCCAGTCAACATTGGTTTGCCAACCTCTGCTTCCCAACCTCCCACCTTTGCTTCTCCCTTACACACGCGCACAGAAAAAGGCCATGTCTTTCTTCTTCTCCATCTCTCCTGGTTAGAATAGCGTCAGACCACTTCAACACCCCTCTTGTTGTTGGTACGAGTCTTGCTCTGGGATTAATAGGGATTTTGGTTGATGGAAGGGGGAGAACGGGGGATCTCGAGTCTGGTGGCGGCGCGGCGGTCGCTGCAGGCGAGCCTGGAGAAGTCGCG
The DNA here is from genome assembly GCF_036884655.1 of Musa acuminata AAA Group. NCBI lineage: Eukaryota > Viridiplantae > Streptophyta > Magnoliopsida > Zingiberales > Musaceae > Musa > Musa acuminata. The sequence goes on from NC_088351.1 coordinate 3,317,201, forward strand.
GACGCTGGGCGCCGCCCTCGCCCGCGCTGGGCCCCGCCTGGACGAGATCCTGCAGCGGCTTCCCTCCCTGGAGGCCGCCGTCCGCCCGATCCGCGCCGACCGTGACGCCCTCGCGGCCGTCGGTGGGCACATCGACCGCGCCGTTGGTCCCGCCGCTGCTGTTCTCAAGGTCTTTGATGCGGTTCACGGACTCGAGCGCTCCCTCCTCTCCGACCCCCGCGCCGACCTCTCCGGCTACCTCTCCGTCCTCAAGCGCCTCGAGGAGGCCCTTCGTTTCCTCTCCGACAACTGCGGCCTCGCGGTGCAGTGGCTCGACGACATTGTGGAGTACCTCGACGATCACGCCCTCGCCGACTCGCGCTTCATCGAGGCCCTCAAGACCTCCCTCGCCTCTCTCAAGCTGTCCCCTTACCCGCTCGACGGCGGCCTTCTAGCGGCCGCCCTCGACAAGCTCGAGTCCGAGTTCCGCCGCCTCCTGGCTGAGCACACCGTACCCCTTCCGATGCCCTCGGACACCGTGGACGCTCCCACCATCGCCCCTTCCCCTATCCCGGTGCCCGTCATCAACAAGCTCCGCGCCATCCTCTTGAGGATAACGGCAAACAGTCGGCTCGATCGCTGCATCTCGATCTATGTCGATGTGCGAGGGTCCAATATCCGCGCCAGCCTCGGCTCGCTCGACCTCGAGTACCTCGAGATCACGCCCGCCGAGTTCAATGACGTGCAGAGCATTGAAGGATACGTCGAGAAGTGGAGCCGCCACCTTGAATTTGCCGTCAAGCACCTCTTCGAGGCCGAGCTCAAGGTCTGCATCGAGGTGTTCGAGCGCTGCGGGCCACGAGATGTAGCCTTGTCGTGCTTCGCAGAAATCGCCGCACAGGCTGGAATCCTCGCATTCCTCCGGTTCGGGAAGACTGTCACCGAGACGAGGAAGGATCCCATCAAACTCCTCAAGCTTCTTGACATCTTTGCGACGCTGAACAGATTAAGGTTGGACTTCAACCGGCTTTTTGGAGGAAAAGCTTGCGTTGAGATCCAAAATCAAACCAGGGATCTTATCAAGAGATTGATTGATGGGGCGTGTGAGATCTTTTGGGAGCTTTTGCATCAAGTGGAACTACAAAGACAGATGCCACCTCCCTCGCAAGGATCTGTGCCGAGGTTGGTGAGCTTTGTCACCGACTATTGCAATAAGCTTCTCAGTGAGGAATACCAGCCGGTTCTTACTCAAGTCTTGATCATACATCGGAGCTGGAAGCAGGAGAAGTTTCGAGAGAGGCTCCTAACTGATGCAATTTTGGACATTTTTAAAGCCCTCGAGACGAATTTTGAGACTTGGTCCAAGAGCTATGGGGACACAATCCTCTCCTACCTATTTGCTATGAACACGCATTGGCATTTCTACAAGAATTTGAAGGGGACAAAGCTTGGGAAGCTGATAGGTGAGGCAAAGTTGAAAGAGCATGAGCAGTACAAGGATTATTATGCAGCAATTTTCTTGAGGGAAAGTTGGGGAAAGCTTCCATCTCTGTTGAGTAGGGAGGGGTTGATATTGTTCTCTGGTGGTAGGGGCAAGGCTCGAGATCTGGTGAAGCAGCGGCTGAAAGCATTCAATGCATCCTTCGATGAGATGTATCAGAAGCAGTCAAATTGGGTTATTTCAGACAAGGAACTGAGGGAGAAGATATGTCAGTGGATAGTGCAGACCATTGTTCCTACTTATCGGAGCTATATGCAGAACTATGGGCCTCTGGTGGAGCAAGATGCAAGTGCAAGCAAATACGCAAAGTACACTGCCCAAAGCTTGGAGAAGATGCTTGGTTCTCTTTTCCAGCATAAACCCGGAAGAACGATGAGTCTTAACATCAGGCACTCAAACGGAAAGTTGAATAGTGTAATGACCAACCTGTCACGCTCTGCCTCAACTGTGAGCTGATGAAGCAATTTCTGTCATTTAAGGCGAAGGGGATACAAACCTGCATTATCCACAGATGCAGCTGTAGAAAGTATAATAGGCTGGTCCACAGCAGTTGTTGTTAGTTTGATGAACACATCACAGACGGATGCTTGAAGAAGCAGCACAATTTTGGTGGCTCGATGTCACAAATGGCTCTGACTAATGTATTATATTTGATAATTGGGGATGGGAGAGCCACCGACCGTGGAAGCTGGAAATTAAACATGCGGCATCCAAACTAATACATAAAGAACAAATATGATGAACGGTGCATGGGATTAGTTCCTTGGCACACTTTTAGTAGAAGTTACTTCCCTATACTACGTTAGAGGTCCTTTTCTCTCTCAATATGCATTAAGTTTCCTAGCATATTCATTTTAGGCTTGAGGTTGGAGGAAACCAAATATGCAGTTTGTTGCTTCTATATGTAAAGTTTGTCTATAAAGGTGCATATGGTGCTCTTGTGTATTTGTTTTTTTTTTCTTTTTTTGTATTCTTCAACATTCATGTTACCAAGCTGCAATATGGTAAGAGTTAGGTAAGATGCATACTCTAGCAGAACAACTTGGACTAATAGTCATCAACATAGAATTTTCTTGTAAAGTTATGATGTTTTGGCTCACATCATTTCATAATTTTGAATGTGCTCTCTTTTGCTTCAGAGGAAACATATGCTATCAGTTTTGCTTCTAACTTGTACTTTGCATTCACATGCTATTGCAAATGACTATTATTGACGCATACCTTAGTTGTGATGGTACTCAATATTTTTATCTGTCTGAATTGCAATGCATATCAAGATGGTCTTAGAAGAGATGGTAAGTAGTTCACGATGTAGAGTTCAATGAGCCCAGAAGATTGATAATGCTATATCATCAGAGCTAGGGAGTACATGTTGTGTTTATGTGATGCTCATGTTGATGATTCATGCTTAGATCAAAATGAATGCACATTTGAAATTCATCAATACACATGTTGTATCCCAAGTCCTGTAACCTCAACATTTCCTCTTTCTTCTCTTGCTTGAAATTCCTGAAGTAATCATTGTCCATATCCTTAGTTTGATTTGCCTTATTTTATTATAGTGTAATTAACATATCATGAGATGTACTACATGATTCCACAAGTGTTTTAGTTGCTAGTAGAGATCATCTAAGCAAGGTTTAGTTCTCCACATTGAAGATCCCTCTTATCTTAATTAGACCTTTCTGAAGGGTAACCACACTTTAGGTTGAGCAAGTGTGAATTACTTTTGAGTACCTCCATTTGGTTTCTCTCAAAAAGATGTCAAAGACCAACCATTGCAATAACTATTCTGGTTTCCATGCTAAAAGGCCTGTAGACATTCTTTAGTAGCAAAACAAGATATCCATGTTGATTGAAGGAAAACAGTAAGGTCTTTTAGGTAAGTTATCTTTATTGTACTTAAGATTAGTCATTAACAAGAAATCGTTAAAAGGGTATTGGGTGCCATACTGTAGTGTGCCTAAGAGAGAAGTGGAATCTAGTAAATGTGCAATCATTTAATGACACCTACAATCTAGAGGCCTGTTATGGGACCTGGGAGGGTGAGATCAACTTCTTGTCTTATAGTTCAAGGTGGACCTTAATAGTTAGAATTGAAGTGGATTAAAGGCTACTAAAGTTGGTTGTGATGCCTGTGCTATTGGACCACAAACTACTTGATTCAGAAAACTTATGTCTTTTAGTTAAGACATTTTTGTTGATCTCTAAGCACGAATTCATGCTAAAACATGCATAACTTTTCAGTGACACTGGACTCAAAAACATAAATATACACTGTTACTTGGAGAAACCGAAGTGATGAGCCCTTCAACCATTTATATTGAGCTCATGAATGCTGAAGGTGAAGGAGAAGGCAATCCTCACTACTCCATGATTTCCCTTGTAACGCAAAGGACTTTGAATCTTTAATATGGATTAGGTTACTATCTACTCATCTCTAAAATCGAACTCCTTTGATGAATGAATTATATCAATTAGGTCATCATATGTGAGAAGACTTGTAGGCTTTTGCTACCATAAAGCAAGCAAAGACAACTTGAAGAAACCTGAAGGGAAGGGAAATAATCTGAGGCAACCTTGATGAAATTGCTCAGATGAAATCTCATGCAGATGTATAGATTTGGTTTTTTGGTGGTTTCTTGTCCTATTCTCATTACAAATGTGCCATATTGATTGATCAATGAAATCTGTGGAGTAACATTTTTTTTTTTATGAATTATAATGTTGACAACAAGCTTACATGGCATCGGAACTACAGCATGACAAATTCATGAACTTAAAGAGTGTTGCCTCTGAAGTTGGTCATGACCCTTATGCCATCAGTATGTGATTCATAACTTTTGTTGTTGATGGCTTCAATCTTCTGGTTTGTGATTTTTGGAAAGTGTTTATCATGCAATCAGAAGGTGTTCTATGACTAATATTGTTGAAAGCTTCAAGCATCTATCTTGTACCAAAAACTTGTTTGTGATTCATAAACAGGAAACTTTAATTGATTCAAAGCAAATTAATTGTACAATTCATTTTCTTCTATTGATAATTTGGTTTCAGTCTACTCTCTTACTGGTCTTAGCTTGATCTCAAAATAGGAGGCAAGCTGAAGATTAAACTGAACCAAATTGACTGAGAGGACCTGTACAGAAGAAGTTGAATTCAACTTCTATTCAGTCTTTTTTTCTTGGGTAAATGCCTCCCCTTTCTTTCCTCCTCGTTGATGTGTCCTGACCAGACTAGCAGTTCTAATCAGATATATTTCTCCAAGGATTTCAATTATGTTCACAAACTTTGCTTCAAATATTTTGGTTTTGATTCAGTCTCAAGATTCTGAATTAACAAAGTTCTGTAGATATCTCAATGTGCATATATAGGAAAAAACCATTATGGATATTGGATTATTCTGTGTGGTTAGAAATAATTAGATTCGATTGGACATGAAACAATTGATAATTATGTAATCAACTAAGACCAATCTAAGAATCGGAACATTGAATCACATCAGAGTAGAGAGATTGTTTCTGTTACTCAAACTCGAATAGCTTAGATTATAAAAGTCATTCTATCAATATGAAATCTCGAAGCTGGTTTTCTTGAAAGCTACACTTTGAATGTCCCTCACCCACCTAACATTGGCAACTTACAATCTCTCCAATCAAATCTTGGCTCCATCAAATCTTTATCCAATCTCGGAATTGACTCGTCTTATCTTGTGCTCTTTGGTATTTATCATATGTCTGTCGTCGAAGTTTTCGTCGCTTAAGGCATGGAGATGAAGTGACAGTGATTCTTTAACCAAAGAGGTGACATTCCAACAACCGTGCATTGAACGCTCATGAATGAGTGGCTCCATTAGGCTGGGAAGGAAGCCTCCGCTAAGTTTTCCACCTCCTGCCATTGGAGCATCTGCAAGTGAAACAAGAAGAAACTCACCGTATTCATCTTCTTCTCTGCAACACTTGGCTCTTTGTCGTCACCCATCTTGTCATTTCCTCTCTCTTTCTCTCTTTCCTACCGAAGTATCTCTTCGGTTGATCCACTCACAGCTTGGTCTTGTTCATCATCCTCCCTCCATCCCACGATGATGTTTCCTAAGAAAATTATCCTTTCTTTGTGAACATTGATACGATTAATATTTCGAATCAATCGATCCATTATGTCGATATGAGTTAAAATAAAAAAAGATTTAAAAATATTCTTTATCTCAAGAATAATCCCCTCATTATTTTTTATTGTATTTCTCATTGACTTGAACGTCAGAAAAATCTCATCGGATATATTTTTAATGATATAATTTTTTTTTTAAATGTGTATTTATGATATAATAATTTTAAAAAATTAGGTCAGATTAGCTTCGAATTGTGATCCTAAAAAACATCAAGGAATATAAGTTTATTTATGGACGTGAATGGGACATGCATTTGAATCCTTGGAACAAGAGAACTGGACATGTTCTTCCAACAACACCACCTTGTGCAGGCAGCATGAATGAGACATGTGGAGGAAGCTATCACCGTTGTCTAGCTAGCAAAGACAAGGCATGGAGGTGGTCAAGGTGAGGACATTAAACAAGGCAAGATTGGTTGATGAGATATATCAAGATATGGGTACTGTCTGTCACACTGGATTCATACAAGATAAGGTGGGGGAGAGGACAAATGAAGGAATATTTTGGATTATGATGATGTTGTGAGGTTGCTTTGGTTATGATCCACCTAATCTCTATGAGATTTAACTGCTGCCACTGCTTTTAATGGACCCAACCATAGCTTGGAAGATCTGTCTGCCATCCATTTTGTAGGCGTATGATGGCCTTTTGACAAAGCAATGTGAACTGTTGTTCTTCTTCACTTGGCTGCAGAAACGTACGCCTCGGTTAACAAAAGAAGACCAGTAGCAGTCAGTGATGTGTGTTTGGATACCGATCAAGTTCTTTCCATGGCAGGAGGAGAGAAGAAGATCGGTGATGCACAGTGTTCTCAGAAGGCTGGAAGATTTGCTTCAGATTTATTCCACGATTAACAAGAAAAATCGAGGAAGAGAACTTGATGCCCTGTAGCTCTACTCGAAGGAAACACAATCTTTCTTTGCTAAGGATACAAATTTCCAGTCAATGATTTCTGCAAAGTTATTGAGGTATTGATTGAGTGGATCTAAAAGAATGGAATTGATGCCCTCAGCCTCACTATGCTGCGATCTTTACATGTTGTCTCACCACTGCAAAGATACATGTCAGAAGGCATGTCTGCTTGCAGTTGCCACAGAGGAAGGAAGCGTTGCGGGTCTTCTCATGTCATTTCCAGAGGATTACCTGTCCGTCGATCCAACTCTCATGTATTTTGGTTGGTCGTATTCACGTATGCAGACAGTATAATAGTACGTTATGCTGTCTACATCACAGAGAGAGAGAGAGAGAGAGAGCGAGAGAGAGGACGAGTTGGGTATTCATTTCTTGTGGAACGTGTCAACCCCCGTCGTCTTCCCTTCCTTTCTTCCTTCATATAGTCTCTGCTCTCCTCTCTCTCTACGCCTCCGTTTTCTCTTATCTACTTGCTTTGAGGCGAGACGAATTGGCAAAAAGAAAGCTGCTTTGCCGAGTTGGGAAGCCGGGAGAGGACGCTGCCGCGGCTGGCCGGCCGTTGACCGGCCATTGATGACAACAGCGCCGCCGGGGCTTAGCAGGAGGCCCCGGAGGGGAGGAAGGAGGAGGAGAAGAAGAGGAGGATGTCGTCTCTGGTGCTGCCCAGCGTGGGGCTGAAGGACCATGTCAGCCTGCCGCTGCGTCTCCACGGAGAGGGGCAGGAGGAGGGGAAGGAGGTGGAGGCGGCGAGGAAGAGGAATGGGTTCTGTTTGGAGGGCAGAGTAGAGGCGGAGGAGTCGTCGGAGAGCTCCTCGATCGGCGCTGCCTCGTCGTCCTCGGAGAAGGACGAGAAGGAGGAGGAGGAGGAGGAGGAGGCGGTGGAGAGCAAGAGGAAAGATGGGGCTTTTGGGTCTTTGGATCCCTTGGAAGACTCCCTTCCCATCAAGTAAGTCTCTCTCTCTCTCTCTCTCTCTCTCTCTCTCTCTCTCAGCCATACAAAGAAGCCACCTGCTTCTTGATCTACGCATTTCTCTTCTTAGGAATTCAAAGGCCGTGTTTTGATTTCGGTTCTCAGTTCAATCGCTCACCAGAATCTTGATCTTGAACCGACTGTTGCAGGCGAGGCTTGTCCAACTTCTTCTCGGGGAAGTCCAAGTCGTTCGCGAGCCTGTCGGACGCGGCCATGGCGAGCGCGGGGGAGCTGGTGAAGCCCGAGAACCCCTTCAACAAGCGCAGGAGGCTGCTCATGGCGAGCAAGATGCGGCGGGCCTCCTACACCTCCCTCGTCCGCCCTCCGCTGCCGCCGCTCCTCCCCTCCGCCCACACGGTGGAGGAGGAAGCAGACGACGACGACGACGACAAGGAACAACAACAAGAAGACGACGACACCAACAAGAACAAACGCCATGGCACTGACATCACCAACACCAACAAGAACAAGAACAAGAAGCAGGGTGCTGCTTTCAGATCTCCAAGATCCTTCTCCCTTTCTGATCTCCAGCAACTGTAGTAGCGCTCTTACCCCCAACAGCAATTAATGGCACAAACAGCGTCTCATGTTTCAAGGTCAGCCCTCTCTCTCCCTCCCTCCCTCCATGAGAGTCAAAACAAGAACAAGTAGTGTGCGTGACATATATCACTGCAAATCCAAGAAGAAATCTTTCGCTTTTGTTTTTGCCACCCCCAAAGACGAGTTGATGGCAGTGGAGCAGTCGCAATATCTCATCAATGGATCTCTCCACGGATCCTATGCTCTTGTGGGGTGTGTGTCCTTTCGTGGTTGATTAATATTTAGTAGTAGATGATGATGAACAGTAATAATGGTAGGAGATGAAGGTGGTGATGCCAATGGGTGGTGGGGGTGTGCTTATCCTCTTGCTTGCTTCCAACCATTAAAATAACCTCATGCCGTACCACACACCACCTGCTCTCTTCTCCTTCACAGCTGTTGTCTTCCTCATGGACAGGTAATCCTCTGGAAATGACATGAGGTAGCTCTCAGAGACAAGGTTGGTGGGTGTTGGATTTAGTAGTCCCCTCAATCAATCCTTATCCAATGGAGATGATTCTTTAGGTGAAGAGCACTGTTTTCTCCCTCCCTTTCTCTCTTTCTTTTTCTTCTCTTCCTCATCCAAACCGATGGCCTCCTCTGTGAAGAGTCAACACTTGAAGAAGAATAAATTATAATGCTTGATGATAATAATAATAATGATAACATCAATACAAGATAAAAGTGATGGCGATCATTGGAAATTTCGACCGCCCACCTAATTTGACAACGTGTTGGACAAGCAGAATTGAGATCCACAAGCAATCTAACGTCTTCTCCTCATGCTGCGTACGAGGAATCAACTTAGGATGGCTTCCATAGACGCACAAATCAACTTAGGATGGCTTCCATAGACGCACACGACTCATGTCCTCTGAAATTTATTTTAATTATTTATTTGAAAGCATAAATTAATTAGTATTTTGTTTGACACGTAAAAGTCATAAAATCAACCTCATATAATCTAATAAAAACATGCATAAAAAGAAACTAAATTAACGATGAACAAATAATTGATTGACAACATCGAATGATCGCAAGACAATATCTAAAACCTATTTGATGTCATAAGCTTTGAATGTTCGCAAGACAAAATATCTAATCATATTGATTACGATGACCATTGAGATTTTTGTGATGATTATTTTGAAGAATTTTACTACCAAAATATATAATTTATGATGCATACAAAATCCAAAGGTGCTCACATTTTTCAAGAGACGACAATTCTGGTCTCCCAATTGGAAAAAATTGTCACGGTGTTGGGTTTTCGGAGAGAGTGGAAAAGCATGCCTACACTGCCGTGTGGTGTTCTTCCAGCTGTTGCTTGCATGCTCATCAAGTGTTCGCGTCTTTGTCTTCCTAACCAAGAAACAAACAGACGACGACAACAACAACCAACAAAAAGATGTGCATGAACAATTTTATATGGTCATTCTCTTCTACCTAAAACAACAAAAAAAAAATGAAGACGATGATCAAATATTTGTATTGATAGAAGAATTGATAGCGATCAAAAGGTTGTGGTCTCGATCAAAAACCAGTTTGCGCAAGTCGACCAATTTGAGCGGGCCATTATAAAATGCCCAACACAACGGTCCTGCAATTTTGAAACTCCAGATGCAAGGTTGTATTCTGGGAACTTCCCACGACCAATGATCATAGCATGACATGAACAAGAATGTAGCAACCCCCGAACAAAAGATCGATGCCCGGTTCGTAGTCTAATCAACAGAAATGATTATGAGCTCTTGAGTCGATCATGCCTGAAGTGGTGGTACAGTGAGAGCCCCTCGGGATTGTGTGCCTCGATGTCGACATGCCTGATCCCAGGAACAATCTTCTGAATCTCTGATTCGAGCCTGTCCACCTCGCTGCCCAGAGCTTCTACGACATCCTCACCTTCCAATCACAAACAAAAATACTAATTACCTAAGTCATGTATGTTAATGACATGCAACACAATCAAATTACTCAGTACCATAACTAGCCATGACATTTAGCAGTGCTGTATTGTCTTCAGACTTTGCGGCCTCCCGAAACTGTTCGACACAAGGAAGTGCAGAGTTGTTAAGCTAATTTCATAGAAGTTGGATATTCCTGAATCCTTCTCCGTTTCTTCTTGCATTGTTTGTGTGAGTTACCACCAGTTATAAATGGTCACTCATTAATGCCTTCTTGTGAGCATTTGTCATCGAGCTCTACTCGGGAAAGGAACAGACAGCGAGTTGATCTATTTGTTTCGCATATCAATGTCTGCTACCTAATAACCCGAACATCACAATCTGGTTCACAGGACTTGGAAATCATAAATATAGGTTTTTGGATCATATATTCAATGACACTAGATTCAGTGACTTGTCTGATCCATGTTTGGTTATGGCCAGATCCATGATAAAAATCTCATTACCCAATTTGATGTTGAAGTATTTCAACCTCGTGTAAACAACAACAACAACAACAAAAACAATAAAACCAAGCGGTAATCTCCCGACTCCTCCGGCTCAGGTTCAACTCACATATAGCACATAAGATTGAACAATTCCTTTCTGTTCCAACACAAATTTCCTTGGCCACATAAACCTTGCCACCTGTGACCTGCATCAACCTAGAACTCTAGCCACAGACCATACAACTGATTTTGGACTCCATTTTCTATTGAAGCAGACTGCATCTGACACCCAACCTGATGTATGGTAGTAATTGCATGGCCAATTGGTTGGACTTGGACCAGGTCCATGTTCAATATTTTGGATGCAAATTTGAACCAGTTTTGTTCAGTTTAGACATAAATACTAGGTTGATCCAACAGAACTCGACTCCAGTAACACTCCTACCTGGACATGCTTATGATGTCCGAAGACTAGACATGCTCAATGACTAGAGATACATAAACAACCAGTATACGAGTAATGTGATGCAAAAGAAAGGTCAAGTAAACCATTGCATAAGATATGCTTATAAGGCGATGATCATTAGAAAATGCACAAAAAATTGAACTATGTTAACAACATACTTGTTTTGCCCATTCTTCACGTCCAGTTCTTTCCAAATAATTTTGCACCAATACAACCCCATTGAAATCTGCAGCACCATATGCAACATAAGTAGGAGCCTGTATGCTTTAGGGCCAAAATTTGTTTCAAGTGCTCTTCTTAATGTAGTAAACTATTCAAAACCAGTCCAGATATGCAGATAGTGAATTTTGTTCACTATTTTTTCTCTATAAAGAAATCACGTGGGAATTTTCTGAGGCCGCAAGTCACTAAAGGACTAAAATCTACATGCAACTACGGATGCTTATCAAAATAAGAAATATTTAATATGAGCCTCTATCTAACATGAGCACGGTACTGACACAATGTTCCATTCTGATGCCAGCAAGGCACAAAACTCCAACATGGATTTGATACCAAACCTTATCGTCAGCACATATCACACTAGCAATTATCACATTAAGGAGACACCCCTGTGTTTCCAGGTTTAAAACCTTTAATTATGTTACAATGTCCTAATCTTAGAAATTATGACAAATCTAATCCTTCAGGAAACAGAACTGGATGGATTCATAATTATGTTGAGTACAAAACTTACCTATTTCTGCTTTGAATCTGAAAAATCCAGGGCCAATGACCTCACTCTTGCAATCGTACAAGGCATCTACAACCTGCAGTAGGTTAACGCACATGTTAGAGAAGCTTAATTGATATCTATGAAAAGTTCCATGTTGTTGGTCGTGTTTTCACCGGATCAGATTTTAAAAACTTGAGTACTTTTTCCATGTCATGGTCATCAATTGCCCTGCCAATCAATGCATGCCTGTTCCTCTGAATGAGAAATATAGCAACCTGCAATACTAAAGTTTAACATTAGTTGAACTGTAATTAGCGCTAACAGAGTTCAAATCATTTTCATATAATAATAATATGACAGTCAAATTTATAAATCATATTTAATCATTTCATCCTTTTCATAGGTGCATGATGCAGTTTCATCCATGGACACGAGGAAATATTTAGCTGTAATTCTCCGTAATCCTCACAGTATTTTCTTGTCTCAACTTGTCTTCCAGATGAGCCTTTCTTAAAATAATCATGATCTATGCTTTAAAAGAAATGTTCCTCCACATGTATATCCATCAGGATTTTCCCTCGCCTTTAACAAATATATAACAGACTCATCTGTGAATCTTTCCGCAAAAGAAACATTAAGCATAATATTAGTCCATTGAAACTAACGAATGGTTGTTTATTTCTGATAGCAGATACGCAGAAATGAGAAAACATCTCAGACAAGTACCTGTATCTAGTTTACCTTGTGAAAATATGATTACTCTACTTTATACAGATATTATCTGTCAGTACCATTTTGGACTATGAGCCTATACATTTCTTCCCACCGTTAGCAAACTATCCTAAGCCGATACAAGTTCAAACAAATTTTCATGCTTTCAGTACTTTAATTTCAGCAAGACATGAAATTGGCAAACTGGAATGAAAAGAGAATCACAGGGGAAGGGACTTTGTATGATTGAACCGGTTAGATCATACTGGTCAAGAATATCTTAGAAACATTTATCAAGCATTCCAACTCTTTCAAGGATAAGTCACATACCATTCCAAGCAGATTACCAACTATGATAGAACCAATTGGGTCGTATATTGCATTTCCGGTTGTATTGACAGCCACCAATGACGCTGCAGCAATTGCAAGACCAGTCACTGCAGCACCATCCTGCAGAACAGAAACAAGCTGAGATACCAAGAAATGAATGCCACATGAACACATCATGCAAGAGCGAATAGTAGGACAGATAATGAATATGCATATCTGAAAAGGATAACTAGATGTTTGATGAGTAGTATATATATGGTAAACAAAACATGAACAGATTAAAAGCATTCAATCAGAAACACACACACAAAATGATAATAAGTTCATTACAGCTATCTGGAACATAAGATCACCTCTGTCATAACAGCAACGGATGTTGGATCATGGCCACGCCATATATAGTCCCACACTTTCATTCCTTCTGCAGCTGCACCTTTCTTCACAGCATTAATAGCAACAAGCAGTGAAGCACCTGGAAAGGCATCTAAATTATCATATTATTTTTATCAAAGAATAAAAATCCAAATGCCTTCAGATATACCTTCAATGAGAAAGGATCCACCAATCACTAAAGCAGCATAATGGATATTTTCAGGAGGCTGTGTTATAAAAGAAATCATACAAGGAGATCAGCAATGGAATTAAATGTTCGAACAAGCAATTATGATATAATGAGGACCTAACTTAGATGATAAAATTTACAAAGACATGATTTCTTAACACGTACATGAGAGTTCCACAAGTTCTGAAATCCGTGCACAACTGTGGCACCAGAACCCAGGCAAAAGATGCCAACAGCAGATATTAAAGACCAAACAAATCTTTCCTTCGAATATCCATAACTGCAGTCAAGAATAGATAACTCAATAAAAGATGAAAAATCAAAAAGTTTTAAGATTTCCAAGGGACTTAAAAAAGTTTATGTACATTAGCTTACATATTTCTTTAACATATCCTTCAGAAATATTAAACCTAATGCTTGTTAGATGTGACATAGATACAATTCCAGAAAAGGAAAAATACTAATGAAAACAGAAAGATATAAAGGTGAGGCTCTTTTTGCTGATGATTTTTTTGGTTTGTATTGGATAATTAACTTAGCATATGTGTACCATGATAAAGCGGGAGGAATACTGTGAATAGCATGAATAGTGGGTAAACCTACGGGTGCAGAGCATCTGGAGCACGCCTTGAGCTGTTCAAACCATATGCAAGAAGGGCCTACATTAACAAAAGTAGTCAAATTAAGAACTGGCAAAAAAATCTTACTAAGACACAGACTAGTTTTTTTTTTAAATATATACTTGTTTGGAACCAGTTCCTAAGAGAAAAGAATTCTCAAGAATCTAATTTCTAATTTTTGTGTTTGAATTGAAGTATAAAAATAGGAAATGAAATTCCTTTTCTCATGTGAAATCAAAATTGAAAGTGATTTGCACTGATCTTCTACTAAATTACCCTTAAATGTAAAAAATTGAATGCTTAAAAGGATAAAGTATAGCTATATTGTCAAACACAGTGCACTAAATAAAAGTTGCACTTCAGAATCTGTAAGTACATGACTATTCTGAAGAAATAGCAATAACTTTTAGGTTGCCTACTGTAGTTGAACAAAATGATTCTCTTTATATGCGTAGCCCAAGAAATTTGGATAGTTGGATGGAAGAAAAGGACAAATAGCAAAAAGAAAATGTAAAAGTATAGTTGACTGGAATAAAGATGTCAAATGCTCAACTCATCAACAACCAAACAGTGCATTCCTACTTCCCCAGGAACGTGCATAACCATCTTGGGAAAAACATTCAGCAAGATGCATGCAACAATCGCTGTTTTGATGACTAATTCAAGCAATCCAAATTCTATTCAGTGTAAAAATTGACAAGAAAATACAGGTTTGGAGACGGTAATTGACGCCAATAAACTCAGGTTTGGAAACAAATCAATGATTGTCTCTCTTCTGACTAGTGTGTCTCCTTTCCCTCTCTGTCTCTCTTTTTCCTAGTTTCTCTCCTCTCCCACTCTTCTGTCGGTTATTCTTTTTTTTTTTCCCTTGTTTGTGTTGTTTAACCACTGGGCTACAGGTATATTGGTAACCTAGAATAAAAAGTTAGTACCGAGATATTTAGAAATTATCAAGCAAAACTTGATTGTTTTTGGTTGAATTGTGAAATTCCAAGGTTTTGGGATATTGGAATTCCCATTCCCAAGCTCTTCTCATTTGAAACAAAGGAATTCAATAAAATTATGGTAATATGGATTTCATTTATTTTTTCATTTTTATTCCAAACAAACTCGGAAAGAAATTTTGTAGATTAGTAACACGATACTTAGGTTGAACATGGAAGGGAATATCATGTGACATCAAGATTGAAAATACCTGGTTCGTGAAGTCTGCAACTGAGTGTACAACCTCAGCTAACATAACATGGCTAGAAGTTGAAAGCCACACACCAAACTTGAGAGAGAAGACAAGAAAGTTGCACCACAGTGCAGTGGTAACTGCACGTTGGCTGAGATAGCATCCAATTGATAGTTAGGCAAGTGATCGAGAAGAATAAACTCCAATTCAAGGGTAGGAGTTATAAGACATACTTTAACCAAAAAGAAATAGAAAGATGAAATTTTTTCATAGATACACAAGTATAGAAGCAATATTCAACAGAACCCCTTGTAGTTATGATCCCTAGTTGTACAAACACAAACAAAGAAGTCACTAGAACTTATTGTACTTGATTTTACAGGAAAACAATACTGCAAATGAAGCATCATCCTTCCGTTCTCTTATTGAATTAGTTTTTCATTTAAGATCAGTGATAGATTATAAACTAACAAATAAAACAGATACTGCAATCAGCCCAAGCTGCCACGGAGTTCGTGTTATACTCGTCCTTGATCTAGTACTTACTAGCTTCCATGCATCTATATTTTGCTTCGTATGGCACTGATGTGGTGTTAGTTCGAGGTTTCACATCAGCTGCAAACACTGACATGAAACCAATGGTAAGCTCTTCTAATTCAGCTTCAGTCTTCACGTGCAACCCTTTAAACCAAAAGACATACTTCTTCAATTGATAACAATCGTGCAATGGACTAATTATTATAAGATGTGAAAGAATGTTAAAACAAGAATCCTATTTGTGTAAGATGCACAATTGCTGAAAGCATCGTTGCTAGCAGCTTTTAATTAAATCAAGTAACAACTAGTTCCTAGCATCTCTCAGCAGTCTCCTTTGAGATTTTTAGAATTTGACGTGCTATAGCTTCTTTGTTAGCAGATTTTTCAGCCATCTTTCATAAAATATGTATCAAAATTGATTAGTCAACTCGCCAAGTTCTTCTTTTAACTTAGCAGATTCAATGTGAAAGTTAAGGCTACAAGGAAGCTCAATTCTAGAATCATCTATAAGAAAATAACCCTTTGCTATTTGCTGTGCCATTGTTAACAGATAATGACAGACAGATAAATCATTGTAGGTGATGAGTCATTGATTCAAAAACTACAGATTTACATGTGAAAAACGAAGTCAATATCTTGATTCAGCATTACACATTAAAAGGACAATTAGATTGCGGCGTCCATTTACCTGTGTTCATCATCAAAAGGTGCCCTTTTAACCTTTGCAACCCTAAGGGAATAATCTGCAAGCAAAAAACCATGTATTCAGAATACTCGGAAAAGGGGACGTTTTCTCGCACTGGCATGACAAAGAAACTCAACTGCGAACGAACGAAGTCAAGGCAGCAGACGAGTCGATTCGAGGAGGCCTCGCCGAAGAAGACGACCTAAAGACGAGGAGATCGAGACGAGCGGGTGCGACCTCCTGGGATCGGTCTTCGTCTCGGGAGCTCGCGTGCGGGAGAGAAGAGGCGTAGGATACCAGTGGGGCGAGGATGGAGCCGTCAGCGGCGGAGGGGAAGGGAGGAAAGGGCGGCGAGCGGCGGATAGCGGGGGAGAGGTGGTCGCCAAGGCGGCGGAGCGTCACCACCACCGTACGGGGCGTACGCATTAATCGAGACGCCGCCGCCGCTGCTGTCGCAGCGCAGCTTCCTTCAGAGTCCCGCGAGGGCGCGATGCATCACCGGTGGGCAAAAAAGGGAGGAGGAAATCGAGAAAGCAGAGACGAACCGAGAGCGACGCTCTCATAAACCCCTATCAACTCATATATTCCTCCAATCCACTTATTAACTTTTTTCCACACAAAAAGTTAACTAACATAATAATTTCTTTAAATTTATTTTAAATTCTTTTATTATTATTAATAAAACCTTCTTTTAATAATATAAAATTATCTCAGTTTATATATTACTCAAATCTAATTTTTAACGGAAAGGTGTTGTCTGTGCGCCTTTAAGTCGTGGCCGAGCAGTGACTTGGTTCGACTCCGAATGTTTCATGGTTGGGATGGATTGAGAACATTTACGCTTGTTGTTACGTCGCTAGCCCCTGCACTCAGGTCGAGGTCGGGATGAGTTTCCCGATCTGCCCCCTTCGAAGCTTAAGTTAGTGTTGAGGGAATAAGAGTCAGATGTGTGTCCTTACTCCCTTTGGCCGAGCAATGGGCACTCTTGTATACAGGAGTCGGTCGTATGGTGCGGGACGGTGCTGTGCGGCGTCATCTCGAGTTTTTTGAGACACCTTTCGTATATGACGGTGTCGTCTCGAGTTTCTTAGGGCGGCTTTATACTCGACAACATTGTTCCAAGTTTTTCGAGGCAACTTTGTACCCGATAACATTGTCCCGAGTTTTTTGATCTAACGTGATCCGTCACGATGGCCTTTGAAATCCCTATTGATACTGTCGTAGTCGTGGGCTGCTATCAAAGGGTGTATTACTAAAATGTGTCGACATAATTATAAAGTTTTGATTAACATAATATTCCATAAGTTTTATTTTAAAAAAATAAACCGTTTTCTGATAATTTTTTTTGTTTCCTTATTAATGACAACCAAATCTTCCTTTAATAATATAAAAATCAAACTATAAAATAACTCTATAAGTCTCGTATTCCGTGTAGCAAGTATATCAGCGTACATATTATTCCAATCCACTTACTAACTACCACGTGTCCGATAATAACAATGCTTTAAATAACATAATAGTTTCTATGAACTTTATTTCCAAAAAAAATAAATCGTCTACTTACAATTTAATTTTTTAATTCCTTATTGATAAAAACGAAATCTCTTTTTAATAATATAAGAATCAATCTAGAAAATAACTCTATGAATTCCGTATTCCATTCAGTAATATATCAGCGTACAAATTAATTACTTCATCCCACTTGCCCAATAATTTTCTATAAGCTTCATTTAAAAAAAAAATCATCTACTAATAATTTATTTCTTTCAATTCCTTATTAATGAAAACAAAACCTCCCTTTCATAATATAAAAATACAAAGCTTCAATTAACATAATAGAATCTATTAATAATTTTTTTAATTCCTTGTTAATGACAATGAAACCTTTCTTTGATAAAATAAAATCAAGCTGTAAAATAACTCTATAAGTCACGTATTCCGTGTAGTAAATGTATCAGCGTACATAGTACAATCCACTTATTAACTGACACGCATCCAATAATTACAAAGCTTTAACTAACACAATAGTTTATATAACCTTAATTTTCAAAAAATAAAATCTCTTGCTAATAATTTAATATTTAATTCCTTATTAATGACAAAAAAAAAACATGAGTTAATTTTTTTATAGTTTTCTTTTTCACTTGAATTCTCATTTTTCTTTGTTTTGATTTTTCATAATAAAAAATAAATGCATTCCACATGCGCAATGTAGTGTTCAAATCGTTGATTCATCAAATTTTACGTCTAATTTGTTGGTATTTTCTCATAACATTATCAATGTGTTAAGGTCAAGTCACTTATAATCGATTCGGGGATTACTTATCCATTAGTTTGATATATTTGAGTCAAAATTAGTCGCTTATGGTGATTTTGGTCAAACTTATCCACCGATGCGGAACAAAGCATGAAAGGTTGGAAAGGATGCCGAAAGGGAAAAGAAAAAAGTTACAGTGGCATTTTGGTCATCCCAATATATTTTACAGCTTCACCGCGTCTATCCTCTTCGGTAGAACGGATCCCATGAACCCAAACTCCCCCACATTTCCCTTTCTACCCTCCGCGCTCATCCTCACGTTCCCGCCCTTCGCTGCCGTTTGTTGCACGCAGGTTCCGAACACCTCCGTCACCCACCTTTCGAAGCAGCTCTCCGAGAAGGAACCAGCGGCTGCCGCTAGCTCCTCCTCCGCCGTCTCATCGACCAGCAGCTGCCCGCGGCTCCCCACCTCGTCGAATGCCCGACGAAGCTTTGAGATGAGGTTGTGCAACACCAGAGAGGAGGAGCTCTCGGGGTCAGCGTCCAGGGTGAATCGAGCCGTGATCAACTCGAGCAGCTCAGGTGGAAGACGGAGATCATTCCCGCAGTCTTCCTCGTTGGTTAGATCACTGGGGACGGCGTCGTCCTCCTTGCCGTCGCTGTAGTCTACTCCCCCCCCCTCCTCCTCCTCCTCCTCAGCAAGCATGTTCAGGTCGAGGCCGCCGTCCCCTGTTCTACGACGCTTCGGTTTGTTCTGCAGCGCTGTCTCTGGCTTCCTTTTGGGATCTCCGTTGGTTGATCTCTCTTCAGCCTGCAACTTCATCTCGATCACATCGTCGCAACCCTCGTCGATATCTTCAGCGTTAGCCGAGCTCGATGTGGTCATAATGAACATTGCATCGGCCAGACACACTTCTTTTCCGGATGAGCTCTCAAAAGCTCCCACCTTTAGAACATCTGCCAGAGATCTCATGAAGTTGCCATCGGCTCGATCTATATCCTCCATGAAAACCACAGACTTGGAACCCTTTTCCAAGGCATCATCGAGGATCTCTCGACATGAGCAGGTCTTGCCTGCCCATTTCCTCATGTTGATGTGCGTTAGCCTTGATTCGGATCCACCAAAATGCTCCGACAGCACTCGTGCCAATCTCCTCTTAGCAATGCGATCGCTACCCTGAAGCAGTACACAAAGTCCCTTGTTTTCGCATGATCTGCCATCATTCACTGCTTCCACGATCGAAGGAATGATCTCCGAGTGCCAGGGCATGTTCTCGTGCAATTTATGGGTTAGTTCTCGTCGATCTGCCACCACTTCTTTCTGCTCCATGGATGTCGCGGAATCCGAGGCAAGAGCGCTACCCAAGGACAGAGTGATCTGGTTTCCTGGCTTTCTCAGGGAATTCAAGCTGGTTTCAGAAACCCTCTGCTTTGTTTCATCTGCTTCCTGCCACTTTCCCATTCCATTTCCCAGATTGACTGTGTTGAATGGGAATCCACTATCAAGTCTAGGAGTAGCCTCAGAGAAAGACAGGGAATGTGGTTGTATCAAGATTCTGCTGTTGTTGTTGCTGTTAGACCACCATGGATATGATGAAGAAGAGGTGGTGTTCTTGACAGTGGAAGACTGATTCAGGAATGAGGGGAACAGATGAGTTTGACTATGTCTTGTGTGATGGAGGCTTTGGCATAGGCTGTTCCATTTCCTCTTCAACTGCAGCAAGGCATCCTGAAGACAGTGTGGGCATTAATTACCATCTCTTTTGCAACAACAAGTAGTCTTCTGCTGAAGCAGAAGAAGTAATCTTTACCTTGTGGAGCCAAAATGACAACTGTGTTGAGCCACAGTTGGTGTCTTTGGCTTCCTTCTCAAAATTAGAAGTGCATTCAGCACAGCACATGAGCTTCTCATCATCCATGATGTTAAGAACCTTGGAACCAAGCAGTTGAAATGGATGATCAAAGAGCTTTGTCAATCTTGAGTCAAGGCCACTGTAGAACAGAGAGAAAACACCATTAGAGCTGAAGGATTTGAACACCATTTCAATTCTTCTTACAGTCTTTTGTGCATTGTGATGTGAGCTCTTAGATTTGACCAAAAGATGATAGTCACATGCAAGATTTGCTGCATTCTATTTGGACTAAGTTGTTGAGGAGACAGAACTAGAAGGCTAAGATATCATTGACAAGACAATGGAAGTCAAGCAACATCATGGATTGGGCAATGCTAAGGGTTGGTGATCTCACCTGGGAGCTTGGAGGCTCAGCGCGAGCCCACCTGAGGGAACCACCACGGCTTGAAGGTTCCATTGGGTCTCAAGCCTCATCTGGCACTTCATGTATGTCTGATAGCTTGCAGTGGCCAGTAGCCACACCTTTCTGTTCACAGTCGCACCACCATTGCTGATGCTGCTGCTCCTGCACTCAGATAGCAACCTTCCCAACTCTGCCACCATGTGTTCGACTGGCATAAACCCACGTCCATCTTTGGTCTCCTCATCGACTGCCCATCTCAGATCCCCTGCGTAGATGATGACACCAAATCCACCTACTCTATCTGATGCTGAGGAACTAATCTTTCTCCTGAGATCAGAAACCTTCAGGTCCACATCACTTCTACTCATGAGCCTAAGATGAACATAGGAGAGCTGAAGCTTGATGAGATGCGCCGCCTTGAGCTCGTCAGGGACATCACCTCTCTCGACCTTTGCCATGAGCTCAGCTACAATCCCCTCTGTCATGGAAATGGAGTCTCCCACCACCACAGCGTTGGTCCTCCTCCCTTGTTTCCGGAGCATCACCTCCAAGACTGCGCTTAGGTCCTCCTTATGGGAGGAGGGCGCCGGGAATGGTGCGCTTTGCTGAGAACACAGCTTAAACAGCGGGCTCTGCCAGAAGCTGCTCCCATGGTTGATGATGTCTTTGTGTGACTCGAGTAGAAACGGTGAGGACTGGCCCAACAAGACGGAGCTTTCCTCCTCCAAGTTGTTCTTGACACAGGTGCTGGAGAAGCCAGCTTCTCGCATCACCCTGCTCACGCTCGGGTCGTCCAAGATGGAGATGATGAGCTGCTCCAGCTCCACCTTGATGCCCAGGACGGGCTGCTGCTGCTGCTGTTGTTGCTGCAGCTGTTGCTGTTGGAGCTCGATGCAGCCCCTCCGCTGGTGGGCCTGCGCTCTCTTGAGGGCGGCAATGAGGGCGTTGGAGAGAGAAGGTTGCGAGGTGAGGAGCGGGCCGGAGGAGGGCGGGGGAGTGGTGGGTAGCCTGTTGAGGGCCACATTGAAGCACAGCTCGAGCGCTCTGCAGCGGAGGGGGTGAGAGGCAGGGTGGTGGGGCTGGGACTTGAGGCAGGCTCTCCTGAGGAGGTTGGAGGCGGACGAGGAATAGCTCAGGAGTGTGGCAGCGACATGGAGAGGGGTGACCTGCGCATGGCCTCTCTGCCTGGCCAAGCTGAGGGAGTGCTTGAGCACCGAGGCAGCCTCTGCGGTGAGGGCCTGTTGCAGTGTGCAAGCTCCTGTTCGCATTACTTAGCCCCCAACACCAGCCCCCCGCCACCCCAATGTTGTGCTGCCTCTTGGTTCCACTCCTTACAAAGCTTCTGTTCCGCTACTACTCGTCTTCCTCCTCCTCCTCTCACAAGCACCCAAACCCTACCGTTTCTCTCTACGTCCTTCACTGGAAGCTAGTCTCGTGGAATGAAAGAGATCCAATGCGCTCTCTCGACTACGACTACTGCTGCTGCTACTACGAGAGTTGAGTTGTTAGTGAAAGAGGGTAGGAGAACCAAATGGCAATAGATTTATACAGCTAAACTCTCTCTCTCTCTCTCTCTCTCTCTCTCTCTCTCTGTGCGTGGGGCTTTATGCTGTTGTGATTGTAGCAGTGTTGCTTTTGGATTTGCCATCCAAGGATTGCTCACTTTCACTTTCTGCATCTTTTTTGGCCTAATCTCCTTCTTTTGCTTTGTTAATGTTTGTGCCAACATATCGCGCAAGTTCAAACACATTGGCGCGGTTCGACCGCACCGCAAAACGAACAGAGGCGACAACACCATCGATACTGCTTCATGCACATCTGCAGCGTCCTCTATCACATAGGCTGAAAGACGGCTTATGTCAATGATGAGAAACACATGTTCCGTGCCATGTTGATTCAGTTGGTGTAATATTCTCCATCATCGTGTCAATCTGCAAGCTCCGAGATATCGAAAAGCCGGAGAAGAATATTTTCTCGTCTTACAAGTAGATCATCTGAGCGTGCTTCTGCTAAACCAAATCCAAGCCATTGGGAACATGATTGCAGGGAATTTTTCTTCGGCATGCTGATGCTTTCAGAAAGGCAGCAAACGCAGCAGGACCCCCCGCCCTTCATATGAGTCCACTGTCCTTCCCTCCTTTTAACGCATCACTCTCTGAAGCGGCAGACGAAGCCATCAGATATTCCAAAAGAATAGAAATAAAAGAGCGCAGAGAAGATGAGGAGGAGGAGGAGGAGGAGGAGATGGAGGGAGAAAAAGAAATGAAAAGAAAGAATGGAAGATGTGATAAAAGCAGCACTGCATTGTGTGACTTTGTGCAACCATTGTCTCACTTCTCTTTATCTTTTGTGCTGATACAGTATGGTATCTCGTTGTCTCAAAAGAACGAATGCAAAGAACGAAGCGATCCCACCTTGCACCAATCCTCATGCACATCAATGAGTGTGGTCATTAAGTGTTCCTTGCCTCCGATTAGTACCCAAAAAGCAACCTCATGTCTGCTACCATTATGAGTTCTTCCTGTTATCCCTATGGAAGGCCATGTAATCTTACATTTGGTGCACGCATCCGATGACAGACCTCTTCCGAGCTGACGGAAGCATGAGGAAGAGTTACGTGCTGCATGCGCATGCATACTCCACAGTGCTTTGATGTAAGAATGAGGGCAGAAGGACACCTGGTTGGCATAGTTTACTGGCAACAGAATGCAGTAGAAATATGCGGAGGAGTGCCAAAAGAAGGGACGAAAACATCAAGTCATGATGATGGGATGACAATAGGCGATGTAATTGTAAGGACAAGGAGAAGGAAGGTAGTAAGCGGGAGCGGAGTGCGCATTATTACAGTACATGGATACGCTTTATGATTTGTTAATGCATTCTTTCTCCTCCTTCTCATGGCGTAGCTTTTTGACCAGTCTTTCTTGAGCTCAGACTGCTTTGGAAGCCGTGAAAGAGCCCCCTCCCCTCTCCCATACCTTCTTCTTTTCTCCTTTCCTCAAGAGTGCATGGTGATGGTACTGATCGAGGGCCCCAGTACGGGCACGGATGGTGGCTGCCCTCTTCCTCATGGGTGTGAATTGGCAGTAACGCATTAGAAATTAGACAAAAGGAGCAGAAGAGGGAGATGATGTTGGACTGCTTTAACTTATGCTGCTTCTTTTTGGAAGGTTATATATGTATGTATATATATATACATATATATATGTATGCTTGAAGTTACAGCTGATGTTGGAATTTTCTGCTTTGTTCTTCACTAGCAGTGTGTGAGATGATAGATTGCTGTGCTTCTTTTGCAGTTGATTCCAGTTCTTGATCGATCACACTCATTCTGATGTTTATGATAACCATGCAACATGCTTTTCAGACTCATCATTTGCCTGAAACAACAATATTGCAGATTGATTTAGAGCTGATTTTTAGTAACAAGATGCAGTGCTTTCAGAATGTGTTGATCTTGGTTCTTCCTTTTTCCAACATTCGCATCGACTGGGTAAGCAAAAATCCATGTGAAAAAGGAACATATCATGTTTACAGAGTTCTCATGTAGCATTTGTGCAGCATAAGAAGGGGAAAGAAAAAGGAACATATCATGGAAAATACTGAAGTCATATCTCAGTGTAGAATGTCAATGTCAGAATACTTGGTGGAAAAACCAGTAAGCAGATCAAGAAATTTCCCCAATCCACAAGAAAGGTACTTCTTTAAGGCCTCGGAGGAGCTGAGGATTTATGTGAATGGGTGAAACTTTAGGATGCAGTAACCTTTTTGTCATGTTCAGAAAGTAATAGGATTAGTTGCAGCAACCTTTCAGGTCAAGCGAGTGAGCTGCGGCAATGAATAAAGCAATTGAATGAAACTTAAAAGTGCAAACTCAGTTGCACTCTCTACTGACATCTAAAGCAAAGCATATATCCATTACTGTTCAATGAGGGAAAAAAGCTAATTAGTACAAGCTTTTGAAGTAGTCAAATCAGGCTCATCATAGGTACTTGTAAGCTAAACGAAAAGGTTGAGCTTATCTGATCAGAGATAAACATGATGCTGAAACTGTTCTTTTCGAAAGAACTTGTGATCACTTTCTATTGTTTAGACTGAACATAGACTGTGCTGGATCATATCTTTCTTACTATGTAAATCTTGTATGCTGTAATGATATTTGAAGATGAAAAAGCATCTATTGTCCTAGTAAAAGGAAGGAACATGGATTTCTTTCTTGAGCTTTTCTTTCTCATATCTATCTAGCTGTGTGTGTGTGGCATGCAGAAGAACCCAAGACACTCGCTCACAATAAAGCAGCAGCTCTCATATGATTGCGAGTGTGCTGATGATCACTGACTCTCTAAATCTCTGCTGGAACAGCTTGGGAAAGCAATCAATCTGGGGCTAGAGAAGTAGGGGGGGAGAGGGTGGCTGGTACACAAGAATAAAGTGGAGCAGGAGAGCGATAGTGCATGGGTAAAAGCATGCCTTTGAGAAAGAAAGGCCTAAATATTGCAGCTGCCTTTCTGAGACGACTCCTTTTTTTTTTTGTCTCTCAGCAACATATGACAGACTTGCTCCCTTCCTCTTTCTCATACAAAACAGAAGCACCTCTGCTTAGGCTCCCCTTGGAATAGACCCATCAATGAGCCACATGATTCAGCAAAGTCCACAACCTGACATTTAAATTGCAGCGATGAAGAGCTTGCCACTGAAAGAATAGCAACAAGACAAAGCTGACATGATCATAACAATGACACTGTATCTATCAGTGTAATTAATGTCAAGACTCCATCGATGTTAGAATTTTTTGCCACCATGAGAATGCTTAGTAAGATAAGAATGTGAAGAGAATAATAGTATCTAATTCACATTTGGCCCTCTTGATTAGAGCCAGCTCACTACCGGTGCTTGGAAGTCGTGATCACTGGCATCTCCTTCAATGCTGTTGCTGGGTCTGATGTGAAGCGGTGCAGAAGCTACATGAGGCTCATTTTCGGTGAGAAATGTAGCTTGGCAGCTCAAATGGTTGGTGCTGCGTTTGCACTGACATGGTGGGCCACGAGCAGAGTAGATGCTGTGGTTGCTGTAGACATATTGCAGAGCCTTTGAAATGATACTGAGCTGAAAGGGGAGTCATCGGGTACAAAGAATTGCAATCAGATTAGCTTGCCGACAGCCACAGGCCACAGTATATGCTCGGGTGAGGGAGGATTCTTGCAGAGGATGGTAGGAAGCCATCGGGCAGTGTGAGCTTACGAGGCAGGAAGAGAAAGACTCGATTCGAATGCTTGATCGAATAGCTTTCGTTGAGTGAGGATTGAGTGTAAGTCGAGCTCTCACTGTGGCAAATGAAGTCCAGAAAGTGGAGCAAACTCCAGCGGAGGCTTGACACCGAAACAACACAATGGGGCATAATTTTCGTCCCACGGAACAGAATGTAAATGCATGGCACGAGAATAATATGTCATGGGAGGGAGGGACATAAGTCAGAAAAAGGAAAAGCATAGTACCTATCACACATTCATGTCCTCTGCCTTGGGCTCTCTGCACTTACTGGGGGAGAGACCAAGGGGAATGAGAGAAGGAATGTTTTCTAGCTCTGCTCCCTTGAGAAGCACAAAAGGCAGTGTCACAGAACAAAGACAAGAGACCCGGGAGGGGAGTGATGGAGAAAGGAGATGAGATTGGGAGAGGGGGGTGGGCTGTACGCTGAGGTGTGCTTGTAATGGAAACAAGCATATGAGAGAAGACACTGTGTCTTGATGGATAAATGGCATGGGGGACAAATCTGCTTAGGATACTAGGAATGTAGCTAAATGCCAAGAGGATGAACCCAAGCTTCAAGAATTCCACCTAGGGTACTCAGGAAGGGTCCCCCCCCCCTCCTCCCATTGAAGGATTGCGCATGCTCTCTCTCTCTCTCTCTCTGAGACAGAGAGAGAGAGAGATGGGGCTCTCCTTTTGAAGCTCACTCACATAGATTCTCTTTGTCAGCATGAAACCCATCACTCCTATCAAGGTATGGTGTACTCTTGTTGGGTTTGTGTACTGTGGTTGTCTATGGGTTCAAGACTTAGACCAAGATGTCATGCCTGCATTGTCCTTTTACATGGGATTAACTGCATAGGTTTTTTGGCATAATGTTCTGAAGCATTTGGTGCTGCTCTTTGCAAGGAATGTTCAGCTGAGGAATTTTCTATGGTCAAATACCATGTTCATCTACAGAAACAATTCACATTTTACCTGTATGATGAGACTCCATATTTCTTTAATGGTCTTCTCCAACCTCAAACTGCAGCAACTGAGACTTGCTCGAGTCTTCAACCATGGAAAAGTATAGCATCCTTATTCCACATTCCTGTTGCCAGAAAACAAGGAGAGAGAGCTTTGAACCTTGCAGTAAAAATATACAGCTTAGAGTCCATTCAGATATTTGATTCTTTATTTTGTTTTTCCTTGAGAAAAATAATGTTCTTTTGTCAGAAGGATGTGAGCTCTTGATGGTATTAGATCCTTGGGCATGTGAGTCTACCATAGTCAAATAGGTGCTCAGCCATCTCATTATTGGTTTCTATATCCAACAACTAAAACAAAACAGTAAGAGAGAGAGAGAGAGAGAGAGAGAGATGTTATATAATTAACAATAGAAACCCTTGACATTCTGAAAGAAGAAAAATCATCATACCAAATGTGGAGTATTTTTGTAGATAATTTGTCTAGTTCCTGATATACCAAAAGCAAGCAAATCTGGATGCAGTTTCTGATAGAGTAAGAAGGGCAAAGAAAGAGTATGGAATCAAGTAGGGGTTAGTTTGGATCAACAAACAAAATGGAACCAAAATCAACCCAAAGGACTTGAATAAAAACCAAATTGATAGTCTGGCTCAGACCAAGGTTGAGCATCATAATTGAATCAGGACTAGTACATGCTTGCTATCCATCTGCATGACACATACATCTTGGTCATCCCAATTGCCAAGCACCATAACTAGCGTAATCCGGAGTAGCTAATCATCTTCCATGAGGGGCAAACATGTTGTCTCACATTCATCACCCTAGTCACATTATCAAATTATCACCCTAGTACAGGTATTCATGCAAACTTGAGCTGCTTAATAAAGCCAGTTAGAATTCTGAATTTTAAAAGAATTACATATAGAAATTTGACAAATCTTATTCGAGAACATATGAGATGAACATACCTATAGGTGGATGGAGAATGAGAGTATGCCCTGCAGTTGCTAGGCTATCAGTAGCAGTCAATACATTGATACACAACTCATACACAGAGGTGTAAACTTGTCAGTCTGGTAAAACCTATAGCAATTTGATATTTGTGTGCACCACTCCCAGTTCAGGGCCTAATCTTATTATCAACAATACAATTTAATCTTTCCAGATGTTCCTGACTTATGTAAGCAATTTTCCTGTGATACATACATACACAAAAGAGACTCGAAGAAAGTCTGCTGTCCACTGGTAATATACTGTTCCGTAAATATGCTGCACAAGAGTACAGTTAGAAAGCTCCATGTAGCATCATGTGTTAAGGGTAACCTGCCTCTTCAGAGAGGCATGATCCTTACTTTCATGATTTTCAGCTTTAATGTTTGAACAAGACCAAGTCAAATATAATCTCTTTGTTGTTCTGCCGGCTTCTTTTTGATAATTTATTCTGTTATGAAACGTTAGCAAAATAAGTTGATTAGTAAAATATATATCAAAAAGAAGCTACTCAATAGTCATAAAAGTATAAACATGCCAGAAAGAAAAACAGTTGGAAAGGAAAACCAATGAACGAAATGATGGTTGCAGTAGAGAACAAACAAACACCATTCTGGTCATCAGTTGCTGCTGCAATTTCAGGAAGCAAGTGGCAGAGAGTTGTTCGGCAGGTGAGCACATAACAAATGTCAATTTTTCCTTAATCATCAACATGAGATAAACAACATCAGAAGCTATAATACAGGCAAAAGTATGGTACTTTCTAAGATCACAAAAAAGTACAGAGTTCCCCTATTATTATTTATCTTTCCAACCAGGATTTTTCTTATAAGGATGATGAGTGATGGTCATTGGCAGCATTAGCATGTGGCAGCAGTTCCTCAGCTACAGGTGCAGAGGCTCCATTCTGGGGAGAAACAAAAAACAGTCATGAGAGCAAATACATAAAAGGCAGAACGAAGCTGAAATGAATGATAATAAAAAATGAAAGATTTTAATAGTAAATGAGTTCCAACTCATTCTGCTGAAATCACTCTGCGCATGTAGCTCCCACAAAATTGTGATGGCAGTTGCAGAAGCATCCAGAAAGAGCCAAGTCAATCAAGTAACCTTTTTTGTGCTTTTTTCTTTCCTGATTCAAACAAGGAAAGCTTGTTGGCTGAAAATCAAACTTACCATTTCACTTCCTTCTAAAGGGTCACTTTGTGTTAGCAATGATGGATTTTTAGAGAGGTCCCTCAATGTACCCTGCATAACCCCAAATAGCATAAAAAGATAAAAAAAATTTAGATGTTAATACTTAATAGATGACAAATAACAATTCTTCACAGAGCTAGGTACATGCTTTTAGTGACATGCATCTTTGCAGTCAACACAATGGAATTTTATTCTATCACTTCACAGAAAAAGTAAACTATGATCACACATGAGAAAAACATAGACCCAAAGAGCACAATAAAGATCCAACAATTCAAATCATTCCCGATACTCATCACAAGGCCTGTAAACAGATCAGAGCAAATTGGAACAATGCTAACCCACATCAACCTGATGCTTCAAAAATCTGATTCAACAACATCCTAACATCCACTGGATTGAGGAATATGTGATGCATGTCCAATCTAACTGTGATACAAAGCTCCAATTTGGCACTCTGGACTCTGATATGTCACCACTAAAATGGTGGGAGGACGAGAGCAGGATGATGCCCACTGGAAACAACGGAATAGAAATACTCTGGGGGACGTAGCAGTGGTGGGACTATAGTTTGCTATATCAGCAGGTTTCATTATGGATCACCTGATCCAAGATGGCATCAGCTAGGGGCTATCAGAATTTGACCAACTTTCCTTATCATTAAAATTCAATACAAATTCACAGAAACTGGCTAGAAACAACCAAACTCAGCTACTGATTTTTATCAATTATGCCAAACTGTCGACCTCAAAAGAAGAAAAAGAGTTTAAGCAAGCTAGTGACTGTAATAATTGGTAAATGAAGGAGACACAAAAGGAAAACCTAAGAATCATATGATTGTAACCATATAGCTAATGAGAAAAATGAGACTGTGTTTGTCATTTGCCAGTGTAGTCAGAATGTTCACAATTCAGATAATTTACAGAGTGCATCATTTCATGCAGTGCCCTAGCAAGATGGCAATATTACATGCAGTGGCACAGTGTGCCAGTGACATGCACTGAAAACATGATAAGTGGCGTTGGAATATGTGGCATACATGTTATGTCAACATTCTCACATGCAGAGATAGCTAGTAGGTCGACAATTTTAACTCCTACAGATATCAGACAAGTTCACAAGCATCGCACATTTACAGATTTCCATAGCACATATTAATAACTACCTTATTTGCCCACATAAGTCCACAAGCATTGCATAGGGTCCTTGGTCCATCAGGTCCACGACGCATCATTGGTGTAGATTTTGAGTTGATGCCACAGTGATGGCAACTGAAAGTTTCCAATGAAACAACAGTAGCAAAATCTTAAGCATCATATTGTATGTTAGAACCTAAATTATAAGAATCCATGGTTCACAAATTCAAAAAAAGAACATCCTGGATAAAGTAATAGAAGAACATGTAGCTTGTAATTAATTAGTAAAATGTCTTGAAGACAATATATGAGGTTATCTGTAAGAGAATATAGAAAAATAATAAGTTAATGTGCTAAAAAATTGAAAGAAAATTAATTTTTTTTTTTTTCCAAATTATATTCCATGGTGCTATTAGTTATACAACTATATAGCAAACTGATAAACTGGAAGGTTGCACAGTATCCTTGCAGTTAATTAGTAAGTTAGACTTATGAATTTCTTAATAGCCATAAGTAATAAAGTTATAGGATCATACAGAGCAGCTGATGGTGGTCGACCTTCAATTGTACCCCAACATTGGGTTCCCTCACAATTTGTGGCACCCAAAGTTGCAACGTCAGGATTTGATTTTGAAGTTGTAAACTGACCCCTGTTCCGCTGCATCCTGTGAATATGCAAATTGACGGTAACAATAAGCTCCATACACTAAAGCAGGCAGCAAATACAAGAACCAAAAGCCAAAGTCATGAATTTAGTATGGAATAGTACAAACAAGACCTATGCAACATGTATACTGCATTGCACAGAACCATCAAACTGTACATTCTCAAAAGTAACTCAGAGAACATATTATCTGTTGAAGGCAAAGAAACAAAAATGACTGCCAAAAGATCTAATAGAAAAAAAAAATCACCTCTTACCTGAGAGCAACTTCTTTCCGAACAGCGTACCGTATCTTTTTGTCAAAATTGCGCTCTTTCCTCTTCTCTTTAAACCTCATCAGTGAAGCAACTCTGTGTGGGAAGTTCGATCGCTGTAAAGCACCAAAAGACCAAGCTACAAAAATTAAGCATATCCCAAGTCTATTTACCAACCCATTAAAGAACTTTTAGTCTAAGAAGCACCTTATCCAGTGGGTTGGTAGCTGATTCAATCGAAGCCGTGCTAGTGGCAATTTCACGTCCTCCCAATAACAAAAGCACAGCTTGAACCTATAGGATAAGCAAGTTCATTACCACTCAAGACAGACACCTCCTTTTGCAAATAAACAGAAAACAGCAAGCAAAATATCACCTTTTCAGGGGAGACTGAATCGAACACGTAGACCTCCCTATGGAACGAGAGGGTGAGCTGATTGCTAGCAACCGGAGGCACAACCAAAGCGTGTGGATTCCCCAAATCGCCATGATCGGCTGGCGCGTCGCCCTCCACTCCCTCCCCGTCGACGGCCTCTTCCATACCGTCGCAACCGCCACCACTATCCTTATCGTGCCCGTACCCCTGGATCGCCCTGGCGTCGGCAGCCGCGATCATGTGGCCCTCCCCGGTGCCTGAGGCCAGCGGATGGGCCGCAGCCGTCCTCAAATCCGACATGTGGTTAGGTTTTCCACTCATTCCCTCTTTCCTCTCGCTCAACTACAGAAGATTGAGATCAAATACGAGAAAACTGTATAAGAAGACGTTACGGTATCTAGACGATGTCCGGAATCGGTTGGGTCCAACGGAAGAAGGAACACGGAAGATGAACAAGTTCAGATCGGATTCCATAGGAGGCCATCGGAGACCCGGATGGAAGAACCCCGGAGTTCTCAGTCGCTGAGAGAAACCCTAGAATTTTGGGGCACCAAGTCGAGAACGAGGGAGAGGGAAGATGATAGCAGGGGACGTCGTCGGCCTTGCATGGGACCACTGCGGGCATCGAATCGGGGCCGTAGAATACGAAACAATGCGGCCATCGAACGGTTCCTTAGCCACCAAAATAGGGCTTGATGGGCCGACGGTTTACGGTTCAAATGAGGTGGTTCTTCGGGCTTGTTAAAGACTCGTTTGCATTTCCGTATGCAAATTATATTTCGGGTCGTGTGGGCCATTTATTTTAGCACATAAATTGGCTATTTCTGTGCATTTAATTGATTGAGGCAAATAAACTCGAATTTTATATAAGTTTTAACCAAATACTTTCCAATGACCAATTAGCTATACTATTATTTAGTAAATGAAATCAATTTAATTAATTTAAAAATAATAAATTAAAAATATGTTTTTTAACCGAATTCGATGATAGAAAATTTGATGTCAAATAATATTTTGTTGTTGTGGTAGTAAAAATAATTAATAAGTTTAAACAGATGAAAGCCGCAAGAAAAATGAAATTCTAATGCGAAGGACGACTACAACCGAATCGTGCGAAACAAAACCAACTCACACGTGTGATCGTGGCAACAGCGTAGAGTTATTTGTCCGAATCATGTAGTGTGTACCCTCGACCATGCAACGGAACACGGGTCGGGCCCTCTCAGCCACCGCTTCCCTGACACGGCGTCGCGTCGAAACCCGAAGAGGGCAAATCCGCCACTCTAGTTTCGCACACCCCCCGGCACGTGCACTGCCACCTCGACGACTGCACTCGCGCGCCAGTTTACCGACACGATCGTCGCCTTCGCGCCCACCGCCGGTCTCCGCCGCATCCGACTCTCGAGGTGGTGGCCCCCTCCTCCTGCGACTCCTTCGACTCGGCGGTCGAGACGCAGGACGTCACCGGCGACGACGCGGAGGAGGACAGCTCGGATCCGTCGGGGCCGCAGGAGCGGCAGATCGAGCGGACCGGGGGGGATCCGGCGCCGGAGATGACCCGATCGTCGTCCAGGGAGTGGCATCCAGCGCAGGCGATACGGCGGAGGTGGCGAGCGACAAGGAAATTGGCGCCGTGGACGCGAGCGTCGCAGTCCCAGCAGAGCGACGCCGCGTCAGCCTCGCAGTGGACCGCCGCGGCGCCGCCGCAGAGCTCGCATGTCTCCCTCGGCTTCATCTTTCCGGCCGAGGAATCCATCGATCGCCCAAAGCCCTAACGGGAAGCAGGCGACGCGTCTAAGAAGAGAGAATGGAGGAGAGATGGGGAGGGGCCACGATTCGTGTTATCTTAAGAGAGACAGAGAGAGAGAGCGAGGGAGGAGGAGGAAGCAGCGAAAGGGGGAGAAGATAACGGAACCAATCGGGACGGTTTGACACGGAACAGAATAGGACGACGTTTTCGTACTACGCAGACTGCTGCTGCTACCAAAATATAATAACGGATTGTTATCGTTGAACAGTTCGTAGCAGACAATAACGTGATGCAATGGCCGATATAAATCCCGATATATATATATATATATATATATATATATATATATATATATATATATATATATATATATATATATATATATATATTCACCAGCCTTGTGATCAACTGAATAGAAATTTCATATAGATTTTAAGATATATGGGAAGCCATCAAAGCTTAATAATATATTATAAAATATATTTAAAAATTAAGGTCGGGTGGTAAACTCGTGAAGAATTCTTCATTTTAAATATATTCGATTTTATCCTATGTGAGCTTTTAAAAGTAATTCTAATGATAAAAAAGAATTAATGAACTTACGAGTCATTCGTTTTCATTCCCATTAATCAATGTGAAATTAAATGATCTTATAAAAAGGTATAATAATTTTCTTTTTTAGCTCAAGAAGATTATGTATGAAAATGTTATTCATCCGAATTATGATTAAAGAGAGTTGTGTTAAAAGAGCCATGGTGGGTCTCCAAGCCAGAACATACCAAAATATTATCCCCAAAGGGGAAGGTGGATTGGGTGTAGGTGTGTGTGCCTTCCCCGGGCCACAAGAATCCAAGTCCTTTCAGGTCATGGAAGGTGATGATGGATAAGGTTTGATGGGAGAGGGACTCATGGAGGCAAGTTCTTGTAGGGTCCTTCACAACCGTTCATTCTGCTGAAAAGTGATTCTTGCTGAGCTTTGAAGGGAAGCCTCACATCCCTTCTCTTCCATCTGTGAAGTTTGTAGGTATGTCAATGTCCGGTTTGATGAGTGATGTGTGAGATCTCATGTTGCTTAAAGCCTCCCTTATCACACTCGAGCCCACATATCAATGCTTCATTGTCAAGTTAGGCGGAAAAGCATGACATAAATGATACAAAATATACATTTTGAGATAAATATGTGAAATTGCTAAAAAAATTTATGAAATAATTAAATATTAGCTCAAATAAAAAATATAAAATATTATTATTTATAAAAAAAATAATAATGATGAATGTAAGTCAAACTAATCAAAATTAGTAGACATCGATTAGATTATTAGGTTGAGATAATAATATTAATATTAATATTAATATTCTAGTAGCGAATCTCAAATAATAAAGAAAGTATACTTACATTATTGTAATGCAGAGTAAATCTCAGATCACTAACATCAAAGAAAGACATGCTTGAAAGTGAAGAAAATTAATTATTAATTAAAAAATTATGTTTATGATAAAGTTGAAGTGGGAGGCCACCGTCTTCACACTTGTACATAGGTCGGGTCGGAAAGCTCGACTCGACCCCTCCGACGATCAAATTAGCAGATAGTGACAGGGGAGTTCTTTGGCTAAGTTGTCTTTTCTTATGTACCTCTCTTCCTTTTTTTGCCTTTTTACCTCATGAATGTGAGGGTATTTATAGAGAAGGTTACCATTGCCTGATGTGCCCATTGGCAAGAAGCAGGATCGTACTCCTGGTAGCGTCTGACACCGACATTGATCTGGTGTGAGGGATCGAGCCTGAATAGGGTGTTAATGCTAATTCCGATAATAATCCAATAATAATTATTAAAATAAATGATATATAATAAGATCATTTTGAAGCTTATTTTTATTTCAAACTCATTGAATTAATCTTAGTACTCGAACCTTTTATATATATATATATATATATATATATATATATATATCATTGGTAATAAAGTCAGACCCATTTAGAGATATTATTTAACATAATTTTTTATAAAAAAATAAATTAAAATGAGACACATGATATGAATTTTTTTTCTGTAAGTAAAAATCTATCACTTGACTAGATTATATTTTACTTTGTTTGAACAAATTTAATCTTTTTTAGATGTAATAACATTTAAGAAGGATTCATTTTGTCATGTTCGGTTGATAACTAAAGCCGATCATAATAATATATAATATATTATAATAAGTCATAATTTGATTTATTAAATAAGGTTTTAATTAAAAAAATTTTAAATTAAAATTTCATTTAAAATCTCCGTGAACTATTAAGTGTTTAGTATAATTATAGACTTGCTTTTTTCACTATCACTTTGAACTTTCTTTTACATGATTGATTGATTAATTTCGCCAAAATGTAATAATATGGACTCTTACTTAAATTACTTCGATCTTCTTAATTTGATGTCAATTATGACATCCTCCAATGTGTCCAAAGCATACTATATTTATGATTTTATTCCAATTTTCAATATTCTTTTTTAATATTTAAATAAATAAATATTTGTTTTATTTAACTCTATTCTTCCATGCTCACTCACGTGCATCGCATGTGCCTAGAACACCCGGCCCCCTCTTTGCTCGCGTGCAGATGACGCCTGCCCTAACGGCATTATGGTTCCCCCGAACGAGCTCACTTGAGATTGGCGCCTCTCGCCGGCTCACGTTACCCCGAGCCTACCCGCGCGCACACCGCAACCCAACTTGAAGGGGGAATAAAAAGCCGCCACGAGCTGCTCCGCTCTCCACCCGACTCTTCTCTTCTCTTCCTTCGCCCGCAACCCAAAGAGAGGAGAGGAGAGGAGAGGAGTAGGGAGGGAGATGTCGGCGATCTCGTGGAGACCGAGCGCCCGGGCCGTCGCTCGAGGCCTCGCTCCGCGGCCGGTGCTGTCGCCTCGCCTCGCGCCGCGCTCCCTTGCCCTGATTCCGGACCTCGCCGCGCGACCCATCTCGCCGCTGGTGGCCCGGCGGCGCGCCCACGGAGGAGGGTTGGGGAACCCTGGCGATACCGAGGACGGGGAAGAGGAGGGGGAGAATGAGATCTCGAGCGATGACGTCGTGCGGACGTTGCTGATCGACAACTACGATAGCTATACGTACAACATATATCAAGAATTGTCTGTCGTTAATGGCGGTGAGCTCCTTGTCTTTGTCGATCTTTCATTCGTTCTCGTGCTACTGTTCCTTTTTATTTACTCTGGAATCTCGGGATTTGTGTGCCCTTGTGACAAAATGACCTTTTCATTTGTTCTTTAACGTTCCTGATCCAATTCGTGCGACTTGGCTCCGCATCTGAATACATGGGGATAGATTGATTTGCTGTATCAGGATGTCATTTGTTTTGTTTGTACTTCTCTGTTTTCTTTGAAGTTATAGAGCGGGATCTATTCTGCTTATACCGTTGCGTGGATTATGTCTCTGTTTTTCCTCTGATATTATGCAGACGTTGAACGATGTTCTATACTTGCCAAATTCATACTTGAATTCTTGAGCACTTTCCTTGTTCAATGCATTTATACCGTTTACTCGGAACTTATAATTAGAGCTTGAGGAAGCTATCCTTTGCCATCTTAGTACAAGAGTTTTCTTTCGTTTTAATGCTAGAATCCTGCAAGATGGGTTGGCAATAAACTTCGTTTATTTGGAAGGACTAGGTATAAGAAATTGACACAGACTTTGGAGAACCATTTGAGAAGGTAATTATTGTATTCATGGCAGACAAAGTAAGAAGTAAAATAAGTTGTTAAAGAAACAATTAATATTGTGCAGTCATGCATAATGAAGATTGGAAGAGGCCTTTATTAAGTTGGGATTATGGAATCATTTTCATTAGTCTATCACATGTGACACCATGGTGATGGACACCCCGGCAAAATTTGAACCAAGGATTGCACCTTATAAAAGAAATAATATTTGAAAATTTCATGTAGGCGTTCAGAAACCTGAAATGATTTTGTAGCTTATACTTGTGCTAGATTATCATTCAGTAAACACGAATAGCGAAACCTTTTAGTTTTTGTTATGAGTTTTTCTTTTTATATCAATTTTATTTTTGGGTCCTAACATTCTTTCTCTTTGTTTCTGCTTGTGTATTATTTCCTTTAATAGTGCCGCCTGTGGTGGTTCATAATGATGAGTGGACATGGGAGTACATCTATCATTGTTTGTATAAAGAAAAGACTTTTGACAATATTGTCATATCACCTGGACCTGGAACACCAACATGCCCGAAAGATATAGGTCAGTACCTAGCAGAATAAATTCATGTTTTGATGCACATGTCTTGTCAATTATCGAATTTTAGATGCCATCCTACCAATTCTTGAATTGTTAATTGGAGTATTTTTCTCTTTTTCCTGGTTTCTACAGGAATCTGTCATCAGATACTTCTTGAATGCAAGGATATCCCTATTTTGGGTGTTTGCCTTGGTCATCAGGTGATTGTTTGTGTGTTTGGCCATCTTTATATCATTTCCATCCTTTATTTTTACCACAATATTAGCAAGAGAACTCAGTCTAACGTGCACATACTTATTGTATGAATTTAAAGCATTACCATATTGAGTCATAATAATCACAAGCTCATAATGATTTACACACCGTGATTAATGCTACATAGAACAACTTATACAGCATTACCATAGGTTTATTTTGTAATGGAAATTTATAGAAACGGAAATTTATAAATGTTATACTGCTAGGGGAATTTGTCTAGAAAACAGGAATATCGGCTTATCTAAATAGTTGACACTATCACTTTTAGAGTTTTATTGTCATTTAGAAAAACAAAAAGTTGCATGCACAGTTATTATTGCTATACATGCTGATGGGTGGAATATAGGTGAGATTTTTCTTTTTCTTTTTTCACACTGTTACTTATGCAATAAATTTCTGCTGCCTCAGGTGTTGGGATTTGTTCATGGAGCTGACATTGTTCATGCCCCTGAACCTATTCATGGACGTCTCAGGTGAAATATCTGTAGCTGGGATCAGTCAGTGAAAATAGAACATAAATGTCTAGTATTGATATTTAGTAGCTGAGTTTTAGTTTTTGGCCCAGCACATCTTCCAACATTTATGTTAGTTCCATTAAGTATTGGATGAGCTTAACTGTTTTACTGGGATTGTATTCAGTGCTATCATGTGACTAACAGATGTTTTGTTTTTGTTTTTATTCACTTCAGTGAAATCGAGCACACAGGTTGTGATCTCTTCAAAGATATTCCATCAGGAATAAATTCTGGTTTCAAGGTGACCCCACTTACACATATATTAGCTACATGGAGGTTCTCAAATTTCACAACATTGTAATATGTCATTTTTGTGCAAGTTGTTTTCGACGTTGATTTGACTATTTATTAATCCTTGTGTTGTTAGTTGAATTGATATAGAAATAAAGCCGTGAGTCCCAATTATTTAGGGTTCGCTACATGGATCTTTTTTTCTGTCATTGAGATTTGTAAAATGTCATTTGTTTAGTTTAGTTTAGAGCAAGGTCCGTCATACCGTACCGGAGTTTCGACCCGGGCTCGGTACGGTACGGTACGGGTGTACCGACCAGTATACCGAGGTGTACCGAGCGGTACACCTGATTTTATCGATTTATCCCTCCAAAATACTTGAAAATTAGAAAAAAAAGGTTAGGATAGTGTTTTCAAGTTACAAATACATACCTCTTGATTAGAAAACGAATACATACCTCTTGATTAGAAAAGTTAGGATAGTCTTAATTACTCTCTAATTAAAAATAAATAAATACATACCTCTTGATTAGAAAGTTCTTTCTCTTAATCTTCCCAAATTAGCCTCGATTGAATTCGCAAATCGTTGTTTTATAGAGTTTAGGAGAGAAAAAGAAAGTTTGAGAGAGAGTTTAAGAGAGTATAATGAAATAGGGGAGAGAAGAATGGTTTAAATAGGAGGAGAAAAAGCTCCAACGGTCAAATTGACCATTGGAACACTGTAGCACTGCTATTGTGTGGTAACGGTCGATTTCAACCATTACCAAGTGGTGCCGGACGGTAACGGTCGAAATCGATCGTTACCGAGTGGTACCGGGCGGTACCGAGTGGTGTCGGACGGTAACGATCGAAATTTCGATCGTTACCGCCCGATTTTGCCCCGTATCGCCCGATACGGGGGTTTTTGGGGCGTACCGCTCGGTAGCGGGCGGTCCGCGTACTAGTAACCTGCCGGACCGGTACGTACCGCCCGGTACGGGCGGTACGCTTCGGTATGGCAGACCTTGGTTTAGAGTATTTAAATCTTTATTTGTAGCTTCTATTAAGGTCTTTTTAGGTCTTCCTCTCTCTCTCCCTTTATCATTAACATTAATCATTACGCTTCTTCTAACTACTGTATCCATAGGTCTTCTAATCACATATCCATATCATTTTAAGCGATCCTCTCTCATCTTATCCTTTATCGAAGCGATATCTAGTTCATAAATAAAAATATTTCTTTTCCTATCTTTCCTAGTAACTCCACACATTTATCTCAACATTCTCATCTCAACAATACAAATTTTTTGTATATGTTATTTTTTAATTGTCTAATACTCAGAACTATAAAACATTACAAACTGTTTAATTGAATTGACGCATGTATATAAATCATACAGAATATGATGTCTGTCTAAGTTCAACATGGTTTTTCTTCTTTTTCTTTTCTTTTATGATATCTTATAAGATAAAATATGCTTTGTTCTCTGTTGACTAATGTCTAAGAGTGTGCAGGTCGTGCGGTATCATTCACTTGTAATAAATGCAGACTCACTTCCAAAGGAGCTTATTCCAATAGCATGGATTAGTTCTGGGCATACACTTTCTTTTCTAGAAGCACAAGAATCTGACATGATTCCTGATGCTTTTGGGAATCAGCTAAACCAATGTCAAGCAATTGGTCATCATATTGATGACACCTTATCTTCTATTAGCAACACTAATGACTTTGGTAGCAGAAAACTCTTGATGGCTGTAAGGCACTCCACCAGGCCTCATTATGGCGTGCAAGTATGTGGTTTCTATGTTTTGTTATCATACCCTCATGCTTCTTTCATCTAATCATTATATTTTCCCAGTTCCATCCTGAAAGTGTTGCTACTTATCATGGAAGACAAATATTTAAGAACTTCAAAAAGATGACTGTTGACTATGGTATGAGGAGGTCGCTGCTTCATGAAAGACAGGTTCACAATTGTGGTAAATAGAAAATATTTCTAATTGCCATGGGATGTGCCATATAACTTCCATCGACAAGCAATTTTCAATTTGAACTTTTACAATTATCATTTCTTAGTTCCCCATGGGATAATAATATCTCATTTCACATTTAAATAAATTGTCTTTTTCTTTTTGTTCCATTAAAGAAGTAGAACTTACTGACATGATACAGGTGTCTCGTGCATGTCAATCACTAGAAGAACTTCCCAAGGGTGAGTTATTATGGGAAAGAAGTGCCATCAGGCAGTTTGTAGATGTGTATGGAATCTCAATGCCTCTGCTAAAAGGTGTTGATGTCAAGTATCTAAGCTTGCAGTGGAAGAAGTTCGATTCCTTGTTAAGTGAGGTTGGGGGGTCAGAAAATATTTTCCGTGAGCTGCTTGGAGATTATAATGTTGACAACACATTTTGGTTAGATAGCTCCTCAACTGATAAGGTATCATGTTAAGATTCCTAATACCGACATATTATTTTAACAGTTGCTTTTCTTTGACGTTTTAAATGCATATTCTCTGATGTTTAAATGCACATGGTGCTAAAAGTTTGGATTCCATTTTCCCAATTCTTGTGAAAAGCTTCAGTATGTCTAAACGTTAACTAATTGATGGTAAATAAGACAATTGAAAGATCTGTTTCAGTTGGGTTTCTGATTTAAATGTGTAAACAAGGTGGCAAGTTAGAAAATTATTAGAAGCCTTTGCTGATGTAGACACGTATTTAGGCACATGCAAAAATAGGGCTAATTACATATTACCCTTTAGACTTCTTTAGCATCCCGGTTCCCAGACTTATAAAATTTATATTGAAATCCCTATAGTTATAAAAGTGAAACTTTTAATCCCATTTAACCTAACGTCGTCGGCTTTACTGACATAAGATACAGTACGTGACAACACGTGCATGAATAGCACGAAAACGATATGAAAAAGGTAATTTTAATGGTGGGGGCAGATGGTGGCATCGTGAGTGGTTGTTGTGGTGATGGTCAGCAACAATGACGCGATGGTCGCCCTTGCCAATGTCGATTCGAGCATCAATGGGGAGGAGGAAGAGGAGGCATTTACATCGGCGAGAGGTGAGACATTTACATCGGTGTTGCACCGCTCTGCCTCATCTTCGTCTGGTGTCGCTCTGCATCTACGTCAGTGTCGGAGGTAGGTGAGGCCACCACCACGACGTCACACTCAAATCCTCGGACGGTCTCTTCGTCTAGTGGCGCGACAGATTCAAGGAAGGGGCGGTGGGCGGCGAGAAGGAAGAAGAGGTTGCGAGCGAGCTTGGCGAAGAGGCGCACCTGTTTCGAGCTCTTGAGCTTTAGTTGACGAACGAACGACGCATACGCCTCGGCCATAGCGGCATGGTTGTCGACCTGCTTCCGGAT
Source organism: Musa acuminata AAA Group (assembly GCF_036884655.1). Lineage (NCBI taxonomy): Eukaryota > Viridiplantae > Streptophyta > Magnoliopsida > Zingiberales > Musaceae > Musa > Musa acuminata. The sequence goes on from NC_088351.1 coordinate 3,359,220, forward strand.
CAGCTCCGCCCGTGATTGGAATTTGGAGGGGATATGATCAAACGACGAGGACTGATAGCTGCATAAAATGGAGGCCTGAAGAGTACATATCCGATGGTAGGAGAGACAGCAAACCCTCATCCTCCTTCCTGCTCATCATATCCGTCGTTGCCATCTTTCTGATACTCTCCCCCACTACCACAACATTGAAGGTGAGCAGGAAGGAGGATGAGGGTTTGTTGTCTCCCTTGTCATCGAATCTATACTTTTTGGGCTTCCATTTTGTACAACGATCAGTCCTCATCGTCTGATTAGATCCCCTCCGGTTGTGGGTGGAGTTGATTTGGAAGCAGTTTGGCGACCACGCTGTTATGGTCGGGGCATACACGTCATTCCTGCACTGGCTAAAGCTCGAGAGCTTGAAGCAGGCATGCCTCTTTGCTGAGCTCACTCGTAACCTCTCCCTCCTCGCTGTCCACTCCCCCTTCCTTGAATTCGCCACGCTATTGGATGAAGCGACCGTCCAAGGATTTGAGCAGGACACCGTGGTGGTGGCCTCACCTGCCTCCTCTTCCTTCTTTGGCACCAATGCAGATGTAGAGCAGTGCCGAAGGAGGAAAAGGAGGTAGAGTGGTGCAGTGCTGATGCAGATGCCTTCTCTTCCTCCTTCGGAAACCGACGCAGATGCCTCATTGCTCTACCTTCTCTTCCTCCTTATTGTCGATGTTTGGATCGATATCGACAAAGCTAACCATTGTGTCGTTGTCGTCGACCACACCATAACAGCCACTCATGACGCCACCGTCTGTCACCACCATTAAAATTACTTTTTTGCTTATCGTTTTTGTGTTATTTATACACGTGCTGTCTCTTCCGTCGGTAAAGCCGATGGCGTTAGGGTAAATTGGGTTAAATATTGTACTTTCATAATTATAGAGATTTCAATACAATTTTTTTAAGTATGGGGATCGGAATGCTAAAGAGGTCTAATTACAAGGGATAATATGTAATTAGCCCAAACATGCACACAAAACATCATTCAGTAATGTAGTCTGTTATTTCATTCACTTGCTGATTGATTTATCATTGCCTCTCAGTGGATTATTTTCTAATGTTATAAATGTATCAATGTGTAATCTTTCTGTATATGCTTTATCATTAATTATTATTGTGGTGGTCCTTTTTGTTATATGATATGTGTTATTTGTTGTCATCCTATTTTTCCCTCTTTCATAGCCAGACAGCTCATTCAAGATTTGATCTAAGCTCTTTTTAGGGTAGGGCACGCTTTTCATTCATGGGTGGCAAAGGGGGGCCTTTATGGAAGCAATTGACTTTTCATCTGTCTGATAAAACTCCATCTTGTCAAGTTGGACATGAAAAAAGGTCCGGGCTTAACTGCAGTCCATGGTTATTTGTGTTAGTATAACTTGTACCAAACATTTCAGAGCAATACTACATTTTTTAACATAGTAACAGTTTGTTTCAGTAAAACGACAACCGAAGCTGGAGGGTACCTGACAATTGAGGATATCTATGGATCCTTGAAGACAATTTTTGTTAGGGATGGTCTGTTTGATTTCCTGAAGAAGGTACTGTTCTTTTTCTAAATACTTGATTATTTGGTTCACATAATCTGCAGAAGTATGCATGACTATGACTATTTCTTGAACTTTTTTTTGTTTGGAATCTTGTTAGTTTCTGACAATTCCATGCCCTAGCTCGGATGCTCCTATGATGCTGCCTTAAAATTGTTAGCAGTATAGAAATTAAATTCCATGATATGCATGTAAGGCTGTTTCTCTGTCTCCAAACACACCTAATTGAAGTGCTTGTTAGGTTATGTTGGAACTTGGAAGCAAGGTTTGACGTACCGAAGTATAATGCTCAGTATAGGTAGTACGTACCAATCCGATAGAGGATCGGTATGAGCTGTACATTGGTATACCTCAGTGTATCATGTGTCAGTATGCTCGATACAGCTTGGTATGTACCGTACCAATAGTTGGTCGGTACACCGGTAATACGAACCAAAAGCACATTGTGATCAGTCTTTCTAAACTTTTTCTTGATATATTCAGGAACTTGAATCATTTCACTATGACAGAAGAGATTATGAAGGCCTGCCCTTTGATTTTTGTGGTGGATACATTGGTTACCTTGGGTATGTGGAATTTTTTTTTCTGATAAGTGTTAATTATTACTCTGTGATGCTTTGACATACAAATATTTAAAAGTATCTTTGAGTTTTGGTGAATGGCCGGCGCATCTGCTTGATTATCTGTGATTAATCATTAATTAGGTCTATATTATCTGCTTGATTATCTGTTTCTATATTTCAGGCTGATTTTTGTGGACCACTGTGGCTTATTATCTGAGAGCTGGTTTTATGGATGTTAGATTATGAAGGAAAATATTTGAAACAGTTACTGAAAATTTGGAGATTATGTATAAAAAGCAAGGTTCGCAATACCGTATCGTACCGGAGTTTCGACCTGGGCTCGGTACCGGTACGGTACGGTATACCGCTCGGTACACCTGGGTACACCCAGGTGTACCGAGCGGTATATTCAGGTGTGCCGAGCACTGTAGTACTACTACAGCCGGACCGGTAACAGGCGGTCCGCGTACCGGAAGCCTGTCGGACCGATACGTACCGCCCGTACCGGGCGGTACGGACCGGTACTGCAAACCATGATAAAAAGAGTGCACTTTTTGGCACTACAAATGGCAGATTAATTTGATTTAAGAGGCTGTTGAGTGCTATATTGACTTTTGATAGCTTATAACTACTTGCATTAAAAACTTCTGTTGTCTAACTGGTTTCAGTTAAACTATCTCTTATATGTAATGCTACATGTGCAAGCGATTGTTTTATATTAGATACCCATTGTGGGACTATTGTGGGGCTTACAATTTTCTTTAAGCAATCACAATCTTCCTTTCTTAGATACCTGATGTTTTTGTTTGGTTAATAAACACCTACTTGAATAATCTGGATAGGTGATGTGCGATTCAAAGGTTTCATGGCCCACCACATAGGCCCTGGTGATTGTCCCATCAGATTGGATAGTCATTGGGATGCGAAGAAGGTCGCAGTTTAGTTAACGACCACAAGCATTTCATGGTCAGATACTATATTTGTGATGACCCATGCACAATATGCGTTGCCCCACAAAAAGATTAATGATGCTCTTTGGAGGTGGTAGCCAACCCATACAATATCTTAAGAAATAGCTCAGCCTCATTTGGGGCTATCTATTAGTTATTGCAGGGGGTATATAGTGGAATTCTCAAAGAAGTTCACCTAATGTAGTGGCGTTAACAAGGTGTAAATCTAGATGAATCTCAAGCATGCTGTTGAAAGGTAGAAAACACCTTTATTTTGGACTGGTTTCATATTTGATAACTTGCTCATACATATAATGTGAATCAGCAGGTAGTAACTTTTAAAATTATTGAATAGTTAAATGCTTTTTTAGTTTTGTATCTTATTTGCTTGTATTATTTCATAAAGTTGTCTGAAATCTTAATTGACTGACCAGGTATGAACTTAAAGTTGAATGTGGTGCATCATTTAACGGCCACAAATCAAAGGCTCCAGATGCTTGCTTCTTCTTTGCAGATAATCTCGTGGCGATTGATCACTGGTATGGAGATGTATATATTCTCTCCTTGCATGATAATCATAATTCAGATACCTGGATGGGTCAACATGCAAACCTAAAAGGAAAATCATGGGTAGCTGAGACCGAGAAGAGGCTGCTCAGTTTAAAATCTTTATCCACCAAGAAGTTTAAGAATAAAACATCATGTGCTACCCCATCTTTTCCAAATGAGGGAAGCTTTATAGTTCAGAAGTCGAGAAGCCAATATATCAAGGATGTCGAGAAGTGTCTGCAGTTGATTAAAGATGGAGAAAGTTATGAATTGTGTTTAACAACACAGATGATGAAAAAGGTTGACAACATAAATGCTTTCAATTTATACCTCAGTCTCAGGAATCAAAATCCGGCCCCATATGCTGCCTGGCTGAATTTTACCAGGGAAGATCTATGTATATGTTGCTCCTCACCAGAAAGATTTCTTCGATTAGATGGAAACGGTACGCTCGAAGCGAAGCCCATTAAGGGGACAATAGCTCGTGGTAGAACACCAGATGAAGATGAACATCTCCGATTGCAGTTGCAATACAGGTTAGAATATAAACTCATGGTTTTTATTTTAGTGTTGGTTTCTCTTTCTTAGATAAGGAGCAATGCTTGTTTTCTATAACTAAGTTACCACGTGTAGTTTTCTTTAAAGACAATTTATGTGTCTGTTAAGGTTCACTGGTTCACTTTTTTTCCAAGGCTTCGTAACATATAATTTGTGAACTAATATTATTTATGCCTTGAGTTGTTTTACTAGAGAGTAGACTGTGCCTCCAGGTATGAGATTGACCTTCTTGAACTGAGATCAAGCTTTATTTTCTCAGATTCTAATCACTTTGTTAAGAATTTTCTGACCACTTTGTTCATTGGGAACTCTTATATCGGTTGGTTTCTTAAATTTAAGACTAAATTTAATATCGACTGCCTTTATGGATCTTCTGCTGCTTAATTGTTTCTTATATTTGTGTAATTTCAACAGTGAAAAAGACCAGGCTGAAAATTTGATGATCGTGGATCTTTTAAGGAATGATCTTGGACGGGTCTGTGAACCAGGCAGTGTGTGTGTGCCTTGTCTCATGGAAGTGGAATCATATGCAACCGTTCACACTTTGGTTAGTACCATCCAGGGGAAGAGAAAATCTAATGCAAGTCCTATTGATTGTGTTAGAGCTGCCTTTCCAGGTGGCTCGATGACTGGAGCACCAAAGCTAAGGTCAATGGAGCTTCTTGATTCGTTGGAAAGCTGCTCAAGAGGCATATACTCAGGATCTATTGGATTCTTCTCATACAACCAGACATTTGATCTAAACATAGTAATTAGAACTGTCATCATACACAAGGGGGAAGCCTCTGTGGGAGCTGGTGGTGCAGTTACAGCATTGTCGATACCAGAAGATGAATATGCTGAAATGATGCTGAAAGCAAAAGCCCCAACAAAGGCTGTGGAAGAATGCAGCAAAGATTTGGATACCTGTGGCAGCTCAATGAAGATGGTCTCCTGATGGGTTACTATTACTCTCTTTACAGGAGTTTCTTAAGCCTTATTTCTAAAATTATATTATGCTTCACTCATGTTTGATGTGAAAAGAATTATAGGAACACAAGAAATTATTCATTGTTACAGAAATATGAAAGCTGATGAAATGATTTATATTGGCTCTATTGCCTGCTTGTAAAAGTAATTGTGGGTTCATTTAGAACTTGACGTGGTCTATTGTCTGTCACATAATGTCTTTCCACCAGCTTGTTGTATTATTTTTTATTTGAACTGATTGCTAATATTGTCAGCAAAGATATTTGCAAGTAATTTCTGTGTGGAATGGGATGCAGAAAAAAGAATTGGCTCAACCTTCAAATCGAGAAAAAAATCTGATAAGAGGAATTGCCTCTTTGTTTCTTTCTCTTAGAATTATAGTATTTGTATTAGCAGAATGATTACGGAAGTTTGCACTGCATGGTGAAATCACAAAGATGCACATATTAGCCTTCACCTGTGTTGGCTCAGACAGGGAATAGGATCCCCTCACAAGGATGGGGGACGAGGTAGCGTCATCGAGCTGTATCTGACGTCAGCGACGAGTTGAATGAGGCGGACCCCACCGTTCTATCGAGACGAAAAACCCTGTTCCCTGGTGCGCTGATTGGAAGGTGCCAAGAAGAGCCATGCTGATCTGACGGCTCTGATTTGGCAGATGCAGCTAGGAAGTGCTTCGACTCTCACGACATCTGGATCCAACGGCAGAGAATTTTTGGGACGGACGCTCCGAATAAAAGATCCCCCCATACTATTTGAACCCCCTACAAATGGAACGCGTTCGGTTGGTTATCTTGAGGAGTAATGTGGAATCTTTCCCCCTTTCTTCCCCAAGAAAGGCCGGAAGGGGCGTTTGCGCTCGAGATTTCGGTAGATTCGTCCTCCCAACTTCATTGCATGCTATCTGCTGATTTCTTGCTTTTGAGCATCTTCTTCTGGAAAGATTGTTCTGTTACTTGTTTAAATTGTTTGCGTTCCCAAATTTATCTGATTCCGAGCCATATCTTTTTTATCTTGAACTGAAGATGCTGTTGGGTCGTGTAAGGGAAGGCTTTCTGCTGATCTTTAAGGTTTTCTTTGATGCATTTTCCATTTTTTTTGTGTGTAAATACGCTAGTTTCGGATTCAGGGGCGTCGCAAAATTGAAGACGTCTCGGCTAGGGTTTTCTTTGCAATGAAGAAAGCGGCCTTGGTTTGTCTTTCCTGTTAAATTATCTGGATTAAGAATTTCTATAGCGGTTAAATGCTCTGAGTTGACCACATCATAGATTATAGCCGAGATGCATCCCCAAGAGATCTGTTTGCCTTGTTTTCTTGCAGCTTATGATGCAGGAAAATTTGTGGTAGGGTCTTGATTTGAGTCTTGTTTAAGTTAGGATCATGCCATGAAGTTATCTAGGCGGGCCCTTTTCTTGTATGCAAAATTTTCCTTGTTCCTCCTGTCATGCTAGTTCCGGAATCAGGGGCATTGATGTTTTAGAGCGGTCTCACGTTATGATTTCTGCTGTTAGGTTTCTCTTTGAATTCAAGAAGGTGGCTTAGATTCGTGCCTCTTGTCAAATTATATGGATGCCTCTTGTCAAATTATATGGATTGAATATTTCTACAGGAGTTTTTTTCTCTGAATCACCCACATCAGAGACTATAGCCTGAGGTGCACACCGGAGATATCTGTTTGCCTAGTTTTCTTGCAGTTTTTCATTGAAGTCTTGTTTAGGTCGGGATTAAATCATGAGATAATTTAGGCAGGATTTTTCTTTGGATGCACTTTTCCTTGTTTCTTAGGTAAATGCTGGTTCCAGATTCAGGGGCACTGCAATTTCTGGTATTAGGTGTTTGTTTTTGCCATAAAAGTGACCTTGACATATTTCTCATTGAATTTATTTTGGATTAAGAATTTCTCTAGGGGCTAATTACGCCGAGTCCGGACATTATAAATTATAGCCTGAGATGCATACTCAAGTGATCTGTAGGCCTGGTTTTCTTTCAATTCTTGATGTATGACAATTTGCATAGGATCTTTGTTTTATGTTAGGACTTAGGAGTGAGTTCTAATAAGATCTAGGTAGATTTATTTCGTTTTGTGGTATTTGTGGATGTATTTTTTTCGTTCTCATTTTCAGTTTCCATATTAGAAAGGCTTGAGTTGGCAAAAAATGGTTGAACGAGACAAATTCCTACGTTGGCTAGGAATTGTAGCAAAATAGCAAACCTAGTGATTAAGACACTATAGAGGGCATCCCAAGATCAAAAGAGTTGGAGTTTAATATGTATTTGTGTGTATATATATATACACCTAGTTCATCTGTGACTTGATTCCTGATGACTTAAAATAATATACCAAAAATCTGGCTAAAATAGGGTTCTTATTCATCAGATCTACCCAAAATGGGACTCAAAACTGCTACCAAGAGTTAGTTACAGAATCATGACGATAATTGACTATAACTCCTAAAAGAAAGAACAAAGGAAATAAAGTAGTTGCCAAAAATCCTAAAATGAAAGGAAAGAACATTTTTATTTAAAATGAAATACAATAGTTTTACCCATCATCTTCATAAAGTAGAGTTATGTATATGGATCTTACCTAAAGTGGAATCGGTTGGAAGTCCTAAGAGAAATATGAAACCTAATTTAGAGATTAATAATTCATATGATTGATATTTTAAAACTAGTTAATTTAAACGAAAACTACTACTAGTGGGTTTTACATTTGGTTATCCCTGTGTTACATCGAATAGACAAGGCTAAGGCTAACAATGTTCGTTAAAGAGACATGGCTTAAAATACTCGAGAATTTATTTTGTGGACATGATACTTGAACCACACAATATTTGTTTGTAATTTCTCCTAGATGGTAGGGAACAGTAACATAATAATTGTGTGACAAGGGCTCTTGAAGTTGAAATTGTGACATCTTTATGCACAATGCATTCTAGAACTGGTGTTCTTCATACATAATAATTGTTTAAGTTTTTTGTTTGTAGGGAACAGTATCTGACTCATTCTATGTTTTCTCAGTTAACATTTATAGTGCTTTTTTACTTGTTAAACATTAATATAGACATGATAATTTGTGAAAGTATTTGTTCATGGTGTATGTTCGTTGATTGATATCTGGTTACTATGAAATCTCTCTTTATCTATGCTGGAAACAGCCAAAACTTTTATGATGTTGTAAATCCATCCTTCTGTCCACATGTTCCAGGTTGTTTCTTGCTCTTGGACTGTGCTTCTGAGATATCATTGTATCACTTAAGGTATGTTCCAAAAAAAAATATGCAGTTTAAAAGTCTAATCCAGCCAAGACATAGTTGCCATGAGAAACGGTGAAATGTTGATCCAGAGTTCTCATCCTAATTGTGTTACCGCATCATCATTGTATGCACTTGACTATAGCAACAACAGAACATGGACTTGCTTGGTTGGTCACATTCTAACGAAACTGGGAAGAAATCTGTAACTTGTGAAGTGTGCCCTTTGGAAACCCCCAGAACATTTACAGTTATTAGAGATGAAGAAAGCAAATCAGCTGGTTCCAGTATTCTAGAATTGTCTTCCTGTGCCAATATATCAACAACAAGTGATATGCACATGAGTTTTGTGCATAAAATGGATGGTTATGTGTACAAACGAAGGAAGTTGCAGAAGAATGGTGTTGCACTTGTGTCAAAAGAAAATGTATCAGAAAGTACTAAAGAAGGCTCCTTTTGCCATTCTAGTATAAGTTGTGAGGACAATTCATTGTCAGATAAAAATAATAATCCTCACAGAAATAAGAAATTTGCAGATTTTGGTGGAGCTGTTGAGAATGGAAATGTATTATCTGAAAGTTATCACCTGCTAGATCACAGAACTCCCTTCATCTCACAGAAAGATGTTATTATGGAAGTAATATTAGACCCAAATTGTATTCCTAATAATAGATCTATCGGAGAAAACAAAGTACATACTGAGTCACCTGTCAAGTGCCTTCAGAAATCGGAATCAGATTACAACTCTGGTATAAATGACAGATTTTCAACATCAAAGTCCAATAATAATCCCAGTTCATATTGCATAAAGAATGAAGTGGAGACTGGTGAGTGTTCTTCATTGGATAATGTCATTGCCGATCCATTGGGTGATTTCCATTCAGCAAAGGAGCTGTGCATTTTTGTTCTTAGAACTAATGGTTTACTTAGGGGAGCATGTGAGAGTGGTGCATGGGTTTCTCCTGAGGTTCTAGATCACCATGAACCCACTTTTCAATCATGCAAGATATGTTGTCAATTGGGACAACCATTGAAGATGCTAATTTGTGACCTTTGTGAAGAAGCATTTCATGTGTCTTGTTGCAGACTGAAAATAAGAAATTTGCCAGTTGATGAGTGGTTTTGTCAATCTTGTTTCAGTAAGAAGCCAAAGTCCTTTATTGATGAGAAATCTGGGAAAACATGTACTTTGGTGGATGAATTACCAGGGCACAGGAGAAGAGTATCTCATAGAGTTTTGGACCCTATAGCATTCATGTTGCGAGACGGCCAGCCTTATACAACTGGGGCTCGCATCGGGAAAGATTTTCAAGCGGAAGTTCCTGACTGGTCGGGTCCAATACCTGAGTGCGTTCTTCTAATGCCTCTATCATAATTTTCATAAGATTTAGTTTGGTAGTACATTTAACAAGTTGCCATCCTATAAGTGAAATACCCAACAATTCCTGTAGGAACTAGCATAAGACCAGGACCTTCATCGTAATATTGTGTTTTATTCTTAGAACCAAGTACTGCATTTGTTTATGATAGCCTGATGTGTCTAACCATGATTTTAGTATCACCAAACATGGGTGTGACTTCTGAGCCCATACGTAAAACTGGCATGATTCGCAGGCGCATGCCTAGCATGAGATGGTTCAGCAGGTGGCCTGTACAGTAATGCCCAGGTGCCCACTGACAACCAGCTATTGGCATTATACCTGCATGATGATCCTTGCTTAGAATTATATCATGGTTTATGTTCAATTCTGTCTGTGATTTGTGATGTATTTTGCATGTATGAATGGATGGGGATAATAAATACAGATATCTACCTTGGTGCAAAATAGAAGGGAGCCTCATGCACTTGGCCATGCTTATTTATGTCTACAGGTTATATTTAGTTAAGTTGGAATTCTCTATGAGATCAATAAGGTATTTGCTTCTCATATTACTCGATCACTAGAATAAAATTGAAATATTAAAATCACCCTGCCCTTTTGTCCAATCCTAGTATTCTCGTTTCTGCTAAACAGTTGCTATTGTGAAAATTTTCTGAAGACCTCTGAAGTATGTAATGGGGGCTGGTGATATCAATCATGTCACATCGATCAAGTATTGGTCTATCACAATTTCCAGCAACCTACCTTAAAACTTTACTTAGATAATTACTCATATTACATCTTAATGAAATAGTTCTTTCCATGAATTTTGGTACTCCTTGTTTTTACATTGCGGCACAAATACAATGGGAGTTGACAAATGAACCTTTTAACTATGAAAATATGATTATCGTTGAAGCACATAGATTCACTAACCTTTTCTAATATCATACAAAAGAACTATCAGTGACTAAATACTTCATTTTGCTATTTGAACTCACAGTTTATAGCTATGAACTAATTTTAAGAAGTATTTAGTCACAAGATCTGAGGGAGGTTTCATGGGAAGACATGTTTGGAAAGACTGACTTGGATGAGGTATAATTTCTAGAGGATGGTTATTTTGGTAATAGATGTACAAGTTATATTTTAATGCTTCTCTGCTGAGAAGTGAAAAAGAGATTTAAGGCAAGGGCTTACAAGATCATCACCCTCTAAATAATATACAAGCTAACTGTCAAGTATTTCTCATAGTTCATCTTATCAGTCCATACCAATGTACCGACCAGTTGTTGGTACGGTATGTGCCAAATTGTACCGAGCATACTGACACATGATATATGAGGGTGTATCGATGCACTGCCTGTACCAGTCCCCTATCGGATTGGTACATATCGCTCGTACCGAGTGGTATGCTGCGATACGGCGAACCTTTTATATCAACAAATTACACACCACTTGTGTGCCTCTTTTGAGAGATTTTGTTGATTTTACTTTTGTCATTACTCTTCTCTGATGAGTAGTTATATCATTCAGTGGACTTGATCTTTTTTATTCATTCTTGCTAACTCTATGAAGTATGGGCTTTTATTTATTTATTTTTATTTCTCCCAACAAAGCTATTAGATACAGAATTTAAATCCATAGGCATCACAATATTTCTTGTATGACATTAGCATCCACATTGAAGCTCATTGCTCCTTGGTCCATGGTTTGTACATTTCTGTAGTGGTTTCAATCCATATGGGGAGCCTTCAGAAGTGGATCCTGCTGAATACTCTAGTCTCAGTGTAAGACTTGGGAAATTAATTTTAATTATTTTATCATATCTCAGTTTCTTTTCTTTTCTTTGATCAATTGCCTTGTGTAGGTATGGAACAATTCCAGGCCACCAAAATCTACTTCTATTGGTAATTGGGTTCAATGTCGAGAAGTTGTATATACTGGTGATGATGATGAGGGTACTGTATGTAGAAAGTGGCGCAGGTAAACTTTTTTGTTGAATTTTGTGTGATTAAGTTTGCAGATATTTTATCCATTCATTTTATTGAATAGTATTTTATTTTATAACAATTAAAGTATAGTTATTGAGTCAATACTAGAGGATGAATTAGCAGTTTTGTTGATGGTAGAAATTGGGTGGTTTTACTAGCAAAACAAGTTTAATAGGATTAAACATGTTTGGTTTTCATTGAGGATGAAACAGTGGTAAAAATGATTTGTGAATACCATGCATGTGGACCCTACTGAAATATTTTATAACCTGCAAACACTTTTGGTATATGAAATCGTTATAACAATTCAATTTAGACTATGCAAGTGGTGCTCCTGAATGTAGACAGTATGAATGCAGAGAAGTTTTTGCTATCCTTTTTTATATTGATTGTCGTATTGGTACTTTTATTTGCTTCCTTTTGTTGGTTTTATTCAGATTAATGATATTGTATTTTTTTCTGGCAGAAGATTTTATATACACTTGTAGTTGTTCAGGATTAAATATTGTTCAATATTTATAGTTTTAACTTTTAAGTCTCTATGGGATTGGCTTTAAGACATAATAGATGAGCATTTTCTTTAGAGAAACTTCAAACATAACAATTTTGCTGCATAATTGACATAACCTCCTACATCACTGTTTTTTTTTTCTTTTTTGTTCATATGAGAAAGAAAAACAAAGATGTAACTTCAGTGAGATATGCCACCAAATATACGATTACCATTGATGAATGAAGAGCATCGTATTCATCCAACATTAGTTATAGGTGATGGCAAAAACTGGATGAGGAGGTGGATACAGATGTCAGATGATAGGGGAGGTAGGAAGAAAAAAGCAGTGATTAAATTATGGGTCAAAGAAAGCTTGTCCTGGCAGAGATTAAGGATGAAGTAGATTTAGAATTTTGACCCTTTTTCTGTGTGATAATCTTGATTAATATATGATTCGGCTTGGGTTGCAATAACTTGGTGCTGGTCTGACCAAATTTGGGTAAATCGATGAAAGCCTTTGCAATTTGGTATTCTCTGAAGATGTATCATGGTTGTATCTTTATTTTGTGGTTTAATGTCACCAGTTACATTTTAAATTCTCAATCTTTATTGAACTTATTATATAACACTTATTTTCTCCTTCATTCCTGAACTAGTGTCTCCAATCAAGCGGGAAAGACACAGACATTGATTACAAATATAACTATGGGGTAGCAACCATCCACAGCACAACCAGTATTCATGAATGATAATTTCGGAAGAAATAGCAGACTGCTCCAACCCACATTTGAGGTTGAGTTTTTAGCACATTACGACAACAACAACAACAATGAAGCTGTAATTGTCCCAACTATCTGGATTCAATTACATGGATTTTCCCACCATTGAGCTCTGTATAATTCGATATGTCTAGTTTAATCAAGAGCATATAAATATTGTTTTATTGTTTCTAGAAAAGATCTTAGGTTCCCAACCTTTTCTCACACCAATTATCCTAATTGATTTAGATCATC